>NC_139233.1:97346067-98546067 GCF_977018435.1 Lepisma saccharinum
TCTGAAAAGTGGCTTCCAGGGACGGCTACAGTTGGGATATGGGTGCTGAAGCCCTCCCAAAAAACATCTGTCAGCCCCCCTGTAGTTATGACAAATAAATTTATTTTAATAAGTAGGACGACATTCAAAATCTAGAGAACCATCATGTTCATTTTCTGTTTATTAGTACCTTATTCGAATACAAGAAATTGCATGACACTTATTGGTCTTCTCTCATTGGTTTCCTTTCTTCTATCTTTATCTCTTCAAACATTCGAGAGGGAGAAATACGATATTAAATAAATTACCTAACTACCTAATTCTTAATTGCTAAGATGTGGAAATATTAAAATTGGGCTCCCATCCCCGATAAAACTGCTGCCTTGATATCAAGAGGTCTCGGGTCCGATTCTCGGTTAAGGTAACATTTCATTAAGCCTGCATTGGTCGCGCACGGTCTCTCGTTCCGCGTGTGTGATTTTAACGTCATTATTTATCAATGATTGTTTTGTCAACACCCCCCCTCTGTCTAGCTGACTTTCTAACCTTCCTCTTTTACACCACGATTTTGTTTTCAGTGTTAGTAATATATTCGTGTCGTTAGGGAAGGTTCGTTTAAGCCCCTTGCTGGCTGAGTCCATGCGAGGCTATAGGCGTATCTAGTTTTACTGAAAATCCGATATGACGTTCCATTCCCGATTAACGAAGAGTAACGTTTATAATTTTATAGAATTTCAATTTTTATAGTTTTATAGAATCTCAATTGTTGAAAGAAAACATCTCATCGTAAGGATTTAAGGATTTAGCCTTTTAGACAATTAATTTGGCATATTTTAGAAACCCGGTCTCTGATATCGTGTGCGACCATCGGCGTAACTCTTCTCGCGCCACCAACGATTTGCGCTAAGTGATTCGGATTCCACTATAATCTGTAGATTTCCTCCGGATTAGCCTCTGTGCAGACAGTTGATTCTAACACAAATTATTCTAATCAACTAATCATTGCAATACGGTGCGAAAATCAGCCCGCTTGGGCAATTTTATTGCTCGCAGTCCTAGTCTTACATGTTAATGAATTATGATTTGTAAGCCTATATAATAAATTTTCTACAGTAACTACCATATAGAAGACAAATTGTATTCCGTACAGGAGAATCAATATTTGAAGCACATCTATAACTATTGATCTAATTATGATCAGTATTTATGGATAATAATTCTGAAATAAAATTATAATCTTCAGCAGTTATTTTCAATAATCAAAATTCCCTGTACAAGAGTTGTATCTACACTGCTGAACAAAAAAAAACCGGACACTTGCTTTTTTTTGTGATAACGCATAAATTCTGATTCGAAAACTAACTAAATGTTGCAGAAATTATTGGAAATAAGAAAACCTGAATATATTCAACAGAAAGCAAATTAAAATTTATTGTTAATAAATTACATTAGAAAATAAACTAAAGTTACAGAAAACTACCAAAAAAACTAAGCAATATTTCTTTTAATATTGTTAACTGGTACTGGTGGGCTATATAAGCTGTCTAGTAGCGGGTGTTACCTCCCCTGCCATCAATTAGAGCTTGTAACCGCCGTGGAATACTTCAAATTAAGGTTGGCAATCACTTCTTGGTCCAATTGATCCCAATTTTCTTGAATAGCAGGTCCTAGCTCTTCTATTGTTTCTGGAACAATTTCGCGGTTTCTGATATGTCGTTTCAGTTGGTGCCAGACGTGCTCTATCGGATTTAGGTTCGGACTTTGTGGTGGCCATTCTATAATCGCGTAATCCCAACTTCGTCCAGGTACTCCGTGACAATATTCGCAACATGAGGACGCGCATTGTCATGCATAAAAGCAAAATCTGGGCCTTTGAATGTTGCATATGGCACTATATGATCTGCCAAACATTCTGTAATTTACCTGCGAGCTGTCATTGCCCCATTCTCTACAAGAACCAACTCTGTACGTGCTTGTAAAGAAATACCTCCCCAGACCATGACACCACCGCCTCCAAAGGGTGTTATTTCAACGAAACAACATTGTGCATAACGCTCATTAGGTCTTCAATACACATGTCCACGCCCGTCTGATGAACGTAGGTTGAATTTTGACTCATCGGAGAATAAAACCTTTTCCCACTGCTGCACAATACAATGTTAGTGTTGTGTAGCAAATTCCAGTCTTCGCTAGCGGTGACGTGCTAACAACCTGGGACCTGTAGCTGGCCTCCGAGACTATAAACCACTTTCATTCAGTCTTCTACGAACTGTTCGTGAAGAATCCACAGCTCTATGAACATTTCTCAAACGCCGTGCCACAATATTTGAAGTCGTACGACGGTCTCTTAACACTATGATACGCATGCAACGATCTTCCCGTGCAGCTTTGCAACGATTCCGACCAGAACCCGGTCTTCTACCATATGGACCAGTTGCATCATACCGTCTGAGAGCTTCATGGATAGTACTTCGTGCTATATTTAGCACCCTAGTAATATAGGCTACGACCATCATCACGAAGAACTACTGCTTTTACTACATCTTCACGTCTCATTTTCAAGCTAGCAAACTTAAAATACACTTGCAAGAAAAACACCAGCAATGACAATGTCAATAATATCTGTTACTATGGTTACTATGAACAAAAATTCATGCCTTTCTAGACATTAAACAAACTAACATCAACAGGAATTGAATATCAATAAATTAAAACAAAATTGCATAAAACTAATTTTGAGCCTACTAGGTGTTCCAAATAAGTAAATACGAGTAAATAGATATATAAATAAATAGATAAATAATAAACGGAAAATCTATGGAAAATGTTCAATAATGAATGTTCAATTGTTCAATACGTAATTCATACGTAATTGCAATTCAGATTTCAAATACTAAGGTGTCCGCTTTTCTTTTGCCCAGCAGTATATATTCGTTACTTCGTATCAATCCATAAGATTATATTTTATTTTAAAAGCCTCTCTGAATGCTTCATGTTGACCACTTGTTTATCTCAGTTGTCTCAACCTCTGAGGCATGTAAATAATGCACATTGTTGTGCTATGCAAACCTCCTAAGGTATTCAGGAAATAGGTAGTTTCTTCTGCCTATGGAGTCAGCGGTTTACGTAGTGGTAATTAAAATCACGATTCGGCATGGAGGAAGGTCTCCATGGCCTGGGGAATATAGAGGTGAGACAGGCTGAGAGGGAACTGACTTTGGATTGGAATTGAGGATAGTGGAGAGGTTAGGAGAGGAGTGGAGCAAAATTGAGACGACACGCTGGTCAACCTGTAACGATGCCAACAGAGGACTTAGTTTATTTTATTCTTCGAAATTGTCTTCATTCGTCAGATAGACAGGTAATTATCCTAAACCCAGCCATGATTCAGGTTCAAAGTTTCATAAAACCCAAAGAGTGACCATTGTCTTTTCTAGTTGTTAAGTTCCTAAATCTTATTTGTACCTTTCGCACTGCCAAGCGTAATCTCGTCATGTTAATGACGAATGCTCTCATCATCGAGAATGAATGATGAATAGGTTACATCACCCAGCAATTAATTACGAAGTAACTGGTTCTGATCCCGTCATTCTATAGAAAAAAGCCTTTTATGTCAATATATTTGTCTCCTAGTGGAGGTGAATTTGTACTGAAAATATGTTTGTTCCTTGAGAGTGGCATCTCGTAAGTGGATTGTATTTCTCGCATCCTCCCAATTTTTAGCCCTAATTTCTGAATTCCAGTCGTTGAACAAGAAAACGCAAGATATTCCATCTTGGCGGAAAAAACGGTATCATTCATTAACAAACTTTCTATTTAAGGGTGGTATTGTTTTTATTATGCCTACTTTATTAAGTTAGTGCCGCTTACGTGAAGCACTAAAAGCTACAATTTATTGCTGCTCCCTACTGTTGTGATTTGGACAGTTTAGAGTTACGGTACAGTATAAGGCAGAATTGAACTCAAAACGTGTAAAGGAAGACCCTTCAGCAACTACTTGCTACAGTTGAAACATTCAAAATTGCCTTTTACGAACTTATCATGTTTTTGATTATTGATGTGCATACCCCCATTGAGGGCTGCTTGCTGCAAATCAAGTTTTACTTTCCTAATCGAATTAGTAACGAGAGGCTGAATGCTCTATCTATTCTGTCTTTAAGAAAGTGCTTGCAAAATCTTTGGATTTGAACAAGGTTGTAGCTGTTCATATAAACAGACGTATACTATCTTCATTTCTTGCTGTAGTTAATTTTCTGATTTTAGCAAAAAAGTACTAAAACTTTTTACATAGAAATAGTGTAGTATTTGTATATCCAGCGAGTTAATAATTGTAGTTTCAATAGCGTATTTTGTCAGGTTCGTGATGCTGATCACATCACCCCCACTCACGACCGGATCAAGAAAGTGTGCGGCGTTACCCCCACACCCCCTATACGCCGTCATGGCGTGGTGCTATGCACAGGGGAGCACTTTACCTTTTCACTTTTATAGCGTATTTTGTATTGTTCGTATGATTAGTAAGTCTGTGATATTTTTTCCACTCAATGATGGCTTAGGAAAATAAAAAAAATATAATAATTATTGCATTGTATTTGACAAAATAGATTCTTGGCTAGAACAAAATGCAGTGATATATCTTTGGATATCACTGTAAAATATGTCAATGGTAAAATTATACTCTAGTAAAGTGTTATATAAATGCCTTTAGCCGGTATAGGTTAGCCTCTCAAGAATGTGACTCGGAAATCTGTAGCCCTCCCCACTTATTTCAGGCTGGCGCCGTCAGTGGTGGCTTCTAATTTGTAACTCTTTTTCAGTGCGTTGAATCCCATAACACTATTTGAAGTATTCCACCGAATAACGCTGCATGGCATATTTCAGTCAATGCGAGGAAAACAGAAAAAACTGTAGTATGTTACTGAACTACAAGGGGGGAAAAAACATTATGCAAGCACAGTATCAATGTTTGAGCAATATCCGACCTTATGAGTGGCCAGTTTGTAGCCTGTAGCCTTATGGCAAGCCATTAAAAATATCTCCAGTGAAAAAACGCTCTATGTACAGAAGTTCTATGGGAAAAATAAACACCAGCAGGTACGATAACAGTACCGAAAACGAAATTGTATTGAAATAAACTGGATGTGTTTCACCAAAACATGCACTGAACTTATCATCACATGGCAAGTTACTCTGATGCAAGTGCTTTAACCAAAATAAAAAAAAAAGAAATGGATCGGTTACACCAAAACACACACTTCACTCATCTGCGCATGGCAGGTCGATGTAAAACTGTATGCATTCCTCGTCCATGTACTGCAGCATATTATAACAATCAGGACTTCTTCATCTTCATGAGTGGCAGCGGGCCACGGTGCAAGACAGGTAGGTACTTTGGAACAGTGTGTTCATCTTCATGTACAAGGTATAATCTAGGATGGTGTATTTTGTCTGTAAGAATGGTTACATGCTGATGTGACATAACATTACTTTTGTCCTTGCATACTGCAAACCGGTATCATACTACATATAAGACATTCATATTACCCAGTATTGTTTAATACATGACAACAATTCAAATACTGTACAAGCTGTGGTGCCAAAAGCCAAAGGTTTCATGTACCTTACCGTTTACTGCAACAGTGTTATTTTTCCATTTGGTCATACGGCGTTGTTCTAATTACCTTCGTTGGCTGCCTCTTTGCCATCACATCCTTGCCTTTCTACTTGCGTATGCTACCCCTGCATCTATTAACTTCTTCCTTTTAACGTTCTTGAATTCAGAAACGTTTATTTTACGTCGCTAGCAAATAACGTTACTTCTCTACGGTCCGGCATCTTGCTTGCACATACAGCGTTGTTCCACCCACAGACCAGTTTGCCAGCATACGCGTGCCAACTCTTGGGCAATGGAGAAACGAGTCTTTCAGTATATGTCCGTCATGTTCGGGACAGCATGATTCAACTGGTAATTCACAATATTCTAAAATGTGCCATACAACGTTATTCGGTGGAATGCTTCATTTCCTAGATTTTGAATCTGGAGTTATCCAACAACGTGAGTAAATATTTCACTGAATATTACTTTTATTTGCTTTTACAATTTTGACAATACGTAATGTTTGGAATTGAATTATTTATTAAATTCAAAATCTATTACTTATAATTAACAATAATGCTGATAGCATGGATCATTTATACATTATGTATCAAAAGTAATGTGCACAGTAATCCTATACAACGTAGACATACACAATGAATTCCAGTGAAAAGGTTACTGATTGCCTCTTCGAGCTTGGAGGGATTCCTTATGTACTGACATGTGTCTTAATGCTTAATGTGTTACAGTTCTTCTACTACGAACTTGTGAAACCCTTGTATTATTTATGAACAATCCTGATTTTTTTTTTAAAAAAATATCAAAATTTATCTGCTAGTTCACATAGTATTTTCATCCGTGATTACAAAACATGACAAATTTCATACATACCATGGCTAGAGCTAAGAAATATTCAAAGTCTTTAAATATATCTTATATTATTGGATTTTTAACATATCGAATCAATCAATAATTTATGTTTGACTATTGAACATTAAATGGTAGAACAAGTGCAAAGAATTAATACAAAAATTAGAAAATTTTATTTTACGTCAGATGTCATCCTGAAAATTTCCACGTGATTTTAAGGGAGCATTTGTGTCCTGACTTTCCTTGGGCCACATGTAGGACATAGACTAATTTATGTACTTGGATGTACTTTACCTCATGTTATAATACATGTAAGTAATTACTAGTAATATACGTATACAGCATCATCTCATACGACACCGACAAACTTCCGGCTTCCGTGGTGAAGGGGTTAGCACAGCTCCCTACGACGCCACCAACAGAGCAAAGAAATATCCAGGAAACATCTAAAGGATGACTTACGTATATCTACAGTATATCCAGGAATGTCAAGTAGATATCCATTGGATCTCCCTTGGATATCAATATGTCCGTCCAGGGAACATGCATAAGAAATCCTGGAAATATATGTTTTATGAATCCTTTGACCATTTTTGTTCGTGTTTTGGACATCCTGTTGATCATTTTGGACATGTTGTAGACATTATATGGATCATTTTTTTAACATGTTTTATACATTCTACGGATGTCTTTTCGAAATGTTTCGTGTATCAGAAAGACTTCGTTCACGTGGTCGGGATTGTCACGTGGATAATTTATATTTAATTTTGTACTGGACATTATCCTGATCGCTTTGGAAGGAGAGGAACATTCCTGAACTAGAATTAAGGACATCGAAGACCTCGTGTACAAATACGCATGTACTATAAGGCAGTTACTCTCTCTCTCTGTCTCTCTTACGCACACACACACATATATTTTGTTTTTGAGTTGATGTTTTAAGTCCACTTTATGCACAGTCAGGCTAATCGGGACTGGACCTACAGTTGAAAGTGGGATCCGAACCACTTGTGGCTCCACCGGGTATCGAACCCGGGACCCTTTGATTACAAGGCAATGACGCTACCACTGCGCCATAGGGGAGGCCCACACACACACACACACACACACACACACACACACACACACACACACACATATATATATATATATATATATATACACACACACACACACACAACATAAATACCTACATAGAAAGCAAAGTTTGTGAGCTAAATTTAATTTTACATAATTAACACATTATATAACATTCAGTATAATCTATTAAACATTGTATCAGTTGGCAGGATAGATCAGAGTGATCATGCATGTTATCTTTATGGCTGATATGTGTTACTAGGAACTTCTGCAGAAGTGAGTGGTTTAATGTCTAACAGGGGCGCCCACAGGATTCTTTTCTCAGGGTGTGCAGGATCATTGAAACATTTTTAAAGAATTATAATTATTATTATTGCTATTATTACTCCTTTTATTGTTGATATTATTTTGTTACTACTACTACTGTTTTTTTATAAAAAAATACAAACATATGTATATCTGTATATCTAGATACACTATACAATTTGCATAACAGTATACTGACAAAAATCTGTTTGCTGTAGTTAGATTGTAAAATAGACTGTAAACTTAAATGTAACCCTACCTCAAATAATAATGATAGTAATAATAGTTGCTTTAACTTACGGCCTATAAGTCACAGAAAACAACATTTTTTTTTTGTTTTATATATATATGTGTGTGTGTGTGTGTGTGTGTGTGTGTCTATATATATATAGGGGAAATGGGGGTGCTGCACTCTAGCAAGAACTACGTGAAACGCTGGGCAGTGTCCCTCACCACCACAGGAAGCAGTTAGTTTGCATCTCGAGGTTGAAGAGGGCGCGTTAGAACGATTGTTGTGGTTCCCGCCCAAAGTGAAATGTTTGGAGTTAAGTACCTTTTTGCCTTGTGCTTCTTATTACTACACAGAATGAAAATACATGTTATACAGTTTTGTAGCATATCAATCAGGCTTTATTCTGTTTTTTTGCGTATACCGTTGAGGTGAGTTTGAATACACTTTTGGCCCTTGATACCCGAAGGTAACAGTGGCTCAAATATGGAATAGTAGTATTCCATATTTATAACCCATTTATGTATAAAATTATTAACGTAGAAGTAATGAGTTTGTTGTTCCTAAATGTTTTTCAAACGAATGAAATGGGTCTAAGTGAATCGGATTTGCATCGTACATTGTCAATTGTATTAGAAATTCCAGTACCTCAAACGGCACATAGGATATCATGGAAAAATAGTGTCTTCTCTCTCCGCTGGAAGGAAAGCGGATTGGTATGTTTGTTTCTTGTGTGTGTGTTCATTGTTAGCCAAAATAATGATTTACAGTCCCTCGCGCAGCGCACTACAACTGGCTTTAATTCCCAATCCTACTGTAGCCAACACCGTTGACTGCACATGCCTATCGTTTATTGTTAACCAGATCGATGATTTTCCATGTAACTCAAAATAGTTTTATGTTGACATTAATGTACATTTCTTTCTTGTATTACAGGTATGTCGACGAAATCCAAATCCCAAAAGATATCACCACGTAGGAAGCAATGGGATGATACTGCAATGCAGAAAGCTATTCAAGAGGTGCGAGGGAAGAGGACGGGCTTCCTCAAAGCATCGACAACATTCGGAGTTCCACGGTCTACATTATTTAGGCTGGTTAAATCCAATCTGGATCCAAACCCGAATATGGAGCAGGGCCTTCTGCTAAAAGTGAAGTGGCCACCCCATGAGACATTTCTCCAGTTCCTGCAATTAAGAAGAGGCAAGGAAGTAGGGGAAGGAAAGCAGGGACCTCTAATTACGTGACTTCATCACCATATAAGACTTCCATTGAAATGTCCACTACTGTTAAGGAAAAGCCTGTTAAAAACAATGGAAAAAAGGGAAATCGCCATTACAAACAGACTGCGAATCATCAGACTCTGACAGGAGTATTCAGGGTGCGAGATGACTCTTCTGATCTCAGTATGTCAGATGCCAGAACACCAAGTAGTGATGATGCTGAATATCTCTTCTGTTCTGGACAATTTTCTGATGATAAGCGTGGAGAAGAATAGGTTAAGTGCAAAATGTGCGATATGTGGGCTCATACTGAATGTGCAGTATGTGATAATGGACTTTACATTTGCGATTTTTGTAAGTAGGTAAATAGTGCCCTCATAATCATAGTGATACAGACATGTACAATTCAGAAACTTTCTCATATTTGTGACTTTACAGTGTTCATTTATTTCATGTTTTCACTACAATTGTGTTTATTGTGTTTATATGTTCATTTTCTGAACAATGTTGCCAGTATTCCATATTTGTACCCCATTTTATTTCGGAGGAATCACGTCAACTTTCAGGAAAATGTTATTTGCAAATACTTACCATAATGTTACGTAGTAAACCTTACATTCTATTAAAGAACTAATTAAGGAAGAAGACGGTAGTTTCTCACATACATTCTTCAAAAAATGTTCCATTGAATGGTCAAAAACAAAATGGTATTCCATATTTGCCCCCCTTCCTCTATATATATCGCTACAATTTCACCGTTCGAATCACATTAACTCTTTGCAGCAATCTCAGGGGGGAACAAGTAAAGTCCAATTAATACATTATCAGTTATGACAATTCATGCGTAACACAAATTAAAAAAGCTTGATAATAGAGAGAGATGAGAATTGATATATTCCTTCAGAAATCACAAAAAAAAGGATTGATCAAAATACAGGTTTAAGAAGTACATACGAGCATAGCGACAGTAATTTATTTCCAATCTGTCACTGATTTGTACCAAATATATGAATTGACTATATTAATACAAACATCTATTAGACCGAATTTAATAAAATATTTCCTCATATATTTACAGTAATCATATACACTTTGTCGCTAAAAACAGCAGACCTTTAAGATCTTACAATATATATTCAAATACAAAAACCTAAGTATTTAAACCTGCTATTTTTAGTAACAAAAACAACATTGGTTTAACAATAATAAAATATGTAATTTCTACTATACTAATGATACTGGCACCAGTAAAAAATGCAGTTACTCCTCCAACGGATACTGGAATTGAAAGAGAAGAATAGCAAAAATTAGTTGCAATAACATTTGATAATGAATAAAATATGCACATTTAAAAAAAAAATACAATGTGCAAATATATTGACACATTTTTATGATGAGGATAATGACAATGAATTATTTTAAATGATAAATTCATGAAACTATCTAAAAATCTTCAACAACATTAGCATATAAACATAGCATTAATATTATTTGTATTACAATGTTTAAGATACATGATAACACAAGATCAAATAGAATGCATTTACGAGATTGTATGTACCTACACACAGTAAATGCACCTCATATTACTTTATAGAAATAGGCTATATTGGCCTAAAGTAGAGAAACATGATTGATTTGGTTAATTTTAATTCGTCTTTCTGTCACTTTTGGATAATCGCGAAGTAGTTGTATTACGGGTGAAACCAGGACAAGAAAGGAAGAGCCCCCCTGAAGCAGATTTGCTTACACTTAAAACTAGCTCAACATGCCAATATGAGCTTTTTGATCAAGTGTGGAACCCCGTCTAACCCAAGATTTTTGTAAAAACGCCCTCGGGAATTTCCCGAGAAAAGGAAGAGGCTCTCAGATTGATTTGTCTACACTTACAAAAGGCACTTCTGCCAGATTTTTGTCCACAAACTTGCTATTTTTTTGGCTATACCTGAAATTAAGCCAAAACACAGCACACAGCACACGCACGCACACGCACACACAGCACACACACACACAACACACAGCACACATACACGCACACAGCACACACGCACACACGCACACAGCACACACGCACACACAGCACACAGCACACATGTAATGCAAGAGCTATTGCATCATGCTTTGCAACACCAGCGACAAAACACGATGCAGCGCCACGGAGTTGTGGGATCAATATTCGGTGCAATTTCTCGGCGCGGCAGGCAACAGGTGGGATCTGATCGATATTGCGAGCAGAACAATTTAGTTCCAGACAAATCCGCTCGCCTCAGCATGGAGGCGCTGCGGTCTCGATTGCACGTACGCTCAGCAGAAAAACGGGATGTGCACTCAGGAGACAAAAATATAAGTGTTTCTGAATGCACCCCCAACCCACCTCCACACACCCCCAACCCACCCACACACACACACGCACATACACACACAGCACACAGCACACAGCACACAGCACACAGCACACACACACACACACATACACATATTTACTTCCGGTCCACTTCCAGTTTGAGTTCAATTGGGCACCAGGCCCAACTTGCATATCTAGTACTAAGACAATGTAATATGCAGAGGCTTTTTAGAATTGCTCTGTGACCCTCTCATTTCTTACATCATAAACATATGATTTTTCTCCTATGAGAATAACACTACATATGGTGTCATCGGGGAGTGTATCGTGGAATTCACAGATAATTTTAATGTTCGTCCTGTCATTCACCACAACTTGTTTTCTTTTCGAGGTGTTAATGACAAACATGGGTCTCTGTGCTTTGAATTCATCTGGTGTGTAATACATGTCAGTATTGCCTGTAGTGACACGTTTGAAGGATGAAAAAGCCTCATATAATTTGAGGAAATCATCCTTGGACATGTCTAAATTATAATTTTCTCTAGGAAAGACCTCATTTCTGCCATTTTTAAGATAAATGATCTTGATGTTGCAGTTATCAAACTTGCTTGAATTTTTTTCCTGATTATTGTGTCTCCCAGTCTGAAACAGTACCACTACAAAATCAGGCATGTCATATTGAATACTGGAGAATGAATTTGTAGCATCAAACTCATAATATGTACCAGTTGCAGGCTTCTGTACGCATTGATATGTATAAAATTGCAGAGGAATCTGTGGATTTTTTAGGATATCAGCTTTGTGTTTAAGAGCATAACTGGCCTCGTATTCAACAACAGGGATTCTTAACTCCATAGTCTGAATAATGCATTTCCCTGCATCAGGTAGGGTATTAGGCAGAGCTCCCCCTGTAGAGTTTAATGTGCTGTACCTCATCAAAGCATTGTTATCATTGGCAGCTCTTCTAAATGTAATTCTTAAACCACCCTTCCACATAATATCTTTGTAATCTGAGAAGAATCCTGGCAATAGGCGCATGGGGAACAGTACAGTGTGGCTTTTGGTTAATATTTTCTCACCAGCTTCAAATCCGCCTATTTTGTAGTATGAAGCCTCGGTTTTGGATAATTTTAATGTGGCCAAAGCTGTGGAGGTAATGCCGGGATAATCTACTCTGTTTATAACAACGCCATGTTTTCTGATCTCAATTTCAGAGAACAGATGCGGCACAAAATTGTCTACAAGTCTTATATTTGAATTTGCCGGATAATCTGTACCATCGAGCTTTACAACATCAAATTTGATGTATAGATCTGCTCTGTGAGGGTGTATAAATCCGTCCCCTACATCAAGATCAACCTCAATCTCTGTGTTGGGTTGATTTAAATTTGCAAATGTTCTCCTGTTTGGGGGGAATGATTGCAGTTCATAACTCTCAATATTTTCCATTGTATGTATTTTTATTTAAATATTAATCTCTATGATTGCAGTTGTTGTGGCTCCAGCAAAATCAACTAATTCTTCTTTTTCATTAGTGACCATCAATTCGATGTAATCTATTCTGTTGTGACACACAGGAAAATATAATGTTGGGGATGGATTGTAGATGATTGGCTCCATGAATTCAGAATTAGGTTTGAATGTTGCAATGATCCCGGTTTGTTTGTGAGTGCCTATGCCATTTGATTTGGTGATCATACCCTCAGCCACATTACAGTGAATATTCAGAGTCTCTATAGCTAAGAATTTAGGTATATTCATAGCAGTATGTTTGATGCCTGCTTCAAGTTTTGTGTTGTTCTCAAAGCCTAACAGCTCTCCTATAGTACCCAGATCCACTGTTTCTGTAGCAGATACAATCTCTACTCTGTGAGTGACAGAATTTTGACTTAACACTACACCTCTGGGTAATTGAGCATTTAGAGTGGATAGATTATATTGCCCTGGAGTGATGACAATTTTTTGATCCCCAACTGCAATTTTGTTGTTGTGGTGTGTAATATTAGGGATTAAGTACATGCCGTAAAATGCTCTGAGAGCTATTGTTTTGGGATACACTATGTCATCATGCAATTTGAGTTTCAATATTGAATTTTGGCTGGTGAGATGGAATACCCCCATGATGTTTTAAATACCACAAAGCTTTTTGAAAATTTTCAATTGATGGTTTATTTATTTGAGATATATATCTGAGAACAGATAAACACAAATGTCCGCAATTAACATCTTTGAAATTTTGAACACGGGCATTATTGTAATAAAGATTAGCTGATTTTAGATATTTTATTAAATTTTCAGGTGGAACACCTCCAAATGAATCAAACACAAATGCCTCATCTTTTAAATATTTAAGATAACAGATCCAGTGAGTGCCCTGATTTTTGTACTCATCCAAATTAACTATGCCACACTCTTTGTTGAGTGGTTGTTCCGGTAAAGAATCAGACATGTACACACCTCTAAAATTTTTGATGCCGAGTGGCCTGATTAAAGCTTCAATATCTTGGTTTGAAAGCGGCTCTTGTTTTTTTTAAACTTATTCATGGCTCTCTTAACACCTTTGCCTTGTTTCTCTATTGCCAGGTTATGGCGCTTCTGCTCATCTAATTCTGCCCTATTCTTCTTGGCATCTATTACTGTTTTTGCTATGGCAGCTGATCCCCCAGCCAAGCTCCCCACAGCCCCGAGTGCAGCTAAGATGGCAGGGATGGTAAATATAAATCCCCCCACACGTGATTTTTTTCTTGATTGCTGTAATTTTTTTAATTGGGGAGTACTAAGCAACAATTTCATACCATGCCCCTTGGCAATACAAGAGCTTTTTCTCTTGCGCTGCTTTTTGGTCAAAACACTGTCAATAGTTTTAAGAGATTTGAGACCTGCATAAGGTATTTGATACATAACACCCTTGGCCTTCATTGTAGGTTTATTATTTACAACCCCCACCCCAATTTTTGCTTGGTGCTCATAGCTATGGTGGTCCCCAATGCTGCTATTTTTTCACTCAAAGAAGCATCTTTGCTTACAAATCTGCCAAATGCAGCCTCTTCTAATTTCTTGTCTGCAACATGTCTCTTGTCAAGATCAGAATGTGTGTTGTATGCAATATCATGGTCTCTACAAGCAGCATCTAGGGGATTAACACCAGGATCCCCTCTGTTTAATCTATGCTCTAATTTCGTGCCTGGACCACAATACTGATAGCCTGGAATATGTAGTTCAAATGGCAGCTTGTTTATAATGTCATTAACAAGGCCCCGACCCTCAGAGACATTCCAAAATTTAGGTGGTAGAGTATTAATAATTTTTATGAGATATCCAATCCCCTTAGTGTCATTCACTATAAAATTAGACAATTTGGTGCTTATCATGTCCATAATTCCAACCTTTTCATTGTAAAAATTGTGGTTCCCAGCATTTTCCTCCCCAGCTATCACCAATAACCTATCTACAAGTTTCCTGACATCATCAACCCACACAAATTCTTTAGGCAGGGTGTTGTATTGTTTGATCCCACTGCCAGTCTTGATTTCTGACCATATGGGCTTGATTAAATTATTGTATTTTGCTCCACTGCTAGACTTGACTCTTTTTTGTGTGGGATCATTGTTCTGGTATAGAGCATCTGATTTTATTAATATTTCTTTGTAATCCTCATAATCTTGATCTGTATAGTTGCCAGGTCTCTTCCTAGTCATCAGTTCCCACAATCCAGGTGTTCCGGCATATTTAACAAAAGCACCTTTTACTCCGAGACGAGATTCTGAATATACAATTATATCATCTCCCATAAATGTTACTCTGAAATTGCCAATTCTATGTATGATGCTCCCATCAAGCTCTGTGTCAGCATATAAGCCAAACACCTCATCTTTATTGTCTTTAGGTGTGGTTAAATATTTTTGAGCAAGAAGACCCAATTCAATAGGATCCTGACTAGCTTCAATTCTTCTAGGAGCAATAGGACTAGGTGTATGAATACTGGAAAGTGGGGTGATTGGATAATCTAATATGTTCCTTGCAGCTACAGGTACAAGCTCTGTGATCAAACTTTGATTTTGCTCTGTAACAGTCTTGATATTCTTACCTAATTCACCAATAGCATCAATTATGGGCTGTTCTGCTTGTTTGTGTTTTTCATAAATTCCCCGGTTCTCTGATTTCCATCCCTTAAATCTTTTTACAAGATAATCTCTTAACTTAAGATCATCAATGATTGATCGTTTCATGGTTGTTTATATACGTCTCCACGTCTAGAAAATCGTTGATTTTATTTCTGTATTTGCCACTATTGGGTGTTCTTGTCATATCAATTGTGACAAACCCATAACTGTCCTGGTTCCAGCACCTACTGCAAAACTTAGAAAAATCATTGTAGCTCAAGTCCCCACCTACGTATTCATCATGTATGTGTTTGAGGTTGGTATGGTCTTGATGAAACACACATATAAAATTGCTGTTGTCTCGGATCAGTTGCTTCGGTATTTTTGAAAAAGTCTGTGCCAGGTAGAAGCAATCAATGTTTTTGTGTCGGCCCTGTGTGAAAAAGTTTCTAACCTTGTTTTGATTATCCAGTATAATGTCATCAAACACAACAACAGAATTATCGAGACATTCATCAAGTGGCTTAACATCTGGTTCAAAAGTGGCTATATCCAGTCCATCATATAATTTTATCAGCTGCTGATATTTTAATTGTTCCAAGCTCTTAGAGAATACATACAAGTGCCTGTTTTTCCAGTCTAGCCAGTTGGGTGCCAATAAAAAATTATCAACCATTAGTGTAGTTTTACCACAAGCAGATGGCCCAACAATAAGACACCTAATATTATCAGGTAGCAAGTTGCCATTTCTCTTATTCTGCTGTTCAGGTTCTGGGAGCCTTTTTATAACATCCCAGGTGTTCATATTATCACTTTGTTTGCATCGATCCAGCTGTTTTCCGGATGACCCAGCCATTTGACAAATAACTTGTTGCCTTTTCTGCGGATGATTTTTTCTATGAGATATGTGTCAGGCTGTTTAGTTTTGCTGAGCTCTTGTTCATAGAACCTGCCTTTGAGAATTTCTCCTCGGTGATCCTTTATTATATATGTGTTAATTGTCCCAGGTTTAACTTGAACCACTGTAAATAATTCAGTGCTCCAGTTTCTCGTAAAGCCTCTTTTGAATAAGTGCTTATATTTGCTGATTCTTACTTGATCACCCAACCTGTATTTGGCCTTTCTTGTTGTTGGCTGGTATCTAGGATAATAAACAGTTCTGATCAATTTTTGCTCATCAGATGAAGTTACTTCAGAGGGTTTCATGTTGATTGTGGAATGGACCGAGTTGTTATATTTATGTAGAAGTTCTGGAAGAATATTAATCCATTTATAATTACCTTGAAGTGTAAATTGTTTATACATAAGATTTTTTAAGGTTCTGTTGAATCTCTCTACAATTGAGGCCTTGAGGTCACTGTAACTCGAGTAATGTTTTATTGACTGGCTTTTAATAAATTGTTGAAACACTGAATTATAGAATTCTTTGCCATTATCTGTTTGCAAATAGCGCGGTGATCTTCCACTCTGATTGATGATTGTCCTGAGGGCTTCTGTAACACATTTTCCAGTCTTGGATTTAAGTGGTAAAGCCCAGGCAAATTTTGAAAATGTGTCTATCACAGTGAGTAGATACTTGTAGCCCTTGTTGATTTTGTCTAAGTTTTTCAACTGTCCACTTGACAACTCAATCAAGTCGCTCTGCCATAAATCATCTATGCCCTTTGTGACTACTGGGAGTCTCTTAAAATTATGTCTGGCCTGTCTGTGTAATTCATCAACAACTAGACATAATATGTAAACAAGAATATTGCAACTATAGGGTGTTCAGCAGCTGAGACTGCAGGATTTTCTAAATATAATTTGTCTCCAATATGTATTTTAAATTCCAAAGTGCCATCATCTTCAGTATAGGCTGTTTCTAATGTATTGGGGTCTGTAAAATCCTCTAACTCTACACTGGTGATTTTTGGTTTGTTATCAGCATTTGTTATTGATAAGGTGGGGTAGTGATGTGCCTGTGGCTGAAGCCAATATTTGATCTTGATTGGTCTCAGTGTGCCCCCAACAAAAAACTGGTAATAAAATTGTGCAGGGGACAGCATATATATTTTGCCACCTGGTGTAAATGGAGAATCATATTCTTTGTTGGGGATGCTGTACAATTCAAGAATTACTGAATGTTTTGGATTCTCGATTATGCCTGTTATTTCCTTTTCCGCTGTGAGCAATCTGCTTGTTACAGATTCAAGATGCTCATTGATGGTCCTAACAATCTCATCGTGCCCCGGCTTGATTCTTATGTCCACAGCAAGTTTCTTGTATTGTTGCACAATTTCTTGTAGCTGGGTGGCAAAAACAGACAGGGCATTTGCTTGATTGGATTCCATGGTTCCTAGCTGTTGCTTGATATTAGCTACAATTTGTTGCAAATTTTCAACAACTGCCAATTTTGAATTTTGAGCTGTAAGATCATGGACCTGTCTTCTGATATCCTCTAACAGGGCATGCAGTTCATTAATATGTTGATTTGTTGGTAGAGTGGCTACTGTCTGTGTGAGTTGTTTGATCTCTGCCTGGATATTCTTGATATCTTCTGATTTCAATATGCGATTCACTGCCCTCTTAATATTTTTAAGTTCCTGTGATGTAGGAAGATTTGACACTGTATTTTGCAAAGATTCAAGTGCCAATTTCACAGTGTTTAATTCAGAAGCATCAGCCACATTTTGCATAGCATTTTGGAGCAGGGCTATATCTGCCTGAGAGGGTGTGGATTGTTGTAAAATTTCAAGCTTTGTTTGGATATCATCTATCAAGTGATGAAAATGAGAAAGCTCAGATTCAGTGTTGAGGTTTTCAAGCTTTGTGATTTGTTGCTGGACACTAACAAGGGTATCTACAATCCCAGGCAATCGGGATTCTAGTACATTTGCCAAATCACTTTGCACTGCTGCTATTGTACCTTCAAGGTGGGTTATGGAACTTTGAATTTTTCCAAAATCTTCATATGTTTCAAGTTGCAGCTTAATATTTGCTACACTCCGAGTTATTGCACTCAAAGCATCAGAAGATGGCAAGTTGTTCATAAAATTTTCAAGTGTCTCAGTTTTTTCTTTAACCTCGGCTATGGCATTGTTCAGAGGGTCCAGATTAGGTATCTGGAGTGACTGAATCTGTTCCTTTAGAGTGGAAATCACTAGATCAAAATCTTCTTGTGATTTTATGCTTTTGACAATTGTTTGGAGCTGGGTCTGGACATTATTTATCTGCTCTTCCAATTGCTGTTTCAATTGCTCAGAGTTGTTAGCCTGGGTCTTAAATTTGGCTTGAAGAGCTGCTACAGCTTCTTCCAAACTTTGAAAATTATCTAATGTGGCCAGGTCAGTATATTTCTGAAGCAGCAACTTGAGTTCAGAATCAATTTTAAGAAGAGGGTCCATGCATTGTGATTGTAAATTTGTAATTTCTAGTTGAAGACTGGCATTGAGTGTAGTTTGCAAAGCTTGTAAATCACTTCTTAATTTCTTGACTCTGACATCAAGCATCAGAATCTCGTCACTGTGATCTTCATGTCTTGTATGGCCAAAAATATCATTAGGCATTTTGTTTAGTAGTTATTTATTATTGAATATCTGATTCTTAATTCTATAAAAAAGGGTATAAGCTTGTCATATGATCCAGGGACCTCAATATATAAGCAGTCACCAGCAGAAACAGTATATACAGTGCCAGAAATCATGTTTGAGTGCTTAATTCTGTAAATATTTCTCCCTACTGAAATTTTAACATCACCCTCAGGGGTTGTAATAAATTGCAATTGCCCACCTACAGGTAATTGGTAATGATTTAAATTATTGTTAAATATGTACAATATTTTGCCTGTTTTATCATCAATATCTGTAAGTATGCTGTTCAGATGAATAATTAACAAGCTACTCAGTTTAGACATTACAGATTGTAAATCAGGAGAGGGTTGTGGTGTTGGCAGGTCCATAATAGCCTGTTTTTTGAACCCAAATAAGTTCATGGGCATGTTTATTTATTCCAAATCATGCTCTGTAATTGGGCATTGATTCCCATTTTTCAAATAACAATGACCCCAGGGTAGAGTATGTATGCCACATGATAAAATGCATCTCTTATCATCATGTGGATCCAGAGCCACTTTTCTTACAATATTGCTGGTCAACAAGTGATCCACACTCTGAATTCTGCATTCTGATGTTTTGATTGAACTCTGGGATTTGATGCAATTTTCATAATCTTCAATTTGGAGATCTTTTTCAACAGTTACTTTGCCAACGCCCTTGGCCTTTTTGGCAACGGCACCACTACATGTCTCAAAACTATACACCTTGGCACTTAACCCAACAAATTTCACAATAACATCACCAAGTGTCTCATCTTTTAACTTGCCAGGGACCTTTTTGTTGTGGGGTTGAATCCTTGTATGCTCGCTGGTATCAAAATATTTAAGCAATTCGGGTTGTGACATATCTTGATAAACATCTTCTGTCTGAATATCAAGAATAAGACTATCCGTGTCCATGTACATCAGTTTTACACGATCACCATAAAAAGGTTTCAGCACATCATAATACAATGTTAACATATGTAATTTGGACAAATCCAATATCGCAGCCCCTACATAAATAGGCTTATCAAACTTAATCTTTGTTTTTTTCATGTTGAAAAGTGCCATGTGCTCATCATAAATTCTTCTGTAATTGAAGTTGGGCTTTGCAACCAATTTTTTGCTCCGGCTGGGGTCAGTAATTATTTTAACATCGGTATGTTTTCTGACATTTTCTATTGTTTTGCCATAGACAGAATTGACCATCAATTTAAAGAAGGCCTTATCAAATTGGCTCTTTGCAGATGTTCGAAGCTCTGTATTTGTATCAATGTATGGTTTCAACCATCTTGAGTGCCTGAACCTCAAAACTTTTCCAACTTTGGTTACTTGAACACCGTGACGCATCAGGAACTGGAGGTTTTTGTAATATATGACATAGCCTTGTTTTGACTCCAGTGTCATCATGAGCTTCTTCTGTTTAGAGCCAGGTGAGCACTGAACCTCGGGAATTGGGGACAGATCAGAACATTTGTTGTGCAAATCATCAGGAATTATCAGATCAACCTCTAAGATGAGGCCATAGTCACTGTCATCAAAGTCCTTAAGATCCTCAATATTGAAATCTTCAACCCATTCAAGCTCTGCATATGGCAGTTTATCCATCATAGCGTGACCATACAAGCTGTTTGCATCCACATACAATATATAATTTGATGGCCGTGCTGGATCATAATCAGGCATATGTTTGTTATTTGCTCTGGCATATCTCTGGGAACATTGCACCATCCCCCCTCTTATACATTGCTCAATAAACAAGTACATATCTTGATCTTGGATGAGATCCAATTGCATTTTGGTGTTGAAAAACATTGAAGACCATGCTAGACCGGGGGCACTGAAAAAATACACTGGGTCCAGTCCATAATTTTGCATAGAAGATTTTCTGATTGCCTGCAGTGCGTCAGCTAAGAGAGCCACATCAAGTTTCAAATAAGCCATGTGATAATCACGAAATGTCTTGCATTTTAATTCCTTCCACATCAATTGGGCATGGCGATAATCTTCATCAGTGATTCCAGATCCTCTGATTTTGCTGTAAAATGCTTCTTGTGGTGGCAGGGAACACTCATCAAATTTAGAAAAGTCTGTAACATAGTCATATGGATATACACCCTTCCGCCTAATTAATTTCAAGTCCTGATTTGGAAACAATGCACGTGTGATTATGAATTGCTCATCAAATAATTGAGTGGCCAGTGTAGCCAGGCTAGCCGATGAAATTCTGTAAGAATCAAGAAATCTCATTTGAATAGGAACACCATTAACTTCAATTTTCTTGCTAATAGATATATATTTCTCATCATTTTCAGCTAAAATATTTAAATTCTGCTTGTCAAATCCCTCGTACCTGATCAGATGATGGAAATCATAATTGGATGCTCCATGGCAAAATATGGGGATAAATCTCGGTCTCTTGATCTTAATATTACAGCTATTACACAGGGCCTGTTTATATCGACCATCTGTATGAGAATGGTGATGTACCTTGATATTTGTATCTGAAAATTCACAATCACATACCGGGCATTTTTCTGCATTGTTGAAATCTTCAATCTGATCCTCTGTTAAAGGCAACATAGGCTTTGATTTTAATAAGATGTTAGATGCTATGTCACGGCACTCATTTTCTATTCTATGTGCAAATATTTTGATGGCATTTGGTCCCAAGTATGAATATTCTTTACTAACAACACCATCCCGTATAACCATATAACAAAAACTGGAAGGTTCATGTAACTGATATGGTGTAATTGAAGAATCTTCAGGATTTGGATTGCAGAATGCAAGAGATTTGAGATTTGATTCAGAATCCCAGGCAATATATGTTGGGTGTTCCAACAAGGCTTCAAACTTATTGAATTTTGCTTTTTCACCTGGCATTGGCATCATCATATGAACGGGTTTATGGTTGCCACAGTATTTCAGATGCTCAATTAACTTGTTTTTTGCAATTTCCGCACTCTCTTCACGAACCCCTTTCACCATTTTTTGACCATCAAATACAGTCAAGCATCGTCTGCACGACCTGAATACATTGGATTTATGTAGCTGTGCTCTCACCAAAGCCTCAAGATTTTTTATCAGAGTGTAATGCCATGTGTTATCTCCTTCAATTATGAGCAGATCAATCGGAATAGCAGATTCATCATCAATTGCACTGATTCTGAGAGGTTCTATCAAGCAATTGCCACGGCCGGTGGAACAAATAAATACGTTAATAGATAATTGTTTATCATTGTTATCCCTGGCTCTTTTTTCAAATTTATCGATATTCTGAACAGACATTGGATATTCTAAACCCTCCATCGCCTCGTCAAATTGATGTTCATGTTGTTTGTAATAAGTTATTCTCTCAGGATGGCTTGAAACTGGATACAAAGCAGCTAAAATACACCACAAAAAGCATTTCTGGTCGGTGTTTTGTATATTGACCACGGCTTGTTTGTTTTTGATATTGTCAGGTAATGGAAGATATGTAGATCCTTGTAATGGGCTGAATTCAGAAATGTTGACATATAACTTGTGTGGAGAGCCGCATAGGCTCCAGCCACTCTCTTTCGCAGCAAATTCAGAGTGTTTGATGTTCAATTGATCCATCAGACTGCTTATTATTGTGTCTGAATTTGCATTTGAATGTACAGGTACAGTTTCTGTTATGTGGGGCTGAGTAAATTTTGTGCCGTTTGGCTTCTTATATTGTGCAAACAATTTGAGGGACAGCTTATAAGAGCCATTTTGTGCATTGAGAATTGCCTGCACATCAGGATTTACACTGTTCAAAAAATTCTGAATGCCACATCTTGGCTCTGATACAAACCGGTGATCTCTTAATTGGCCATTAAAACTGCTATGGATAGGTGGTGCATTGCGTGACTGATTTGCAGGTCCGGCATTAACAGGTGCTTCATGCTTTCTCTTCGGAGCAGATGTGGATGGTTGTGTTGATGACTGTACAGAGCAAGTATCTTTATGTATATTTAAGAAGTATGGCATGCTGTATTCTATATGACATTTAGGGCATATTATTCTGGGAGTTCTGTATTTGTCTGGGTTGCAAATCTTTTGGTGTCTGGCCCAATTAGAGCTTAATATATTTTTATTGCATTGGTCACAATGTTTTCGTTTTGGCATTTTTGTTGTTGTTTATTCTGGGCTTCAATTCAAAACTTTATACTTAACAGTTAGGTTCGGCTGTGTGATTTGTATATTTAGTGTATATACTTAATATTAATATTATTAATATTATTATTAATTTTTATCCTCGGTTTTATTATATAAACTTTTTGGGTTTTAAAATCAAAACTCTATGCCTATCTTATGACAGGTTGTAAGGCCAATAATCCACGAGTGGAAATATTGATCTAAACTGACCTTCCGCAAGTGCCTGCGCGGACATGCATATCTAGCTCAATGGCCTTGTCATGTATTGATTTTTTGTATAACAGGCTGGGGGAGATATAAGCTTGACCCTAAATACGAGTGGATTATAATAAACAAGTTGAATATCAGGCCTGTAAGTATGAGAAATACTGCAATAATACGTCTGTTCTTCTCAAGCACTGTAATAACACGTCTGTTCTTCTCAAGCACTCTCACAATACTGGCTGATATGTAATGCAATAGCTCTTGCATTACATGTGTGTGTGTGTGTGTGCTGTGTGCTGTGTGTGTGCTGTGTGCTGTGTGCTGTGTGTGCGTGTGCGTGCGTGTGCTGTGTGCTGTGTTTTGGCTTAATTTCAGGTATAGCCAAAAAAATAGCAAGTTTGTGGACAAAAATCTGGCAGAAGTGCCTTTTGTAAGTGTAGACAAATCAATCTGAGAGCCTCTTCCTTTTCTCGGGAAATTCCCGAGGGCGTTTTTACAAAAATCTTGGGTTAGACGGGGTTCCACACTTGATCAAAAAGCTCATATTGGCATGTTGAGCTAGTTTTAAGTGTAAGCAAATCTGCTTCAGGGGGGCTCTTCCTTTCTTGTGCTGGTTTCATAGTAAAATACACTACTTCGCGAAGATAAGAATTAGTGACGGAATATTGAAATTGATGAAGGGACACCAAATGCCTATACCGTGATTCGAACCCGGGAACCCTGGCGTTGTAGTTCTCTGTGGTAGCCACTTCGCCACGGAGGTTGGCTGCTAATATATGTACAGGGTGGCGCAGAGAAAATACAAAATTTGAATATGGAATTGGCAACACTGTAGCGCCGGCATTTGTTCGGGACCGATGCGACATCATTGAGGAGGTTTGTCATTTAGTAATGATGCAGCATTGGAATGGTTCGGAGCGTGCCTTCGCTGTGAAAGCTTTTTATAACAACGGTGATAGTGTGACTGCAGGGCAAAGGGTATTTCGGCAGCATTACCAACTAGAACGTCATGCTCGTGTCTCATCAGTTCGTGTGATTACCAGTGGCGACTCGTGACTTTCTCGGAGTGTAGGAAGAAAGGTAAACCGAGGAAGGTTTGGAAAATGCGTTCAATTATATTCACACGTATCTTGTACTATCCTTTGCATTTAGAATGTTATCTGCAGTCCCATGCTCAAGGTATAGCAAGGAGCCCATGCTCTTCACTTTGAACTACGAAATATTTAAATGTGAACCTATAAAAAACGACGAAAATAACATAAACGATATTTTAGATTTTTCAAGAATTTCCATTTTCTTCTCCCACCCTGTCGTCGAGTGGGTTCACGATAACTGAAAGTGCTGCGTAAACTTCGAAATTATGCCAATTGTTTCTAAATTGTACTAGGATTTATTATTAATTACTTTCTTTCAGATAATTGTAATTCTGCATCTTCTTTTCTAGAGAACTTGCGTAACAGTTACATAATAGTATACATTCTCCCCCAAAATTGTTTAAATTTGTGCAACAAACAACATGGGTTCAACACAGAACTTAAAATGGTTTGAGAAAATTGTTTACCTCCAAATTTCCACCGATTTCCTACCACAAAATCTCCTGACGAATATATCGGGCGGCATGAAGAAAATATAGAAGATGGATCGTGGCATGGTTGCAAAAAAGCTTGACGCTGGATCGGATACTGCCTTTCGTTTAAAACATGTCCGCTGGTGAAGTAGAAATAAGATTTGGACATAATATTATTTCCGTTTCCTGAAAATATATTCCATTGAATTCGATTTTTCCTCTCCCAGGGACTGGCGTTTGCACATTTTTACCACTATGTCAGAGTGCTAAGTGCCAACAGATATCAAGCTGTGCTTGGTTTAGTACCATTTTCTTGGGATTGGCAACTCTGGGTGAGGAAACCCCTTGCTGGTTCCTCAGTCCTCGCCGATCTCCGCAAACCTCGCCGCCCCTCCCTTCACTGCCCATTCTATCCCTCACCCATCTGTCTGTAGGATAACCGCCGTGGTTCCTCAGCGAGCGGCAGAAAGGTTGTGGCCATCTTCTTTCGGCTGTTGCTGGTGCATGCGAAAGCAGTCAACTCTTGAAAGTGGCTAATCTAGTCAATTGTACGTACTACATTGCACTCATAATTTTATAACGCATTAAACTCCTAAAAAGTAGAGAACTCGAAATAAGTACAAACGAACTGTAGGAAGTTCCTCGCTTCCTACGCAAAGGAATCGCCCCTGACGATTACAACATTTGTGCGTAATTTCGAAGAAACCGGTTCAGCGTTGAAGAAGAATCCCCCAGGTAGAGTTCGAACAGTAAGTGTACCAGAGAATATTGAAGCAGTTCGAGTTCCCATTCAGAGGAGCCCTCGCCGTTCCGTTCGACAATATGCATCAGCCCTACAGTGTAGTCTAAGAAGCATACAAAGAATACTGCATGAAATGAATTTCCACCCTATAAGTTCCAGATTGTGTAGCAATTACATCCTGAAGACCCTGTGTTGCGTAAGAAGTTTTGCGGATTGGTGTTGGTTAAGGTGAATGAGGCGCCAATTTCCTTAACAATTTGTGGATGTCTGACGAAGCTCATTTCCACCTTAGTGGCTATGTTAACAAACAGAATTTCCGTTACAGGTCACGGGAAAATCCTTGTCCACTACACGAGCGTCCAATACATACACCAAGGTTACAGTATGGTTGATTGATTGAATTGTTGTTTCAAGTTCACTTTAAGCACAGATAGGCTAATCGGGACTGGACCTAGAGTTTAAAGTGAGATCCGAACCACTATGTGCCTCCACCGGGTATCAAACCCGGGACACCTTGATTCCAAGGCGACGACGCTACCACTGCACCATCGGGGAGGCCCGGTTACAGTATGGTGTGCAGTGTCAAGTCATGGTGTTTTTGGCCCTTATTTTTTTTATAAGTGAGGAAGGTATTGCAACAACAGTGACATCAGATCGATATGTTGCTATGCTTGAAACATTCTTTGCACCTAAATTGCACGTCGCACATCTTGACACTGACATGTGGTTTCATCAAGACGGAACTACGTCACATACTGCTCGACAGTCGATGGAGGCGATTCGCAAATTGTTTGGAAGGCGGATCATTTCACGTAACGGTGACATTTCATGACCTCCGAAGATCCCCTGATCTGTGTTTGCGATTTCATTCTGTGGGGATATCTGAAAAGTAAAGTGTACAGCACACGTCCTCCAACCATTGCTTAACTGAAACAGAAGATTGTAGCAGAAATCACTGATATTCCTCGAGGCATGATACAGCGAGCATTCCAGAGTTTCCACAGCAGACTTTCAGGATATGTACGCCGAGATGGAACACATCTTTCTGATGGAATCTTTAAGAAGTAAAGGGACATGTAAAGTGACATGTAAATGTCATAGTTAATGGCATACTATATACATGCATATCCATTATTAAATGTATTTCTTCCTCTGATTATTCGTTCATTTTACGTCACTTGAAATTTTGCCGTTTCTGTGCGCCATCCTAGTATTTGTTTATAGAAACATTCGTTATGCATGGTGTTTCGTATCATAATTTAAACTGTAGTTCCAGTCAGTCCAGTAGACATTCTGTGCCTAAAGTGTACTTTAGAAGAATTCGAAGAAAGTCGTAATAGTATTTTACACAAGTACATTTATGATCAATAAAGGATCAAATAAAGGATAACGCCACACATGGGTTAAGACAAGCTTGGATAACTCTATGCTTTGGTTCAATCTGTCGAGTTCTATGCTCACTTCGAGCTTCGAGTCTTTTGGGTTGTGTTTCAATGAAATTCTTAAAACTCAGATGTCTAAAATGACTGTAAAATTCACCTCCATGTCTACTGCCATGATTATATATTATTTATTTACTCTGAGTTTCAGATACAGTCTTATTTGGCCATTTTACACTGAAACAATATAAAGTAGAAACAAAAGATAAAAACAATAACAAGATGGGATAGATTTACATGTTCTTGGTCAGTAATATACAAAAACGTCTTTCTGGAAACAAAATATCTACATCCAGGGGAAGTTTATTGTAGATTTTTTGGCAGCCTGTAAAACAAGGAGCGTTGTAGAAGGGATATCCTAGTGGTTGGGTTGTGGAAGACTTGCAGGGTGCGCGTTTGCTTTTTGGGGTACCCCAAGTGTAAAATCCCTGATTTGGAGTTCAGTTCTGATTTTACCATTTATTATATTGTATAAAAATGTCATGTCAGCTAAATCAAGACGAAAGGATGAAGAGTGAATATTCAGAGCAGCCATGGTGTCTGATTTGGATACATGTCGGATAGAAGGTATTCTATGGCGAACAATGGCGAGAAAGAAACTGTGAACAGAATCTATTCTGGTAAGATTGGTTTTTGAGGCCATTGTCCAAATTGGGCAGCAGTATTCAAGGAATGGGCGATATGAAAGATTTTAAAAAATAAGGCAAGAGATGACGGGTTTTGCATTTCACTAAATCTGTATAGAAGACCAAAAAGGCGCATGGATGGCTTTTTTTTTAGTGGTAGCTATAATATGATAAGTAAGAGTAAGTTTTTCATCCATGATAGTACCTAGGTCCTTTTGAGTGGAAACTTTTTGGATCGGATTGTTTTCAATAGCATCAACAGACACTACTTTGTTTTTCTTTAGGTAAAAATTAAGGATATAAAATTTCTGAGGGTTTAATTCTAGATTAAGTTCTGTGAGAGCATTTTGAAGAATCGTCACGTCATGATATGATGAGATTTCCTTGAATAGTTTACAGTCATCCGCAAACAAAAGTATATTGATAGGGAGGACGGACAGTTTTTCAGGGAGGTACAGAAGGAATAGGAGAGGGACTAAGACACTCACCTGAGAAACTCCAGACAAAATGGCAAGAAGTTATAAGAGTTACCTGAAAGAAAAAGACGTTGTTCTCGCTCATGGAGGTAGTGCAATAAAGAGAAAAATTTTCCGTGGATGATAAATCTGGATGATTATTTATGTAGATGATATTTATGATTAATTTTGTCAAACGCTTTCGAAATATCCAAATTTATAGTGTCAAGTTGGGAGTTATTATCAATAGCTCTGGCAGCTTGCGAAAGTAACACGGAAAGATTTGTTAAGCAAGAGCTGCCTGGAAGAAAACCATGTTGTGCTGTATTGATATACGGTGACGTAAACTGAAGTAACCTCTTTTTGATGTTTTTTCACAAATAATTTATAGTGGCGATAGAAGTGATATTGGTGTATAGAATTTTACAAATTTTTTATCTCAAGTTTGGTGAATGTGCACAATGTTGGCACGTTTGAAGTTTTTCGGAAACACAAAGAAACATTTGTTGAGTAAGACAGACAGGAGAAGAGCCAAGGATTCGGCAGTATTACGCAGGAATACTGTGGGGATTTCATTTGAACCTAAGAACCGGTGAAGGGGCAATGAAGCGAGAAGGTATTTTACTTCCTCGGAGAACGTTTTGATTGAAGATAGTGTGTGAGGACAGACAGAATTTAAGTGGGGGAGAGAGTCGGAAACTGAGAGAGGGGAGAAGTTCTCATAAAAGGAAAAGCATTGAAAAGTTTGGATCTTTCTTCTTCACTAGCAATATCAGTATTATGAACATTTTCTTTAGGTATACGTGGGCTTTGTTTTCTTGAATTTAGTAATGTGAAGAATCTTTTTGGGTTTGTAGTATATTCGGTTGTTATGTTATTTATATGTTCACTATATTTTTTTTGTAGATATTTTGAATGACGTCTGATGTCACAATAGGTACCGTGAGTGTTAACATTAGGGTGCTGTTTCCATAGGTAACAAGCCTGTTTTTTTTAAAAAAAATTTTAACAGAAAGAGAACTTCTCTGTCGAACCAGAAAGCGTATTTGGTAGATCTCGATCTCGCAGCGGGCACGAAGTGTTTTATCGTGGCATGCAGAATTTCAACAACGTTCTCAACGGCTCCGTTCACTTCCTCTTCGAGCAACAAAAACCGAGGGTAGGAGTTGAGCGCACGTGGGATGACATTCCATTGAGCTTTTATACATAGGTCGGGGGGGGGGGGGAGAAGTGGGGATTCCTTGTCTTTTTTCATGATAGTCAGGTGCGTTGTGAGGTCGAGTGAGACATCATCGGAGGTTAGAAGATTTTTCCTAGAGTTAGCTGCAGATCAGGTAGACTTGACAGTACATAGTCAAGGTTGCTGTCACCACGTGTTTTATGCAAGTTGAACTGGTTTAACCCAATTCCGTGAATTAGCCTATCGATAATGAACTGATCATTTTGACAGTTTATAGTTTCCCGTATTAGGGTTTTCCCGATTGATGGACAAGTTGAAATCACCAATTGGCTTACAAAAATTTGAATCGAATCCAGTTAGTAAGACATGTTCCTCAATACTATTCATGTTTTCGTTATATACCTACATCCCTGTTAATTTACTGCAATGACGTACTGTGGAATGAGCGATGGATGCATACAATAATATTATACTTTCTCTTTTTGGTTTGGTTTGGTTTGATTTGGTTTATTTTACTTTGCTTCTTCCGCCACTTTTGGCTAATTTCCGAAGATGGGAATGAATGATGCTATCAAGAAATTGATGAATGAACAGCCACTCACAAACATCCATGCCCAGGCCAGGATTCTAACCCGGGACCCATTGCTTTGTAGCGAGATGTGCTAACCACTCCTCCACGGGGATGGCAATACGTTCTCGGAAACCACTAAATGACCAAGGCCTTTGCCACCGAAGTTTCCAGGTTTCAGTCCTGTTCCGTGAACTTTGTCTTCTCAGGATTAAGGGCCTCCCCGATGGCGCAGTGGTAACGTCGCCGCCTTGTTTTCAAGGGCTCCCGAATTCGATACCCGGTGGAGATGCAAGTGGTTCGGATCCCACTTTAAACTGTAATCAAATCCAGATTAGTCTTACTGTGTATAAAGTGGACTTGAAACAACAATTCAACATTCAACATTCTTAGGATTCATTATCATCTTCACTATTAGCCAATCGTGGCAGAAAAGCGGCATAAAATAAGAAATGTGAAAATATAATTGTGTATGTTTAATCAAGGATACAAACTTGGGACCCTTAAGCACTCCAACAGAAGGCCAAGTGAAAAAAAAAACCATTAGAAAGCACATGTCAAATTTGAATTCTGCGAATCATCGTTTCCACTTACCCGACCTCATCTTTCTCTGAGACATCCTGAACAAAGACGAAATAATTTAAGAGCTCGGGTGTAAAATATGATACGTAACATTTTGGTAATTTTTGAGTTACAAATTAAATGTGTCATCCTTCAATTTTCGAGTGAAATTGCCATGTCACACAATTTTCATTGGACTCGGTGAAGCCTTCTGATATTTGTAAACACTACACAAAAACAATTTATCTACAGTATAACTTCTTAATGAACTCACATATGACCAAAATGTCACTTACCATGTTTTACACTCGATACCTTCAATTATGAAATTAAATAATTTTATCATTCACTTGCAATTATGTAATTCTTTAATTGTTCTTCATTTTAATATTTGGAAATCCTTTCCTTGGTCATATCCCTCTCGTCACCATCCACTTGTGAAACATAGTACAGTTGAATGAGAGAATATATTTTTATGGGCTTGGCGTCCGTGTAGTGGCGGGAAGTATGATCGCGTCTACCGACAAACACCAGCCTGACACCGGGATTCACCTGCAATACACTTTTTGACACCAGATTGTCAGGCTGATGCAAGGCAATGACGTTCAACCAAGTAGACAAATAGCGGTGTTCAAGTTATTCAACAAATGCAAAAAACGATGAGTTTCTCAACCTTGGAAAAGAGGAGACTCATAAATGCAGTGTGCTTCCGTACTGTGCTTTTGGAAAACCAAACGCATTCATAGTTTTATCTAGCGTGAATGTAATTACAGAACAGAAAAAATGTATGTATTTCATACATGGATATTTACTTGAGATACCCATTATTTTCATCTAATTTCTTTAACTTTGTCGACTAGGATTGAAACATTAAATGGGCACATAGTTTCAAGGACCGGCTTACGATATACAATAGAACACTTCCGTAGAACACCGCGGAATATTTTAGTACCATCGTGACTATTAATTAATTTAAAATTTGCATGAAAATCATATGATGGAAATTTATAAATGATACAACAAAAACGTCGGCAATTTACCTGTTACGTCTAGCATATTGTGGATTGCTTTCGTACGTCTCCTAGTTTTTCCAAATTTGAATATGATTGTAAAGTGTCCAATTTCTCCAGGGTGATCTATTTCAGGACCCCTGTGGTAAGAGGATAAATTCTTAAAACTTTACCATACATTTTATCTAGAATTTTTTAGTACATTACAGGAATGAATAGTAAGAGGAAAGATATCTTCATTGGCGTTATTCGCCATCAATTTGTGACACAGTGCGAACAGTAACTAGTTCTGTTGCACTAGGTGTATATAGTGTCAAAGATACAGTTCGTCTCAAGGTCGAGTTCTTCGTATAGGGTCGGCTAGTGTGCCAAATATCAAGAGCGCATCTTCTGGCAAACTGGATGCAGCTTCCGCGGAACTCGAACCTCTAGCTATGTAATGAAATAAGCTCGTACAATTACATGGACAGTTACAATTAAAATGAGCACTTCGCTCGTTACAAGAGGTTTTGAAATTGTTGTCCTCCTGCATCCATACATTTAGGGCATCTTTTTAATAAATGTTCACTAACACACATCAGTGCACACAACACTGAAATTTTCTCATAATGCAGTGGAGCTTCGTGCAAAAAATCGGGTTTATCTGTGCTTCACTATCTGTTATTCTACAACGAAACACGGCCATGTAAATGGAACCATGCTTGATCCGAAAAAAAATGTGCAACAATTACCCTGTCAGTAGCATTTGAAACATCCAATTGCAGAAATTCACTAAACTCTCGTGACGTATTCCAACGTCCTTACAAGAATTCGTAATGACGTAAGAGTCGTACATGAAAATGTTTTGTTTCAAATTGTGTGCATAGCGTGGCCTTATTAGACTGCAGAAAGGAACAGTAATACGTAAACTAAAACAAAGCCATCTAAAACACTTCAACACCTTATAACTTCACAAACAAGTGCAAACTGGACACCAGTAATCTGAATACTGAAGCACTGACGTGTTCAGTGACAAGATCATCGTAAAGCTGTGGGTCTAATGCCGGCAGGTGCGCTCCCACTTCCCGGCACGCTAGCCGACGCTCCGTGGACAACTCGAACATGAGATGTGATAGTAATTAGACTATGTCCATCACTTTAATATTCGCATTGATTTCTTTACTATAGAATACTAGGTTCTAAAAATAGTGTTTTTCTGACTTTATTAAATGCTGATTACATTATTTAAGCTTTACTTAAACACTAGAAGAGAACCCAAACGGCGGTCTTTGAAAATGTTTAAGCTATAAGTGCTTGTGGGCAAGTAAATCCAAAGCAGGTCAGTCAACGTACTGTCTAGTGTAGATCCAACTTTTGTCCTTGTTTAATGCAGACTGGATAGGAAAGCGAGAGGTCTAGCGTATTAAGTATTAGGCCAGTGCGTATGATGTCTTCCTTTCCTCACGGACAACATGCATCTCCCGAGTTTCGATAACTTGAGCATATTTTACAACATGATTTACATGTAAGGAAGTTTTGTCTTTCGTTTTCCTCTGGTGACTAATAAATTTATTAGTGAAATTATTTGTGCATCATCACCAGATACCGACATCATGCGACCTGGTCAGAGAAACAAGTGTTACTTCTAGCTTGCAGCTGGCCATTGCAGTATGTCACTGGGCGCCTGTCTCTTCGGTATGAATCTAAAAGGAAATATGCATATTAACTGGAAACGAGCAAACATGATTTATAGCAAAACCTTGACTTTCATATTACGTTATCAATTAACGTATGTTTGTATGTAAATTATGTATATTGTAAACACGTGTAACTTATGAGTAATTATGATCAACATGAGTTGCTGCAATGTTTTTGTTTTCTTCACAAATTTACAGACTTCTTCGTCTTCACATAATATTAGTAATAATAATAATATAATAATAATACAACAACTAATAATAAAAACAACAGTGTGCGAGATAAATACTATCGGAATTAATAAATTATTTTCTTGAGTTCTTAAACAGTTTCTACCCAATGACGTAGTTTATGTATTTAATTTTTTTGTGTAGGGCTCAGAATATTTCATAGTATAAATGCTTACCATTGTCTACGAGTAAATAGCACATGTGTCTCAGTGCAAGATCTTAAACAAGGGCAGTACAATCCATACAATTTTGGTTTGTATGTAGATACACTTAACAGGTCATCTGTGAAAGAGAAAAAAATATGAAGTCAGTCACAATAGCTTATCACAACTACTATATTAACACTGCGGTGATAACGTGAAAAAATTCTCGTCATTAGTCACGTGGATCACTATTGTGATTCATAGAATATTAAGGTTTTTACTCGTTATTTGTCAACATTTATCTAGTTTTATAGCAAGAATGTTCTTTATAAAGTATACTGGTTCACTTAACACATATGCATAAGAAACTACACTTCGGAGTGTGGCGCCGATTACGTGAGGTTGTGCCGCCGGTATTCCGCGACGCGACCCCTCGTAGGATTGGAAATCGGTCGAGTCCGCTCCGCCACTGGACATCACCGTGTGCGTAAATGTGTGCTCTTCCCATAGCCAAAGTTTGATGTAATTCGGCCCACTGGGCACGGAGTTACAGAAGAAAGTTCCCCGAAAATTTAGTGAAAGTGCCACCTTATGGGTAAAGTGGTAAAAAATGTGAATCTTGTGGTGAAAAAACACTTCCAGTGACCCCCCAGAGCCGTCTTACCTCTGAGACCGCACCCACCCCAAAGAGGAGATTTCAGTGAACGTATAAACACCTCGACCGACGCAATCGGGTGAGTACAAACTTTTCTACATAGGTTAAACCACCCCCATGCTATCCTTATGCAAGGATTAGGCTTAAAAGGACTAAAAGTGCATTCTGTGTCTACCACCCGATAACTCGAGAACTAGCGCTTGCTAAGGGACCCCCGAAGAGCCCCATCCTTCCCCCGAGCACCAAGACCATTACCCCCCCTTCAAGTGAAAAAGTGACTCTACCACGCCCTTCAGAGTGACGGCATGTGTTGCAGTTACATCGCTGTAGCGGTGGGACGTGGACACGGGCGACGTCCCAGGCTTGACACGTCCTGTCTTCAAGGGATGTGACGTGGTGATACACGTTTGATGTTGTGATCGGTTGACGTTTCGCAGCGCGTGTTAAACAACAACAAACTCCACGTGCGCTCTTGGCGGGAAAGCTGTCTTGTGTTCTCCGCGAGTGATACGCTGTTTTGTAACGCAACGAAGTGCAGTGTGAAGGATGGCTCCCACGGGGGCCACCCCTAAGACTACCAATAACCGCCACAGCATGGATTATCCCTTTGAGCAAACAACCGACCCCTTTAGAAGGGGTGGAGGGTTAGCACGCACACCCCCTTCCAAGAGGAATCACTTGTCGCATACCCCAGAGCATACAGTTTCGCAGCAGGATAATCCCGGTCAGACCGCTGCATCCCAACCACACCTAACACCCACCCCAAACCCCCCGGGAAGCCAAATAAGCACAATTGTATCAGACTGGTCAGAATACAACTTGGGAATGTACCAGAGGCTACATCTGGATATTTCTACCGTGATATCGAAAGATAAGTATATTACGGCGGACAAAAAGACGCTACTACTGGAAATCCTGGCCAAAATGAATCAAGTGCATACAGAAGCCATAGTAGAGTCCCGTTCTTTAAGAACGGCGTGCCGTATTTTGGAAACTAATAATAACCCCCAAACAGTAGCAACTCAACAAAAGCCAACATATGCGCAAACACTGTCCAATCCAGCACAGCAGGGAGAAAAAGCTGCTCAAATACAAAAAAATACCAGCAAACAAAACATACCGTATTTATCACAGCGCAAGATAACCAAAAGGTTCGTGATATATGGGATAATTTCACTATGGCAATAAATCCAGTCCGTGAGAGGGTAAAAATCGAAGCTATGCGAACCACCCCAAAAACCCTTATTGTGGAGACCGCCACCAGAGGACCTTGAAAAAATAATGAATAATCAAAACCTCAAATCCAAGAAACTGAATGTAGAACTCCCTCAAAAACGCAACCCGCTGATGATCATTTATGAAATCCCAATCAAAAGAGAAGAGGAGAATATAACAGAGGAATTTTATGCACTGAATGGTATCGAGGAACACTTGAACATGTCTCTAGATGAATTCAAGACCAAATTCAAGTTTCGGTTTAAAACCGGGCCCAGGAACCGACCAGTCTCGCACAGAGTATACGAGGTGGATCCCGTAATTAGGAAACTTATCCTAAATATGAATAAGGTACATTTAGCCTATCTGTCCTTGTCAATGAAGGACTATTTAGTCGTCCCGGTTTGCCTCAAGTGCCTGGAATATGGACAAGTCGCGAAGCACTGCAAAGGGGAGCAATACTGTATAATATGTGGAGCTGAGGGACATTCTAGAGAGGAATGCAGAAAGGAGAGGGCAGAAAAATTATGCATACCCTGCATGAGAAGGAAAAGAACGTGCAACGCCGATATAAAGGATTGCCCTACAATGAAGTTCTTTCAGCAGAGATTAATAGAAAAAAAACAATTATGGAATTTAAACAAATAAGAAAGAGAAATAGGAACACCCCTAGCCGCCGACGCCGTAATGCGACAAGAGCGGCGGCATACGCAGTAAGGAAACAGGGTGAACTTCAGGAAATTCTAAAATACCGTTTCACAATAGATCTTCCTCTCCAACTCAATACCTTAATCTCCGGAGAACTACTTTATCCCCCCACCCCTCCCCGCAGCAACTTCTCTCTTCATTCCACACTAACGCCATTACCTACTCACTATAACTGTCAAAAACTCATTCTTAGCACACCGATACCTGGCCTGAAACCATGTGCCTTCATTATTCCCCCTCAGTTATCCATATCCCCCCCGCCATCGCCACTCTCACTTTCTCCCCCTGAATCAGTCCTACTCACACCACCGCACTCACACTCTGCACAATCCTCGCCAGTCTCCTGGTCTTTCTCACACACCCCATTCAGCCCCACCTCATACTTCTCTCATAGCTATGAAGACCCCCAGAATGACCCCTGCCCCAATCTATCGTCCCATTCTCCTTCCCTGATTGACCTAGTCGAACCTCCAAGTCGGTCAAATCTAAACCCGGAAGCTCCTCCCTTCCAAGTACAAACAAAATACTTCAATTTTACCGCACCAGTCATAATGAACCTACCCCGACCAGAACTCAAAGATACCCCAAAAACGAACATTAACCCAGCAATGATTTACCGTAAATTCGAACTTGATCTACAACTTAGCCGGCTTGAAGAGAGGGATAATTTAATCACTGCGCTGCGTTTGCTGGTTAGATTAAAACATGATAACGGAAAATCCATTACATTCCCTTACCCGGAGGCTGTGGATAAGATGATCCTAAGATGCAGCAACATCCCGGTTAGTCCGGATGAATTGCACGACTTACTAAAACAAACGTTTCACCAAAGGGACCTAAAGCTAGACTTAGAAGAGGTCTACAAAGATTTCGCAAGGGGATATGGAAGAGTTGTCCAGGATGCCACCAACCCTTGGCCGTCGTGGAGCTCTGTAATAAGACATTAACGAGAAACAAGTTAGGCATACTGCAGGTAAATTTGAATGGAGCGAAACTGGCCACGGAGGAGATTTTCATCTTAGCTAGAACAAACAACGTCGACTTGCTGTTGTTACAAGAACCTTACATTCTAAACGGAAAGGTGATACATGCACCGTTGGACGCTATACTAGCCTATAACCAAAACCAGAATGCCAAAACTGCAATAGTAGCATTAAATAAAAACATAAATATGCTCAAAATAGAACAGTTATCTGATTCACACACAAACTGCGTAGAAATAGGATACAATAAACAAAATTTTTCAATCATAAACACCTATTGTCAATATAGTCACAGCATCAACAAATACATAGACCACATCAGAAAAGCCTGCAGGGCCTATTCATACAACAAGATTCTGGTGACTGTAGACAGCAACTCTTCCTCACCCCTCTGGTTTGGCAGGGATATGGATTCCAATGGCGAAAAAATGATGAACCTTCTAGCTGAATTAAACTTAAATGAAGAAAATCAACCGGGTAACCCACCAACTTACCGGGGTAGAGCGGGGGCGAGCAGTAATATTGATCTAACTCTATCCAACAACCGCATGAGCCCTCTTATAGAGGGATGGAAAGTCCTGGACATGGTAACAACCAGTGACCACAACGTCATTGAGTCTTATGTCAACCTGGAAGGTGCTCCAAAAACCCACACGATGAGACCACCTACCTACAACTGGCCAAAAAGGGACAAGACTGCTCTGCTAAACAACATCGATCTGCCAGAATGCTCTAGATCTGCAAATAACGCAAATGATTTGGCAGAATTGCTCACGAAACAGCTTCAAGCAGCCATAGAGGCATCCACGCCTAGGCACGATATGGACAGACCTCCTAAACCATGGTCAAACAAATTGACAAGGCTTACGAACAACATGCGCAGATCTCGAAAACTATACCAAAATCCAAACATTCCTGACATAAGAGCAACTTATCTAGAAGACTATAGAAGAGCAAAGTCTAAGTATGCAGTAGAGTTGAAAAGCTTCAAATTGAAAAGGTGGCATAATTTCGTAAATAGATATCTTAATATGGATAAATGGAGTCTGCCGTATAAAATTATCACGAGCAAAACTAAACAGAGAGAGGTGACAACAACCCTAAAAAGATCTGATGGAACCCTAACCAATAACGCAAGGGAAACCGCGGAACTGATGCTGCATGGACTCCTCCCAGATGATGAAGAACAAACGGACAACGAGGAAAATGCCGCGATAAGGAGGAAACGTGGACGCTATCCTAACAACACTCCCATAGCCCCATTCACATCTGAAGAAATTGTCCGAGAGCTGACATCAATGAAAAGTAACAAGGCGCCAGGCCCAGATGGCATACCAGCTAGAGTAATCAAGCAAACGCTTCCAAAAACACTACCTTTCATTACAGCCCTCTTCAACCAATGTATTATAGGAAAGGAATTCCCCAGGGCATGGAAGGAGGGACGCCTAGTAGTAATCAGGAAGGAAGGAAAAGAAGATGCTGCGAGCTTAAAATCGTACAGACCCATCTGCCTGCTAAATACTATGGGGAAGCTTTTTGAAAAACTTATAAACAAGCGTCTGCAGGAATTCCTCGCCATGGTAGGAAAAAATGACAACCAGTATGGCTTCACAAAGGGTCGTTCTACGGAGGACGCTATAAATAAGCTAAAACAGGTTGTGGAAAAATAAGAAACGAAGCTCGTCGTAATCGTTTTCGCGGACATTAGCGGAGCTTTCGACAATTTGTGGTGGCCCCACCTCTTCTACACCCTCAGGAAAATAAACTGCCCGGTTACACTCCTCAGATTGTTGGAAAATTACTTCAAAGACAGACGAGTTCACCTCGACTTAAAAATGGAGTAAAGGTATTAAAAATAACTACAAAGGGCTGTCCACAGGGCTCGGTATTGGGCCCGCATCTATGGAATGTAAACCTTGAACCCTATCTTCGAGCGCTAGAAAATGACGAAAACATTGACCAAGTTATAGCTTATGTCGATGATGTAGCGGTGGTGTGTTCGGGCAACTCGAGAGCTCAAATCGAGAATGAAGCAAATCAAGCATTGAGAACGTTGGCAGAGTGGTGCAGAGGCGCAAAATTAGAACTCTCGTCATCTAAGACGAAATACCTTATTGCCAAAGGACATCTAAGTCATAAGAGGAATCCTAGCTTTAAAATATCTGGCTCAAGAGTGAAAAGGACAAAAGAATTTGAATACTTGGGTGTGACACTGGAGGAAGGGATGAGATTTGGGGCTCACATTCGCAAAATTACCCAAAAAGGCGAAAATACCATGAGCAAGTTAACGAGACTGGCAGCCCAAAACTATAATCTACCACCAGGTATCATGGATACATACATAAAGTCCATATATGAACAGATTACCACATATGCGTCCTCGGTCTGGGTGGGTGGACTTAAAAATAAGAAGAATGTTAGGGTACTTCGATCCTCACAAAGGAGAATACTCCTGAAAGTGACGGGAGCATTTGGTACGACCTCCACGGAGGCGCTCCTTGCCGTAACTGGTAACATACCACTAGATAAGGAAGTGAGATGGCGAGCAGCCAAATACCAGTTCAGGAAAGGAGATGAACAGGAATTGACGAAATGTGTTGGAATCTTCCTCCCTACCCTACACGATATAAGAGCAAGATTGACAAATGAATGGCAAATGGAGTGGGAAACTGCTGAGAATGGAAGAAGAGTATATAGCTTTGTGCAAAACATCAGATACAATAAACTAGCCAGCAATCAATATTCAAGAGAACTCGTACATCTTCTGACAGGCCATGGCCCATATGGTACGCATCTCTGCCGAATAGGCAGCAGACCCACACCTGCGTGCAGCGCATGTGGTGTGATAAGAGATACGCCAGAACACAAAGTCTTCTTCTGCCAGGCAGCTGGTGAAGAGATCAAACGACTAATACGGGAACTACCAACCACTGACATCAAAACACTCTTATGTCCTCAGCAGTTGGACAAGCTTAGAGCTCTGGCGAACGCAGTATCATTAGAAGAACAAAGAAAATTTAATACTCGGCTCCAAAATCCCCAACCGGAAGCGCCCATCCCGGCAAGACACAATGAAGAAGTAAGGAATATCAGGTTTCAACCGGCAAGGAATTCACACACCAGGAATGTGCCTCCCGCACCGGCTCGGCTGGACGAACAAGAGGCAGAAGGAGACGAAGTGTAAGAAGTGGAGGAAGCTCCGGAAAATGCTTCTAGAAGAAGTTTCTTCGCTGTCTTACTGGGAAGGCAGGAAGCTGAGGAGCGTAGGAGAATTCCTCCACTCAGAATGCCTGGTGAGAAACATAGAGACTACCTTATAAGGGTGGATGCATCCAGAACATCAAACATGTAAATTAATCCTCTAACTCATATAAATATCCTCATCAGACGCAAACAAAACACATATCTTTAAATTGCCATGCTAAAGTGCACTTTACACATTTTATCCCTGCACTGGTACTCCAGTGTCTTATATTTCAGTTTCATATTTATCACCATATATCTACACTTTCAGCACCATGTTTTCACTACGCTGGAACTCCAGTGTTAAAATATTTTTTCTTCTTCTTCTTTTTATTATGTTCTTTAAATTTTTATATCTATTATTATCTCATATATAATTTTTATCTCAAAGCATTAAGAAACCACACATACCCGTTCTAAGGAAACTCGCGCGCGCTATAATCACTTTTTACCAACTCCGAATCCCAAACTCTTGTACAGACGGGGGCTGGACACCGACAGCGGAACACCTAGCCTCTGGGGTGGAGCATTCTTTGACAACAATAATTGCAAAACGTAAAAAGAAATGGTCTTAAACCAAGAGCTCGCCCGCTGTCGGTTGCCGGCTCCTGATGCAAGATGCATCAATAAACAATATTATGTAATGTATAGGGCGTGCGAGCTCCAAAAACTTCTCACTCATAGATCTTGGAGCCCGGGATCCGGTACATGCTAGATCACCACACATTACAGCATACCACCTAAAATTGTAATACAAACAATATGTAACGGAAGATACATATTCACGTGGAAAAATGTATAGCATTGTACTGTCTACAAATGTAATGTAATGTAACTCAATTTATTAACTATGTTATTTAATCTTGTATTGTTTTCTTTTTATTTTCAGTCTTATGTATCTGCAATTATCAATAAAATAGTAGTGCACAACGATAACGGGGGAACCGTAATTCTAGCAAAAGACGTCCCAGTTTATTGCAGAGGCACTGGGACAAGCGTATGCTCTCGAATGCATACGGGTGGAGGTTTGGTTGTATTCGGGGGTTCCCCCCTTATTGTACTACTAAGTACAATCCATACAATTTTGGTTTGTATGTAGGTACACTTAACATGTCATCTGTGAAAGAGAAAAAAATATGACGTCAGTCACAATAGCTTATCACAACTACTATATTAACACTGCGGTGATAACGTGAAAAAATTCTCGTCATTAGTCACGTGGATCACTATTGTGATTCATAGAATATTAAGGTTTTTACTCGTTATTTGTCAACATTTATCTAGTTTTATAGCAAGAATGTTCTTTATAAAGTATACTGGTTCACTTAACACATATGCATAAGAAACTACACTGAACATATTACAGGAGGGAGGAAATTATAAATCTAGTAAATTACATTTGAATGTGATGAATCGAAACAAAAATACGTCACTTATAATCATACTTTTATTATTCTCTATCCACATATGATTCCCAAACACAGCCATAGCCACTTCAAGCTTTTATAAGATATTTTAGAAACACGTCGCCATAAAATGAAAATACTACGTATCCGAAAAAGCTACCAAAAATAGTCGCGCGAATCACAATTGTATTCTATTGAAATGTGAGATTTTTAACAATCAAGACTGACCCTTTTAAAATAAACGCCAAACGACCAGAGTTCCTCCACTATTCCAGGGAGATACACTTTGAGGTCAGAAGCGTTGCCAAACCGCAGTAGCATGGGAATATAAACAAGTGGTTCACTGTAACAACTGCAATGTTAAAAAGTGTAAAAGAATATGTAGCAGCGACATTATATTCTCCATAATTGCTTGAAATTGTCTCCAAAAATGAATTAAGTTGCGAATGGAGCACTTATGTTTTACATATCGTGTATTATTAAACAAAGCATGAACCATGAAGTTAAGGATTCAACAATATAAATTGTATTTCCTCAAATATTTTCCTAAATATTAAAATAATTGAAATAATTATCAAAGTTATAAATACTCATTTTTCTGAGTGTTAATAGAGAACCGGAAACTTCAAATATACGTCATGTGTGGATGCAATACGGAACTAGTAAGCAGCATCATTTATGGTGGGTGATCTTCCTAAAATATATATTCCTGTAATATATCGTAGCTTGACAACCAGAGGAACGTAAATACAAAAATGTGGATTTCGGTTTTGTTTAATGTATATCTGAAGAACTCTATTTGGATTCAGATCAACGTATCTCCACTTCTAATCCTTATGAGTAAGGTGGAGTCCCGTGTCTTCACTTCACTGGCTCTTCTTTGAGTCAGGCATATTCCTAAGAATACATTATTTCTTATTTCATGTAAATTTGATAAACTGGAGTTACGTGCCTCTAGTTCTCACAAAACGATTATTGAGACGATACACTATGAAATGACAAGGAAAATATTGGAAAAACAGTAATGGAGAAAATATTACATCAGATGTTTACAATCTTATTGGTGTTTGTAATTAATTCTTCAGGAAAAATTCTAACTCTTGTAGTAAACATTAATATGAAACTCTTTACTTTCATTAATTCAACATGTGTTCAATTAATTTTCGACGTCGTGTCTACTAGTCTTGCATCGCCTGGAATATTTATCTTTTCATGCTATATTTGTAAGTAAAAGATTCGGGAGGCATCAGAATGTATGCTATGAAGGAGATTTTAATCACAAAAATAGTGTAGCTCTGTTCCCCAGAAAATAAGAAACTAATCACACTTTTGCATATTCACATTATGAAGAATAAGACTACTACATTAGAAGTGGCGACGTCTTCTAGACCATTCTTCCAAGATATTTCCTGTATTAGCTAAATTATGTACAAACTCGTACTCACTTTTAGCAACAGGGCAGAAAGTAGCAATTTTGTGGGTTAATGGAGTGGTTGAAACGAGCTAAGAAGATTTCGTTTTTCATAGATTTTCTGTATTTCGTGAAATGTTCTCACGGTTTAGGAAACTATTACATTAAAAAAAGATCAGAGCCAACATTACTAATATAGTTGTTTGTTAATTTAATTTTACGGATGATTCAATTCGCTACGATATTATGAAAGCTTTGTAACTCACTGCCTCATGGAGTTACAAGAACTATACCTCTTAAAATCAATTTTTTGAAGCCTTGTTGCGGTTGCCTTTGTTACAATTAAAATTCTGCGTGGCTTATAAATGTTGTATTTATCGTTTCATGTGTTGCAACAATATGTGAATTGGTATCAATCCCTAGAGTTTTATTTCTTTCATTATGAACGTGTAGCACAATACACACCATTTTCGGTCAGTCTGTTTTCCACATTGGGACTGTATATAATTGAAATATGAACGTCAGTAAACAGAGGATAATATCTTATTCATATCAACAGTAATCCAAATTTTAAAACAACCCGGGAAGTACAATAAAAGCAATGAAAATAGTGATAGACAAATTACCTACTATTATCTTTGCGGATGGCTGTACAATGCTTACTATTTTACATAGTGTTAAGAACAATATTAAACCACAGTTTACAAACCCTTGTAGTCCGGGAAGCCATGCGAACGAAATTAGAATTCGGGATTTCGAAAGATATTATTTTCTTAAATCGTTACTCTTTAACTGGAAATTAACAATTCGAAGCATTTTGTTTCCAAAGCGATTCATCTACTAAGTTGCGTATACAGCTGGGAGATGATGTAACGGGGAACAAGCTTCACGCAATTAAGCCCAACTTATGTTCACTGCATTCCTCTTCAATGTCCATCCCGTCGAGAAGAGGTTGTTCTGTGCCCTGTACCAGCTAAATGTAGACCAGGCAAACGAAAACAAGTCTCTGCGGAAGTTGTGACGCGAGACGGATCCACCAATGAATAGTGAGAGAAACGGGATTGCGTAATGGACGACTGGAGTTACCCAATTTACCCGCTTCTCTCTGGCAGCGTTGTAAAATTTTAAAAACGATAATACCGCTAGCGGACAGTATTTTTGTATATAGGTCCGTACGCCTGGTTTAAGAATTTCTTAGGAAAGTATGAGGGATAAAACAGGAAGTGCAAATTTTGACAAGCCGCATATTTAGCGTACGATCTAAGGTTTGGACCATACGCCACAATGCATGAAATTTCCGTACATGTACGGTCAAGACCGTACGGTTGGCAACGCTGCGCTTTCACCACTCGATATCCCTCCTCCTCCTCTCCCACTATCCGCAGCCGTGCTTGACAGTTATCTGGGACAGTGTATAGGTCGGCTGCGTATTGTACACAGCCGTCTCGCCCATGGTCACTTGTTGCAAAGGCTGTACCCTCCATTGAGTTACATCTGTGATGTCATTTTAAGTGTTCGGGATATTCTTCTTGAATATCATACCTGTTGGGAGGTGGTTAAAATTTCGTATGAAGTGAGTTGCCTCACTATGTCCCCACAAACGTCTATTCATGGACATCTTTTCTCACTTGAATTTTTCAATATGCATCCTGTCAGTTGGCAGGTCGAGAACACAACTCTTCGCCTAACCTTGTAAATTATCAATTTGAATAATATTGGCCTGTTAGATGTTTAATCTGCATATAAAAATTTTATTTGTGTGTCCTGTCCGCCCCTGTTTCCTATGCCCTTCCTACAACTGCCAACGTGCAGTTGAATTCATTGACTGTCCTCCTGCTGATGAATGATGCTGAGAACTGGTGGATGGTGGAAAGCTCTCCCTACATATCGTTGGCTCTGGCTGGTTAAAGGCTCGGCGGGTGGGTGTGGGCGTGCATATTTACCGGGAGCGAGCTGGAGACCAGTAATGCAGACGTCTACAAGTTACCATGACCATGACTGAACCTATATTTTATTACAAGCGAAGCAATGGGATAAACTATTCGAACTACTTTGATTAAAGACGTAACTATCAAATTGAAAATGTGTGAACACCACCCCCTTCCATTTGCTTTCGTATCACAGTGCAATGAACCTTTCTTACCTTCGTAAGTTTCAAGGCAGGCTCTTCCATATTTATCACAAACTGTTTGATGTTCTGCAATGAAAAAGAGAAATGTTAAAAATCATAGGTAAGTTCCTTCATATAAGTAGAAACAATTGTTAGTCCTCTACTTTCTAATACCAAAAAGAATTGTTAATACATTTTCTGGTTTGAAGAGTCTATATAAGCAATGCAATAATTTCATGAATTTTAAGAAAATGAAATAAATGTCCTTTATTGTAACTGTTTCACCTGTAAGTTACGCTAGGCTTTTCAGGTAACGAATTTTGATGTGTCTTCCCACTAGTAGATTTTTGAAAATGTTAAAGCATAAATCTTCACACGATTTTATGGTGCACCATGAGATTACTGTGTTTAAATTGAATTTTAGGAAGATGGTCCCGGAAGACGAAACTGTAGAATATTATTCTAAATTTATACAAAAAGTCGGTTTTGATTTTGAAAAAAAAACTGAACACTTTAGGTATTGGTAAGCAAGAAAGAGCAACAACGTAACGTACCCTTAGGGACTATTTAATATTTAAACTAGGTTGCAACACCTAACGACAATGTAAATAATGATATACTAGTTAATATGTACGGTCTCAACCACTGTCAACCACACATTTTTTTTCCTTTTTCCCATTCGATAAAAAAAATGTCTAAGCAGCTCTCAATAAAATAAAGCCCAGGGTTGTAGGAAACTTTAAGGTAAGTTCGCTCTATATCAAAAACTAGCAAAGTTATCAGTTGCAGCACACAATAGCCGATTAGTGATCTTCTAGCACTGTCCAAAGCCCTCTAACACGTTATAAACCAACGAAAACAGCAAATATCTTGGCATCGACTAAAAATCTTTCGTGCTAGTACCAAAATATTCAGTCAGTAGAAGAGTCTCATGGGTGTTACATTTCCCTGTGTTTCTTAAACATTTTCTACCCATTAGCCTACAAATCGTACTCGTATATGTACTTGTTTTTTCACACTTCATTTACTGAGAGTCTGTCCATTTCGACCCATCAGATGACCTGACGCAATGTCTTCAAAGAATGCAAAACGCCTGTGATCGCATTATCTTCAGTCTGAAATACATGTATCATTTATCTGTTTTCTTCTACGCAAAACTAAGTTGGCTCAAATTAATTTATCGGCATAACATACATAACCTTACCCTCCTCTTTAGGGCAATCACTTCCAACGAACCTGCATATCTCTCGAGCAAACTTTCCCAATCCTTCCTGAGTTCCACAGTCTCCACACCAGACCGCGCGAAAGTACTCAACTACCCATTCACCTTAATAATTAGAATTTCTGATCACATTTCCATTTCCCATTTTTGGAATTCATTGGTCTTCGAAATCCAGGAAGCACTTTTAGTATATGGTTTTAAAAAGGAAATCAGACACTTTTCAATACGTACGCATACTTAGTTCATTAGTTCAAGCGTACGTTGGACGCAAATTGAATTCGCTTAAATGCAGAAAACTGTTGACACCCACAAATCAACACACTGTTTTAGCCTTCATATTATTTTGAGAAATACATGAGCGTATGTGTGTGGGGGTATGTACTTTCTTTGACGTTCGACGTCCGTGCGTATAGATACGACTTTTATTATTGTATCTAATTTGATCTTTGTATTTTTACACATATGTAATTTTTATAATTTTTTCTCCTTTCAAATATTTTACCTTATGTAATGACTTAAATGTAGTCTCCTACATTCCCTATACAAGACATTATTTCTAAATATGGTCAAGAGAAAGTCAGAACATAAATTATCCTCTCCTGTAAGTAAATTTGCATAGATATTAGCTTCGTTCGTATATTTGTAATTACACTTACAAATAATAAAGGACATAGATTTTCTGTCAAAAATACCTTAGGTGATCTTGAAGATGTAGTTAAGACAACGATTGGACATTAGCACGAACCATAATGAAATATATTGTTCACAAACATCATATGATCAAAATATGAATAAAAAATGAACCCCGTCTATATTTTACAAAAGAAAACAAAAACCTGTTACGTGTAGATGACGCTGAGAACTACCATGTAGGTTTATATCATGCTTGGAAACGATTTCGCATCTACAATACAATTATATTTTAAATAATGGAGCTTTCTACTTTCCTGTATTGTGTCCCATCAATGAGAAACTGCAGTTGCAGAGCTGAAGGTGCTTTTCCAACACACACTGGGCTATGCAGGCAGAATAGCTGTAGTGCTTGAAGACCCAGAGTCCTTCGTTCTCCTCAGGGAACTTGCATTTCCTGGACTCCACGGGAATACTAAGGACGTCGCCGTCCGTTTCTTCCTGCATTACCAGAAATTCATTTTCAACAGTTTTTCGTGCAAAGCCAGCATCTCCATAAACTGTTCCAAAGTGTTCTTTTAGGGGTACCTCATACTCAGACAAAACGTAGAACTATAAAAATCGAAATTTGAAATATAGACATAATCGTTCTGAAAATCTTTGCAATATTATCGTTTAGAACAAATCAATTAGAAGGATTTTTAGAGACAGGAGCATGTTTCATTTAGGGAGGGAATACGAATGTTATCTTTAATAAACACACACGCATAAATTCCATGTATACATACCTTCCTGTGTGTGTGTCTTCGTACACTGTTAAAAATATGGCAGTTCTTCAACACCAAAAGTGGTGGCAACTCAGTCGCCACCTCAAACGATGTTACAGAACTCCTTACCTCCTGCTATATAACACCAATTTATTTTCTACAACACCAAGATGGATGTCATAGAACAATTCCAGAATTTCAACTCCAGTCTTGGTGTTTCAAAACTCCAATATATCTGAATTTGAACACCAGTCTTGGAGCTTTAAAATTAAAATACTTCTTAGTTTCAACACCAGTCTTGCTGCTTTAAAACTACAATACTTCTTAGTTTCAACACCAAATCGAGTATTTCAAAATGCCAATATTCGTGGATTTCAACACCAAATCTGACACTAAAAAATGCCAATATTCACGATATACCACACTGACACTGGTGCAGTTTCATAGTGAAATAGGCACTGAACCAAAGTTTGCTTGCTCTAGGACATAGCAGAAAGTAAGGATAACAGTATTTGCAGTTGCAAAGTTGCATTTCTGTTACTGGCAACTTTGGCTGCCATTGAAAAGTCAGTAAAGACCAATCGAAGAAACAATAATGGCAATAAACATTAAATGAACCATTTCTAACAATACACACAAAATGTATTCAATTCAGAAAAAATATTTTTCTAAGAACAACAGGGTCTGACGTCCCACTCTGTTGTGAGGCAGGCATAACTTGTGGTACTGAAATGAACTTGTTTCTCATATATCTCTCTGGAGGGTGCATAATATGTCCAGAAAAAGTCTACATATTGTTCTTAAACAAAATGTAGCCATTTTCATGATTCATATATGTAGTAAAATACATTAAATTTCACATCAAAATACTGCTGTGTTTGTTCATAATATTAAACTTAATTATGTATTTTAACTTGGTATTAAGTTGATCTTACTTCAGCAAATGATAAGAATAAATGACAAGCCTAGATAAAATACTAAAACCATGAACAGAAAGGGTGGAGCCATTACATTTAATAAACACAAAAATAACACATGTAATACACATTTGGCCCAAAAACGTAATTCACCAATGATTGGCAATAGGATGGGTCATCTGACCTTTTTGCTTTAACGGGAAAAAAGTGCATAACACAATTTTTTATTTACATCTAATACATTTTTAAAACATGTGCTCATATGTGTACTGTTAGAATTGGTTCATCTTGTAGCACTTATCATTGATATTTTTGTGCATGAATAAATTTCAATCTTACATTACATTTAAGACACATCTATGTAAAGAGTTTAATTAGAGGATCGTTTACTGTCAATTGAAAACATTCTACACAGATATTGCTAAATATTTGTAATAGCTCTGTATAACCATTTTTAAAATAAATCATCATTAAGTAATTTCGAAACCAAGCAGTCTAATCATATTTGTACATTATTATAATTTACCAATGTTCAAACAATTGCAGAGTTCGAAGCTATTGTTGCTTTACACAACATAGCCAACAAGCCCAGCATGTGCAGAATTGTTTCATGGTAAAAAAAAATAGAAAGGGGGTGGGGTACAAATGACAAAACAAAATTGTAGAAAATTTGAAGAAAGCTTTACCACAGAAATTAAAACCCATGTCTCTGTACACTGACTGTTGTGAGCTGACAGTTGTGTCTGAAATTGAAGAATCATAAGCTATGTAAATTTCATGAAACTGTGACAAAAGAATAGCCATGTCATATTTTACTATTTTCTTCACCACCTATAACGAAAATTAGAATGTGTTAAGATGTTTACTCCCAAAGATTTTACATTTCGAGACAAATTTCGACCAATGCTTGCAGGAGTGAAGATCGTGGAAGGCATCTGGTTTATAATTTTTAACTTGCATGACTTTACCAATTTTAACCTTTATGTTTTAGCATGTTCTAATTTTACAATCCTGTACATCCTACTGAAGAAACAACAAGATGCGGTAATAGCTAGAAGCTAAAAAAAAGTATATACCGCAAGTGAATATTGCTAATGTAACAATGTTGACATATTATACAAGTTATGCTCTATCTAAGTAGCTTAGAATTCATTTTACAACAAAAGTCTGAGATTACAGAGCATTTTTTTTTCATAAAAATGGACTTCATGTTCAGGCCGTGTGGTCCAGGGTCTATACCCGATGGAGAAACATAGTGGTTTGGATCCCAATTTAAACTGAAGGTTTAGTCCCTTTTAGCCTATCTGTGCATAAAGTGGACTTAAAACAAGAAATGAATCAATCAATCAAAAGCTACAAGATCTGTAAATGCCATTATTGTATGTACTGTTCATGCACACTGTTAATACACAAGTGTAGGCCATTAATGTCAACTTGTCAAAGTACTTTACCCTAGAAGTATATATTTCAGAGTGACAAAATCTTCCAGCAGGAAATATAAATTATTCTTGTTAATTAAAATCAAATTTATATTAGAGAGAAAAAGCATCACCCTATTCAAGAAAGTTCAAACAATAAACAATCCAGGCACATGTTTCAATTCATTCAAGCACATGGCACAGTGGCTGAGATCCCACTTTAAACTAGACTGTAGATCGAGTCTCAATTAGCCTTTCATAAAGTGCATTTAAAACAACATTTCAATCAATATATTTAACCCTTTCACCCCCAGACAGAGAAACGTGAAAACCCTCGATATCCCAGGTTCTAATGTAAAATCTTCAATAATAAATTTATTCAATATTCCATGACAAATATTACCTGAATCTTCATCCAAATTAATATTGTACTTCTTTGAACTTTGTAGGAAATTCAGTGATAACCATAATATGTTTTTGTTTTTATATACTGTGTTATGTAATAGTACATAACGAAATAACAATACATAATAAACGTTATATATAATATACATTGTATTATATATTGCGTCGTTATTCACTGACAGCTACAAATTTTGTAAATATTATATTGTTATATGAAAATGCATAACATAATACATAAACAAATACATATTAGTATACATGAACGAAGTACATAGTAGTACAGCAAGTCCAGATGAAAACTTCCTACATATTCTAGTTCATTCTCTAATTCTTTGTTGTTTCATGAACTTTGTGAAATGTTCAGTGATAATTATAATGTGATTTTTAGTATTTACTTTTTATATTTATATACTACGTTATATAATAGTAAATAATGAAATAATAATAATATGTAATTAATATATATATATATATATATATATATATATATATATATATATATATATAACACATAAAAGAAATACATTGTATTACATATTGTGTCTTTATTCACTTGTAACTACAAATTTTGTAAATTTTACATTGTTATATGGATAACATAATAAATATAATGCATAAAACAAGTACATAGTAGTACAGCAGGTCCAAATAGAAAATTTCTACTTCTTGTCCTTATGGTATTTAGCAAAGTGTTCTGGAGAGCATAAACCAGGTACATTACTGAAGGTTACACAGCATTTCACAGTCATCTTTCGCTTGTCAAGTAATGATGTGCACACTCTGCATTCTTTCTGTTGCCTGCGCGAAGTGCCATGCTTCGGATGGTCAGTCACCATGTGTAATGCTGTTTTTGTTGGTCTATTTGAACACAATGTATTTGTTATTATTGCATAACCTGGAGAATATGTTTCCAGAAGTTGCTTGCACAATTCTTTACTAAAATGGAGGAAACTTACATTCTGGCCTGCAGACTTCATGTACAAAACCCTGGCATTCAGGATCATGCGTTGGATGAAATGAAAGCCAAGTTTTTTGAACCACGAATAGTTCTTCCTAGTACAGCAATATGGCTCAATCAGCCGATCTATGATGTCCACAGCACCCATGTTTTTATTGTAGTGTTCTATGACATGCGGTTTCTTGAATAGGTACATAACTCCACTAGAAAAATATTATTTACGTTCTGACAAATTTGCTTTGTGTTTTGTTGACAAAATATAAACATCACACTTGCCTTTGTAGCGGCAGATCAAAAACTTTCCCTTTCTCACAAAGCAAGAATCATAGCGATTCAGATGCAAGTTACATAGTTCCCGTGAAACTCCTCGTTTGGTCCTAATTGTTCCTGTATATATGTGTTCTTTGATTCCAGAAATTCTGCTAGGCTAGATAACAAATACCAGTTATCAACTACTATTTCCGACCTTGTCAAAGAATGGTTTCTGCGAGAAAAACAACAATCCTCTCTGAAATCGAGAGATTCTTTGTTCCTGAAATATGATTCAGTTCATATAAGTCTTTACCAATGTAAATGGAGAAATTATACGTGTATCCAGATAATTCTGCATTGCTGGGGCAAACACTGAAAAGTTTCATACCAATTCGAGCCCTCTTTGTCTTAATGTATTGAAGAAAGTGAAGCATTCCTATATGTAATAGCAATGATTCATGAATTGCTGCTGTTTCACCTGGATCTACCAGTAGCATGCACTTTTCTTTCAGTGAAGCTGTAAACATTGCAAGTCTTGTCATTGGGGAGTCCTTTCTAGTAATTTTCCAATGCATGGACAATACATATGAATTAAAGATTTATGGAATATGAAACTCAAATTATGTTAATGTAAAGAATACGTTTATACAAATCTAGGCACACTCATGCCAAAGAAGTAATTGAAGCAACAGAGCAATTACAATGTGTGTGTGTGTGTGTGTGTGCGTTGGGTAGAGGGGATTTAATTTTTCTTTCTCTGGTTGTTGGGTTAAGCAGTTAAGTTTTAAATGTGTCTCTCTAAAAACAATAATGATATTAATTTTCTTTATTGTTTATATTATAACGATCAAATCTTGCGAACTATCAAGTATCACGTAATAATTAGATAGCATAATAAATTAATTTCACCGTAATGAGCAATGGCAATTGAACTGTAGCAAATGCCCAAGAAGTACGCTGTTCACCGCGGCTAACGAAGAATGTTCACGTGCAAGGAGGCCAGTCATCGGATAAATAAAAATAAAAATGCGACTATGAAACTACTCATCGGATTGAAATGAAATTTTAAACAGAGCCGAATCATATCATGATCGTCGAGATTCCAAATTTACAAGTTGATAGGAGGCGAATGAAGCAATGATATCAAAGACTAAAGAATGAGAGCGAATGAAAATGCCTACAGACTCCCTGTCGCGCTCTGGAATTCGAACGTGCGAAATACTATAGGTTCAGCGAGAGGTAGCCTCTTCCCGAGTAGTCCCTGAGGATGGGTCAAGGAACTCTAACTACACAGGGGAGGATAGAAGGGTTGGAAGCCACGTTTGGAGTATGGTTTGACAAGGTCTAGACCAAGAGGCTATCATAACAAACATTTTGAATACAGCATCAATAGACAATTTGAGAAGCAAGAAACACAGTTCGTCGTTCGCAACCACTCGAGAATCATCTGCGATTACCAGAACGCGTATATTTCGACTAACCGACCCGTATTTTATACAGATCACCTGGGAGTGTATAGAATCAAGATGGAGTAGAGAGAATGAAGGAGCCCGTGGGGAGCGTTCCCTCTTACCTACCATGAAGATGCTGACATCTAGAAGTGTGAAGCTTAATCATCAAGAAGCCTTCGGATTCATCACGCCGCAAGCAACAAACATTGCTCAGGATGAACAAACCAAATACATGCGGCAAGGTAAGCCGAGTCATGTGTGACGTGAGAAACTGAAGAAGCTTCGTTCACCCGTCGTAAATTAATATCGCCATTTAACTCGCAGATTTATGTTATCAATTGCTGATTGATATTGCTTATTACGGTAATTAGATCGTACCAGCGATAAGATTACTCTTTTAATCAGAGTACGAATTTCAGTTATATCGTTTTGCAAAATAACTTTCAGATTGTGCGGCACTATAAATTGCCGATGTAATCAAATAATTGTGAGAAAATTTGAACCATGAGAGTAAGAATATAACAGTAAAACTAGTAGCGTTCAATTATACTTGCATAGAGGAGAAGTGTTTTCGTCCATACATAAACTCCTACGTAAGTACAAGATCTCCATAACGGAAAAGCGAATGCATAAAATATAACCAATCATGCAGTAATTAATCATTGCACGAAGGTAAAGTTGTATTACTAAATAATGTATTTGAAATGCCGAAGCATGAGTGAGTGAGTGAATGTATGAATGTAAGAGGCATTGATGTAAGTGTTTTCTCTTATATTCTCTTATCTATCAATTATACAATATTAATTAACTTAACCCTGTTGTGTGTAATTTATAACTGTAGTAAATATTCTACACTATCCAATCTCCTTGGCTCCGACCGTTGGCAGTTACCCTGGAAAAGAGGTAAATGATAATCATTGTTTGTTTGTGTTATCAATTTAAAGTACCACTGGAGTGTCATATGACAGTCAAAAAATGCTATTTCATATATTAAAAGAGTGATTTAACTTACACAACAGCAGCAATGTGTTAAATATAGAATTGAAAAAAATATTCATAATTAAGCAATGTAGTGACTGAAATCAATCAATCAATATGACAACTAGAAATTTAATAAAATATAGTAAGACTTGAATCTTTCCTGGTGGCGAATGATGAACAGATTCTCTCGGGCTATCGACCAGGTGACTTGAGGAAAATATTCCATGCTTTTGAGAGGTATCGTCAATCTCGTCTTCAGGGTTGAAGTGCAGTTAAAAAAAAACGCCCCCAAAGGAGCTCGCGGGGGTGAGTGTTGCCTGACCTGAGTCAACCGGCAACTTTGCCTCTTAAGGCTGATTAAGGCGGCCGGGTTTGGTTGCAGCCGGGGGATAACCCTTCTCGGAGAGTTAAATCAAGGTTTAGCCCTGGATGTGGCCCCTTTGAGTAGACCTCCATTCATGCAGGCATGCACTTATAGCTAACTACCTGCAGAACATCGGATTTCATGCTTCCTGGTTTATAGTCTTGTTAAAGAAGACTTTTACCAATTGTCGAAATTAGAAAAGATGTTGAAAAAACTAGAAGAGAAAGAGAAGGGAAGCTCCGAGGAAAAAAAAACTGGTGAGCCAGCAAAAACCTCGGATGCGTCTGTATTGCATTAGCTTCATCTAGATTCTGATGTGTGAAAAACCCTCACGTTGAAGGAGAGGGAAAAACACACACCCTAACGGTTCCTAGCCTTGAGATGCCGCAAGCGGCGAGGGTATAAGGAAAGGAAGGTTTTGGGTACTTTGGCCTTGCGGCCCATCAATTCTATTGTTAGTAAGATACCTAGTTCCTTCTTGTGGATCTGAAAAGAAAGGTTTGTAGGCACTTCTAAGGACCACAAAAAAATGGTGAGACACTGGGGAACGAAGTATGCGTAGGGCCTGTGCCCCTGTTGGGGAATGTGACGTAGTTTTTATGGCTCAAGTTGGCTTTCAGCTGTCGTGCTCCAGATCACCTGGGTACGTGGAGGGCTCAACTTCCTCCCATCATGTGCGATAGTGCACCAGCCAGGGCCCGTGTCATATACCAGACTATGTTTCTCACCCGCAGCCTCCTCACCTTTATGATTCATAAGTCGGAGTTTCCCCACACGTCGATTTTATATTCTTTATTTATTTATTTATTTATTTATTTATTCAAAGTTTCAGATACAGCACTTTTAAGGCCATTTTACACTGAAAACTCTAACAAATAACAAGAACAAGTCAAGGTGGTTTAAGGTAAAAACAAGAAAAGTTAAATATAAACATAAGGCATAAACAAGGAAACAAAGATTTACATATTCATTTTTAAGGAAGATCGGAAAATGCTTTCAGGGGCAAAAATGTCTATGTTTATGGGTAAATTATTGTAGAACTGGGGCAGCCTGTGGAATAGAGCGCGCTGTATAAGAGAAAGCCTAGCTGTGGAGGTGTGGAACAATTCAGTGTTTCGGGTCGATCGAGAGGGAACTCTGAAGTTGAATTCTGTAAGAAGAGATTCAGATCTTAATTTCCCATTGATGATTTTATAGAAAAAAATCATATCGACCATATCGCGTCGGGTCTGCAGTAACTGAATGTTCAAAGTAGTCAGGATGTCAGGTTTCTGAAGATGCCGCAAAGAAGAAATTCTATGACGAACAATGGCGGTAAAGAAGCTGAGGACGAAATCCATGCTAGAAAGATTTGTATTGGAAGCCATGGCCCAGACTGGAGAACAGTATTCGAGAATCGGAGAAATGAATGACTTGAAAAACAGGCTAAGAGAAATTGGAGTATCAATTTCAGTGAATCTGTACAAGAGGCCTAAGAGGCGCATTGCACTTTTAGTTGTAGCTGCGATGTGTTCCTTAAAGTTCAGCTTTTCATCTATGATAACACCTAGATCTTTTTGGGCCGCAACTGTAGTAATATAATTGTTTTCAAGAACATAATGAGAATGTATTTTTTTCTTTTTTAAAGAGACTGTGAGGGAGGAACATTTCTGTGGGTTAAGTTGTAGATTCCACTGGTTACACCATGTGACAAGTTCGGAAAGAGCATTCTGGAGAATCACAGCATCTTGCGTGGTTGAGATTTCTTTGAAAAGTTTACTGTCGTCAGCAAACATGAGTAAATTGACAGGAAATGAGGAAAGTCTTTGAGGGAGATCATCCATGTATAGGATGAACAAGAGAGGGCCCAAGACGCTCCCTTGTGGTACCCCAGACAGGACAGGAAGAAAATCAGAAGAGGCGCCTGAAAGGGTGACACGCTGTGTCCGTGAGTGTAAATAATCCTGGATTAAGGAGAGAAATTTGCCATGTATGTTAAATCTAGTTCGTAATTTGTGAATAAGAAGAGCATGGTTTATTTTGTCATAGGCTTTTGAAATATCCAAGTATATCACATCTAGTTGGGAATTTTTGGAAATAGCCCTAGTGGCATGTGAAAGGAGAACTGAAAGATTAGTCAAGCAAGAGCTACCTGGAAGGAACCCGTGTTGGGCAGTACTGATATGCAGAGATGTAAATCTGAATAATCTGTCCTTAATGATTTTTTCACAGATTATAGACAGAGGTGAGAGGAGTGATATTGGTCTGTATGATGTAGCACTATTTTTGTCTCCAGATTTGTGAATGGGTACAACGTTGGCTTTCTTGAACATCTGAGGAAACACGCCTTCAGAGAAGCACCTATTTAGCAAGAGAGAGAGAGGATGAGCCAAGAAGTCGGCAGTGTTACGGAGGAAAATTGTGGGAATTTCATCTGGTCCTAAAGAGCGGTGTATGGGTAATGAGGCAAGGAGAGATTTAACTTCATGAGAAGAGGTTTTGATAGTTGATAGAGAGTGTGAACAGACCGACTGCACGTCGGGGAGTGGGTTGGTTGAAGCATGCGAGGTGAAGTTTTCGTGAAAGAAACTGTTGAATAAGTGCACTCTTTTATCTCCACAGGCTGATTCCGAATTGTACTTGATTTCCATGGGGACGCGTGGTTTTTGCTTTCTTGAGTTTAACAAAGTAAATAATTTCTTTGGGTTGGTAAGGCACTGTGCTGTTACGTTGTCTACGTAGTCCTTATATTTTTTCTTAAGTAAATACTTGGAGTGACGTCTAATACTACAGAACGTTTGGTGTGTATGCACATTGGGGCATTGTTTCCACAGGTTCCAGGCTTCCTTTTTGTTTTTTAGCACCAGGAGAACTTCATTGTCAAACCACAACGGATATTTTGTCGATTTCGGTCTCCTGGCCGGCACGAAGTCATCAATCACGGCGTGCAGTACGTCCACAAACATCTCCACTGATTTCTTGACGTCATCATCCTGCACCAGACACCACGGGTAGAAATGAAGAGCTCGGCGAATGTCCTCCCAGGGTGCATTCCGCCACAGGCGATAAGGCTGCTTTTGCGGTCGAGACTTTCTCTTCTCCACGGGGGGCAGGTACACAAGGACATCTAGCGAGTCGTGGTCCGATGGTAAAATGTTTCTTTCCGGGGTTATTTCTGGATCAGGCAGGGTTGCCAGGACGTAATCTAAGTTGCTGTTACCGCGTGTCTTATGCATGTTGAATTGCTTCAGACCAATACCATTCACGAATGTGTCCATGAACCATTGATCAGCCGGGCAGTTTGGAGTACCAGACGTGGGGGTGTTCCAATCGATGGAAATGTTAAAATCACCAAAAAGCATTACGTCACCACACGTTAAGGCTGCCAAGACTGAATCCCTGCAGGCTTCCAGAATTTGCACGGGAGAGTTTCTGTTCGGTCGATAGTACGAACCAATTAAAATTTTTCTACCTTTCTCAATGTTAAGTTCAACCCACACGATTTCACAGTCACGGTTCAGATCCTTTCGAATTTTGCTTTTCCACTTCACATTCACGCACACCATCACACCCCCTCCTCTTCCAACTGGCCGATCATTTCGAAAAATATTGAAGTGACTCGCAAAAGGCAATTCATTGTCTGGAACAGTGTCGTTCAGCCAAGTCTCCGTAAACACCAAGCAATCATAGTTTAACAGCTCCGTCAGATGAATAGTACAGTCGGTGAGTTTATTTTTTATGCTTTGAGCATTTTGGTAATAAACTGAGAGGGAGGTAGAGTTCCGTTGGAGGGGCCCGGGGTTCAGATGAACGTCACCACAAAGGAGCGCGAGGCACAGGAAGTGATGGTAGCTGGCGAGGGTTGTTGACTTACCTCGAGGGTGCGGCTCCCGTTGTACCGGCGGCCGAGACATGGCTGCGGAGAGCTCGGGAACGATTTGAATAGCAGGAACAAAGTGACTTCTATAACCAAGTATCCAGTTCGTGATTACAGGATCCCTGGCCCACATTGACGAGCCAGGGTGTAACTTAACAGTCTCATGATGTTGAATAACACAAATGGCACAAAACACTACAAGAATACAGGCTGAACTTGAGGAGCGAAGAAACGTACTCCGTCTACCATCCGCCATGTCGTTGTCCCAGAGAACGTTCATAGGTCTCCTGTGTTTGTATCTCGCGAGGGGATACGATCCGAGGTTTCTGACTAACGTGTTATCGATCTTGCATTTTTGTCTTAGAATTTCCTCGTTATTTTTAGGTTGAATTGATTTGTCTTTGGCAACTTGTGTTGCTTGTGGTAGGGGTCATTCTCGTTCGCCATGGGAGATTGAGAATGTATCTTAATATCAAGTATATATTGATATTTTTGTATCAATTTGATAATTCTCTTGTTGCCAGTAAACCATGCCGTTGAGCCGTACATCAATATTGGCATAATAATGAGTTTGTTGAACAAGAGTTTGTAATTAAGAGCCAGCGGGCGTAGTTGGAGACGTAGAATTTTCTGTCGCTCACGAACGATTGCATGAGTCTGACAAGTTTCGCAGGCATGTTTAGCATTAGTAGCTCATGAATAAGCCCTTCATGCCAGACACGGTCGAACGCTTTCTCGACGTCTAGAAGAACCATTCCCGTATCTTTCATTTTATTGTAGTGCTCGGTTATGTGATCTAGCACGCGTATCAACTGGTGATTAGTTGAGTGTTTTGAACGAAAAACGAATTGTTTCGGTGGGAGAAGATTACCTTCTCGAACTATAAACTGTAGTTTCCGCATGAGAACTCGTTCGAATATTTTACCTACATTATTAAGCAGGCTGATTGACCTGTAGTTCTGAGGGAATTTCTTGTATTTTCCGGTTTTGGTTAGGCAGATGATTTTCGCGACTTTCCAATTTACCGGGCACTAGTGGAGATCCATGCACGAGTGCATTAGGATCTTTATCGCCTGGACCGTGTTAATCGGCACGTGTTTATATACGACGTTTTGTATGCCGTCCGGACCGGGAGCTTTCAAATTTGGTAAATATTGTGATAATATTTAACATTTCGGCACGTTTGTATGAACTATCAATTCCTCGAGTTCGCCGTTTGTGATGAGAAAGTCCTCGACCGTTTCAGGGGTGTCCTCGTCGTCTTCATACGTTATGTTGGTTTCCTCATTTGACTTGAAAGCTTCTTGGAGCTAATCGGCTAGCGCGTTGGCTTTATCCTTGTCGTCATACGCGAGGCCGTTCTTGCCGTGCAAGGTGAGCGTATTCACGCTGTTACGAGTACATCTTCGCGTGAATTTATAAAGAGAGAGATCTTTGGTGGCAAGCTTATCCACCCGAGCTCGCCACTTTTGGTTTCGGTAGCTGTTTATTTCTTTCTCAATTTCGTTTGTGAGCGTCATTTGTTCTTGTTTGTAGAACGGTTGGCGCGTCTGCATGAATAGTTTCCGTATTTTGTTGTGGAGTCTGATTTTTTTCAATTATATGAGTCGGAAGTTCTGAATCAGACTTTGGAGGCCTCAGAATCGGGATGTGCTTGGCCATACCACCCTTGATTTTAGACTTGATAGAGGCCACGCGTTCGTCGGGTTGGACCGTAGTTGCTTTTGTGTTTTGAAGAGGCTGGTTCTCGAAATATATTTCAAGTTCTGCGCGTAGTGCTTCCCAGTTAGCTTTTTTATAGTCGTAGCATTTTATTTGTGCCTTCCGCACCGGCTTGTCAAAGAGCGTCACCAATACTGGGATGTGGTCAGACGAAAGAGCTGGGATCGAGTCCTGGTCGGTGATGATTTGCGGTCCTTTTAGGATTACAATATGCAGGACATCCGGTAAGTTATTGGGGTTATCGGGGTAATATGTAGGTGTGGTAGGCCCGTACACCAGTATTGGTTTGTTTTGGATGAACTTGAATAAAATGTTACCACTGGGATTATGTACGCGACTGTGCCACGCCGGATGTTTGGCACTGAGATCGCCACCAATTATGACTGAGGGTCCTAGTTGGAGAAGTTTCGCAATGTCCTCGGGATCTAGGTTATTATCTTTTCGAGGAGTACGGTAGGTGGATGCGAATATTATTTAGCGTGTGGCCATCCTTGCCTTAACTGCGACAGGCTCTATTTTCCTGAGGTGCGGTATCGGAATGCAGGAGTGTACTACATCGTTTTTGATTAAGAGTGCTCCTCCTCCTGCCGTTGTGTTTCGATCTTCCCTGTATACTACGTAGTCGGGGAAGTTGGTCGTGTCCGTGGGCTTAAGGTGCGTTTCGGATATTAGCGCTATTTGTGGCTGCCCGGAAAGCAGCCAGGGATAGAACTCCGTCATTCGCTGTAGGAGACTTCTGTCGTTCCGAGTCAGATGTGGTGTAGTTCACTGTTTACGGTTGTCTGCCATGAACGGGGGATGCGAGGACACTGGTTTTTTGAGCTGAGATGTTGATCATGTTCTGCATATTCTGATTCATGGCAGCTTGCATTGCTTGCATTTGCTGTATGGTGTTTTGCAGTGCGGCGAAGATCTGGCTGAGTCCAGACTCCTGTGGTTGCTCTGTCGGCTTTTTGTTTTGGGTGCCAGCAGCTGTCGGCTTTTCTGTTATTTTCGGCTTGATTGTTCGTTTTGCCGGAATCCGTGCAGACGGCTTGCTGTTGGCCTGGTTTGATTGTTTGGAAGCGCTGCGCCTTGGGACCTTTTCAGGACCAGAAGCTTTTCCACCTTCCCGATTGGGTGCACCTAGCTTGGCGGCGCTGTCGGCGGGTTGTTCCCTGACCTGGGGCTGAGGGTCGTTGGGAGAACGATTTGCTTCCCTGCTGGTTTTTTCAATTTGCTTTGTTGAGCTGCCCTTTTCCTGTGGGAGAGGGGTCGGTGTTGCGGGCTTCGGTGCCTGCTTGTAATTACGTTGGATTTTCCCCTGGTTTACTCTTTTCATGACCGGGAAATTCTTGCGTTTGCCGTGTGCGCGCCACGGCAGTTGGCTCATCGGACCTTGTTGGTTTCTCTGTCACAGTCAGAGACGTCGTGAACAGAGCCACAGCGTAATCCCTGGCATTGGAAACATTGCATTGACTTGTTTGGGACCCTGTAGTCTTCCACGACTACCCTCTGTTGGAGACGCAAAGTCGTGGACTTGAGAAGCTGAAGTTTCTGCTTATCGGCTTCGAGGGTATTGATGAGGTAGAGCTCTCACTTTTCCCTTTTTGGTGGGTTGTACCTCGTGTACAACTTCTTCATTTGGAGGACTTCGGCCTTGATTCCTGTCTCGGCCTCAATTTCCTCCTTTAGTTCCTGTGGGTCGGTTGTTATTAAGAGCCCTCGGACCACGTATATACAAGGTTTGTGCTCTTTCGTTTTGAGGTAGTGGAACTCGAAATTAGAGTTCCGCAGTTCAGTGAGGATCTTATTGTAAGTCGCACAGTCTCCGGCGCTGATCTTCATGATGTTCCCCTTATTCGTTCCTATGACATTTTTAATGTTCCTGGACTTACATAGTGCCAGAAAACGTTAGGGGTTGTGCACCGTTATGGGTGGAACCTTTTGTTTCCCTGTGTGGGTTGGTTTCCACCCGGCGTGCTTGGTGACGACTGGTTAGTGCGTGACCATCTAGCGCTGTCCTCCTTATTGTATGTGTGGTCAAAGAACATGTTTTTCTTTGACCCTTCCGGAACATTTAAGGCCGGAAAACAGTTGAGGATCATGTCCTCTCGTTCTTTCGCGGTCTTTGTTTTGGTGGTTTATCCTCGCACCGGCTCGTCAGAGTCGGTGCCGGCACTAGTGCCGGTCTGAGAGGACTTTTTCCTCTTCTTGGAGGGTTGGGTTGGTGACGCGTTGTTATCGCTAGTGGCGCTTAAAGCGTCTTTGGTTGCGGCTGTATTTCCTGGAGCCGCTGCCGGTTCCGAACTAGAAGACCTTGTCATTGTCTGCCAATCTGGTCGGACTTCGTTGTCCTCTTTGTTCTGGCGTGAGCACGTTCTGTGACTCTGTCAGCTTGGGCCCCTCTGCGTCGGATTCAGGGGTGGTCTGGGTAGGAGAGGGATCGACTTCTATTTCCTCTCCGCTTTCGTCCCCAGACGATTCCTCGTTGGATGAGGTCTCCTCTTCGCTCGCCTCATCCATATCGGAGTCAATTTGAGAAGCGCGCTCGCTCTCATTGTCGCTTTCATGGACCATCTCGATGATTTTTATGTTGGTTTTCTCGCTCTTGGGGTTCAGAGGGATCCCCATTTCGCTCATGTTTTGTGGAGTTTGCGGCCCCGCTTGGCTCCCGTTCGGTCCGTCCAATAAGAATGCCGGATCCTGGTTTGACTCTCGGCCAATCAGAGCCCCGGTTGTTCGGGCGTCTGTTCGGCCGGCAGTCGTCAGCCTTTCGGGTCGTAAGAAGGTCTATTTTTAAAAAAATGATGATGATCAATCTTGAAAAATCACATGCATCAGTAAGGAGAGAAAAGGTGCTCTAAGTTCACTGACGTTCTGCGACGAGGCCTCTAGCGTGCAGTGACCTACTGACTGCGAACCTAGAAGTGGATCGTTGGGTGTCGGCAAAGCCTATTCAGCCCCAGCTAAACCGTCCCACCTAAGGGAACGCGGTTTAAAAGGAGGCCCTAACCACTTTCGGAACTCGGGTTTCAATCGTGCTTTCGGCTTTGAAAAATAATTCTCATTAGTGAATGGCGGACCAATCGGGTGGAGTGTCTGCTGCGTGCGCGCTTCTGGTTAACTATCGTTAACCAAGCTGGGTCTAGTTCGAGCCCCGTGTCGCGATTAAGATTTTATTTTTCTTCATGAATGGCTATTGCTTCCTTGATGATGCGATTTCAGTAGTTTGAAGTTTTGGCTATGATTTCTGTATTGCTTAAATCTGGTCTATGTCCCACATTGACTGAATGTTCTGCTATACCCGACTTTTCAGCATGGAAATACTTGATGTTGCTTTGGTGTTCTTTACACAGGGCCGGCAGTAGTTATTTTCTCGCCCTGGGCAGTGGTAGCTGATGCCCTTACCTTTCATATGCTCCCCGTCATTAGGCAACAACATGAAATAGAAAATCAATATATTTCTAATTAAAACATCAAACTATAAAATAAATAATGAGACTTGTTACGCTATTTCAATAGTGTTAAGCACGAAGTGATTTCTCGCTCGAAAACAGTTAAACTTTAAAAACTTCGACACTAATATTATATTGATATTATATTTTATGAAAACTCTCTCTCATTTAACAAATATTAGGGAAGAAATTAAGGCCTGACTTCATATGTTTACCGTTGTGGGTCTGTGATAAATGATTGGATTTTTAAAAGAATTACATGTAATATTCCCAGCTCGCCCGCGTGAGTGACCTAAGGTCTGAATTTTCTCCTGTGTTGTCCCCACATAAAGCAGCTCTGGGGTTCACCCAGCCTCAAATTAGTCGGTATCTGGTGGCAACTCTTGGAAGTATAGGCGGCCGGAGAGTGATGCTGATAACATCACCTCCAAAATGGCCGAGATCGGGAATATGTGTGGCCCTTCCGCCACATCCCCTAAATGTGCCTTCATGACATGGTGCTATATGCACGGGGAACTTTACCTTCACCTTTGCTTATAATATTATCTTTCGTGTAATGCTATCTTGCATAAAATGGAAACAAGCATGTTTCAGACATGACTGATTTTTATTAGCCTTAATTTCCAAAAAAAAAAACTTTCTTCACAACTTGCCACGGTTACCGACAACGTTAAAAAAATCGAAGTTCTACACTCACATCAGGTGCAAAATCATGACCCTTTATCAGTTGAAGGTCTCCTTTGGTGTACTTGTTTTATTATTTGGTGTACTTGTTTTATTGTAGCCGAAAGCACTTTTAGTTCATATTTTAATTCAGTAGCCTTCATGTGTTAACATTACGGCAAGTTATCAGATCGCATGTCTTTATACTTACTAATATCATAAAAGAAATTGAAAATTCAGCAAGATGTTTAAGCTGCTCAAATTTTTCTCTTACAGCTAAAATAATCGTCTAGTAGACTACCTGGTAATAAAAATCAACTTTGTAAAATTTTTGTGGATCTTCAACAGCGTCATCATGCTGAAACTGCTTCTTTTTTCGATTTCGGCTCTGTACAGTGTTGCCTATCTTTGGATCATCTATATCTAAATTCGATGCAATTCGTTCTCATAGGGCCTACCCGATGGCGCAGTGGTAGCGTTGTCGCCTTGGAAACAAGGGGTCCCAGGTTCGGGTATCGGTGGAGGCACAAGTGGTTCGGATCCCACTTTAAATTGTAGGTCCAGTCCCGATTAGCCTTACTGTGCATAAAGTGGACTTGAAACACCAAATTCGTTCTCATCAACCTGGAGTCAATGGTCGCCCCCCCTGACGCCTCCACGAGTTGAGGGAGGGAGGGAGGCCCTGTCAAGCTGTCAAGTGGCGTCTAAGGATATTTGAATTTTTTCATCACTCCTGCTTTTTCCACGCGCTTAGAATATGTTTGCAAAAATCATCTAACAGCATCTAACACATCGTAGATTAAGGTTTTGAAGACATTTGTTCATTACATTACGTGGAGTAAAAAGTTATACCAGGTAACTACTGTGTAATGGAATGTAAAGCCACGCACTGAGCGTCATATGTGGCCATTTGGACAGTTTTATTGTCGCCAATTATTTGAAGGAGCGCATCTCACACCTCTCCCACTTGATATCTCAACGGAATTTAGGCATCGAATCTGCTTTCCTACTTTGTGGCACTCAGTGGCTTTCATGTGAGACTACTGATATCTTCCTTCAAAACGGTGGGTTAGAGTGTATTAACTTCCAAGTTATATAATATAATATTATAACTTTCAAGTTTTCAATAGGCATTTTTTTTCCTTCTCTTCAAATTTTACCGCCCTGAAAATTTGCCGCTCTGGGCAGTGGCACGGTTCGCCCCCCCCCCCCTGCCGCCGGCCCTTTACAACGCTGTTCTATTGTCCTCCCCGTCTGCCCAATGTATGCTTTCCCGAATTTGCAGATAATACGGTAGACCTCTGGTGTTTTGAATCATAAGTCGTCCTTGCGGTTACGTAGTAGGCTTCTGATCTTCGGAGGTGGTTTGTAAATGGTTTTGGTGTTACGTTTCTTGAGAATCCGACTTATAACTCCGGAGAGATTTCCGGTATAAGGAAGGATGGCTCTCTTTTGGTCAGCTTTGTCGGGATTCCCCGGTGTGTCTGGATTCCCCCTGCTGACCGGATTTCCTGATGTGCTGGTCTTCTTGGACGGTACTCGTTTTAATATTTTCTTAATATTGTGTTCCGAATACCCGTTCTGTTTGAAAGCCGTGCGAAGATGCTGTATTTTTTATGATAGTTTCTCCCCGTAACTGGTGGAGATGGCCAGGTGAAATAAAGTAGAAAGTACTGTAACTCGTTGAGACGCCTGGTGAAAACTGTTGGCATCGAGATATAGATCTCTGTAAGTCTGTTTCCGGTGTACACTGTGTCCCAAGGATCCGTCTGGCTTACGTTTGATGAGAATATCCAGGAACGGCAGGCTGTCGTTCTTCTTGGTTTCCATGGTGAAGTTTATATTTGGGTGTTGATTGTTGAGGTAGTTTAAGAATGCCTGAAGCGTTTCTTTACCGTGCGGCCAGACGATGAAGGTGTCGTCGACGTATCTGTAGAAGGCGGCGGGTTTCAACGGAGCTGTGCACAGGGCTTCGTGCTCAAAGTTTTCATGAAAAATTAGCTATGGCAGCCGAGAGAGCCCATTGACACACCGTCGGTTTTTTCGTAGTACTGTCCACCGTACCTGAAGTAGATACAGGTCAGTGTGTGTTTAAATATAATTTTTGACAACTTATATTGCATATAAAATAGTTAATTATGAATACATTTATTCTATTCTATATTTCACACATTGCAACTTTTGGGTAAGATAAACCACTCTCAATCATCATGTAGCATAGAATATAGAAAGTAAAGAAAAATAAATATCATTATTGTGTGCCATTTAACCTAACCTACTCATTTTCACTAATATTTTGCATGCATATATATATATATATATATATATATATATATATAATCTAAGTGCCTAACGAGACAACCAGAGCAAGCAGAAGGAAATTACATAAATAAATTGATAACAGTTCAGACAGAATGTTTAATGATTTTGCAATTTTTATAACAGCCTTACAAAGTGCTTTAGAATACAGAAAATGATTGTGGGAGTTCGAAACTTGAACACATTAAGTTACATGGCTAAAAGCTTCGCAAAGTATTCTTTCCTGGAGAAAGTGTTTTTAAAAAATGTTCATAGGATGCTCAAAGGTGATTTCGTGTTCCAGACGAGATACCAGTGTTTAAAGCATGTAGATACGTTATTTAAATGCTAAGAACCTTAGACCTGACCTGCCTAACCTAACAACGAAAACACACTATCCACTTGAATTAGACTTAAATGAATGGCTGCTCACAAAGAATCAACGGAAGGGAAAAATCGTTCTCCAGAAAATACACAGTAAGTTATCAGTAAGTCTCTAACGTATATGGTAACAGACATAATTTGAATTCGAACCGTCAAAGAAATGGCTGTGCAACACGAGAAATTCTGAATTAAACAATCGGAACTTGAGCCAAGAACGATTTTTACCTTCCGTGTGTGATTCTTTGTTAGGAGCCATTCATTTATGGCCATCTAAGCTCCTATAACAATTGCAAGAAATCATTAAACATTCGGAACTATTACCCTTACACACTTTTCTAGAAACTAATAAACGAAAAAAAAACACATTTTCATTCATTGGAAAAAATAATCCTGAATTTTGTCGTACAGGTAAACATTCTGAACACTGTCCTAATACCTTTCAGGCATTTCCAAATGTAATTATATTTGAACACGTACGCAAAACTTACCTATATCAATTATACATTAATGCCTCTCCAATAAAATTTATCTAGACATACATCCTTCCAAACTGTACCTCAGGAACTCACACATTTTTGTCCTTGTAATGATACACGTAATACATTTGCATTGCAGACGAAACTGCATCGCTTTAATCGAAGAAGAAACGAAACTATGAAAATTTCACACTATAAAAAATGCTCTTTACAGATTCTCGTTTAGGAAACATTTTGTTCTAAGCAATTGGCCATTAGTAACACCCCAGTCACCAATGAGTGCATTGTACATTACATATGTAACGCTATACTAGGGTCGGTTGAAGTTGCCAACAATATCTAAACTGGAAGCGGCGACTGGCAACAGCAACTAGAAGCAAATAAAGAACCCGTTCTAGAAATCAAAAATTATTTATTTGCGTCGTACTTCTGTCTTAATATTAAGAGAGTTTACGAGCAAAAATCAGAGAAATGCACGAGGCAAAGGCCCTGTAAATAATCACACTTTTATATGTATATCAAGGGTCCGGCAATGAATGGCGTTTAAGTTTTCTCCATTGCGATCATTCTCTAGCAAGTTAAATTTAACGTTTTCCCTCTCTCGCAGAACTGCTGCAATATCTAACAACATTAACATTAAACTTCATGCGCAGTGTGTATAATTTAAAAACCTAAAGATTAATCACGCTCATTTTACGCTGTTTGTATCACCATTCACATGTTAAGGCGTCACGATTAACCCAATCGGTCGTCCACGTGACGTTTAGTTCGCAACCTTTTTAGTTCAACAAGCACATGCCATTCACTAGTTAGTGTATGTTTCTTATAATCTACGTATGGTTGAGAAGGCAAGGATTGCAAAAGATGTTACACCAAATGTCAATTTTAACAACCAACTTGCAATTTATTACATATATCATCAACAAAATATCTCGTAACACTTGCAAAGATTAACAATTAAGTCTGTTTGGGCAGAATTTAATTAATAAACGCTCCATGCGTCAGACAAGCATTATTAATTAGCCACACACGTCCTTGCGTGTATTCTTACACAAACCTCCATAAATAAATTATATCAAATCCCAGTTTAGAAATATACATGTATATATTTAACAACGACTTTAACTGTACGTGCGCTTGTAGTTTACTCTTATCTCTGGTTTTATTGCAATACTATAAGTTTCATTAGCAACTGATTCAGAACTTAAATACCATTACTACTACGAAAACCATGAAACCTTCTATACTCTCCCCAATACGGCTCCTCTACATTATATCTGCCTTTTTGTTTGGCAAGAAACATTTAATAGAACAATACTTCTTTATACTGATTTACGCGTTTGTAATGCTACTGTTGGGGTAACGAGAGTCAATGATTCTACGAAAATTTAAGTCAAAATGTTTCCTCCAAACTTTATCAGTTATTTTCAAATTTTCTCGATTTGTGACAATTTTCTGTTTTGCGAAAAAAAGGTTCAATTATCGCGCAATCACCACACTATTTCGTTCTCGAACACGACCTGCGCAACCATTAATTTCACCTCCTCGTGCTCCGCAAATATTAAGCCACGTGCATCTAGTTTCTAACAAAAGAATATGTATTCCATAAAGGATCGTAAGTGTAACAAAGGTTTTAGTTCACTTTGTTCTATTTACGCGAGTTCATTTGTGCACAAAACTATTATTGGTTCACTTTGTTCGTAAAACAAAGTGGAGTCAAAAATGAACGATCGCATTAATGCACTGGAGAACATAATATGGAGTGCAGCAATTGCCTAACACTGGTTTTTGCATTCCTAATACCACAGCAGAGTCTTACGTACCTCACATAATGTTTTAAAACCAAACACCATGCTCGACTTTAATGGTCACCTTTCCATTCCGTAATGTCTCATTGCACGTGCAAGGCAAATGGCCGCCTTCTTTTTGATTAAGTCGTATGGACCAATGCAAGGTACGTCGCTCAGCTGAACGAGGAAAAGTAGGAGAGGTTGCAAACGTGTCGTGTACTGCTTGATTCCTGCCGATGAAGTGCGGCAGAAAATTTACCGGTTTTACAGCAAGCCGACTCAATACGAAAGGTCGCTACTAGAGGCAGCACAAAGAGAGCTATCAGATGGGAACGCCATCTGATGGCCGAAAATTGAACTACTTGAAACTGTTTAAGAATTATTAAAGTTCGATTTTTCTGTGTAAGGTTTGCAAATATGTAATATTCGGAAACGTTACACATATTATTAGAATAAATACATACAATTATAAGTTAATAACAAGACTTACCTTGAAAATTATGTTGGCAAGCAGCAACTTATTGCATTCGGTGCACCTCGTACGGTGTCCATATTTCATTTTCACATCTTGATTGAATTGTTGTTTAAAGTCCACTTAATGCACAGTAAGGCTAATCGAGACTGGACCTACAGTTTAAAGTGGGATCCGAACCACTATGTCATGTTCCTCCACTGGGTATCGAACCCGGGACCCCTTGATTACAAGGCAAGAGCGCTACCACTGCGCCATCCGGGAGGCCCCATTTTCACATGTGCTCGACTGCTTGTCCTCCTCGTTCTAACCACCGAACAGAGGAATCAAGCACGCCGCAAACGGTGTACCACAACAAACGAATCCAGTAGTCCGTGTACCCAAAAAGGGTGTAGATTTCCTTCATACCAAACGAAAGGAAACTAACGCCTTTCTTGGCGTACAATAACTCTCAAAACCATCTTACCACCAAAAATGGTGTTCAGCTGCACCGTGTCCGAGAATATGAAACTTAATATTTAGTGTTACTTTACACCACACCTTTTACAGTGTACGTGAGAACGATTATGTGAAATGTGAATCTATTCTGTGTTTGAATAACGCACAATCGTTCATCACAACACACTATATTTTAACGAAATATAAAACATATTTCACAATATAGTAAGAAAATTCCATTCAAGGTTCATAACCCTTGGATCATATTGATATTTTTTTAAAATTTTGTTATCGTATAAATTACAACAGAATAACCTGCAAAAGTGCGTGACATCACAAGTAATAGGTCACGAGAGAACTCTGATTGGTCAAAGAGTTTCTGCGCACTTGCAGCTGGGAAACTACCTATGTCTATCGGTAGCCCTGAGAGAGAGAGAATTGCCTGATCAATGGGGCTTCATCTATTCAGTTAAATTAAACTATTTTTTTGATAGATCGTTATTTTGTCATTGTAAAAATAGACAGGTTGTCACTTGATTAGTCCGTCGACTTAAAAGAATGATAATTTTCGGTTGAGATTCTTTATTCTTTCTGTCATAAAGAAAATGCGTTTCTCTCTCATGAGCTTTCTAATAACACAAATCATGTACTTGCTGAAACCATGTGCTTGAATAAGATGAACAAAACATTGTACCCATACAATTGTACTGATGCTTTATAGTCCAGGAAACCAAGACAAAAAATGGAGGTGTTGTCGGAAATAAATTAGGGGAAAGCTGAATTTTGGTGTATAGTTAGACCATCATAAGAGATGGTTTCAAATCTTGGCCAAGCGTTTTCCCAACCCCAGTCAGTATGTTGAAGTTTGTTTCCAAACCTAGTGTGGATTTGTAAGTAATTCTTGGAAAAATTGTAACATGCCCCTGAGTCACTTGGAGGGAGTTCATCCAAATCAGAATGAGCTTTATAATACAGGTTACCTTTTTGAATTATGAAGCTAAATTTACTCAATCCAAACAAGACAAGAATAAACTTTTTTCCCCTTTTGTAATGAATTCTTCTTCAGAACATCTTACTAGGTATGATCTCTTGCATAAGATGATAACAAGTTCTAATGCTTCTGTCTTCCCAACGCCAGTCCCCATACAAAATAAATCCCTTTAATGGCCATCAGGAATCAAATATCTCCGATCATTTTGGTGAAATTGAATGAGCATTTGGACTCTAAAACACAGAGGACTTCAGGACCAATTCAGCTGGAGGACCAGGAAATCTACCTCTGATCCAAAAACTCAATATGCTGACCAAGGCAGAAATTTATTTTATTATAAAACATAAACAGAACGTAACGTTTCAACCTTCTAGCAAGGTCTTTTTCAGACTCTGTACCAAGTACAAATGTAACAAGGTACAAAACAGGACGATATACATACACAAAAATACTGCACGCCAGACTATTAGAATTTTTTCTGGAACATTCTAGCAGGTTGCTAGATGGTTATAAAGAACATGGAAGACAGAATCAAGAAAATATTTATGAGAGGGAGGATAGACTGGATATAAACAGAAAATGGAAGACAAATGGCAGGCGAGAATTGGAAGAGAAAGAAAAAGAGGAAGAGAAAGGAAAAGAGAGCAGCTTTGGAATAAGGAGTATGGGGAAGACCACAGAAAAGATATGCAAAGTGCTTAGAAAAGCGGGTAGTAAAACTTACAGGAAAGGAGGGAGAAGCATCTTAAGAATAGCAAAGAATGCAAACCAGAAAACATAAAACAGAGAAGAGGAAGAGGACCACATTTGGGTGACTTCGATTATTATTACAACAGCGGCCGATGCAAACCACAACCGTTCTACAGTAGAATCATCCCTCCTATTCTTATATCACTAATCCACTAGATTGAGCTTTGAGTGGCAAATAAACTAAACGAATACACGTCCACTACGCAGGTTGGACTCGACAGGGTTTACCAATGAGGGAGTGAGTGCATGGAGAGGCAACGCAGCTGCAGATACCAGCTGTTTGCAGCAGCGTGCACTGCTTTTTTTCTTCGCTTTCTGCCCATCTCGACATTTGTTAACGTTGCTGCACAACAGACTCAAGGTACAGAGTGTAACTAGGCTACGAAGAATTACATGAAACAATCATTTGTAGAGTTCAACAGTATGAGAGTGACAGACAAGAGTGGTATTTTTCTGAGGTAGCTAATGCAAATATTTGCATACAGGGTATTTTAATATTTTCAATATAAGACAATTAAAATTGTGTATCTATATCTACAGCACATGGGCTATTTTAGAATGTTTGAAAATATTAAAAATAATATTTAAATATAGCACATATGAACACAAAACATCAAAATGTGCGCATTTTTGCGGAACGCAGCGTGAGTAGGGGAGCGCACACAGCGAGTGAAAGCGCAAGCGTTCAAACATTAGTTGCCGCAGGACAAATTTTAGTAGCAATCCTGTCAATATTGGTATGCAATTAAAGATAAAGTTATACTCTATAGCTTTTGTTTGGATAATTTTCCAATTTTATTATTCGTAACGAAAATACAGTGCCAAAAGAAATGAAGTAAGTATAAGTAGTTATGTACCCGCGTTGAAGTCGATAAATCAATTGATTGGAAAAGATCGATCAAAGATCAATTGATGATGTAGGTGTGTGGGCAAGCAAGTGTGGATGTTTTGAGAGTTTTGATTGGCTGTTGGGAAAAAGGGGGCGTGGCATAATGATATGGGTTTTCTGTTGTTAATGAGGAGATTGATAAGTGTTTCCGGTCGGGAGTTGATTAGGATTTTGATTGGTTGTTGGGGAGGAAAAGTAGTGGATTCCTGTGGCTGTTGGTTTTCTCGGAATTGGAGTACGTGTTTCCGGTGTCTGAGGAAAGATGGCGTTGATGAGTTTGAAATTCTGGGAATCGTGATACGTGTTTCCGTTGTTTGAGGAGAGATGGCGTTGATGAGTTATTATGGGGAAGAGGGAACTGTTTATATCGGAATAGGGACTTTCCCTGATTAGCTGAGAGAATTGTGACGTCATAAATTGGGCGCGCGCGCCGTTTTTCTTCGAATTGTGATATGTGTTTCCTGTTTTTGAGGTGGCGTTGATGATTTTGAAATTCTGAGAATTGGGAGGGGGAATGAGATAAGAATGTGCGTTTAATTAGGGAAATAGGATGGTAATTGGCGTTGATGAAATTGTGGTGGGGGAAGTAGGAAATTCGGCGACGGTTGGTTGCTTGGAATTGTGATTTTTGTCGGTCGTTAATTGAAAAGGACGGGAAGGAGTGTTGTGGTGGAGATAGGGGTTTCCGATTGATATGGTATTCTTGGAACGGTTGAGTGATATGTGCGGCGTGTTTGTCGGGCTGAAGATATGGGTTTCCGGCTTTTAATGGGTCTATGACGGTTGAAGAAGAGAAGGGAAACGGTTGGGCGTTATCTTCTAGGAATTGTGCCTGTTTGAAATATGTTTAACGGAAAGCGTGATATTGGAAAAAAAAAAGGTACAAATAGAATGGATAAAAGATAATAGGATCTGGTAACGGTTCTTGTGTGGGGAAATGTTTGTTAGTTTTTTGTAGGTAAGAAATGTGGTATCTGTTGAAAATAAGGAGGATAAAAAGAGGAATAGGTGAAGATGGGGTTCGATAAGAGAGGAAAATAATATGTTCAAAAATATGAATTATTTGTAGGAATCTCGAATGGGTTATGTAACACTCACGATAAAAAGAATTGGAGGAATATTTACCATTACGGTTATATAAATATTGGGATAAAAGATAAGATGAATAAATGGGGGTGGGACAAGAAAATAATATATGAGGGTTGTTCGCAAATGGGGGAATTGCTGTCAATATTATTATATAGTTGTGGAAGTAATTATTGAGGGACATACTACATTTTCGGAAAGGAGTTAAAGTTCAGGGGTATACCAAAAATATTGGAAAAGGGCAAGGGTGTTATTGGTGGATTTAAAATATTGTGTGGCGGCGGAGATGTTTGAGAATGTTATGTGATATTGAGAGGTGTACGGATATTAAACACCACCAAGTTTGAATTTGATGTTTTCCATGTGCACACACGATTTCGTAAGAATTATGCAATTCAGTTAAGGATACAGGTATTTGACATATAAAAGGTGTCATAATAAATGTTTAAAGAGTCCCTGTTATATCCATAAAATGGTACGAAAATTTCCATAATATGTTCCAAACAGGAAACATCTTTTGTACATTCCAATAACACCCAGAAAATGTTAAAAAAAACAAGTTATATTCATATCTAAATCGTGTCCAGATAAGATCCAAATGTAGTCTAAAATGTATTTTTTGTATCCACACAATATCCAAAGTACGTACAAAAATGTCTAACTAAAGTATATTGTCAAGATAAAGTCCACTTGGTGTACAAAACATTCCAAATATGATCTCGAATTGCCCATAACACATCCAATTCTGGATATCCCCTGGGCCTGTCCCAATTACCCTATATGTGCATAAAACTGAAATTAAACAGCAATCGGTCCTAAAATAGACCCCGGTCCCAATCACCCTAAATATGCATGAAGTGAAGGTGGACACATTGGTCAACATATTCAGCTTTATTATTGAAAGGAAAAGAAATGCGTCAGTATTCGGTGATTTTGTAGAAAACATACAGAGAGCGCAATATGTACGTTCGCATTTGTCGTTAAGAATTTGTTTCGCCTACCCACCTTTTGTCATTTGTGGCCCCGCACTATGCTAAACCTCACCTGCAAGGGAAAAGTAAACTGTCTTTGCCCCTTAGTTTGGCACTTTGCCCCTCTAGTTTGGATGCCCTCCAGTTTTGGAACCTATTCGTCGCCACTGCGAAAAACCTATACTAAAGTACCCGTATTTTAACAAAGAATGTGTAAAGTAATAAAAGAGTTTGTACATACAAGTAAATGTTATTATTGTATCGAAATAAATAGATGTAATATACGTACAAAATTATCTCCCTCCATCAATACAACACTGTACCAGTAAAGACGTTACGGAAGAATGAAAGCTTTGCAGTGATGGTCACAACACATACATATCAGTTCTGTGTAGGGTTTGGTCATTAACAGAACGGATGCAACTTCCTTGCTGATTATGCATGCCAGAGATAACCAACCACAACTTCCTTTTTGAGTCTGCGGGCAAGAGATAATTTTAATTTCCGTGTAGGGTTTAGACATTATCGGAACGGATGCAACTTCCTTGCTGGCCATGTACTGTTGAAGCGTCGCCAGAGAAGGAAAACTTTGTAATGGTTACAACACATATGCTCCATGTAGACTAATTAGCAGCGGTTATCGTTATCATATAACGATTTCATGTCTGTCAACCTGTAGTAGCACCATTTTGAATTTGAAAAATTCCTATGCTATAATGATCTATGGGTTTTGTATAGTTTTGAACAACCTTTATAAAGTTTTGATTCCGATTCAGTTTTTCGTAATAACGAATTCAAAAATGCTACTACAGGTTGACGCCTCAGTAGCACTTTCACCAAATTCAACGGAAACGATGCCATTTCGTAGTCTAGGTTATGTATCGTTTTGAACAACCTTCAGAAAGTTTTGAATCCGAAGGACAACTTCAAAAATTCAAATTCAAAAATGCTACTATAGCAGCACTTGTTTTGAATTCGAAAAATTCCTATGCCAGGATGATCTATGGGTTTTGTATAGTTTTGAACAACCTTTAAAAAGTTTTGAATCCGATTCAGTTTTTCGTAATAACGAATTCAAAAATGCTACTACAGGTTGACGCCTCAGTAGCACGTTCACCAAATTCAACGGAAACGATGCCATTTCGTAGTCCAGGTTATGTATCGTTTTGAACAACCAACAGAAAGTTTTGAATCCGAAGGACAACTTCAAGAATTCAAATTCAAAAATGCTACTATAGCAGCACTTGTTTTGAATTCGAAAAACTCCTGTGCCAGGATGATCTATGGGTTTTGTATAGTTTTGAACAACCTTTAAAAAGTTTTGAATCCGATTCAGTTTTTCGTAATAACGAATTCAAAAATGCTACTACAAGTTGACGCCTCAGTAGCACTTTCACCAAATTCAACGGAAACAATGCCATTTCGTAGTCTAGGTTATGTATCGTTTTGAAAAACCTTCAGAAAGTTTGAATCCGAAGGACAACTTCAAAAATTCAAATTCAAAAATGCTACTATAGCAGCACTTGTTTTGAATTCGAAAAATTCCTATGCCAGGATGATCTATGGGTTTTGTATAGTTTTGAACAACCTTTAAAAAGTTTTGAATCCGATTCAGTTTTTCGTAATAACGAATTCAAAAATGCTACTACAAGTTGACGCCTCAGTAGAACTTTCACCAAATTCAACGGAAACGATGCCATTTCGTAGTCTAGGTTATGTATCGTTTTGAACAACCTTCAGAAAGTTTTGAATCCGAAGGACAACTTCAAAAATTCAAATTCAAAAATGGTACTATAGCAGCACTTGTTTTGAATTCGAAAAATTCCTGTGCCAGGATGATCTATGGGTTTTGTATAGTTTTGAACAACCCTTAAAAAGTTTTGAATCCGAGTCAGTTTTTCGTAATAACGAATTCAAAAATGCTACTACAGGTTGACGCCTCAGTAGCACTTTCACCAAATTCAACGGAAACGATGCCATTTCGTAGTCTAGGTTATGTATCGTTTTGAACAACCTTCAGAAAGTTTTGAATCCGAAGGACAACTTCAAAAATTCAAATTCAAAAATGCTACTATAGCAGCACTTGTTTTGAATTCGAAAAATTCCTATGCCAGGATGATCTATGGGTTTTGTATAGTTTTGAACAACCTTTAAAAAGTTTTGAATCCGATTCAGTTTTTCGTAATAACGAATTCAAAAATGCTACTACAGGTTGACGCCTCAGTAGCACTTTCACCAAATTCAACGGAAACGATGCCATTTCGTAGTCTAGGTTATGTATCGTTTTGAACAACCTTCAGAAAGTTTTGAATCCGAAGGACAACTTCAAAAATTCAAATTCAAAAATGCTACTATAGCAGCACTTGTTTTGAATTCGAAAAATTCCTATGCCAGGATGATCTATGGGTTTTGTATAGTTTTGAACAACCTTTAAAAAGTTTTGAATCCGATTCAGTTTTTCGTAATAACGAATTCAAAAATGCTACTACAGGTTGACGCCTCAGTAGCACTTTCACCAAATTCAACGGAAACGATGAAATTTCGTAGTCTAGGTTATGTATCGTTTTGAACAACCTTCAGAAAGTTTTGAATCCGAAGGACAACTTCAAAAATTCAAATTCAAAAATGCTACTATAGCAGCACTTGTTTTGAATCCCAACCGGTGTTTCAAAATGACGAATTCAAAAACGCTTCTTCAAATTTGCAACTCAGGATAAGTTTCAACAAATTCTACCGTTTAATTTTCCATTTCTTAATACACTCAGGACTGTGCATATTACACTAGAAATTGTTTCATCTTAACACGTAATATTGAAGTTGATAGTGCCTTAGAATAGGGGCCACGCCTTATAATTTTGTCCGGATTGCAAAAGCGAAATACTGATAAAATAATGTGGACAGATATAATGTTTATGAGTTTTACAAGCACGTATTCTCTAGCCCTGTTACTCTCATTCTCTCTCCTATTTTTTTTGTTTTTCTTTCGCCTTTTCTCTTTGCAGCTGCATCACTTCTTATTTACCCTTTTCCACCATTGTCCTCTGCTTGTAATCCAACCACATCGCGCTAAGACGCCAGGTGTCCTAGGTTCGAATCCTGGCCTGGGCATGGATGTTTGTGAATGTCCATTCATCAATTTCATCACATCATCACTCATCCCCATCTTCGCAAGTTAGCCAAAAGTGGCACAAAGAGCGAAGTAAAATAGAGCATATCAATCAATCAATTAATTGTATTACAGCCCTCTCTTCTGTTTTCACCGCTTTTCTAATGTTCTTGTTAACTGTCTCATTTTTAGTATCTCTATCCATTCCAATCTAGAAAGAAGTAGGGAAGGGACTCGATGTTGTCACCTGTTGTAAAGCAGCTTGTCTACCATTCCTATCTCTCCTGTTTCAATCTTCACATAATTTCCCTATTTCTCTCCCTCTTGAGTTTCCCTAGCTCCGGTCTCCGTGGCGGAATGCATAGCGCGTTTCTCGGTTTTGAATCCCGGCCTGGGAATAGGTGTCCCTTCAATCAATTTCATCTTAGCATCACTCATCTTCATCTTCGCGATTAGCCATAAGTGGCAGAAAACCGACACAAAATAAAATAAATCAAATGAAAGTTTCCTAGCCTTTATTGTATATCCCTGTCCATGTATTTCAGTTGCTCGCTGTGGACTTTTCTCTTTAAGTTATACTAGTATATTAGGTGAACCAAGCAAATTACATGAATTGATACGAATGATTTGTATCATTTAGATTATTATAATACTGGCTTTGAGTCCAGATGTCAAAGGTTTGTTAGTCCGCAAAATGCAGTCTGGGGTGTACTAAGTTAGCATTTAGGGAACAGATTAGAGTATATTGTTTAATTCATGCGACAATTATGAAAAATATGGAAAATTTTCTTTACAAATGCAAGTGACACCCAAGTTATACTATAGCCGTCCGTAGGAGAGGAGCAAGGTTTCACACTTCATGGTTGGAAGCAAACGAGCAGCAAAACATTTTGAAATGTAATTTTAGCGTTTTATATTCTGAAAGCAACTTATGCCAAATTTCGAAGTTTACAGTTGCACCCTTAGTTACTACTACTAACGCACTTTTCAAAAGGAAATGCCTTGTTTGTTTCTTGCTATACAAAACAATGTTGTGTGTGCCGTATATTTTCAAGGCTGATGACAAAGAGATAGATATTGACAATAGGGTTCTTGCGTGTCAAATCATCACAATTCCCAGCCCTAGCATCTAAGATTTTCATAAAGTTTGGTAGAATGGTAGAGGACATGAAATATCTTACATGTGTAAAATTTTAGCCCTCAATGATACAGGGATGCCAACTTCATAAAAAATGTCAAATTTATTCTTACAAGGCCAACAAAAGATATCATGACTTTTCTTCTAATTATGGTGTAACTTTCATCTTGGGCTTGTTTTGGAACTAAGGGAGCATAGGTTTCGTAAAAAATAGTCTTACATAAATAAAATTTAAGTTTCTTTACAAGCCCACATGATGTGACCTTTGACTTCGAATACCTAGCAAAGCGGATCTTCAATTTTGGTGGGAATAAGGTATGTTATACAGTTAAGTGTAATGTCTGTTTGGTGTACGTTTCATTTAGGGGTTGATTTGAGAACAGGTATAAAACAAATCTGACAGTAGTATATGCTACATTGAGTGAAACACCTTAGAACTTAGTCTAGTAATGTCGTCTGGGCAACTAATTGCAACAGAAATGAAACTAACTGCCTCCATAGTAAAAAAAATGTGACGAATCCGATTTTGAAGAGTTTACAACTCTCTAATCTGTAACTTCGATGACATCTTGAAAAAGGGCGCCAAGATTTAACGTTGAAAATTTAAAAAAAGAATATCTCGAAAATGGTGAATTGTGCAATAAAAAACTGAAGATAACCAAAATTAAAGATCAGACCATTTGATAACTTATGGTTTTTGTTTGATAAAGTTATCTTATATCTTAATTGAATTATAAAGCTCCAATTATTTACCTTAATTTGGGAATTAGAGTAAATGTTGATTTCTTTATTTGATATATTTTACTTCATTTTGTGACAGTTTTTGGCTAATTGCGAAGATGATAGATGATATGATGAAATTGATGAATGGACATTCATAAACATCCATGCCCAGTCCAGGATTCGATCCCGGGACTCCTGGACCTCTGACGTCGTAGTGCAATTTGCTAACTACTCCCCCAAGGGGCCCGACTACAGTAAAAGTTGGTTTGTGACATAAATAACAGCAAATATGTAACAAACTATGTAATATATGTCCTGAAGACACTGAACAAAATAAATAAATAAATATATATAACATTCTGGATACATTTGTGTTGAATGCAGATACATAACATTCATATGAGCGTCAACGTGTGTTTTATAGCGACATGTTAGTACCTCGTTTATGTGAAAATGTGAAGTTTAATGTAAGCGAAAGCATGTTATATATTATCGCATTTACAAAGAAAATCTAAATCACACTGCCAACACACTCAAAGACTTTGTGAATCCAATCGAAATTGTAACAATATCTACAGCTGAATGTGAAAGCAGGGTCAATGCTATGAATCTAGCTTTATCAGATGAGAGAAATCAATAGAACCGTTTCTTTAAGAAGTCCAAGGATCTCAGTGCCCTTCACACAGCAACTGGTTAACCATCAGACCTGCAGGAACAGTCTCATTCATTTGTCTAATCAGCAGATTTATATGATTTTTCCTATAGTTTGATTTTAGAATTTAACTTTGAATGTTTATAGTTTGATTTTAGAATTTAACTTTAAATGATGTTAATTTGTGTTCCATGTGATAACAAAACTAGATTTTAAGCAATTAACATGGAATTAATAGCACACTTAATTTATAGATAAAAGAGATAGTGCATGCGAGGTTCCAATTAATAGAAACCTGTGTGTCTTGGAAACTACTGGCACACACCTACAAGCTTACTCAGATAGTAAACTCACAACCTATTCGAAATATTATCGAGATGAGACGAGTTGAGACTTGTCACAATCTCGTTTCGTCTTGTGTATGGTGAGGCCCTTCTCCTTGTTTGTGTTTGTTCTCGTCCGAGTCTATACTCAGAAGTTTGTTAAAACAATCTAATCGGGACTGAACCAGGCGATTAAATTGAAATAGAAATACCTATCTGCAAATAATTTATCTGATAAAAGTATGTGACATTTTTAATTCATTTATATATGAATACAATGAGGAAAATATCAATTCTTCTTAGTGATGGAATACACAAAGTTACAATATATATAATTTCATAGGTAGTAAAAATTCCTACAATATCTTTTATGTGAATTGTGTAAGTACGGTATTTACTTTCGGAAAATTATTTTATAAAAATCTGAGGGAAAGAAGGCCTGCAGCATAGTCTTCTGAAACAAATTTACATCTTATCAAGCAATCGACGCAGTGCGGTATCTACAAGTCTTGCCCCCCCCCCGCAAAATATTACCAAAGGTTACCCCCCTACCTCCACCCACCTACACACACCCACCCAACTCAATTTTTTTTAAATGGGAAGGGGGTTATGTGATCGTATATAGTACACTGTTTTCTCACACCTGGAAAATGATGCATTTGTTACAATCATGCAGTCATATTTTTTTCCTGATTAAAGATAGGTTGAAGAAACCTTCACCTCTGCATTTCTCGTAAAATTCTAGCCTGATTTGATTTTTAGTCTGACTGCCACGCGGGAGACCCAGGGTGGGTGATCTAAGGTCGTAATTTTTCCGGCTTTGTCCCCGTATTAAGCGACTCTAGGGCCCACCCAACCTCAAATCAAATGGAATCTGGCCGGGGGTAAAGGCAACCGCAGCGTGGTGCTGATCACATCATCTCCAAGATGGCAGACATCGAAAATCTGTGAGGCCACATTCCCTAAATGTGCCTTCATAGCACGGTGCTATATGCACAGGGAATATAACTTTTATTTTACCTGTATATATTGTATTCGTTTCTGTACCCCTGAGTAACTAAGTTTGTATTTTTTTCCATAGCCTATGCATATATTAACCCTCCACTATGACAATGGCTGAGGGCCCCCTAAAGGCTTGCTTGTCTACGCCCCCCCTTGCACTGCAGGGTTTTGCGGCTTGTAGATCCGGCACTGAATCGACGTAATATCCTGTAACTACACTTCTTCATATTACACCATTACACACCCATTTTAAACAATTTTCATCTCTTTAAAAAATGTTTACAAGAGCGCAGATAAAGTGAACTATCTACCACAATATTGTAGAATATGTTCACAGTGCTTTAAATTATTTTAAAGAAGAAGGTAATGTTTGTAAACACTATACACTTTAAATGTAAATTAGAAGTGTTCCATAGGACAACAGTCTCCCCTACCAAACTTTTTATTCTGCTATTGCGGGTGAGAATCTGAAATTTCTAAAATAATGTTTTTAAAATCCCACAGAGGATGTTCTTTGAATTCAGCAATACGTTTTAACGAAAACTTAACAGAAACATTCCTAACATTCCTAAGACTAAGAACATATTTATCTCGGGTTCAATCTCAATAACGACACCTTCGATACCATTCTTTAAAGGCGATAAGTGTATCAAGGCAATTTGAAAAACAAGAAACCAAAGTACTTTCTAATCAGCTGAATAATGACCACTGCTTTCTGTTCGATACATTTACTTAATTCAATTCAGCCTATAGAATTTTCCCACGTTCCTTTAGTACAGTCAGATATACTTTTTAGGCGTACATTTGACATGCAAAGTGGACCAATTGTAGTAAATATTAACAGGACGATACTTTTGTACTTCCATAGAGTGCAGGAAGATATACGGTAAAATACGAACACGAGCGGGCGCACATACCAATACAAAGAAATCCCTAAAATAGAAGTTTCAGACCTGGAGACAAAAATACAGTGTGATTGCCATTTATGTAAAGGCGTTGCAAGGTTTCAACTCTGCCGCGTTAAACTTCTCTTTTATTTTTTGATAGTAGGTGTGAGTTGTAGAACAATTCAACTTATTGACTCATATAGTATATCCAATGATGACAAATCTAAACCACTACCGCAATAGTCCACCACTCGGTCTCAAATTACGACCCAATTGTTAACAGCGATGTATTGTTAGATCGATAGTTACTTATAGTTTTGAGACAGACAATACAATCATACAGAATCGAAAACATTCCAGTAAACATTTCCCCAAAAACAGTTTCCAAACGGAAGAAGGTAAGTCGTTATTCTGTTAATGTGTTACGTGCTACAGTGACTGCAAGGTGGTGTTAATTGTTCTCCAGAAACACGTGCATTAGCACTGCGCCGGACTGGGGCTGCCAAAAGGTCGGAGGCAATTTTTCTCAACAGGGCGCCAGGAGTTGACAAAAACGTGGGGACAAAAATGTGTTTTCGGAAAGGCATTGAGAGGGCGTACCAGGATTTTGGCGGGTGTCCCGGTGGGCCAGTCTGGGCCTGCATTAGCACCAGTATGAAAATGGAAACATGTCCGTTCCTTGTAGACTAAAAGGTGGGGCTAGAAAAAGGGTTGTTTTGTAATTCTTCTTGAAAGCAGGATTTCTTCAAATTAGAACTCGGAAGCACTTCAAGATGGACAGACGTAGCTACTCCTATTTGGATGGATCGAGAGAACTTTGAGAAGTGAAGGACAGTACTGAACACAGGAAAATCAGAAGTTAAATCAATTTTATATTTAATTTACAGGATGTCGCAAAACAACTTCAACAACGCTTGGGTGCTGGTAGATATCATAAAAACAAGTAACTTTACCTAATATACTTTTCCTCGAAAGCGCTTAGTTTCTGCGCTACAAGAGCTTAAAATCTACCCTGTATGTATGCAACCCAACACAGGAAACAACCGCTCTGACATAACTTCCAGGGGAACGTGGCAGGGTTGCCACTAGTGTGTCACTTGTCAGTCTTACCTGAGCTAAATTCAAAAGAATAATGTTATTTGTGATGTTGTAAGTAGTATTTACAGAACTTACAAACTTACCAATGCAAAGGATTTCAAATAAATGAGGACTGAAATTGAAGAGTGTTGATTCTAATAAGTACTGTAAATATGGAATTCTTACAACATCGCAAATAACGTTACTCTTTTGTATTTAACTCAAGTAAGACTGCCAAGTGACGCTAGTGGCAACCCTGCCGCGCTCCCCTGGATGTTAAGTCAGAGCGGTCGTTTCCTGTGGTGGGTTGCATACATACAAAATCGATTCTAAACGCTAAAATTACATTTCAAAAAGTTTTGCTGCTCGTTTGCTTCCATCCATGAAGTGTGAAACCTTGATCCTCTCCTACGGACGGCTATAGTAAAACTTGGGTGTCACTTGCACTTGTAAAGAAAATTTTCCATATTTTTCATAATTGTCGCATAAATTAAACAATATACTCTAATCTGTTCCCTAAATGCTAACTTAGTACACCCTAGACTGCATTTTGCGGACTAACAAACCTTTGACATCTGCACTAGGGATGGCCAAACGGATCCGGATCCGAAAAATCTGGATCCGGGCCCGAGAGTTTCGTATCTCAATCCCATTATAATATTACTACACCTTAAAAGGTATTATGATCTTCGATTACAAATAAATTTTTCGTTAGTCCTACAAGAATTTTTTTCAAGTGTTGTTCCTAAAATACTTTGCTACGCATCGGCTAACACACTCGTGCACAAAAATAATCTTACTTGTTTAACATAAAATGTCAGAGGTGATTTTGTAAATGCCATTGAAACTAATATGTATTCGAATGTATTCGAATTCGAATGTATTGGAAATGAAAACACACATAAATGTGAGACATTCCATTCCAGGATGAAACCTTTAACACATTTAACAAGATAGAAATGTTATACAAAAATTATACAATTGTTCTACAGTTACAGTTTTACAAATTAAAATAAAACATTATAATATATGTAGTGTTATATAATTACAAAGTGTAAGACTAACAAGGGAGGTTATCTAAGTGTCCCCCTCCGATTTCCATGAAACTTGGTAGTATAGTGGGACCCAAAGGAAGAATTACGTGTTTTTTGTTTCAGCTAAAAATCGGTTTTAGGGGGCAAAACCCCCTCAAATGTCAAGATGAGGACAAATTGAAGTGAGGATCTGACCCCTGTGTCCCTCCGATTTCCATGAAACTTGGCAGGTGTATAGTGGCACCCAATGGAAGAAATACGTGTTTTTTTTTTTTTTGTTTCAGCTAGAAAACTGTTTTAGGCCCTCAAATGTCAATATGAGGACAAATTTAAGTGGGCATTTGACTTATTTGTCCCCCTCCGATTTCCATGAAACTTGGCAGATGTATAGTGGGGACCAAAGGAAGAAATACGTGTTTTTTTTCTTGTTTCAGCCAAAAAACGGTTTTAGAGGGCGAAACCCACTCAATTCTCAAGATGAGGACAAATTGAAGTGGGGATCTGACCCCTGTGTCCCCCTCCGATTTTAATGAAATTTGGCAGGTGTGTGTATAAACGGGCCCAAATGAAGAAATACGTGTTTTTCTTGTTTCGGCTAAAAATCTGTTCTAGGGGGCAACCTCCTCTCAAATGTCAAGATGAGGACAAATTGAAGTGGGGATCTGACCCCTGTGTTCCCCTCCGATTTCCATGAAACGTAGCAGATGTATAGAGGGACCCAAAGGAAGAAACACGTGTTTTTTTGTTTCAGCAAAAAAAAAAAATTAGGGGGTAAAATCCCCTCAAATGTCAAGATGAGGACAAATTGAAGTAAGTATCTGACCCCTGTGTCCCCCTCCGATTTGCATGAAACTTGGCATGTGTATAGAGGGGCCCAAAGGAAGAAATACGTGTTTCTTTTTGTTTCGGCTAAAAAACTGTTTTAGGGGTCAAAACCCACCTCAAATGTAAAGATGAGGACCAATTGACGTGGTGATCATCTGACCCCTGTGTCCCCCTCCGATTCCCATGAAATTTGACACGTGTATAGAGACCCTATGCCCCCTGTTTCTTCCTATGCCATATTTACGTGGTTTCGGGGTCAGATCCCCACTTCAATTTCTCCTCATCTTGACATTTGACGGGGGGCCTCTATACACCTGCCAAGTTTCATGGAAATCGGAGGGGGAGACTTAGACCTCCCTTGTAAGTGTATTAATTAATTACAAATCGCGCACGCGCGCACACACACTATATATATATGTGTATGTATATTATTTATATATATATATTAGCAGGTAACAATATGTTATAAGCACATTCTTACTTTCCAAAGAAGCGCATATGGGATGGCAAAACGGATCCGGATCCGAAAGTTCTGGATCCGGGTCTGGATATGAAATATTAGGATCCGGATCCTTAGGATCCGGAACCAACCGGATCCGGATCTGGCCATCCCTAATCTGGACTCAAAGCCAGTACAATAATCTAAATAATACAAATCATTCGTATGAATTAATGTAATTTGCTTGGTTCACCTAATATACTAGTATAACTTAAAGAGAAAAGTCCACAGCGAGCAACTGAAATACATGGACAGGGATACAACGAAGGCTAGGAAACTTTCATTTGATTTATTTTATTTTGTTACAGTTTTCTGCCACTTATGGCTAATCGCGAAGATGAAGATGAGTGATGCTAAGATGAAATTGATTGAAGGGACACCTATTCCCAGGCTGGGATTCAATACCGAGAAACGCGCTATGCATTCCGCCACGGAGACCGGAACTAGGGAAAATCAAGAGGGAGAGAAATAGGGAAATTATGTGAAGATTGAAACAGGAGAGATAGGAATGGTAGACAAGCTGCTTTACAACAGGTGACAACATCGAGTCCCTTCCCTACTTCTTTCTAGATTGGAATGGATAGAGATACTAAAAATGAGACAGTTAACAAGAACATTAGAAAAGCGGTGAAATCGGAAGAAAGGGCTGTAATACAATTGATTGATTGATTGATTTGCTTTATTTTGCTTCGCTATTTGTGAAACTTTTGGCTAACTTGCGAAGATGGGGATGAGTGATGATGTGATGAAATTGATGAATGGACACTCCAAACATCCATACCCAGGCCAGGATTCGAACCTGGGACACCTGGCGTCTTAGCGCGATGTGGTTGGATTACAAGCAGAGGACAATGGTGGAAAAGGGTAAATAAGAAGTGATGCAACTGCAAAGAGAAAAGGCGAAAGAAAATAAAAAAAAATAGGAGAGAGAATGAGAGTAACAGGGCTAGAGAATACGTGCTTGTAAAACTCATAAACATTATATCTGCCCACATTATTTTATCAGTATTTCGCTCCTGCAATCCGGACAAAATTATAAGGCGTGGCACCTTTTCTAAGGCACTATCAACTTCAATATTACGTGTTAAGATGAAACAATTTCTAGTGTAATATGCACAGTCCTGAGTGTATTAAGAAATGGAAAATTAAACGGTAGAATTTGTTGAAACTTATCCTGAGTTGCAAATTTGAAGAAGCGTTTTTGAATTCGTCATTTTGAAACACCGGTTGGGATTCAAAACAAGTGTTGCTATAGTAGCATTTTTGAATTTGAATTTTTGAAGTTGTCCTTCGGATTCAAAACTTTCTGAAGGTTGTTCAAAACGATACATAACCTAGACTACGAAATGGCATCGTTTCCGTTGAATTTGGTGAAAGTGCTACTGAGGCGTCAACTTGTAGTAGCATTTTTGAATTCGTTATTACGAAAAACTGAATCGGATTTAAAACTTTCTAAAGGTTGTTCAAAACTATACAAAACCCATAGATCATCCTGGCATAGGAATTTTTCGAATTCAAAACAAGTGCTGCTATAGTAGCATTTTTGAATTTGAATTTTTGAAGTTGTCCTTCGGATTCAAAACTTTCTGAAGGTTGTTCAAAACGATACATAACCTAGACTACGAAATGACATCGTTTCCGTTGAATTTGGTGAAAGTGCTACTGAGGCGTCAACCTGTAGTAGCATTTTTGAATTCGTTATTACGAAAAACTGAATCGGATTCAAAACTTTTTAAAGGTCGTTCAAAACTATACAAAACCCATAGATCATCCTGGCATAGGAATTTTTCGAATTCAAAACAAGTGCTGCTATAGTAGCATTTTTGAATTTGAATTTTTGAAGTTGTCCTTCGGATTCAAAACTTTCTGAAGGTTGTTCAAAACGATACATAACCTAGACTACGAAATGGCATCGTTTCCGTTGAATTTGGTGAAAGTGCTACTGAGGCGTCAACTTGTAGTAGCATTTTTGAATTCGTTATTACGAAAAACTGAATCGGATTCAAAACTTTTTAAAGGTTGTTCAAAACTATACAAAACCGATAGATCATCCTGGCATAGGAATTTTTCGAATTCAAAACAAGTGCTGCTATAGTAGCATTTTTGAATTTGAATTTTTGAAGTTGTCCTTCGGATTCAAAACTTTCTGAAGGTTGTTCAAAACGATACATAACCTAGACTACGAAATGGCATCGTTTCCGTTGAATTTGGTGAAAGTGCTACTGAGGCGTCAACTTGTAGTAGCATTTTTGAATTCGTTATTACGAAAAACTGAATCGGATTCAAAACATTTTAAAGGTTGTTCAAAACTATACAAAACCCATAGATCATCCTGCCTTAGGAATTTTTCGAATTCAAAATGGTGCTTCTACAGGTTGACAGACATGGTGTCTGGAATGCGAATTCGATAGAGGTCTATTCATAGAAGCACGACTTCCTTGTTACATCCTGCCACAGATTCACTGGTGTTAAAAATTAAACATTCACAACCGAAAAATGGAGAACGTGCCTGTGAAAACAATTTAGCTAACCGGGGGCTTTTAGTACAGGGCCTACAGTTTTAAAATGTGGTACCGAACACGCCCAAATCTGTAATTAGTTTTAAGATAGACAAAACCGGGGTCCCTTATCTGCAATTAGTTTTACTCGGGGACAAATAGAGTCGGAACAGGGGTTCTTTGAAACTTGAGTACGGGACCTACAGTTTTAGAAAGAGGTTCCAAACGCACAGATTCCGAATGTATAATTACTTTTGAGGCAAAGAGGATTGGAGCTGGGGCTTTATCTGCAGTAAATTTTACTGTGGGTCAAACAATGTCGAAAATGGGGGTTCTTTGAGACATGAGTACAGGGCCTACAGTCTTAAAAGTGGGGTACGTGTAGATTCCGAATGTACAATTACTTTTACTCTGGGGCAGACAGGACCCTAACTGAGGGCCCTTTGAAACTTGAGGTCTGGGGAAAATAGGGCCGTAACTAAGGTTCCCTTTGAAACTTGAGGTCTAGGGCAAACAGGGCCGTAACTAAGGGACCCTTCGAAACTTGAGGTCCAGGGCAAACAGGGCCGTAACTGAGGGAACTCTTATTTCACTTTTTTAAAAATGTCGACTTTTTCCAAAAAAATGTCAACCTTTTTCCAAAAAAAATTCGACTTTTTTAAAAAAAATTTCAACCTTTTTCAAAAAAAAATTCAACTTTTTCAAAAAAAATTCAACTTTTTTTCAAACTTTTTTAAAAAATTTTCAAAAAAATTTCAGCTTTTTTCAAAATTTTTAAACTTTTTTTTAAAAATAACTTTTTTAAAAATTCAACTTTTTGTCCAAAAATTTAAACTTTTTTCAAAAATCTGGAGGCTTTACAGATTCCGGTCACGACGAACCGCGATCGATTGTAACTTGCTCCTCCAGCTACCTCGGAACAGACCTGGTGAGCTCTGCGAAATTTTCTGCGTCTTCAACGCCTAGCTCATAGTGATGGTAAGCATTTCGCAAAGCCTCCCATGTCGTATCACATGTTTATGTGTGAATTAATATATGACAGCGATTACAGTCTGTGTAAAATATAACTAACATATTAATCTATCTATTTTCAGATGCTAACGCTCCCGCTGAAGTTCAGTTTATTGTACGGTGATGTAAAAGAGGAGAAAACATAAGTGAAACGGGAATTATTTATAAACATACGAGGGTATAATAGAAAAGGTGGTACCTTCTCGGGGTCCGATCGATTGATCAAGTGACGGATTGAACCGTTTTTTGAGGGGCCGACCGAATAACGGATTGAACCGTTGTTTCAAATCCGTTTTACACACTGAGGCTAAATGTAACAGAAATATACGAGGATATGGTAGAAAATATGGTACCTTCTAGAGTTATTTTGACCGTAGACACCTTCCATATACTCTATGGAAAGGTTTTGATGTGCAGATTCCGAATCTACAATTGCCTTCACTCTAGTTCAATTAGGACCGGCTGGACAGCCCTTTAAAAGTTTCCGGACAGGTTTTTCAACTTTTCAAATTTACCTACAACAACTAGCTGACAATAAACATCACCCACGATTACTATGTAATATTATACAAGTAATTGTCATCTCAGCTCGTCATGACAATGAGGGCCGCCATCTTGGCCGCCATGTTGGTTTTTGTTATTTTTACCGTAGACCACTGTTCATATACTCTATGGAAAGGTCTTGACGTACAGATTCCGAATCTACAATTGCATTTCACTCTTGTTCAATTAGGGCCGGCTGGACAGCCCTTTAAAGTTTTCCGGACAGGTTTTTCAACTTTTCAAATTTACCTACAACAACGAGCTGACAATAAACATCACCCACGATTACTATTACTATGTAATATTATACAATTAATTGTCATCTCAGCTCGTTATGACAATGGGGACCGCCATCTTGGACGCCATGTTAGTTTTTGTTATTTTTACCGTAGACCACCGTCCATATACTCTATGGAAAGGTCTTGACGTACGGATTCCGAATCTACAATTGCCTTTCACTCTAGTTCAATTAGGGCCGGCTAGACAGCCCTTTAACATTTTCCGGACAGGTTTTTCAACTTTTCAAATTTACCTACAACAACGAACTGACAATAAACATCACCCACGATTACTATGTAATATTATACAATTAATTGTCATCTCAGCTCGTTATGACAATGGGGGCCGCCATCTTAAATGGTGGTAGTGGGAAAATGTTGAGAATGAAAGAGATTATATTTTTTACTGCACTCTTGCGTTTTCTTTTCCATTCGATTCACACAGATCTGCGATAAAGCAATTAAACACAACGCAAAACCTTTGATTAGCAGAAAACTGAACAGTAAAAGAACTTTTGACTACAAGTTTGAAAATATTAAAGGGATCCCTGGTTCGATAATCGATGACATTCGCCTACGGACATCTCATATTCCCCTTATATGTATTTTTCGTACCTTGATAAGAAAAACCGTTGGAACAATCTGGAGGACTTAATAGTGAATAGGGAAAACAGTTGGGAATGAATGGAAGTAAGAAATGGGCGTGTGTTGAATTTGATCAGAGAACAAACTTTTTATAATATTGAGCATGAATTATTATCCGAAAACGTTCCAGGGCGAATTATGTTTTTGGAAATTGAACAGTTTCTACACGTCATGTGATATATTGTTACAAATCGGATGATTGGTAATTGAAAAATGTGTCAAGACGGATTTGTTATCACTTAAGTGATATTTGGTGAAAGATGGAGTGTTGGCACGCCATACTGGGAAAGAAATTGCAAAAGGACGCATATGAATTTTTTAGATAAGGTATAGTTTGTGATGTCATGTGATCTATGTTTTACCAATTTTATATTATCGCGAAGGTAAAGGAATAGTGGTAAAGATTGATTGACTTAGTGTTTTAAGTCCACTTTATGCACAGTAAGGCTAATTGGGACAGGACTTACAGTTTAAAGTGGGATCCGAACCAGTATATGCTTCCACCGGGTACCGAAACCGGGACCCTTTTACTACAAGACGACGAAGCTGTTGCCACTACGCAATCGGGGAGGCCAATAGTGGCGAAGAACGTAAGTATAGGTAATGTTACTTTCGTCACGTTATGACCAAGGTGGTCCCTTCTTCGATACCCGATGGTGACACCCAACAGGGCTAATAGCTTCTATCTTATGCCTCTCAAAACGCGTTCGAGGCGATAAGAGAAAGCGAATGTTTTATGCGCGTAGGCGGTTGTTTCCAACTTTTATCAAAGTAGTGTTTTGAGAGACATAAGATAGGTAAATTTGAAAAGTTGAAAAATCTGTCCAAAAAATTTTAAAGGGCTGTCCAGCCGGCCCTAATTGAACTAGAGTGAAAGGCAATTGTAGATTCGGAATCCGTACGTCAAGACCTTTCCATAGAGTATATGGACGGTGGTCTACTGTAAAAATAGTCAAAACCAACATGGCGGCCAAGATGGCGGCCCCCATTGTCATAACGAGCTGAGATGACAATTAATTGTATAATATTACATAGTAATAGTAATCGTGGGTGATGTTTATTGTCAGCTCGTTGTAGGTAAATTTGAAATTTGAAAAACCTGTCCGGAAAACTTTAAAGGGCTGTCCAGCCGGCCCTAATTGAACAAGACTGAAAGGCAATTGTAGATTCGGAATCCGTACGTCAAGACCTTTCCATAGAGTATATGGACGGTGGTCTACGGTAAAAATAACAAAAACCAACATGGCAGCCAAGATGGCGGCCCCCATTGTCATAACGAGCTGAGATGACAATTAATTGTATAATATTACATAGTAATCGTGGGTGATGTTTATTGTCAGTTCGTTGTTGTAGGTAAATTTGAAAAGTTGAAAAAATATCCGGAAAATGTTAAAGGGCTGTCCAGCCAGCCCTAATTGAACTAGAGTGAAAGGCAATTGTAGATTCGGAATCCGTACGTCAAGACCTTTCCATAGAGTATATGGACGGTGGTCTACGGTAAAAGTAACAAAAACTAACATGGCGTCCAAGATGGCGGTCCCCATTGTCATAACGAGCTGAGATGACAATTAATTGTATAATATTACATAGTAATCGTGGGTGATGTTTATTGTCAGCTCGTTGTTGTAGGTAAATTTGAAAAGTTGAAAAACCTGTCCGGAAAACTTTAAAGGGCTGTCCAGCCGGCCCTAATTGAACAAGAGTGAAATGCAATTGTAGATTCGGAATCTGTACGTCAAGACCTTTCCATAGAGTATATGGACGGTGGTCTACGGTAAAAATAACAAAAACCAACATGGCGGCCAAGATGGCGGCCCTCATTGTCATGACGAGCTGAGATGACAATTACTTGTATAATATTACATAGTAATCGTGGGTGATGTTTATTGTCAGCTAGTTGTTGTAGGTAAATTTGAAAAGTTGAAAAACCTGTCCGGAAACTTTTAAAGGGCTGTCCAGCCGGTCCTAATTGAACTAGAGTGAAGGCAATTGTAGATTCGGAATCTGCACATCAAAACCTTTCCATAGAGTAAATGGAAGGTGTCTACGGTCAAAATAACTCTAGAAGGTACCATATTTTCTACCATATCCTCGTATATTTCTGTTACATTTAGCCTCAGTGTGTAAAACGGATTTGAAACAACGGTTCAATCCGTTATTCGGTCGGCCCCTCAAAAAATACCACATTCTTACAATGCCCTCCTATATTTCTGTTCCGATTAGTCTCTGTGCATAACACAAATTTGAAACATCGGTTCAATTTGTCATTCGATCGGACCTTCAAGAAAATACCACATTTTCTACCACGCCCTCATATATTTATGTTTCGATTAGCCGTAGTGCATAAAACGGATTTGCAATATCGGTTCAATCCGTCACTTGATCAATCGATCGGACCCCGAGAAGGTACCACCTTTTCTATTATACCCTCGTATGTTTATAAACAATTCCCGTTTCACTTATGTTTCCTCCTCTTTTACATCACCGTACAATAAACTGAACTTAAGCGGGAGTGTTAGCATCTGAAAATAGATAGATTAATATGTTAGTTATATTTTACACAGACTGTAATCGCTGTCATATATTAATTCACACATAAACATGTGGTACGACATGGGAGGCTTTGCGAAATGCTTACCATCACTATGAGCTAGGCGTTGAAGACGCAGAAAATTTCGCAGAGCTCACCAGGTCTGTTCCGAGGTAGCTGGAGGAGCAAGTTACAATCGATCGCGGTTCGTCGTGACCGGAATCGGTAAAGCCTCCAGATTTTTGAAAAAAGTTTAAATTTTTTTGACAAAAAGTTGAATTTTTAAAAAAGTTATTTTTAAAAAAAAGTTTAAAAATTTTGAAAAAAGTTTTAAAAAAGCTTGAAAGAATGTAGAATTTTTTTAAAAAAAAAGTTGATTTTTTTAAAAAAAAAAGTTGAATTTTTTTGAAAAAGTTGAAATTTTTTTTTGAAAAAGGTTGAAATTTTTTTAAAAAAGTCGAAATTTTTTTGGAAAAAGGTTGACATTTTTTGGAAAAAGTCGACATTTTTAAAAAAGTGAAATAAGAGTTCCCTGGACCTCAAGTTTCGAAGGGTCCCTTACTTATGGCCCTGTTTGCCCTAGACCTCAAGTTTCAAAGGGAACCTTAGTTACGGCCCTATTTTCCCCAGACCTCAAGTTTCAAAGGGCCCTCAGTTAGGGTCCTGTCTGCCCCAGAGTAAAAGTAATTGTACATTCGGAATCTACACATACCCCACTTTTAAGACTGTAGGCCCTGTACTCATGTCTCAAAGAACCCCCATTTTCGACATTGTTTGACCCACAGTAAAATTTACTGCAGATAAAGCCCCAGCTTTGCCTCAAAAGTAATTATACATTCGGAATCTGTGCGTTTGGAACGTCTTTCTAAAACTGTAGGTCCCGTACTCAAGTTTCAAAGAACCCCTGTTCCGACTCTATTTGTCCCCGAGTAAAACTAATTGCAGATAAGGGACCCCGGTTTTGTCTATCCTAAAACTAATTACAGATTTGGGCGTGTTCGGTACCACATTTTAAAACTGTAGGCCCTGTACTAAAAGCCCCCGGTTAGCTAAATTGTTTTCACAGGCACGTTCTCCATTTTTCGGTTGTGAATGTTTAATTTTTAACACCAGTGAATCTGTGGCAGGATGTAACAAGGAAGTCGTGCTTCTATGAATAGACCTCTATCGAATTCGCATTCCAGACGGAAATCGTTATATGATAACGATAACCGCTGCTAATTAGTCTACATCGAACATATGTGTTGTAACCATTACAAAGTTTTCCTTCTCTGGCCACGCTTCAACAGTACATGGCCAGCAAGGAAGTTGCATCCGTTCCGATGTCTAAACCCTACACCGAAATTAAAATTATCTCTTGCCCGCAGACTCAAAAAGGAAGTTGTGGTTGGTTATCTCTGGCATGCATAATCAGCAAGGAAGTTGCATCCGTTCTGTTAATGACCAAACCCTACACAGAACTGATATGTATGTGTTGTGACCATCACTGCAAAGCTTTCATTCTTCCGTAACGTCTTTACTGGTACAGTGTTGTATTGATGGAGGGAGATAATTTTGTACGTATATTACATCTATTTATTTCGATACAATAATAACATTTACTTGTATCTACAAACTCTTTTATTACTTTACACATTCTTTGTTAAAATACGGGTACTTTAGTATAGGTTTCTCGCAGTGGCGACGAATAGGTTCCAAAACTGGAGGGCATTCAAACTAGAGGGGCAAAGTGCCAAACTAAGGGGCAAAGACAGTTTACTTTTCCCTTGCAGGTGAGGTTTAGCATAGTGCGGGGCCACAAATGACAAAAGGTGGGTAGGCGAAACAAATTCTTAACGACAAATGCGAACGTACATATTGCGCTCTCTGTATGTTTTCTACAAAATCACCGAATACTGACGCATTTCTTTTCCTTTCAATAATAAAGCTGAATATGTTGACCAATGTGTCCACCTTCACTTCATGCATATTTAGGGTGATTGGGACCGGGGTCTATTTTAGGACCGATTGCTGTTTAATTTCAGTTTTATGCACATATAGGGTAATTGGGACAGGCCCAGGGGATATCCAGAATTGGATGTGTTATGGGCAATTCGAGATCATATTTGGAATGTTTTGTACACCAAGTGGACTTTATCTTGACAATATACTTTAGTTAGACATTTTTGTACGTACTTTGGATATTGTGTGGATACAAAAAATACATTTTAGACTACATTTGGATCTTATCTGGACACGATTTAGATATGAATATAACTTGTTTTTTTTTTAACATTTTCTGGGTGTTATTGGAATGTACAAAAGATGTTTCCTGTTTGGAACATATTATGGAAATTTTCGTACCATTTTATGGATAAAACAGGGACTCTTTAAACATTTATTATGACATTTTTTATATGTCAAATAGCTGTATCCTTAACTGAATTGCATAATTCTTACGAAATCGTGTGTGCACATGGAAAACATCAAATTCAAACTTGGTGGTGTTTAATATCCGCACACCTCTCAATATCACATAACATTCTCAAACATCTCCGCCGCCACACAATATTTTAAATCCACCAATAACACCCTTGCCCTTTTCCAATATTTTTGGTATACCCCTGAACTTTAACTCCTTTCCGAAAATGTAGTATGTCCCTCAATAATTACTTCCACAACTATATAATAATATTGACAGCAATTCCCCCATTTGCGAACAACCCTCATATATTATTTTCTTGTCCCACCCCCATTTATTCATCTTATCTTTTATCCCAATATTTATATAACCGTAATGGTAAATATTCCTCCAATTCTTTTTATCGTGAGTGTTACATAACCCATTCGAGATTCCTACAAATAATTCATATTTTTGAACATATTATTTTCCTCTCTTATCGAACCCCATCTTCACCTATTCCTCTTTTTATCCTCCTTATTTTCAACAGATACCACATTTCTTACCTACAAAAAACTAACAAACATTTCCCCACACAAGAACCGTTACCAGATCCTATTATCTTTTATCCCTTCTATTTGTACCTTTTTTTTCCAATATCACGCTTTCCGTTAAACATATTTCAAACAGGAACAATTCCTAGAAGATTACGCCCAACCGTTTCCCTTCTCTTCTTCAACCGTCATAGACCCATTAAAAGCCGGAAACCCATATCTTCAGCCCGACAAACACGCCGCACATATCACTCAACCGTTCCAAGAATACCATATCAATCGGAAACCCCTATCTCCACCACAACACTCCTTCCCGTCCTTTTCAATTAACGACCGACAAAAATCACAATTCCAAGCAACCAACCGTCGCCGAATTTCCTACTTCCCCCACCACAATTTCATCAACGCCAATTACCATCCTACTTCCCTAATTAAACGCACATTCTTATCTCATTCCCCCTCCCAATTCTCAGAATTTCAAAATCATCAACGCCACCTCAAAAACAGGAAACACATATCACAATTCGAAGAAAAACGGCGCGCGCGCCCAATTTATGACGTCACAATTCTCTCAGCTAATCAGGGAAAGTCCCTATTCCGATATAAACAGTTCCCTCTTCCCCATAATAACTCATCAACGCCATCTCTCCTCAAACAACGGAAACACGTATCACGATTCCCAGAATTTCAAACTCATCAACGCCATCTTTCCTCAGACACCGGAAACACGTACTCCAATTCCGAGAAAACCAACAGCCACAGGAATCCACTACTTTTCCTCCCCAACAACCAATCAAAATCCTAATCAACTCCCGACCGGAAACACTTATCTCCTCATTAACAACAGGAAACCCATATCATTATGCCACGCCCCCTTTTTCCCAACAGCCAATCAAAACTCTCAAAACATCCACACTTGCTTGCCCACACACCTACATCATCAATTGATCTTTGATCGATCTTTTCCAATCAATTGATTTATCGACTTCAACGCGGGTACATAACTACTGTATACAAATTGATATATTTTTTTTCATTTTATGTTAAAGTTACTTAAAAACTATTGGGAATATTTAAAACATGAAGAGGACCAAACATATAGGGAATAATGTTAGTACTGAAATTAAAAAAAGGGTGGCGTAGGGTTCAAGCTACGGGGAAAGGGGGGCTTTTGGGAAAATACATATCTTATGATGTTCTAACAATACACCAAAATTCAGCTTTCCCTAGAACCTCTGATTTGCCCAGGTTTTTCGTAAGACAACGTATTGGCGAAGTAACGGTTACAAGCTATGGATTGCAGTTTACACATTGTACTTCCTGATCTTAAACTTTAGTAATTTTAATCACTTTGTACTTATTTCTAATCATTATAATCCATCCTAACGTCTTTGTAAGATCAACTAAGTTATCCAGTAACAGAATGTAGTAACCCATAACAACAACATGCTTAGTAGTTGGAATTATTATGAATGTGAAGGCTATATCAGAAATTTTCGACCGGATGGGAAGAAGTTTTATATTGATAAATTAAAATATAATACATCTCGTTCTACTCTTCACATCTCTCTCTTAACTGATTTTCTCGTCCATAAATCTAAATTCCTCTATAATTATCTCTTTCTTCCCTAATAGTGAAATAAATTTGAATCGGGTTTAAGGTTGTGTTACATCAAATTCTGCCTTTTAACTGTAAAAGAATATAAATCCCATACTGATATAATAGATGGTACTGATAGAAAGTGTGATTGATGGACGATGGTGAAAAATTCTATTACGCGTATTTTGTTCATAATTCAAAGCATGTAGTACCTGAATATACAGTGTTATAATGTTATGAGTTTAAACAGAAACAAGTCTTGTTTACTTGTCGAGGGTTACGATCACATCTCCTGGCTTACAATGTATTTACAACTCAAAATGTATGTAAATCATAAAAGTAAAATTAACGTTTTATTAAGAAAGTTACAAGAAACATATGAAACAAGCCATTCTTCGTTCATTCTGTATAAAGCTTCCTTAGGCTGAAGAGTGGCATTTATATCAAAGATTACTGAAAAGTAATTAACAATTAATGCGATGCATATCTTAAGAATTAGCTTACTTCGTATTCGTTGTCCTGAAGCAAGTTTTGGCTTGTCTCCTGTGGAAAACGAAAAGCAAACATGCTTCGATGAAAATATGCAGTGATCACTGATTGAGGAATCAAAAAATCCATATTTTGTAGAAAATTCAAAACGAATTGATCCTCATAGATACGTAGTAATTTCAAATGTAAACCTCTTCTTCAACGCTGGAAACTTAATTGGTGGAGACCAGCCAGACGTGGAACCACAGTACACATAATTCTCTGAAGTGTTTGTTTCGTGTTTTTTCCATATGTGTTTGTGCTTGTAATTTCATCACTTTCATCTAAACACGATTCAACTTCATGGCTGGCATTAGCCAAACCTAACTAAAAAGCAACGTATGATAAACAAATTAGTCCTATCCGTCACAATGTACTTTTCACAACTGAAATGTCTAATAGCACCTCCAATCTTGAGGTATTAGTTTCAATTAAGCAATGTTAAATTTTAAATCAAGGGCAATAACGTTGTTTTCCATAAAATAACTAAACTATTTTTTGTATTAACACTTTTGTTATTTAGCGTCGCTTTTCTACCGCTTTTGTGCAGGCGTCCTTGGCGGAGTGGTTAGCACATCACACTACGATGCCAGGGGTCCCGGGTTCGAAACCTGGCTTGGGCATGGATGTGTGTGAGTGGTGTCCATTAATCAATTTCATCATATCATCACTCATCCCCATCTTCGCAAATTAGCCAAAAGTGGCACAAAAATGGAAGTAAAATAAAGGAAAACAATCAATCAATCAATCTACCGCTTTTGCATAATCGTTGTGATGAAGACTAGCGATGATTAGATGGGACGCCCGCAAAGGACACTCATGCCCAGACAGGGACTAGAACTCAAGAAATTCAGTTGCAGGATTGAAAGTCGAAACTTAACTTGCACCCCAACGAGTTGGTTCAAATATTTTTATCTGTAAGTGGAGGAAGTATTTCAATCCTCAGGCAATACTATGGCAATACTGTATTATGTATCCTATTTTGTAATAGACACATATTTTGTTCTGACGAAAGCTTTGTGGATATATTCTCCCCAATGGAAGAGGTCTGGTGTCGATCTCCGCTGGAGACACAATGCACTGATTCAGATACCACTTTAATCTGTAGGTACAGTCCTAGAAGAGGCAAAAACCTCTTCTGGTTGTTCTATAAAATAACTTCTTTTTTAGTTGAACAACCTTTATATATTATATAAAGTGTTCATCTGACTCTCTGATGCTTTTAAACACTTCTGATCTTACCTCATTATAGGTATTTGGCGCCCTTGAATAAAGATTCCTTTCCATACCTACCCCACTGTTTAATTTTGTTCAAGATAATCATGAGTAAACCACAATTAGTGCAGTACGTAACTAGCAGTAAAAGGTTATGTACGTAGCTCTGGACGTAGAACTAACTAACCTCCACATTACCCCTTACCTTGAGCCACTGGAGTCCTTCCCTCCAATTTCGGTTACTCACTCATTAGATTTCTCTGCAACTACAGAACTGTTGCATCAAAATTTAGTCATCTTGGTATTGTAGTGAACATTGTGATTGCTTCTTATTATAGATCTCGTCTACTCTTACGGCGGGCGCCCTACATGCTGGCAAGGGAGTGGGGATTGGGGAGCGGGAAAGCGACAAATCCACCGCGATAAGAAACGCAGCAACCTGTAGAACGAGGTGCACGTAGTATGTCCTCCCGCCGCGTCGTAACTCTCGGCGCTATCGCTGCTGACTGGTTGGTCTGCGGCGCATTCCACGATGCACACTTCCCTTGCCAGCATGTGGAGCGCCCGCCGTAAGAGTAGACAATAGCTATAATTAGAACAAATAAAATTATTTTGCATACCACACCATGCCGTTATTTGAAGATGACAGTTGCATAAAATTATGAGAAAAGGACAAATAGAATTATCAATATCTAACGAATATTCCAATTCCCAATGTAATAAATAAGGTCGAAAGCACGAAGAATAGTATTATTCATTTACATTTTAGTAGATTATTTTAATCATACCCATGCCCGAATTTATATATGTGGAGGTTTGGGGCTGACAACATGTAGAGACCCTATGTACGTTCAAAGTTTTTTTGTTCTAACATTTAGGCCAAGTTCTGTCAGATTGTTGGTTACACTACTTTTTATGCGATTATCACGTTTCAAGTGTCTCGTTTCTTTCATTATGTTGCCCTCTTCAAAGCATTTTCCTGTGAAGGAAACCACTTTGCAGATTGAAACCCAGAGACACAGCGCTCCCCCTACACCCGGGCATTGAAATTCTCGCATAATAATCATAATGCATACATTTCCAGTGATAGCCATGCCCACGAGACGAGACTTTGGCCTGTCTCGTCTCGTGGAAATGCTGTCCCGTCTCGAAAATATTCGTTTGTCTTATGACACATGGTCAATCTAGTCTCGTCTCGAATATTTAAAAGCCTGTCCCGTCTCGTCCCGTGGACAACACTTAGTCGTATTAGTTCACGATATTTGTCAACAAACTACATGATGAAATAAACGGTCGAACCTACACTTAACTGATGCTGTTAAATTATAAAAATGAATGCTATTATTAAAAGTTAGTCAATATACATATTAATTACTTATTTGAGGAAAGTTCGTGTTAAATGATGATTACGTCACCAGAACGCAACACAACCCAATTGGTTCAAACCGCGATGTAGGCCAATCCCTTGGAGCAAGCGGCGGTTCGAAAACGAAGCTCTCAAATAACCGAGGAATGTATTTCCTAGAATTAATTTAAGTTTATTCTTACCTGTATGTAGTGAGCTTCAGTATAATTCAAGCTAAACTTCAAAGCAAAAGCTTCCGTACTATCCTTTAGAGTAAAAACAGGCGATGGTGTTCTGGAAAAGAGTTCGTGAGTATGGTTTCAATATTTTTTTAAACATTTGGTTTGAAAATGTGCTTTGAATATTGTTCAAAATGCATATCAATATTATATTTTGTTATGGAAATATTCAAGAATACGAATTATTTCAAAATATTCACACAAGGACAGTGTGTGAATTTAAAATATTACTCCACTTCTATGTTTAAAGTCAAGTGCTGAAGCAACATTTGGAACTTATTTTCCATTTGATAATGCGATTTTACGGGAGCCCAGTGTTAATTTAATGTAAAGTGAGAAATCTTTTGCATCCATGTTCACTAGGGCAAGGATACAAGAATATCATGGTGTGTATCTGAGGCATAAGTTCAAAATGTATTTTAAGCACTATACAAATGAAAATTCAAGATATTAATAAAAGGATTCAGTTTACACAAATTTATCGTATGAGGAATAAATAAATATTAGGTCTCTGTCTCAGTGGGTGTACATGAAGATAGACAGCACAATCGATTTATTAATAGTCTAAGATTAGGTTATTATTTTAATCATGTTCAAAATTTTGTTTCGACTTATACCACAATTTGCCCTACCTCCATATATTCCGAACTTCTACATACAAATGTCAAATTCTTCGAAATTAGTTTTTGTTCTTTAATCAGGGTGTTCCATTAACCACGCTTTACCTATCATAATTAGTTTGTATCAAAAATAATCTACCTCCACGTTACCTCATTTATCTAAACGAAGGAGATGAAACCTCCTCAGCGTGGTAAAACTTGAAATTTCCATGGACGGTATACATTACTAATGGGTCATTGAATAAAAAAATTCCAAATTTAAAATAATTGGTTGCTCGACCATTTGAAAAAAAAAATATTTTTTTTGGTTGTTGATGTAACCCCTATGCAAAGGTAGTTTAAAACAGGTACTATTTTTCTAAAACTTGACCGTTTCAAAATGGCAACAATTTTTTTTCAGTTGTGGAAATTATGTTAACTCAGCTAAAGAAAATGATACAAGGCTTTGTTAAAGAACATTTTTTTTCAGTATACTTCAGCGGTATTTATGTTTTATACCATTTCTCAACATCTCTAATGCAAAGGGCTGATATTTAGGGTCAAAACTGTTATTCACATTTGGAGAAAGGCCCAAGTTTATGATTTTTTTGTAGGGGAGTAATGTAATATTAGAGCTATAATTTGTTTGAAAAGACACATTCATCGAACGTTTTAGCAGAAAATATTCGAGCTCTATTACTGGTTTGCTCTTTCATTTAAAGCTCTTTGAATGTACTCTTTTTTGTATTTTTTTAAAATTTGGGCCAAAATATTTCTGATGGGACACATAATAGAAATTTGATATTTACGGCATAAGTAGTACTCTATCAGAGGTATCTGCGAAAATTTTCAACATGAATATTCCATGAATAACGTAGTTACAGCAGTGGGAAATTTGACAAAAATAGGCAAATTTACTTTATTAGCTACCAAGGAATATTTGCTTTTAATGAACCATCATGCAATTAAAATTATTGTTTTTATTAATTACATCATACGAGTGATATAGTGAGGCCGGTAGTCGCTATTATGCATGAAAAGGTGTGTAATGCAGAGATTTGCCTCAATACGTTTAGTAAGACATCGTTTCACGCCTCAGGCATGAGTCGTTCCCAGGACCCCGAGCGTTTTAAATGAATAAGATAATCACGTCATGAAAAGGGGTCCCAGTGAAGATCTGGAAAAGAGCTTCTTAAAAGCAAATCTTGCCAGCGGATTCAGTGGAGTTGGGAAATTCCGCTGATATAGAACTACACCGGAAGAATAGCAAAATCGGTAAATCAGCATTATCCTCAGTAATAACGGTTGGGAAAGGACGCGCTCAAGTCAACGGATTTACCGATCGAAGGTTCGAATTTCAAATAAAGATTCCGCGTGAGAAAAGCTTGTCCTTAGTTGCATTTAGATTTTCATCGAATACACTAATTGCTAGTGAGCTCCAGAGTCGAGCTGAGCTGCTATCTATGTTGCATCGAATTAAGCCTTAATAACTGAGCTCCTAAATAATAGAAGTGAAAAGGAAGGTAGAGAATTAGGAGCGACAGTGATCGTTTAGAAATTGGGATTACGCTAGGGCAGTTTAGGGAGAAACCGAGTTACGCTCCCTAGTTGCGTTTTACTACAGGTTAGGACCCCGTCGAAGCCAGGACAAGATCATCCAACAGCGCTTCAGGTAATTAACATTCCTATGATTGTTCCTCAACCCCAACTGTTCAGTCAAGGGAAGTATTTAAATTAAACGTGCGTGTGTTCTTATTTCACGGGGCAAGCCCCTTGCTTGTTGTGAGTGGTTCATGATTTATCTAGGGTGTCACCCCTTACCCTTTGTGTTCCTCTCGCTTAGCCAAGCGAGTCGCCGCAGGCTGTCGTAGCCTGTACTAAAGATCCTCCAAATTAGACTTTGGACGACATACAAGCTGCCACAATAGTAGACTCTTTTTTAAAATGTTGTACTAGAACGTATCTCTTTTCGAAAACTAATCTTCTACATCATGAAATATCAAGTGAACTTTGCATAGTTTACAGAGCTCACAAAGATCGAATTTCCAAATCCTATTTGTTGTTACCGCAAAATACTCTATACCACTCTACGAATAAAAGAAATAAATAAAAAATAAAAATATTTTTAAAAAATTAAATAACGAAAATAATAGATTGAAAATTATGAAAATATTAAAAAGTCGGTAGGGCGTCTGACTTCCACGCAAGAAACCCATGTTCGATTCCAAAGGTGGGTGTTATCTAAGTTCCGAATTCGTGCGGCCTTGTCTCCGCCTAAAGCGGCTCTAGGTTTTCACCCAGCCTCAAATCAATTGGTACCATGCGGCAACAGGAGGGGGGATTTAAAGGCGGTCGGAGCGTGGTGATGATCACACGACCTCCAAGATGGCCTAGATCGAGAATGTGTGGGACCCTACCTGCACATACCTTGAATGTGTGCCTTCATTGCACGGTGCTACATGCGCGGGGAACTTTACTTTACCTTAACTTATCACAAAATACTTCTTCAGCCAGTAATCAATAATCTTTTGAATACACAATCATAAGTTCGACAGAAGGTATTGCACCAACCCAAATTATGTTCTTGGTTAAAGCAGCCATCAAGTTGTTTAACATAAGTTTATACTTACGATTTGCATGAATCTTGATGGCATCTCTGAAACTTTTGCATTGCATTTTTCTTCTGGAGAATCATGAATACACAGGAACCATATAAGTTCACTTTCATATTCAACAAGGAAATGTGTATTTTTGTTAATTGCAGCAAGGACTGAAGGTGAAGAAATATATAATGAAGCGAAGTTTTCGTGTGCTAAGCCAATGACCATTCCACACATATTATAAATATTGTTGATAGTTGGCAGGGATAGAGAGATAGAGTTTAACATTTTGAGCTGATATACAGGGTGACTGGTAATTAGATGTATTCCCTGAAAGGGGTTAAAGTATATACAATTTGCAATAAATTTGACCATATGATACCCCGTCCGAAAATTAGTAGTTTTCGAGATAATCGAATTTCTTTTGTTTCTTTAAAAAATTACAGTCTTCCACATACTCGTAAAAAGATGAATTGAGAAAAAAACTGCTCATTGTATGGAACTTATTTGAGCATTTTCTGATAGCTAACAAATAAGTGGTTTGTTGAAGAAAAAAAACGTTTTTCCCAAATAACAATCACATGTAAGTACCGGGTGGGTCTAAACTTACAAGTGATGATAAAAAAATTGCACTCTTAGTTTACTTGGCAAAGTATTAATAACAAATGGTATGACACGAAGCGTAAAAATTACTTTAATTACTTCCTTGTGTCATCTGCTATCCAACAAGGTACAAATGTTGCTAACATTCACATTTGTGTACAAGAAATATTACTTCATTCATCTTAATGTGAATGGAATCATTGAACAAAACAATTAAAGAACATTACACGTGTTGCTCAAAGTGAGCACCTCCGTTACGAATGCAGGCACGCAGGTTTTTACGGACATTTGATCTCTTAACTCGTGATGTGATGGTGTCCTTGATGTGTTGACCAGCTGTTAAGATCCTCTCCCTGAGTTCTTCTTGCGAGTTTACCGGTATCTTGTAAACTAAGTCTGTCATGTGGCTCCAAATGTAAAAGTCGCAAGGCGTCAAATCGGGGAATCGAGCCGGCCAGGGAATCGGACCGCCTCGGCCAATCCATTGCTTTGGGTAATTTTCATCCAGACACTGTCCCACGCCCAAGCAGAAGTATGGATGGGTGTCATCAACAATCATTTGATCGAGCCATTTTTCCTTCCCCAAATCTTAAATGGCATTACTTATGAACATTTGTGAGGAATGGGATGGCAATGTTGTTGGAGGATGTGCCTCTAGCTACAAGACGTGTCATGATTTATCAGCATGATGGCTGCCCAGCTCGATCCCCCGATAGATTTTACGCCTTGCGACTTCTACATTTGGAGCCACATGAAATAATTATTTTACAACACACCGGTAAACTCGCAAGAAGAACTCAGGGAGAGGATCTTAACAGCTGGTCAACACATCAAGGACACCATCACATCACGAGTTAAGAGACCAAATATCCGTAAAAACCTGCGTGCCTGCATTCGTAACAGAGGTGCTCACTTTGAGCAACACGTGTAATGTTCTTTAATTGTTTTGTTCAATGATTCCATTCACATTAAGATGAATGAAGTAATATTTCTTGTACACAAATGTGAATGTTAGCAACATTTGTACCTTGTTGGATAGCAGATGACACAAGGAAGTAATTAAAGTAATTTGTACGCTTCGTGTCATACCGTTTTTGTTATTAATACGTTGCCAAGTAAACTAAGAGTGCATTTTTTATCATCACTTGTAAGTTTAGACCCACCCGGTACTTACATGTGATAATTATTTGGAAAAAAAACTTTTTTTTTCTACGAACCACTTATTTGTTAGCTATCAGAAAATGCAGAGATAAGTTGCATACAATGAGCAGATTTTTCTCAATTCAACTTTTTATGTGGAAGATTGTCATTTTTTAAAGAAACAAAAGAAATTCGATTATCACGAAAACTACTAATTTTCGGACGGGGTATCATATGGTCAAATTTATTGCAAATTGCCTATACTTTAACCCCTTTCAGGGAATACATCTAATTACCAGTCACCCTGTATAAATATAGTGATTCACAGAAACTAAAGAAAATCATCAACATTGTCCTACTTTATGAAATTCTTTATTTTGTTGTGCTTTAAATACAATATGTAAAAGAAAAGTCTGTAAGCGTGTGCTATGTCACAAGCTAGACGTCACGAGAGAACTCTGGTTGATTGATGAGACGTCATGTAAGTGCAGCTGAGAAACTGCCTTTATCTGACGGCAACCATGAGAGAGAGAGCTCTGTCCTCAGTTTTTTAGTTAAGTATGAATAGTATTAATCTTCTGTGTTAGATTGATATTTTTGTGATCAAGGCAGTAGATGAGTTGGCAGTTGATTCGTCCGTCGACTAGAAATAATGATATTTTAGTAGTTTCTTCATTCTCTCCGTCATGAAGAAAATTAATTTCTCTTGCTCGCATGAGCTTGTTCAATCACGTAAGACATGCAGAGACCTGCACAAGACCAGGAGAAAACCCGTCTGCGATTAGGAGCGCCTACAATAATATGCAACACGCAAGTCAAGCCCAGGTGTTCGACATCGAGCTTCACGTCACAGCTGTGCACAGGTCTCGATACCTGCCAGGCTTTTTCTTTAACCAGGCCCTAAGAAGACCCGTGAGACTCGATGTAGTTCTTGCAGGTAGACGCGAGGACTACTGTCAGTGTTGCCAACGGCCATTATATTTCACTACACTTTTAAATATTTGAATTTCTGCTAGGCGCAGGGGCCTTGAGATTGTAGAACCATTGGCGTAGCAAGGGGTGGGCGAAGTGGGCGACCACCCTGGGCCTCGCGTGCCATGAGATTGATACGAAAAACGTAATAAATAGAAGTGAGAAAAATAGAAAAGGTTAATTTATGTGTGGAATAAACTTAAAACCTTTTGTTTTTATCTGGCTTTTATATTCTATATTCACATTTATAATTTGAATGAGTTCGTCAAATCTGAGGCGGGATGGAGCTCTAAGGGGCCCCGAAAAGTCAAAATAATTCTCATTTCTCATGTGAAACATTAATGCAAAAATTGATTGGACATTTTTATCCACGTATTCCATTATTTAAGAAAAATCGCTTCGTCTTGGCTTTTCTTGTGTCTCGTGACCTTGCATAGCCTATCCGATTTAAATATGTTAATGATAAAGCACCTCAAACTGCCAGGGAGCAAAGTGGGTCATTTAAATGCTTCCGTTGTTTTGAACTGAAGAAGGGCTTTGATAATATTAGCAGATCTTCCTTCCTTTCTACAACTTCAGATGCAGCTATTGCCTCTGTAACGGGCAAGCATTGATTTATCTTCCGAATTTCCTGATCAAGTTCTACATTTCAGGAATGTGCTTAAATCTGGAATCAAGTGCTTTGGCAAAGTTTCTTCTCCTTGATAGCTCTACACTAGCTTCCAGTGTTCTCTGTATTTTGTAGCGCCTTCTATTTGTTTTCTACTCTTCAAGTACAACCATAAAAAGGAATTATCTTCAAATATTTTACAGGGCCGTTTATCAGAAACATCCTTTCCATATGAAAAATATGTGTATGTGTACAGTGCCAAAAAACATGCAAGCAATTTGAAGCGTGTTTTTTTTTTCAAATAAAAAAGATCGATTTAAATAAACGATATCAAAAATTATAAATAAAAATCTGTATTTTTTCCACCTAGCTGTTAAGAGGGGCGGGGGAGGGGATAAGTAAGTATTTGTATTTTCTTCTTTTGAATACATAAATATCAATTAAAGATATGTTTTAATATGTAAAAATTCACAGGTAGAGCATCGATTTAATCAGCCATTCTAAGAAATAACATCAATTTCCTGGAAGAATCTGACTGTACTTGAGGGACCCAAATTTGTTTCTTGCGGACGCGTACTTTACGATTTTGTTAAGCCACTGTGTCAAATATGTAATATTACAAGAACAATAAGACGTAATAACAAAATGAGATTCACAATTATTATTATTATTTAAGTCCTAAAACTCTAAATTAACTGCTACAATTAATGTTCAACAAAGTCAAAATTTCTAATTTATTTACTTAAAGTTTCAGATACAGTTCTGAAAATCCATTTTATACTCAAACTGTAGAAACAAAAACAATGAAAATAACTACAACAAAACAAGACAATACAAGATGGCAGACGAAAAAATAAAGTTTTACATGTATTTTCTCAGTGATTGTCGGCAACTGTGTTCTGACAAGAAAATATCAACATTTGATTACACCAAAGATTTCACACTTATGGGGCAAATGACTATAGTGTTACGATTTGTTGATGTTGAAACCGATTGTGTCGAAGAGCTTGTAGGTAGATATTTTGGGTCCCTAGATAAGATTGTGGTTTAGCGCACCCCCTTCCCCCCGCTCTATCAAGCACCGAAATTTTATGTGCGTCCTTCGATATTTTCTACTTAAACCATGGTTTGTGACATTTTCATCCTACAAACTTTGATATGAGGAAACAAAGAACAACTCATTAAATAGTAGGTAATTTAAAGATTCTTAGTTTGTATTTTTTTAATTTTTTTTAAAAAAAGTTTAGCATATTTAGGGATATTTCAGTTGTGTTACTGCCTAAATAACATCTTAAAAAGCGTACTATTACTAGTACTTTTGTTAATAAAAATTCCAGCTGTTTGTTACTGTACCTCAGCCAAGTGTAAATTTCTTTGTCGCGTACTATTAACTATAATTTTCGTCAGCAATTTATTATTTTTATTATTATTAGGCTATTATAGATATATATATATATATATATATATATATATATATATATAATTTATATGATAATTTGCTGACGTTTTCTTGATGACTGTGTATCGATACACATTGATATTTCAAACTTAAAGAACGGATGGGGCCTTGCATTCTAATCTCGCCCAGGGCCTCGCGATATGTTGCTACGCCACTGTACCTCAGATTTTGTAACTTTTCAAATTAATTTCATTAATATGTCAAACCAACTACAACATATTTTCCAAGTTTGTTTCGATGGTCTTGAAATAGTTTGTGTGTCTTGTTCATTTTATGTCACTTTTCTGCTCTTGAAATCGTAAATCTTCTCCCGGTTTCAGTTTTACGTCGTTTGTTTGTTGAAATGTGTAAATAGCATTGCCTGCTATTTGCACCCGTATGAAGATACAAGCTAATAAATATATTTTGCATTGTATTACTATCAATGCGGTGTGTAGAACTAGTTAACTAGCAACATGTGCGAACGACGATTTGTTGAAAGAGATGACAATATTCAAAAACCTTTTGTAATTCAAATTATGATTTCATGTTCCATTTTATGGACCATCGTGCCTTAGTGTTCAGGGGGGGGGGCATATCTTGAGCAACTAATTCGGATATTGAATTGGCAAAATTGCACCAGAGAGATTGATTGATTCATTAATTCATTTATTTTGTCAATTTATACACAATAAGGCTAATCGCGACTGGGCCTATATTTTAAAGTCGGATCCAAACCATCATGTGCCTCCAACGGGTATCGAACCCGGGACCACTTGATTACAAGGCAACGACACTACCACTGCGGCATAGGGGTTCATCCCCAAAAAATGTCTAATGAAGAACAACTACCAGCCACACAAAGTTCCTAAATATTTCCGATGGCACTTTTTGCGAAACTTGGTTCATACTCCTTTACAGGTGTTAGCAGTGGCGGCGATTAGGCACGGGGCCAAGAGGGGGTAGTTACCACCACCATTTTTTTCCACTTTTGCACCATGCTAACCATATGTACCAAGGGAAATTAAACTGTCCTTGTCCCCCTGCTTTTGCACCTTGGCCCCCTAGTTTTGGAACCCAATCGCCGCCACTGGGTGTGAGTGATACAGATGTTTTCTACCAAGAAATAAATGTCTGCAATTTCAAATTGATAAACGTGATGAACATTTTAAGTGCTCCTTGACCAGTTTAGAATCTAAAAGTTGGCAACGGTGATGCGTGACTCATGTATCTGGAGACGGCCCAACCGGAATGAGCGTTCGCTGAAGATAAGCGAGCTTCCACTTGCAAGACCGTCCAGGTACCCGTGGGCTTTCGATGCTTGACGGGGCAAAGCCCATGTCTACAGTTTTACTCGCCCGCTCGCCAGCCAGGCGGGCCCAGTAAGCGATTCTGCACGATCTGCAGCTCTCTGAAGACATATACTCACTGAAACCAGGTTCTTGAATTATAGTAAATAAATATTGTAACCAAATAATTGTAATGCAACTACCTACATGTCTATAAAATAAATCTCATTGGATTAAAGTTGTTGCGTTTTGAGTATTAAAAATCCTGGTACTCAACGTGCATTAAGGGTATCTGATGGGCCCAGGTTTTTGGTAAGAGTACAACGTATTGGTGAAGTACGGATAGGTGGTTGTAACTGATAATCGCAGAGGTAGAGAATTATATTCATTATTAGGAATTATATCTTTCCTCGAGACGTGATTCGGAGAAGCGTTATCGGATTACCAGCTAGGTTACCAGGGCAAAAAACGATTTAACCTAGCTGTTAACCCTAGAATACTTGTTCGAATCTTCATTAATTTACATTGATTATTTATAAATAATTTATGTCGTACACAGTTGATAATTTTTTAGAGCTTTTTGCTTCAGTATTTACTGAATGAGCACAGATTTTGAAGACGGCTATTTGATTCAAAATTCTTACATGAAACATTCAACATACCTTGTTTGTTTTGATCCCATGATAAAGCAGTTATCCGCTTCGGAATAGAATCTTTGGAATACTTGACAGCAATTAAACTCGCGTCCATTGAGAGAACAATTCTCGAAAATGTCGATGCATGGTCTGTAAAAAAATAAGGCAATAATATATATGCTGGTACGAATAGAATGAAACATTATGTGTGTTATCTATGTTTGTTGTTAACCTGCCTCCGTGTCAGGGCCACAGTATTTTCTTCCTTAATGAAATATGTTATTATTATGCTAATTAATTAGGTAATTACGAGTGTATAAATATGTTTGTATATTGAGTGTAACTTAATTTATTATGTATTATTATTATATTATTATTATCATACATTCCCTGTACAGAAACCATTCACTCTGTTCTTTCTTCGTGTCTCGAACGTTCAGGGAAAGGTGGGTGTTTTTTGAACTGTTACAAATTGAAACGTTTGAAAGAAGGGCCGTTGGCAACAGACGCCTACCGAACGTACATAAACTCCCAGATGAGAGTGGGGGAGATCGGCTGTTGAAACTGTGAATTGGAAGGGAGATGTTGTTTCGCTTCGCTAAATTTGGATCGGAGAATACATCTTCCGCAAAGGATTCTGTAAGGAATTGGATTACCGGGCAGGCTAGTGTCTTGGTGTCCGATTTAGGGAGAATTCACATCATTCCGTTAAAGGGCTAAGAATAAATAATAATAATAAATAATAAATGTCACATTTTAATGTTATTCCCCTTTTGCACAACATCAGATACGGCTTAGTATTGTTGCTACAGGCTTTATACAAGCCTTAAAGATATTCTCGTGCATTTTGATCTCGGGTAACTTGGAATTTGATCCACAATCGCTCTTCTACCTTTTGAAACATGTTATATGTAAGTTATAACAGTGGGTTTAACAAAATTGTTTATTATGTTTCTTGCTATTGTGATTTATAATAAGGGCAGCACACAAAATGGTGTTCATTCCAACCTCGTACATAAACAACTGACCTCCCTAGAACGACCACTTTTGGTACTCCACACATCTATTGACAGTGCTCAATGCCTGATATCACATGCACGGTGTTATCTATCACCTATACCCTACAATGACCCCTCTTTTAAATATACTGCTCAAGTATTTTACTAAACTTACGGCATCTCACAATCATCGCAGAAATAGCAGATAGCAAAGGCCGGCATAGTGGCATTGTGAAAGGGACCTTCCACAGTCTCCTCGTACACGAATGAACTGTAGTAGATCTTGTTCCAGAGGAGATAGTTTCCAAGAATAGCTCCGCCAAAGAATGCACACCAAACAACAAACCAGAAGAATCTGGAAAATAATATGCAGTTATTTAAACGTTACACACACAGCATCTGAACAGCCTTTCATACAAATTATATTTGCAATGCTCCTTCGCACAGACCTACCGAATGACGCCTCTGTGAATTATTACATACTCAAACCTTTCACTTTGTAATAAGAGTGAATATATATGTGTGTGTATGTATATATATAGAAACTTAAGTCGAATGAGGTGAACAAGTTAGTAGTGAATATTCATGCATTCATTTTTGCACAGCTTCTCTTAATACTCCCATATATTTAGTACAATAAGTACTCGGTTTTTTAAAGAATCAGGTTTCTGTTTGTTACAATTAGACCACTTTGTCAAACAGTAATGGTACAAAAACAAAAACTCTTAAAAATAACTCCTCCAAATGGCTGCAGTTTGAAACCGAATGGGTCAATATTTTTTAACAGTGGGCGTACTGAACAACAGCATGCGACGAAAATATTGCGTAAATTTCACAAACTTTTCTTTCAATGCTTTATGTTTCTCTCTTTCTGTGTTTTTGTAACATTGTGAGAAGTTGTGAATAAGAGGAAATATTCATTGCTGGTTACTCATTATTGTATTAATTTTTCTTGCAAAGAAACCTAACAAACAAAAGAGTGTCATTAGCACTAAGTATAAAAATTTAAAATGATGTTAATTTTAAAAAAAACTGTTCGCAGTTTGAAAGATATATGTCTCTATGTAATAAAATGATATTGTACGCCCAGGGATGGTTCGTAAGGTGACAACTCCCGCAAAACATGGTCTCGAATTGTGAATTTAAAAAAATCTGTCGTTCTTCAAATTCGAATTTACTGACAAAAGTACGTCTGGTTCTCGGTCATGTCCTCGTTTCCCAATGCTTATATCGTTTTCGTCTTATACATAAGTTCGAGTACCGTTGTGATTTAGAGGTCAAATAAAATCCCACCTCCATATACTGTCGTATCAGGCCAAAGGCATGTCTCGAACCCGGAACCTCTGGCGTCATATCACAATATACTAATCACCTCGCTAAGGGGTCCGGCTGAAGCGCTGCAAACAACTTATTACAAGCTTATTACACCGGCGACCTTCAGTGGATCTCTAAAACTCCGCTGACACGAGAATCGATAGGAAATTAGTTTAAATAATTTAACGTCAGCGTTATACAAGAAGCACGGTTAACGAGAGGACGTAACTCGCTCAACGGCTTTAACGGTAGGAAATTTAAATCCCCTTCAAATAGATCTGGATAGCAGATCTCATCCCCCAGATGTAGTCCGAAAGCTATAGAGTGAACAGTTGTTGCCTCCAATTTATAGTCTGATTATCGATTGATAGGCAAAGAGTTACAGCGAGGAGTGGTGCGAGTAGAGAGTAAATACGATAAGGCCGGTAGCTATTTAATATTCAAAATTTATTTGCACGTATTTAAAATTTATTTGCACGGGTGTTAATTAATTAGCATATAATTAAGAACTAATTTGCATAATTTGAATACATTTGCATATTATTAGAATAATTTACATTTATGTATTTGCATGTTTATAACTTTTATGAATATATAATTATTTATTTTATGAAAAATATGTATATAGAAGGTAATTAGAGGTACTAAACGCTATGCATATGATTTATATTCATTACTGCAAAGTATGCAATGTATCAATCGATAATATTAATGTTTATAATATTGAAAATAAGTTTTTATGGTTTATGAACCGCTATGAAGGGTGTTAATGGTACGAAAGAAGACTCGAACCCGCGATATGCAACGGTAATAAATGGTTTTAGTGTACAATGTATGTAAAAATGTATGTTATTATGGTATGAAAGACGGTGGTCCGGAACAGGAACTCCACGCTGAGGCTAGCCGAGAAAGGAATTTGGGGGATGTGCGATCTAGGTCAAATGACGTCAGAACGCCAGAACAAAGCAAGAACCCGATTGACCAATCAGAACCGGTTTTTCCAAGGTAAACTAGAACACAAGAATAGGAGAAAGGTATGCAATGGTGTAGGGCAGGGGAGGGATTGAACCAGACAATAATGGATGGATGTGTGGGAATGCGCAGCAACTATCAAATTTTTGAAACTGTGCGTCGCTTGCATGCTAGAACATGTTTCTGTCAAAGTAAGCCAAGGTTTTCTAGAACACTAGAACAAAGGATGATAGGAAGGAGTTCAAGGTAAACTAGAACGCAAGAACAGGGGAAAGGTATGCAACGCCGTAGGGCAGGGGAGGGATTGAACCAGACAACAAATGATGTCTGGGACTGCGCGATCTAGGTCAAATCTCTGAAGCTATGCGTCGCTTGTAGAACCGGTTTCCGCCACCAATTAATATTCAGCTCAGGCTTGCCTCTAAAGGCATTAAACGATTCTAGCAAGAGTTTTTATTATATTTTCAACACACAAACTGCGTTCTTCAACTTTTAACTTATTATTTTACTCAAATAACACAATTCCATCTGTTCAGGAAAGAATTTTAGTTACATTTTCGACACACAAAGTGTGAGTTTTCAATTTTTATCTGTTTATTCCATAAGTTTAGATTAATATTTACTCAAATAACACGATTTGAACGTGCTTGGATATACATACACATACACACACACACACATAGACACACATACACTCACAGAAAAAGAGAGAGAGAGAGAGAGAGAGAGAGAGAGAGATTTTCCAAGTTTACTGGATTATTCTCCAAGTTTACTCAAATAACACAATTTAAATGTGTTTTGAATGTAATTTTGTACCCACAAAGTGTGTTTTGTCAAGTTTTGCCCTTTTATTTTTCAATTTTATTCATATTTTACCACAGTAAGACATCTTAGTCTATTCCAGAAAGAGTTTTCAATTATATTTTGGATGCAAAAGTATGTTTTGTCAAGTTCTACCACTTTATTTTACAAGTTTAGGCTTATTATTACTCAAATAACACAATTTCATCTATTCAGGCAACATTAAATTATATTTTACCTAAAGGAAATTGGTAGGGATGGAAAGGAGTATACAGATCTTGTTCAGGACAGGAACAGATGAAAGGCATGTGTTGCTGCAGCCATGAACCCCCGGGTTTAAGAAGGCTAGAGAGTTAGTTAGTTATACATTAAATAAGCATAATATTTGGATTGTAAATAGTGAATATAGCAAATGTACAATGCATTGTGCGAAAACTATGTGAACTCTGCACTATAAGCAGAAAATTAAACCAGTTTGCCTTAGAAATACATTTTAAGAATAGCCCAAAATAGCATGCATAAAAGAAAATTAAGAAAACTTTCTGATGCATAAAAGTACTGACTAGTGCTGAATGAATCAATTACTGTAAAATATTATTCTCTGATTCAAGTAATTTAACTGTAAACATTATCTTTTGTATGTAAAATATAATTGTTAGTTGCACTGATAAGTACAAATATGAACTTTATACGCCTTCATACAATCTAAATAACATAACTATGATATATAAATTAGTAACAATTTGTTAAAACTTAAGTTAAACTGTAGAATTGTTTTCTTAAATAAATATAAAATAGTAAAAATACTAAACAAATAATTCCTTCTTTTCCTATTTAAAGGATGCCAAAGAGTACAAACCAGTTGTTAATGGCTAAATAACATAAAATTTGAAGGCAGTAACAATATTTTTTTAAAAATACAGCTTTTTACCTAACTTTGTGAATTAAATACTAGTACATTTTGTCACAATATAAATAAAATATACCTATTTCTTTGGTATTTGTTCTATAGTGAAGGAAAATGTTACTAAAATTTGGCTAGTACAGTAAATCTGAGAGTTTTAACTTTATTTGTCCGTAACTGGATATAAATGTAACTTGTTAATCTCGCCAAACACAAACTTTACCTCAATTTTGGAAGCTAGCTGAACTTTAGCGTTTCGAATTACATATAGTGAAGGCCTCCATAGTGGAAAAATACACCCAGTCTGTAAAAATTTGGAAATGTTGTCTCCTTCTCTGTCGAACCAGACCGAAAGTGTTCTCAATTGTTTCAATATATTTCTTAACATAACTAACTTTTCAAGAAAAAAATACCTTGTGCCCAGATAGCTTAGTTTGTATAGCGTTAGGCTTTTAACCTATCTGTCCAGGGTTCGAGTCCCTGTCTGGGCGATTACAATTTTTAAATTTTGTCATCAGATCTTGTACAGAATGGATATAAAATATGTTTACATTCTAACAGATTATTATTTATCTTAAATTTTTGCAAATAAGCTTTTAAGTTCCTCAAATATCAGCATCTTTAGTTAACAGTACAGCATAACCAGTATTATTATGATAGGGATGTTCTGGTGGTAGAACCTACACCTACTGTAATATCTATGTGGTATTAACTTACATGCAGCCCATAACCTTTGGGACTGTTTCTCCTCCGTTACATTTCCTCGCCATTTACCCTTAGCGTCGCGATTAGCCTCAGAAGCAAAAAAAGCGAAATCTTATCTTTGTTCTTTTTATATCTCTGAAACCAGCTATAATATAGAATTACATTTAATGAATTTTGCAGTCTTCCTGTTTGATCTGTTAAATAATCCAGTCAATAAAAATACACTTACACAGAAAAATCTGTTTTTCAGATACTTTAATCGGGTAATCTGCTTTTGCGTACTTCCTCAGAAATATACACAATCATAGTTCATTATAAATTTAGAACCTGATATAGAATAAATCGAAGTCTAGTTGGAATTGGCCGGTAAGTGCTTCTGGTACAAGTAGTTACTTGAAAAAGCAAATATTGGGTGTATAAAAGATAGCATTCTTGTGAAACAGTAAAAATCAACCTCATTTCCTCGTAATATTAGCTGTAAGTGCTTCTTGCAAATTAACAAAGCTCTGGCGTGTGGTCATACGTCACCTACAATACTTTGTAAGGTTCGTGTTGTCCTATAAATTGTCGATATACATACTAAGTCCCTAGTTACAGCCTAAGCTTTTAGTTTCAATCAGAGGATTTCAGTGTTCAAATAGTGATTGTAGCCTCGTATAATAAGCCAAATGGAAATAACCTAAGTGTTGATGCACCCAAAAAAAGTAATACTTCAAAAATACCTTGAAAAAGGTTATAAGGTTAAATTATTCTTCTAGAATAGAAAAAAGTTTAGCAAGTGGACCTATGGTCCATATAGTCAGTCGTCTGTGAACTTCGGCTTGTCCTGTGAATTGTCAATATATGTATAAATGGTTATATTTTTAAAAATAATTATAAACAATGTTGGTAAGCGTCCAGTTATGGACCCATCGGTAAAGGGATTTCAGTCTTTATAGACACACAATAATTTTCGTTCCACTTAAAATTAGGCCTTGTTTAGGCCTAGTGTTTTTGAAAAGATTTAATTAAATACTAAACTCTAAGTTAAAAATTAGTGAATGTCGGATACAAAACAAAATAAATAAAAATTAATACAAACCCTGCAAAAGATCAGTAAAAAAGTTGAAACCATCTCTTTGTGCATCCAAAATATAATAAAGATCCTTCCTGAATGGATTAAGTTGTATTATTAGAGTAATAATAAGTTAAAAGTTTGAAGAAATGTCTTTGTGAGTAAAATATAATTTAAAAATGTTGCCTGAATAGATGAAATTGTGTTATTTGAGTAATAATAAGCTTAAACTTGTAAAATAAAATGGTAGAACTTGACAAAACATACTTTTGCATTCAAAATATAATTGAAAACTCTTTCTTGAATAGACTAAGATGTCTTACTGTGGTAAAATATGCATAAAATTGAAAAATAAAAGGGCAAAACTTGACAAAACACACTTTGTGGGTACAAAATTACATTCAAAACACATTTAAATTGTGTTATTTGAGTAAACTTGGAGAATAATCCAGTAAACTTGGAAAATATCTCTCTCTCTCTCTCTCTCTCTCTCTTTTTTTTTCTGTGAGTGTGTGTGTGTGTGTATGTGTGTGTGTGTGTGTATGTGCATGTATGTCCAAGCACGTTCAAATCGTGTTATTTGAGTAAATATTAGGCTAAACTTGTGGAATAAACAGATCAAAATTGAAAACTCACACTTTGTGTGTCGAAAATGTAACTAAAATTCTTTCCTGAACAGATGGAATTGTGTTATTTGAGTAAAATAATAAGTTAAAAGTTGAAGAACGCAGTTTGTGTATAATAAAAACTCTTGCTAGAATCGTTTAAATTGTGTTATTTTGGTAAAAATACATAAAAACTTGTAAAAAATTAGACATAAAATCAAAGTTTGGTAAAAAATAAACTCAATACTATGTTAAATAGCACACAGTAACATAAATTTACTGCCTAAATCAGTAATCAAAGGGTCCTAGGTTCGATACCCCGTGATAAAAGCAAATAGTATAAACTGTAGGCCCAGTCCCTTCTTCCTAGTACAGATAAAAAAACTTTTACGCTTCGTTCTCCTTGTTCAAGGTAAAATTCTCGCTCCAATCTAATTGGTTATCCAAAAATCCTTTTTTTCTTGTGTTCTGGGCAAACTTGGTCTACTTAGACGGAAACCTGTTCTGACATGCAAGCGCTCTAGCCTAATCCCCGCGCTACAGCATTCAGTGCCCTGGACGCAAGCCTGACCTGAATATTAATTGGTGGCGGAAACCTGTTCTACAAGCGACGCATAGCTTCAGAGATTTGACCTAGATCGAACAGTCCCAGACATCATTTGTTGTCTGGTTCAATCCCTCCCCTGCCCTGCGGCGTTGCATATCTTTCCCCTGTTCTTGCGTTCTAGTTTACCTTGAACTCCTTCCTATCATCCTTTGTTCTAGTGTTCTAGAAAACCTTGGCCTACTTTGACAGAAACATGTTCTAGCATGCAAGCGACGCACAGTTTCAAAAATTTGATAGTTGCTGCGCATTCCCACACATCCATCCATTATTGTCTGGTTCAATCCCTCCCCTGCCCTACACCATTGCATACCTTTCTCCTATTCTTGTGTTCTAGTTTACCTTGGAAAAACCGGTTCTGATTGGTCAATCGGGTTCTTGCTTTGTTCTGGCGTTCTGACGTCATTTGACCTAGATCGCACATCCCCCAAATTCCTTTCTCGGCTAGCCTCAGCGTGGAGTTCCTGTTCCGGACCACCGTCTTTCATACAATAATAACATACATTATTACATACATTGTACACTAAAACCATTTATTACCGTTGCATATCGCAGGTTCGAGTCTTCTTTCGTACCATTAACACCCTTCATAGCGGTTCATAAACCATAAAAACTTATTTTCAATATTATAAACATTAATATTATCGATTGATACATTACATACTTTGCAGTAATGAATATAATGAAAATCATATTAATTAGCACCTCTAATTACCTTCTATAAACATATTTTTCATAAAATAAATAATTATATATTCATAAAAGTTATAAACATGCAAATACATAAATGTAAATTATTCTAATAATATGCAAATTTATTCAAATTATGCCAATTAATTCTTAATTATATGCAAATTAATTAACATCCGTGCAAATAAATTCTAAATACGTGCAAATAAATTGTGAATATTAAATAGCGACCCGCCTTATCGTATTTACCCTCTACTGGTGCGTTATCAAAATAATTAATTTCAGAAACCGTGCCTGCACAACAGAACCGGTGGAGAAGATCTTCATATTTAGAACCAGAGTAATACGAACTTCCTTTCTATTTCATCACGACCCTGCCAAAATAGTCAATCGAAGCGTTAAATATTGAATGTTAAAGTGTTCCCCTTATTTCTCATTGGCAAGTCCCCTTACATTTAAAAGGTACCTCTCGTTTAACCGAATTGCTTTAGGGAAGTTCGATCGCAAAAAACCGTTTTTTTAAGTTTTATAAGTGGTGGAGGTTGGGCATTTTTCATCCATTTCTCCCCACAAAATGCATGAAAAATCATCCTTGCTTCGTTTTACTCCACTTCTTCTTAGGAGATAATCAACTCATGACTTTTTACCACTACCCGTTAACCTTCATTTCACATTTTGACTGAATTTCAACCACCCCCTCGTATTTCAACACGACCCCCTGGTCAGCCATGCTTCAGCGAAATGTGTGCGCTAACGTAGAGAACGAAATGCGCCTTAGAATCTTAGACATAGCGCGCTCCGCTGACGCCAAGCAGTATAAACGGCGTATGACAAGCGACATAAACAAATAACATTCAATAATGGGCTATTCCGTCCTTATCTATGATTGAACGCAGCGAATCGTGACTTCCCGCAAGTTTTCCGGAGGTTTACGGGTCCTGGTACTATAGTGGAATTCCTTAATCCCAGTTTGTACAAAATACAACTTCAAACCAAAAGAGGGAAAACGGTGACTGACCATATAAGGTTTTCCAGGGTTAAAAGTTTACCACCCCCACGAATGAGTCTGAGACCGACGATCAGAACACGACGAAACAAGGGGAAGTGCCCCACCGGCCCAACCACTAGCTCACTATAGCTCTTTTCAGTTGTTACGGCGTGCGCTCTAGAAGCTGGCAGGGGAAGTGGAGAGCGGGGAAACGACCTATCCAGCGCAACGAGACAGGCCGGTTAGAGAGAGAGACTGCAGCGTTGCCAGAGTAGCGGGAAAGGGGAGTTGAAATCGAAAGAAGCATGAAATACAGACGTCCCATTGTTCGCGTATGGCCTGAGAATGCATATTATCCCCATCTTGTGGTCAGTAGAATACCGATAAGTGTATGATATCAAGTGTATATGTTGTAGGAATTCTTTCCAACTGTACCGAATGGTAGCTAGCATTGTCCATTACAATCACTGCGTCTTTGATGTTCCTTTCGTCAAGCGTATCTAAAAACTGCAAAAACCACTGAAAACTAAACTCGAACCTACGTGACAAACAATAATGCGCCCACCTTTACCCACGGGCACTTTTAAACCCCCTGTACCCTCTTTATTTTGCCAGTTTTTCGTTGGAGCGTAATTCTGATGTATGTACGTTTCATCTAAATGAAATACCTATATAGGACAAAGGTTCCTTATTTCTTAGAAGATGCATTTTTCGCAAAAACGTTACTTTGGCTGTACCTATATCGGCTCTCTCCATCAGAAATAGTCTACCGTCATTGCTATTTTTGTACTTGAACCCCATATACTTCAGTATCCTCCACAACGACGAAACTCCCCACTGAAAGCTTATTTGTGTATGCAAATCAACGAAAACTTGTTCAGTGTTGGATATTCGCCGTTTACATAATACCCGAGGATAATTCTTCTTATTATATCTTTATCGCAACCGTCGATTGCCTTTGTGATACTGTTCCTTTTGATTCGTTTGAGCGGTGATTCAAATGACGTGGAACCCGACGCCTCAAGACTGTATAGCCTTCCCTAACAATACGCTGCACAGTTCGCGTACTCACTCCAAAAGCTTCCAGCACTCTCTGTTGCACTTTGTACACACTTACCAAGAGACCACTGTTTTCTGCTTCCTCTTGAAAATATCCATGAACCCTACTGATTATTTTCCTGCCTTGGCTACAAACTACCCTCTTTCCTGTTCGCCATCGTACGATACTTACTGCGTTAATAAGCACAAAGCTCCCTATGGAACAACAAGAGTACAAATAAACGTCACATCACATGCCACATACACGTTTATCGAAAAAACAATGCAGTTAGGTAATACACGACGCGACAACAATTACTCCCACGTATGTTATTCCTACATCCCGCTCATAAGAAACAGGAATCAACACTGGGGCAAAATACCATCAGCAACGCGGTGAATTGGCAACACAGCAACGTGCAGAACGAAGTTAGCGCTGCAGCGTCCTCCCGCAACTGCATAACTCTCGGCTCCACCGCTAGGTGGTCTGTTCTCTGGTTGGTCAGCGGTATGTTCCCCGCTCCCTACTTCCCCTGCCAGCTTCTAGAGCGCACGACGTAAGAACTGAAAAGAGCTATAGTTCGGTCATATGCGTCATTCCTTATTTACATCAGGCAACAACGACAAGCAGCAACGTGAGAACAGGCAAACATTTTATTTGAGATTGAGATATATACAGTGTGTCCGTAAAGTCATGGTCCACTTTTGACTGGTCACAGGAAAGCAACAAAACAAGATAGAAATGTGAAATCTTCACCAAATAAAAGGAAAACTCTCCAAGTTTCTTACCTATTCAGTGCAGTTCGATGTGGCCTCCATTTGTTGCCCAACACACATCTAAACGATACTCAAGTTCTTCCCACACACGGTTAAGGACGTCTGGTGTAACAGAGTGAATAACGTCTGTGATTCTCTGTTTTAAATTATTAATGTCGTTGATATGTTCACTGTACACATGTTGCTTCACATAACCCCACAAGTAAAAGTCTACGGGCATCAGATCTGGGGATCATGCTGGCCACAGCTGGGGGAATGTTGTATCCAGAAACTCACAAAAAATGTTGGCGTAGTGTGGAGGCGCGCCGTCATGTTGAAAGATGACACCTTCTGGAAATTGTGGCACTGCATACATTTCCAACATGTCAAGGTAGTTGTTTGCCGTCACAGTCTGCTCCGCAAAGAAAAATGGGCCTATCACTTTATCATGCATGAGGCCACACCACACGTTCACTTTAGGGGTGTTACGTTCGTACTCAACGTAGGCACGAGGATTTTCAGCAACCCATATTCCGACGTTATGGCGATGAACATGTCCCCAGACATGGAATGTCGCCTCATCGCTAAACACAATCTTCTGCAGAAATCGTTCATCATTGTCGATCTTATGAAGCATATCCACTGCTGCGCAGTTCGTGGTGTTGCGTCATCACCTGTGTGCGCACACGCTTGCGCATCATAGTACTGAAACTTTGAGAGTTTTCCTTTTATTTGGTGAAGATTTCACATTTCTATCTTGATTTGTTGCTTTCCTGTGACCAGTCAAAAGTGCACCATGACTTTACGGACACACTGTATATATATACCATTGTATATATAGTGAATTGTATTAGTTTTAGCCAAAACAGCACAGTTCCACATAGTGTAAACCAATAGTCACTCACACTAAAAAGTTATGGTCAGGATCACGGAAGTTCATCTTATAAAACTCTAGGCGTTTTTTGTTATGTTAGTGAACAGAGAGACAGTATTTAATATTACATGCTTAAAACTGGTAAAACGCATTAATAAAAGTACTTCAGCAACAATCTTGCACAGATTCAATTCATCTTTACGTCAAATACAGATATATATATAAATACCGAAGTTTTATATTTAGGGGTGATGAGCCAATAAAGAGAACTAGTAATAAATAAATATGTTAGTGAAAAGAGGGCTGCTTAGCCAAGTAATTAAGAGACGGATATATTATTATTATTCCGTTTAGTCGGCGAACTTATGGCTTGCTCCTACAAGTTAATAATCCTCTAGTGGCTCACCTAAAACAACTACTTAATGGCGATATTTCGCACAATAATAATCTTAGGTATATTTTTTTCTCCGGTGGAAGCTTAAAGGCCTCGTAAACCTACGTTACGCGGTCGCTGTGTAATTAAGATATGCTACTATCTAGTCAAACAGTACGCGGGCACACTCGGCGAGACTATCCTTAGTCTTGGCTCTCAATACGTGAGCACGGAAACGAGAACTTCGTTATTGTTCCAACTTGTGCTCGGCGAGAAAATTGTAGTCCTGACTGGTCGTTAACGATTACCGACTTCGATGGCTGACAAGTTCTCGCTAACGACTGAGAATATAGTCTGTGATGCAAATTTGTCGTAGAGGCTACACCCAAAGAAGCAATCAGATTTCGAGAATTAAAATCGAGAGTCACGAAGAATCGATCGATCTTCCTAAAAATTGATTGTTGTTTGTTTACTGTCTTATAAAGTTGCCCAAATGGTGAAATTGATCGTAAATGTAATATTGCACGAAAAATGAATAGTGAGTTTATTCGAATAGATAATATTCATGAATGTGAGTGGCACTCCATGAGGATTTTTCGGAGGAAAAAGTAAAACAAACCTACCCATACAGCACAACATGGTTTCAGATATGTTAGCAACACATAAGTGGTGAAACATTGTAACATTGCGGCAATGTTGCAGAACATTACAGAAATGTTTCGGGTAAGTTTCAGTAACGTGGAAATGTCCGCGAACATAACACAACATTAATAATGTTACAGAAACATGTAAATGTAACATTACCGACATTACAGAGACATTTCCATTAGGTTGCATAATATTTCAGTTATATTACTGCAATGGTATTTTACATTGTGGTTATATTGCATGTATTCATGTACGGCATATTTGAGGGGGGTTATTGGGGTTAAGCCCCTTCAAAAATTATTACAATATTTGCTTGTAAATCATTTCATGAAAATAGAATTCACAGGATTCTACTTAGAAAACTAGGTTTAGGCAAGATATCTAAAAATGTATTTATTTTACCTCTCATGAATTGACCACATATCTTAATTGTCGCAATTAATATAAGGGGAGAAAAACTGCACAAAAATACTGGATATGAATTCATTAATATCAGATAACAGGTAGAGCTAAAAAAAAACAGTGAAAATGAAATATTCACAACTAAATCACTAAATTCTAAAATAACATCAAATTTGCATAAAATAGTGTTTTGCATGCTATAATAAAGCTCTCCCTGGTTTGTAACACTATGTCATGAAGAAGATGGTATTTCAGTGATGTTATCAGCATCATGCTCAAGTCGCTATCCATCCCCTTTACCAATTGATGAGAGGGTGGCAGGAGGATGTAAACATTTTGCAGAATCATGGTCATCTGAAAATTCGATTCTGTCTGCATTTCTCAGGGGTAACATATATGTTCAACTTTCATGGTTTTTCAACCTAAACAGTGATCAAACTATCAGTTTACACAGCAATATTCAAAATTAGATTTCAAATGTTACAAATTGAGTATGTGGTTTTAAAGTATATAACTTCCATATACTAAAAATTACCATGTGTAAATTCTGGTATAATCTGGTGTAAAATATTGTTCTGTTTTGTAATATTCCTGTAAATTACAAAAGAATCAAGACGTGACTTCAGCCTTTCATCTCAAATAAAATAATTAAATAGCACACTTGCATGTTTGTAGTTTATCAAAACCTTGTGCGTACCTACTTGAAATTCTTGACAAGTCTGCATTCTAATAATATTGATTGTGAAGTATTATGCATTATTCTGTAAACTTGAAATACCTCTGGAGATCATGCAAAGGGTCCTAAAGTAACCTGAATTGGAAGACAATGTCTCTTATACTTACATAACTGGAGAATGTAGACACACATTGACCATGAAAGAGATTCAGTTAATGAACCAGTAAAAAAAAATTAAAAAAACTGGGAAAAACGACCAGTTCACAAGAGACAAATGCAAAATGGATAGAAGCTAAACTTCAGGAATTTTTGTGCAGTAACATTACAAAAATGAAAACACGCCAGACAATTGCCATGATGTTTAGCCGGTTTGAGCCTACACTGTAAGAAATATATTATTTATTTATTATTATTTATTATTTCCATAGGGTTACAATTAAGCCATACAACATTTCATTTTGAACAAAATTAATACAAATAGTGACTTGATGATCTATATAGTAAAAAAAAATATGCAAAGATACATCTAAGGAAAATGTGATGAATTTACATTAGTATATATAGTGTTCTATAGTAGCAATGAAATAAAGAAAGTTTGAGAGTTATACACATTTAGAAGAAAAGAAAGTGTAAAGGTGTGTGGGTTTGGATATGAGTGTGTATGGAATTGCTGTTCGAAGTACAAGGATGAAAAAAAAATAAAATATATGTGTGTGGGTGGGGGATGGTGAGGAGGGGGGGTAAGCACTGAAAATAATATTACTGGAGTTAGAATTTATAGACATGTGAACGTAGAAGACGACAGAACTGCGCTTTGCTGGTACTGAGTTTGATCTTCGTCGGGAGTGAATTCCAGGTTACCGCTGCTAAGTACGAGAAAGACTTCTGACCAAATCTGCTTTTGTTGGGTTTGGGGATTACAAGGTCTCTATGTAAGGACGATCTGGTGTTTCGGGTGCTGAACTCTGAGCGGAGCTTAATGCTATGATGCATTGGAGATGATTTGTTATGTATGCTATGGAATACCTTATTCAAGTAGATGTAATGTATTCTCGAAGTGACTGTAGGTATATTGTAAATCTTGCGCAATTGTTGGGAATTATATTCTTGGGGGTGCATGTGTATGATTCTTAAGCAATTGTTTTGGATAGTTTCAAGTTTCTTCAGATGAGTTATGTTACCGCCAAAAATAAGACTAGCACCATACTCGAATACGGGACGAATAAATGAAAGGTAGAAATGTCTACTCAGATTTCTATTAAGATATTTACGAATTTTTCGAAATATGTAAATATGGTGATAGATTCTACGAATATAGTTATTTATTTGATAATTAAAATTTAGCTGAGGATCGATAATGATTCCGAGATATTTTAAATGATTGCTCAAAGGTACTCTGGCGTCATTAAGGGTAATATCTATCGTGTTAGCCGGGATTCCCTTACCGGTGTGAAGCACCATGGCCTTCGTCTTTGCAACGTTAAGTTTCAGGTTGTTCATGTTGTACCACGTTAATACTTTGGGGAATGAGTTTTCCATTTTCTCCTTTACATCCTGGTACGTATCTCCAACATGGACGAGAAGGCAGTCATCTGCGTACAGAGTAATCGACAAATCTGAATTTATTAGTGTGATATCGTCAATAAATAGGTTGAATAATTTTGGGCCAAGTATAGAGCCTTGTGGAATGCCTGCAGACACTGACTGCTCGGTGGAAAGTGAACATCCTACGTTCGTTGAGATTTTTCTATTTGCGAGAAAACTTTCCATCCAGAGAATTGTTTTGCTATTGAAACCAAATCTGTTCTTTAATTTTTCTATTAGCAAATTGTGATCAACGGTATCGAAGGCTTTGCATACGTCCAGGGAAATTAATCCAACTAGGGAATTGCTTTTTTTGTCCAGTGTCTCGCGCCATTCATTAATTAAACTAAGTAATAATAATTCCGAGGATACATCCTTCCTGAATCCATACTGTCGATCAGACATCAGATTGTTGGCTTCCAGGAAAGTTGTCAGTTGCTTCTCTATTACTTTTTCCATAACTCGGCTTAATGTTGGGGTTAAGGAAATCGGCCTGTAGTTACACGCTAGGGTAGGAGATCCAGATTTGTGAATTGGAGTTATTATAGAGTGCTTCCAGCTCGTTGGAAATTGGCCACGTTTGAAGGACGTGTTTATTATGTCGGCGAGGGGCTCCGCTATAAGTGGGGCCAACACCACCAGAACGCTGTTGGGAATGCCGTCCGAACCTCCTGCCTTTTTTACGTTTAATTTATTAAGAATTACCAAAACTTCATCGACCGTAACAGATTTTAATGAGAACTCTTCAATTTGTTGGACAACAGTTGAATTGGGGTCTTTTCTTAGAATATTTATGTTCGAATTGCGAGGATTAACGTGCGCCGATGCTTTGCAGATATTAGAAAAATGAATATTTAAATAATGAGCTATGTCGGACGGGCTCGTTAAGAGGACATTGTCGACTAGTAAATGATTAATTGTAGTTTTTGATTCTCTACCCGTGATATCATTTATAACCTTCCATTTGCAGTTGTTATTGCTAGTGGTCTGGTTCACCATATCTCTGTAGTAGTTTACTTTTGCCTGCCTAGTAATTGTTGTGCAATGATTTCTAAAAGATTTGTATTGCTCCCACGTATAGTCACAAGAAGTATCCACCGCTTTCTTGAACAAGCGGTTCTTCTGTGAAATTAATTTAATAATTTGAGGGGTGATCCAGGGCTTCCTGCTTTCTCTCACCCTGAGAGTTTTCAAGGGAGCAAATTCGCCGAGTGCAGTCGAAATGAGAGACTGCAGATGACTGACCTTGTCGTCCACGGTTAAGTCGGGAGATGTGCTTGCGTAGAACGGAAGAGACGACGCGAAGGTGAAAAAATTAGGATCGTATATTTTATGAATTTTACGGGTAGTAATTAGCTTCCTTGGCGTGCGCGTTATATTAATTTTAAGTGTGGTGTAAACGAGAAAATGGTCACTCATGTCCTCATAGACAGTTCGTGTGACTGTGTGCAAGTGAGGGTTCGAGGAATAAATGTGGTCGATTAACGATTCGGATGTCCACGTAATTCTTGTAGGCAGAGTAACGAGTTGTTTGTGTCTTAGGACTGATAACGTTTCCATTAACGTATCTGAGTCTTTGTCATCTTTCAGCAAATTTACATTCATATCTCCAAGGAATATTGATAGATGGCTCGATGGTAAGCTACTGATCATCCTTTGCAAGATTGCGCACGCTTTTCCAACCGATCCGCTAGGAGGTCTATATCCGCAACCTATGATGGCATTTTTATTTGTTTTTGGGCACAAGACTCGCACCCATAGTCCTTCAAGGTCACTTTCATTGACCGAAATTACGTTAGAGGCAAGAAGGTTGTTCTTAACGAAAATAGCGGTACCGCCTCCCCGGGTGTCTCGGTCGTTTCTAAAGAGATGGAAATTAGGAATGCTGTATAGAGGGTCAGGAATAGATGATTGCAGCCATGTTTCGCTCAATGCGATAACATCGAATTTTGTTATTTCGGATGCGGAGAATTCCGTGAATTTGTTGTCGAGGGACTGAACGTTCAGGTGGCAGACGTGAATGTGGCCTCCCCACTCCGCGAGCTGGACGTCCGGCAGGGTAGGATACAACCTCAAAAGCACTTGTTTTAAACCTGTCGGCCCCTTGAAATGTGGGTCAGCTGTCGGGGAGGGGGTGTCTTCGAGGCTAGCTACTTGGCGTGGAAGATCAGCCATTTCTTGCAGATGCGAATGACCTGGGTGTGACTACAAGTGTTGCAAACTCAGTATCAGCTATGGCGCAATTCGTAAACTGTCTTCGTGTTGTTTGTTCAGTGCATCTGGGGGGATCGGGGAAGATAAGTACGGACTTGTGGGGTGAGTTTGTAAAAGTAGAGGGTGTTAAAAATTTGAGATCCTGAGAGTGAAATTTAGACATTTGTATATATGAGGTAGATGATATGAAAGAATAAATAGCTACTTAAAATTATTTGAATGAGATTGAAAAGGTACTTTCAAATCTTACAATGAAAATTTAAATTTAAAAAAAAATATGAAAAACAAAAGAGAGAAAAAAAAGAAATAAAATAAAATAAAAATAAAAACACTTGAGAATGACTCAAACTAAAAGGCGGTTGAATAACAATGTTCCCAGCAAACGATCACTGTGTTTTGTGTTAGAGGCGACCTAGTTCATCAAAAGTTGTGACGTAGTGCCTGACATTGTTTCCTTTAACCACAATGCGGCCATCGAATGTCCACACACACTTCATACCGAATTTCTCGATTGCTCCCCTGTAGAGCTGCAATCTGGAGAAGCACAAGTCTTCTTTGATAGAGATTCTACTACCTTTAAGCTTTTTCTTGGAGTTAAAAACTCTGGCCCGGGAATGATAGTTTGTAAATTTAACAATGATTGGTCTGATCTTACCTTCAGATTCCGCCCCTATCCTGTGAGTCCTGCATATTTCAGATGGCTCCACTTGCACTCCTAGCTGTTCCTCAAAGAGAGAGAGAGCAACATTGTCTGTGTTTTCATTCGGGGTCTCCGGAATCCCGAATATCCGGATACTGTTCCGCCTCTGATACTGCTCCAGATCCACTACCTTTTCTTCTAATTTCATCAGCTGATTCTTGACCTCTTGGTTTTCTTCATTCTTCCTCCTAAGCTCTTCCTCGAACTGGTGGACTTTCTCCGTGTTAAAGTCGAGGAGATCTTGTAGTCGAGCCACCACTGCTTTGGTGATTGAGTCTATGAGGCAATCCTTGATCATCGATAGAATGTCAGGGGATTGCACCACTGACTTCACCTCCTCCGTCACTTGTTTCAGTAAGTTCGGGGGAAAACACTCCTTGACGGCAAGGGACGGGCTGCTTGCCGATGCCTGCTTCTTCGGAGGAGCCATATTGAATGCACAACACTGTCAATTCACACGCACACGAAAGTTCAATAGAAGGAGCACACTGCGTAAAGATAATCTTATTTTCGTACACGATACTGTTCCTACAGCTATTGTTTCACGCCAGTAAGATGCTACAAACGACTGCAATTTTTTCCTTCTCCTTCTTTATAGAAAGTGCTGGGACAGCGTAATTTGCCCGTCTAGCTAGTTGCCGCCATAACTCCGTTGCCGCCATAAATGAGAGCCTTGTAATCAAGGGGTGTCTAGTTCAATACACAGTGGAGGTACATATCTGTGTATAGTGTGTTTAAAGCAACAATAACAATCAAACAAATATAAATAAACATACTTTGACACAGTTATGATGCCAGTGAGTGCTCAGGCAGAATTCATGTCCAAGGGCTTCCCGATGGCACAGTGGTAGCGTCATTGCCTTGTAATCAAGGATCCCAAGTTTGATATCTCGTGGAGGCACATAGTGGTTCACATCCCACTTTAAACTGTAGGTCAAGTCCCGATTAGACTTACTGTGCATAAAGTGAACTTAAAACACCAAATCAACCAACCAACCAAGCAATTCATGTCAGCATTGAAGTCCAAAAATTACACATACATTTCTTCATAAAATATATCCTTTATTTTTTTTTATTTAAACACACTTCTTTCTGTAGTTCAGAATTCCATTGCAGGTTCTGCAATATACCCTCATGTTGGAGTGGAATAACATTCAGTTCCTTCCTGTAAAGAAAATAGGGTCATGTGTAACATCAATTTGGAATTAACATTCTAGTCAGAACTTTCATTTAAAGAAAAATATTTTGCATCAGTAAAATAACAACAACCCAGATTTTTTAAACTTCTAGTTTCCATATACCAAATATTCTTAACTTCAATTTTATTTCTAAAATATATTGTGTGATAAGATAATATCTGCAAAAGAATACCTATGCCACACTAGGGCCTCTAAACAAAGATGACTTTCATCAACAAAAGAGACCAACTTCATCACAGAAAGAATACTCCAGCTGCCTCCATGGTGGAGTGGAGTAGTTATCACAACATGCTATGATGCCAAGGGTCCCGGACAGTAGTTATGGTACCGCGTTGAGTCCGATAAATCAATTGGTTGGAAAAGATCGATCAAAGATCAATTGATGATGTAGTTGTGTGGGCAAGCAAGGGGTATTGTTGTGAGCGATGACGTCATAAAATGTGTGGGGGTGAAAATGTGTGGATCATTCTGATTGGTGGGATGTTTTAAAATGGGCGTGGCTTAATTTTGTGAGGATTGTTTTGATTGGTTGTTAGAGGAGGAAACGGGTTTTTCCCGGTTTGGTCGGCCGGCGTCTGAAAACAGATGGCGTTGATGATTCTGAAATTCTGGGGATTTAGGTTGGAGAGGAGGAAAAGTATCGACGATTTTCCGGTGACACACCATTCTTCTGTCACACTCATTCCGGAAACCATGGAGAACTCGTACCTTACGAACCCTTGCGGATCACCACAGGACGAAACGGCGGATTGATAACACGTGCGTATCAAACTCTATTTTCCGGTACAGGCATTCACCACGCCAATTACGGACACCAGATCACAAGGAAAATGTTCGAGAACGAATCCTTTTTCCTGATTTTCGACATAACGCCTGACTCTTCACGAAACTACACGCACATCAGTAGTGGGATTTACGGTACGGAGAGGACAGAATTTTTCAGAAAAGAAGAACTCCTCTCATGCAGATTTGGCTACACTTAAAACTTGCTCAACATGTTCATATGAGTTTTTGCTCAAGTGTAGCACCCTGTCTAATCCAAGATTTTTGTAAAAATGCTCTTCGGAAAGTATGAACCCCCTCAAGCAGATTTGCCCACACTTACAAAAGTTGCATCAGCCAGATTTTTGTCCATAAACTTGTCAAAAATTGGCTACACCTGAAATTAAGCTAAAACCTATACCTACCTATACATATTTACTTCAGGTTTAAGTTCAATTATATACCAGGTTCAATTTTTTTTATCTATATGCAGAGCCTTTTTAGAATAGCAATGACCTTGTTATGTATTGATTTTTGCTTCCCGAGTTGCGTGCAAACATTGCATCAGCCAGTATTGTGGGAGTGGTTGAGGAGAACAGATGTGTTGTTACAGTGCTTCTCATACTTACAGGCCTGTTTGTTTTAATATTATATTTCTGGTATATTGAACAATATTTTGCCTGATATTTGTTACATCCAGCTTGTTTTGTTGCAATCCACTTATATTTAGGGTCAAGCTTTTATCTGTCCCAGTCTGTTATACAAAAATCAATACATAACAAGGTCATTGCTATTCTAGACATGCATGTCCGTGCAGGCATTTGTGCCGGGTCAGTTTGGATCAATATTTATTCTCTTTTTTCCACTTGTGGGCTATTGGCTTTACAACCTGTCATAAGATAAGCATAGAGTTTTGATTTAAAACCCAGGAAATTATATAATAAACCGAGGATAAAAATTAATAATAATATTAATATTATTAATATTAAGTATATACACTAAATATACAAATCACACAGCTGAACCCAACTGTTAAGCATAAAATTTTGAATTGAAGCCCAGAAAATCTTATATAATAAACAACAAGAAAAAATGCCAAAACAAAAATATTGTGACCAATGCAATAAAAATATATTTAGCTCTAATTGGGCCAGACACCAAAAGATTTGTAACCCAGACAAATGCAGAACTCCCACAAAAATATGCCCCAAATGCCATAAAAAATATAACATGCAATATTTAACATATACACATAAAGATACTTGCTCTGTACAGTCATCAACACAACCATCCACATCTGGTCTGAAAAGAAAGCATGAAGCACCTGTTAATGCTGGACCAGCAAAGCAGCCACGCTATGCACCTATCCATAGCAGTTTTAATGCCCAACTTAGGGATTATCGCTTTGTATCAGAGCCAAGATGTGGCATTGAGAATTTTTTGAACAGTGTAAATCCTGATGTGCAGGCAATTCTTAATGCACAAAATGGCTCTTATAAGCTCTCCCTCAAATCGTTTACACAATATAAGAAACCAAATGGCACAAAATTTACACAGCCCCACATAACAGAAACTGTACCGGTATATTCAAATGCAAATTCGGACAGAATAATAAGCAGGTTGATGGAACAATTGAATATTAAACACTCTGAATTTGCTGGAAAAGAGTCTGGATGGAGCCTATGCGGCTCTCCGCACAAGTTATATGTTAATATTTCTGAATTCAGCCCATTACAAGGATCTACATATCTGCCATTACCTGCCAATATCAAAAACAAAAGAGCCGTGGTTAACATAAAAAATAATGATGAGAAATGCTTTTTGTGGTGTATATTAGCTGCTTTGTATCCAGTTTCAAGGCATCCTGAGAGAATAACTTATTACAAGCAACATGAACATGATTTTGATGAGGCAATGGAGAGTTTAGAATATCCAATGTCTGTTCAGAATATTGATAAATTTGAAAAAAAAATGCCAGGCATATCAATGGCAAACAATTATCTATTAATGTATTTATTTGTTCCACTGGTCGTGATAATTGCTTGATAGAACCTCTCAGAATCAGTATAATTGATGATGATTCTGCTGTTCCGATTGATCTGCTCTTAATTGAAGGGGATGGCACATATCATTACACTCTGATACATAATCTTGAAGCTTTAGTGAGAACACAACTAGACAAAACTCATAGAATATACAAGTTGTGCAGAAGATGTTTAAGTGTATTTTATGGTCAAAAAATGGTGAAAGGGGTTTGTAAAGAGAGTGCAGAAATTGCAAAAAACAAGTTAATTGAGCTTCTGAAATACTGTGGCAATTATAAACCTGTTCATATGCTCATGCCTAATCCAAGTGAAAAAGCAAAATTCAAAAAGTTTGAAGCCTTGTTGGAACACCCAGCATATATTTTCTGTGATTTTGAATCAAATCTCAAATCTCTTGCATTCTGCAATCCAGATCCTGAAGAATCTTCAATTACACCATACCAGCTACATGAACCTTCCAGTTTTTATTATGTGGTTGTACAGAATGGTGTTGTTACTAAAAAAGAACCATACATGGGAGCAGATGCCATCAAAAAATTTGCACATAAAATAGAAAATGAGTGCCGTGACATAGCATCTAACATCTTATTAAAATCAAAACCCATGTTGCCTTTAACAGAGAAACAGATTGAAGATTTCAACAATGCAGAAAAATGCCCGGTATGTGATTCTGAATTTTCAGATACAGATATCAAGGTACATCACCATTCTCATACAGATGGTAAATTCTTAATGGCCCTGTGTAATAGCTGTAATATTAAGATCAAGAGACCAAAATTTGTCCCCATATTTTGCCATGGAGCATCCAATTATGATTTTCATCATTTGATCAGATATGAGGGGTTTGACAAGCAGAATTTGAATATTTTAGCTGAAAATGATGAGAAATATATTGCTATTAGCAAAATAATTAAAGTTAATGGTGTTCCTATTCACATAAGATTTCTTGATTCTTACAGAAATTTATCTGCTAGCCTGGCCACACTGGCCACTCAATTATCTGATGATCAATTCAAAATCACATGTGCATTGTTTCCAAATCAGGACCTGAAATTAATTAGGCGGAAGGGTGTATATCCATATGATTATGTTACAGATTTTTCTAAATTTTATGAGTGTTTTTTGCCACCACAAGAAGAGTTTTACAGCAAAATCAAAGGATCTGGAATCACTGATGATGATTATCACCATGCCCAATTGATGTGGAACAATTTAAAATGCCAGACATTTGGTGATTATCACATGGAATATTTAAAACTTGATGTGACCCTCTTAGCTGATATACTTCAAGCATTCAATAAATCATCAATGCAAAATTATGAACTGGACCCAATATATTTTTACAGTGCCCCAGGTCTAGCATGGAGTGCAATGTTTTTAAACACTAAAATGCAATTGGATCTGATCCAAGATCAAGATATGTACTTGTTAATGGAGCAATGTATAAGAGGGGGGATGGTGTAATGTTCTCAGAGATATGCCAGAGCAAATAACAAATATATGCCTGATTATGATCCAGCGCGGCCATCAAATTATATACTGTATGTAGATGCAAATAGCCTGTATGGTTATGCCATGATGCAAAAACTGCCACATGCAGGGCTTGAATGGCTTGAAGATTTCAATATTGAAGATCTTCAGGACTTTGATGACAGTGACAATGGCCTCTTCTTAGAGGTTGATCTGACAATTCCAGATAATTTACACAACAAATTTTCTGATCTGCCCCCAATTCCCGAGGTTCAGGGCTCACCTGGCTCTAAACAGAAGAAATTGATGATGACACTGGAGCCAAAACAGGGCTATGTCATATATTACAAAAACCTCCAGTTCCTGATGAATCATGGTGTTCAAGTAACCAAAATTGGCAAAATTTTGAGGTTCAGGCACTCAAGATGTTTGAAACCATATATTGATACAAACACAGAGCTTCGAACATCTGCAAAAAGCCAATTTGATAAGGCCTTGTTTAAATTGATGGTCAATTCTGTGTATGGCAAAACAATTGAAAATGTCAGAAAACATACCGATGTTAAAATAATTACTGACCCCAGCCTGAGCAAAAAATTGGTTGCAAAGCCTAATTTCAATTATAGAAGAATTTATGATGAAAATATGGCTCTTTTCAACATGAAAAAAACAAAAATTAAGTTTGATAAACCTATTTATGTAGGGGCTGTGATATTGGAATTGGCCAAATTACATATGTCACAATTGTATTATGATGTGTTGAAATCTATTTATGGTGATTGTGTAAAATTGCTGTACATGGACACGGATAGTTTTGGTCTTGATATTAAAACAGAAGATGTTTATCAAGATATGTCACAGCCTGAATTGCTTGAATATTTTGATACCAGTGAACATACAAAGATTCAAACCCACAACAAAAATGTGCCTGGCAAGTTAAAAGATGAGACACTTGGTGATGTTATTGTGGCATTTGCTGGGTTAAGGGCCAAGATGTACAGTTTTGAGACATGTAGTGGTGTTGTTGCCAAAAAGGCCAAGGGCATTGGCAGAGTTACTGTTGAAAAAGAGCTTGAATTTGAAGATTATGAAAATTGCCTCAAATTATGTAGCACAATCAAAACATCAGAATCCAGAATTCAGAGTGTGGATCACTTATTGACTAGCAATATTGTAAGAAAAGTGGCTCTGGACCCACATGATGATAAGAGATGCATTTTATCATGTGGCATACATACTCTACCATGGGGTCATTGTGATTTGAAAAGTGGGAAACAATGCCCAATTCCAGAGCATGATTTGAAATAAATAAACATGCCTATGAACTTATAAGGGTTCAAAAAACAGGTTATTATGGACCTGCCAAAACCCCAACCCTCTTCTGATATGCTGTCTAAACTGAGTGGCTTGTTAATTATTCATCTGAACAGCATACTTACAGATATTGATGATAAAACAGGCAAAATATTGTACATATTTAACAATAATTTAAATCATTACCAATTACCTGTAGGTGGGCAATTGCAATTTATTACAACCCCTGAGGGTAATGTTAAAATTTCAATAGGGAGAAATATTTACAGAATTAAGCACTCAAACATGGTTTCTGGCACTGTATATACTGTTTCTGCTGGTGACTGCTTATATATTGAGGTCCCTGGATCATATGACAAGCTTATACCTTTTTTTATAGAATTAAGAATCAGATATTCAATAATAAATAACCACTAAAACAAAAAATGCCTAATGATATTTTTGGCCATACAAGACATGAAGATCACAGTGATGAGATTTTGATGCTTGATGTCAGAGTCAAGAAATTAAGAAGTGATTTACAAGCTTTACAAACCACACTCAATGCCAGTCTTCAATTAGAAATTACAAATTTACAATCACAATGCATGGACTCTCTTCTTAAAATTGATTCTGAACTCAAATTGTTGCTTCAGAAATATACTGATTTGGCCACATTAGATAATTTTCAAAGTTTGGAAGAAGCTGTAGCAGCTCTTCAAGCCAAATTTAAGACCCAGGCTAACAACTCTGAGCAATTGAAACAGCAATTGTAAGAGCAGATAAATAATGTCCAGGCACAGCTCCAAACAATTGTCAAAAAGCATAAAATCACAAGAAGATTTTGATCTAGTGATTTCCACTCTAAAGGAACAGATTCAGTCACTCCAAATACCTAATCTGGACCCCTTGAACAATGCCATAGCCGAGGTTAAAGGAAAAATTGAGACACTTGAAAATTTTATGAACAACTTGCCATCTTCTGATGCTTTGAATGCAATAACTCGGAGTGTAGCAAATATTAAGCTGCAACTTGAAACATATGAAGATTTTGGAAAAATTCAAAGTTCCATAACCCATCTTGAAGGTACAATAGCAGCAGTGCAAAGTGATTTGGCAAATATACGAGAATCCCACTTGCCTGGGATTGTAGATACACTTGTCAGTGTCCAGCAACAAATCACAAAGCTTGAAAACCTCAACACTGAATCTGAACTATCTCATTTTCATCACTTGATAGATGATATCCAAACAAAACTTGAAATTTTACAACAATCCACACCCTCTCAGGCAGATATAGCCCTGCTCCAAAATGCTATGCAAAATGTGGCTGATGATTCTGAATTAAACAATGTAAAATTGGCACTTGAATTTTTGCAAAATACAGTATCAAATTTGCCCACATCACAGGAACTTAAAAATATTAAGAGAGCAGTGAATCGCATATTGAAATCAGAAGATATCAAGAATATCCAGGCAGAGATCAAACATCTCACACAGACAGTGGCCACTCTACCAACAAATCAACATATTAATGAACTGCATGCCCTGTTTGAGGATATCAGAAGACAGGTCCATGATCTTACTGCTCAAAATTCAAAATTGGCAATTGTTGAAAATTTGCAACAAATTGTAGCTAATATCAAGCAACAGCTAGGGGCCATGGAATCCAATCAAGCAAATGCTCTGTCTGTTTTTGCCACCCAGCTACAAGAAATTGTGCAACAATACAAGAAACTTGCTATTGACATAAGAATCAAGCCGGGGCACGAAGAGATTGTTAGGACCATCAATGAGCACCTTGAATCTGTAACAACCAGATTGCTCACAGCAGAAAAGGAAATAACAGGCATAATCGAGAATCCAAAACATTCAGTAATTCTTGAATTGTACAGCATCCCCAACAAAGAATATGATTCTCCATTTACACCAGGTGGCAAAATATATATGCTGTCCCCTGCACAATTTTATTACCAATTTTTTGTTGGGGGCACATTGAGACCAATCAAAATCAAATATTGGCATCAACCACAGGCACATCACTTATCAATAACAAATGCTGAGAACAAAGTGAAAATCACCAGTGTAGAATTGGAGGATTTTACAGATCCCAATACATTAGACACAGCCTATACTGAAGATGATGGCTCTTTGGAATTTAAAATACAATAGGGGACAAATTATATTTAGAAAATCCTGCAGTATCAGCTGCTGAACACCCTATAGTTGCAATATTTTTGTTTACATATTATGTCCAGAAAAATTATTGTTGATGAATTACACAGACAGGCCCGACATAATTTTAAGAGACTCCCAGTAGTCACAAAAAGCATAGATGATTTATGGCAGAGCGACTTGATTGAAATGGCAAGTGGGCAGTTGAAAAACTTAGACAAAATCAACAAGAGCTACAAGTATCTACTCACTGTGATAGACACATTTTCAAAATTTGCCTGGGCTCTGCCACTTAAATCCAAGACTGGGGCATGTGTTACAGAAGCCCTTAGGACAATCATCAATCAGAGTGGAAGATCCCCGCGCTATTTGCAAACAGATAATGGCAAAGAATTTTATAATTCAGTGTTTCAACAATTTATTAAAAGCCAGGCAATAAAACATTATTCGAGTTACAGTGATCTCAAAGCCTCAATTGTAGAGAGATTCAACAGAACCTTAAAAAATCTTATGTATAAACAATTTACACTTCAAGGTAATTATAAATGGATTAATATTCTTCCAGAACTTCTACAAAAATATAACAATTCTGTCCATTCCACAATCAACATGAAACCCTCTGAAGTAACTTCATCTGATGAGCAAAAATTGATCAGGACTGTTTATTATCCTAGATACCAGCCAACAATAAGAAAGGCCAAATACAGGGTGGGGGATCAAGTAAGAATCAGCAAATATAAGCACTTATTCAAAAGAGGCTTTACAAGAAACTGGAGCACTGAATTATTTACAGTGGTTCAAATTAAACCTGGGACCTTTAACACATATATAATAAAGGATCACCGAGGAGAAATTCTCAAAGGCAGGTTCTATGAACAAGAGCTCAGCAAAACTAAACAGCCTGACACATATCTCATAGAAAAAATTATCCGCAGAAAAGGCAACAAGTTACTTGTCAAATGGCTGGGACTTCCAGAACACAGCTGGATCGATGCAAACAAAATAATAATATGAGCACCTGGGATGTTATAAAGAGGCTGCCAGAACCTGAACAACAGAATAAGAGAAATGGAAAATTGCTGCCTGAAAATATTAGGTGTCTTATTGTTGGGCCATCTGCTTGTGGTAAAACTACACTAATGGTTGATAATTTTTTATTGGCACCCAACTGGTTAGACTGGAAAAACAGGCACTTGTATGTCTTCTCTAAGAGCTTGGAACAATTAAAATATCAGCAGTTGATGAAGCTATATGATGGATTGGATATTGCCACTTTTGAACCAGATGTTAAGCCACTCCATGAATGTCTCGATAATTCTGTTGTTGTGTTTGATGACATTATACTGGATAATCAAAACAAGGTTAGAAATTTCTTCACACAGAGCCGGCACAAAAACATTGATTGCTTCTAGCTGGCACAGACTTTTTCAAAAATACCCAAGCAACTGATCCGAGACAATAGCAATTTTATGTGTGTGTTTCATCAAGACCATACCAACCTCAAACACATACATGATGAATATGTAGGTGGGGACTTGAGCTACAATGATTTTTCTAAATTTTGCAGCAGGTGCTGGAACCAGGACAGTTATGGGTTTGTCACAATTGATATGACAAAAACACCCAATAGTGGCAAATACAGAAATAAAATCAACAATTTTCTAGACATTGAAACATATATAAATAAACATGAAAAGGCCAATAATTGATGATCTTAAATTAAGAGATTATCTTGTAAAAAGATTTAAGGGATGGAAATCAGAGAACCGGGGAATTTATGAAAAACACAAACAAACAGAACAGCCCATAATTGATGCTATTGGTGAATTAGGTAAGAATATCAAAACTGTTACAGAGCAAAATCAAAATTTGATCACAGAGCTTGTACCTGTAGCTGCAAGGAACATATTAGATTATCCATTCACCCCACTTTCCAGTATTCATACACCTAGTCCTATTGCTCCTAGAAGAATTGAAGCCACTCAGGATCCTATTGAATTGGGTCTTCTTGCTCAAAAATATTTAACCACACCTAAAGACAATAAAGATGAGGTTTTTGGCTTATTTGCTGACACAGAGCGTGATGGAAGCATCATTCATAGAATTGGCAATTTCAGAGTAACATTTATGGGAGATGATATAATTGTATGTTCAGAATCTCGTCTCGGAGAAAAAGGTGCTTTTGTTAAGTATCCCGGCACACCTGGATTGTGGGAACTGATGACAAGGAAGAGACCTGGCAGCTATACAGATCAAGATTATGATTATTACAAAGAAATATTAATAAAATCAGATGCTCTATACCAGAACAATGATCCCACACAAAAAAGAGTCAAGTCGAGCAGTGGGGCAAAATACAATAATTTAATCAAGCCCATATGGTCACAAATCAAGACTGGCAGTGGAATCAAACAATACAACACCCTGCCTAAAGAATTTGTGTGGGTTGATGATGTCAGGAAACTTGTAGATAGGTTATTGGTGATAGCTGGGGAGGAAAATGCTGGGAACCACAATTTTTACAATGAAAAGGTTGGAATTATGGACATGATAAGCACAAAATTGTCTAATTTTATAGTGAATGACACTAAGGGGATTGGATATCTCATAAAAATTGTTAATACTCTACCACCTAAATTTTGAAATATTTCTGAGGGTCGGGGCCTTGTTAATGACATTATAAACAAGTTGCCATTTGAACTACACATTCCAGGTTATCAGTATTGTGGTCCAGGCACAAAATTGGACCATAGATTAAACAGAGGTGATCCTGGTGTTAATCCCCTAGATGCTGCTTGTAGAGACCATGACATAGCATACAACACACATTCTGATCTTCACAAGAGACATGTTGCAGACAAGAAATTAGAAGAGGCTGCATTTGGCAGATTTGTAAGCAAAGATGCTTCTTTAAGTGAAAAAATAGCAGCATTGGGAACCACCATAGCTATGAGCACCAAACAAAAATTGGGGTGGGGGTTGTGAATATATATATAATAAACCTACAATGAAGGCCAAGGGTGTTATGTATCAAATACCTTATGCAGGTCTCAAATCTCTTGGGCCTATTGATAGCCTTTTGACCAAAAAGCAGCGCAAGAAAAAAAATTCTTGTATTGCAAAGGGGCATGGTATGAAATTGTTACTTAGTACCCCCCAATTAAAAAAATTACAACAATCTAGAAAAAAATCACATGTGGGGGGATTTATATTTACCATCCCTGCCATCTTAGCTGCTCTCGGGGCTGTGGGGAGCTTGGCCGGGGGATCAGCTGCCATAGCAAAAACAGTAATAGATGCCAAGAAAAATAGGGCAGAATTAGATGAGCAGAGGCGCCATAACCTGGCCATTGAGAAACAAGGCAAAGGTGTTAAGAGAGCCATGAATAAGTTTAAAAAAAACAAGAGCCGCTTACAAATTTAGATATTGAAGCTTTAATCAAGCCACTGGCCATCAAACATTTTAGAGGTGTGTACAAGTCTGATTCTTTACCAGAACAACCACTCAACAAAGAGTGTGGCATTGTTAATTTGGATAAGTTCAAAAATCAGGGCACTCACTGGATTTGTTATCTTAAATATTTAAAAAATGAGGCATTTGTATTTGATTCATTTGGAGGTGTTCCACCTGAAAATTTAATAAAATATTTAAAATCATCTAATCTTTATTACAATAATGCCCGTGTTCAAAACTTCAAAGATGTTAATTGTGGACATTTGTGTTTATCAGTTCTTGGATATATGTCTCAAATAAATAAACCATCAATTGAAAATTTTCAAAAAGCCTTGTGGTATTTAAAACATCATGGGGGTATTTCATCTCACCAGCCAAAATTCAATATTGAAACTCAAATTGCATGATGACATAGTGTATCCCAAAACAATAGCCCTCAGAGCATTTTATGGCATGTACCTAATCCCTAATATTACACATCACAACAACACAATTGCAGTAGGGGATGAAAAAATTGTCATCACTCCAGGGCAATATAATCTGTCCACTCTAAATGCTCAATTACCCAGAGGTGTGGTGTTAAGTCAAAATTCTGTCACTCACAGAGTAGAAATTGTATCTGCCACAGAAACAGTGAATCTGGGTACTATAGGAGAGCTGTTAGGCTTTGAGAACAACACAAAACTTGAACCAGGCATCAAACACACTGCTATGAATATACCTAAATTCTTAGCCATAGAGACTCTGAATATTCACTGCAATGTGGCTGAGGGTATGATCACCAAATCAAATAGCATAGGCACTCACAAACAAACCGGCATCATTGCAACATTCAAACCTAATTCTGAATTCTTGGAGCCAATCATCTACAATCCATCCCCAACATTATATTTTCCTGTGTGTCATAATAGAATAGATTATATTGAATTGATGGTCACTAATGAAAAAGAAGAATTAGTTGATTTTGCTGGAGCCACAACAACTGCAATCATAGAGATTAATATTTAAATAAAAATACATACAATGGAAAATATTGAGAGTTATGAGCTGCAATCATTCCCCCCAAACAGGAGGACATTTGCAAATTTAAATCAACCCAACACAGAGATTGAGGTTGATCTTGATGTAGGGGATGGATTTATACACCCCCACAGAGCAGATCTATACATCAAATTTGATGTTGTAAAGCTCGATGGAACAGATTATCCGGCAAATTCAAATATAAGATTAGTTGATAATTTTGTGCCGCATCTATTCTCTGAAATTGAGATCAGAAAGCATGGTGTTGTTATAAACAGAGTGGATTATCCCGGCATTACCTCCACAGCTTTGGCCACATTAAAATTATCCAAAACCGAGGCTTCTTACTACAAAATAGGTGGATTTGAGACTGGTGAGAAAATATTATCTAAAAATCACACAGTGCTGTTCCCCATGCGCCTGTTGCCAGGATTCTTCTCAGATTACAAAGAAATTATGTGGAAGGGTGGTTTAAGAATCACATTTAGAAGAGCTGCAAATGATAACAATGCTTTGATGAGGTACAGCACATTAAACTCTACAGGGGAAGCTCTGCCTAATACCTTACCAGATGCAGGCAAATGCATTATTCAGACTATGGAGTTAAGAATCCCTGTTGTTGAATATGAGGCCAGTTATGCTCTTAAACACAAAGCAGATATAATAAAAAATCCACAAATTCCTCTACAATTTTATACATATCAATGTGTACAGAAGCCCGCCGCTGGTACTTATTATGAGTTTGATGCTACAAATTCATTCTCCAGTATACAATATGACATGCCGGATTTTGTAGTAGTATTGTTTCAGACTGGAAGACACAATAATCAGGAAAAAAATTCAAGTAAATTTGATAACTGCAACATCAAGAACATATATCTTAAAAATGGCAGAAATGAGGTTTTTCCTAGAGAAAATTACAATTTAGACATGTCCAAGGATGATTTCCTCAAATTATATGAGGCATTTTCGGCATTCAAGAGGGTCACTACTCGCAATACTGACATGTATTACACACCAGATGAATTCAAAGCACAGAGACCCATGTTTGTAATTAACACTTCAAAAAGGAAACAAGTTGTGGTGAATGACAGGACAAACATTAAAATTATCTGTGAATTCCATGAGGCATTACCTGATGACACCATATGTAGTGTTATTCTCATAGGTGAAAAATCATATGTTTATGATGTAAGAAATGAGAGGGTCACAGAGCAATTCTAGAGGCCCGATTCAAACACAGAAGCCCCTTGATTACAAAGCAATAATACCAACACTTTGCCATCAGAAAATATATTACCTACCCAAATTTTATAGCACCTCTGCTCGTGGCAGAAAAGCTTTTACCTACCCAAATTTAACAGCACATCTGCCAAAAGCTTAAATACAGCAAATATGCAATGTTTTGCAAGTTCTAGGACAAGACCAAACCTTAATACAATTCAGTTTGTACGACAAATATCCAGAAGGCAATATTAGGAATTTCCTCAATATGATGGATGGTAAGTAATTTTCCATGACAGTGTAGATAAGAATTTCTCTTTAAGTCTGATGATAAATAACATGTAATTCCCCTCGGAAAAGGCACAGAACAGGTTATGTCAACAGATATAATCTCCCAGGCATACAGAAGGAATTTCTCTTTGATAATGGATAATATATTATTTCTCTCTGAAAAGACACAATATAGATTATATCTGCTGGCATACAACTCCCGGGCATGCAATAATTTATTGCTGGCCGAAACATGGGACTGATCAAAAGATTATAAAAAACATGGAAGCAATTAATTTGCTTTTACCTTGCAATGTTTGCGCGCAAAGCTCGGGAAGCAAAAATCAATACATAACAAGGTCATTGCTATTCTAAAAAAGCTCTGCATATAGATAAAAAAAATTGAACCTGGTATCTAATTGAACTTAAACCTGAAGTAAATATGTATAGGTAGGTATGGGTTTTAGCTTAATTTCAGGTGTAGCTAATTTTTGACAAGTTTATGGACAAAAATCTGGCTGATGCAACTTTTGTAAGTGTGGGCAAATCTGCTTGAGGGGGGTTCATACTTTCCGAAGGGCATTTTTACAAAAATCTTGGATTAGACAGGGTGCTACACTTGAGCAAAAAACTCATATGAACATGTTGAGCAAGTTTTAAGTGTAGCCAAATCTGCATGAGAGGAGCTCTTCTTTTCTGAAAAATTCTGTCCTCTCCGTACCGTAAATCCCACTACTCACATCAGTCTCCAGGAACAAGGTATCATCGGAGCCGAGATGCAATTTTCTCCCCAGCTGTCGGAAAATATAACATGCCTTCTGTATGCTGAATTCGAATGTGCAGTAGATATAATAAAAGACAGAAGTGTTATCCTCCATCAGTGAGACCAAATTGTCTATAAATATGTGTGCTCGTGTTTCTGGCTCGCAGTGTTATCGAGACAGTTCTGATGTAGACATTATACTACCTGTGATGGAAAATCCACCCGAACGGAAAACCCGTGATATTAATCATAATAGTGTTTCTTCGAAAGTGACATCTTCCAAACCTGTTGACACACGTTTGCTTCCACGACTGCCAGACGCCAGATATTACCCAGGACTCATAGAAATGACCAAAGACAGAGATATTATTATAAACATATGAAAACATATGTAACGTGAGATGGGAAAACTCATAGAACTGATAACCTGTGATGATATTTATAATAGTGATTCTTTGGAAGTACTGTCTGCCAAACCTGTTGACACGCAACCGTCCCCCCAAATGTTAGAAGAATATCATCTTGAGAGTATAGAAATAACAGAACACTGTACTCTCATTTTACGTTTTCGAAAACATAGGCAGCATGAACAAGTCGCAGATCAGGGAGATTCTATCTCGAAACTGTTCCACCAAGAACATTTTCTACGGTGTTTACTCGAGAGATTTTTTACCTCGGACGTTTCCTACCCCTGCCTTGATAATCGCAAACACTGACACTTCCAACTTCCAGGGTACACACTGGGTGGCCATCTATTTTGGCAAAAACAATATGGCTGAATATTTCGATTCATACAGATTTCATCCTTTCTATCCAGAATTCGTAACTTTCCTGAACCGTCATTCCTCGGTTTGGACTTACAACAACATTCCCTTACAGGGGGTATTGGCCACGATGTGCGGACATTACTGTTGCGTGTATGCTTATTACAAAGCACGCCCTGTTACGACCAAGGATTTTATTGAAGCATTTCCTCCCGGTGTCAATAAAGATGGATATATCCTACACCGTTTTCATCAGATCTTCAAATGTTTACCCCATTGCAAGTGCCCGAGAGGGGATCAATCGTGTTGCTCTATCCACGCGATCCGGTGTCGTGTTATGAAAAAATCTATATAAATGTGTGTTGCTGTATCTTTCTCTCAGTGCCGTCGAGACAGCTCCAGTGAAAACATCATGGAGCCTGTTAGGGATTCTACAATGGAAAAACACGACAAACTAGTGAAACGCATGACCAATCAGGATGACGCTTCCAAACGTAAAACTCCCAAACATGTGCAACCCCTCAAAATCGAAACTGTCTCCATCAAGAACGAGCCGATGGACGAGGGAATAGATGTGACTACAGACTGTGATTTCATAAAACGGCGTAGGGAGATCGGCTTTTCCCCAGATACAATCGAATGTCCTGGACTACACAAGGTAGAGGTATGTTTAGATCTCTATCTTGCTAACACATATTTTCTGAACAAGGAGAAAAACAAGTTCGTAGCAAAAGGATTCGAAAAGCAATCCCCTTTCAATTTGGTGTGGGAGTTTTCTCAACAGGGGAGATCACCCGCACGCATAGATTCTAAGCAGATTAGAGAACTGTGGGCTTTGAAATCTGACTTACTGAATTACGTCGAAACAGGTCGTCGATTCAATTACTTGGTTACGGGAAATATCACCGTCAGTGGTGTAAATGTTTTCGGGAAACGTTGTATCTCGATGTATCAGCATCATTCATCCGATGCTTTTATTTTCACAGCCTCTGAACTACACTTATTTTTGTGTAACCTTTTTTGGCCTCTGCAGAAATTAAAGAACGAACGTTATCATAAATTGCAACCCGAAATGGAGGCTTTTGTATATTGTATCAAGAACAATATGGTTTCAGAAAAAAAAGAATTGCCCAATTTAGTGAACTATTTTTATATTCTTTGGTACAACGAACTGATGATTGAAATATATCTTGAGAACAATCTTGGACAGACATTGACATTGTAAATAAATTCTGTTACTTTCATGTATCTGATGTTGTAAATGAACCATTGTTCTTTCTGTGTATTGTTATCTTATGTATTGTAATATAACCCTTCAGGTATTGTAAACCTTTCATATTCAATTGTAAATACAACATTTGTGTTATTCTATGTATTGTAAACCTATATCCATATTATCCATTGTAAATAAAACATTTGTATATTTAAAAAAAAACTCTTTTATTTCTTGTACTTATTACAATAGAAACTGTACATCTTCCAGACATTTTCAACTGCACAGGTTTTTTTTTTAAATTTTCACATTTGCTATGTTCTTTGCATCTTCCTGAAATGTTTTTCACACTATTCAATTTTGGACATTCAAGTTCTTCGATGTTACGTACGGATATTTTACCCATACCTTTTTCTCCAAGTAATTTTTCAAATCATTTCACTTTCTCTGTACCTTTGATGTACACTATTTGATTCACAAGCACAACATATAACAAATCTCCTGATTTCTCATACGGTAGACATCCATCTCCCCAGTTGAGACCGTGTTTGTTGGTACGGAGCCAGTAATTCACTCGCCGATACTTTTCACTCAAAAAGCGTAAACCATATGGAGATTTCACTAAACAGTCAAATGCATTGTCAAAAGGAAATTTTAAAATTCCGACTTCTTTCCACACAAATTCTCCTCCTGCTCCTCGAAGACCTTGAACGTCCAAAAAACAGACATCCATTTTGGGCATCAGGTGAAAACTGTCAACGTATCTTCAAAGCTACCCCGGCATACGGCGCACTTGTCCAATTGGGAAGCACAGGATCCGCAGGAAACAAAATGTCTACACGGGAGAATTACAACACTGCTAGGATTCTGAAAACATATTTTGCACACAGAATCCACACTAGGTTTATCGGACGTTTTCTCAGGAGTCTCTATACTGTCGCAATACTTGCAGCTCTTGGAGTTACGATGTAACGCCGCAATACTCTGTATAAAAGGACACTGGGGTACCAACATGTAATGTCCTAGAAACGGACAATTTTTAGATGTCCAATCGCAAAGCCCGTACGAACAATGAAAACATAATACTCTGTCGCTAAAGCCTGAATAGTAAAATCCTGCTGTCACTAATTCTTCCGGAGTCTGACGTAATCCAATAGGCCACTTTCTGTATGTTCTGTATCTCGAATTCACTGATACGTAATTGATAACATACGTCTCGGCGTGAGTCCAGCAGACGTGGTGAGTAAACACTCTCCTACGTCATAAAAGGTAAAGTAATCGGATACTGTAGGTGACGGCGTCCCAGGTATCGGCGATAAAGGAACAGCCTGAAGATCGTCGGGGAACAGACGTCAGCGAACGCCGAAACCTTATGCAGGAACCACAGGGAAATAGGGATGTCCTTCTAATTTACGTAACAAAGGACGATCACAGCCAGAGCACCACAAGAAATTTCTGTCTGCCAGCAATGAAAGCCACTCTTTCACTCTCTGCTTCAAAGCTTCACCGATCTTGTTCTCTTCCTTCCTGCGACCTAGTTCGCACATACACCCGTGACCTGGAAATCCTGTTCTCTCGTCCGCTCTTCTTTTCCTCTCTTCTATCTACTACAACGTCTCGCAGTGATGATGGACTCCTTTCCTAATCCGCTGAACAGGTAACATCCACACCAGGGAGATTCAGGTATCGCTACATACATAAACGGGAAATAACTCAGCACCCGATGCAGGGCCGTTGGATCGTTGTCCAGGTCGCCGCAAGATCGAACAAGTTCCCAGAACTCCTCGAAGCTAACCTCGTAGAAATTCACACCATTATCAGACAGTCTTGTACCGAACACATCCATCCTCACATGATACTATTATCCTGTATCCCTTCTATTTATACCTTCTTCTTTCTACGTCACGATTTCCGTTAAACATACTTCAAACAGGCACCCTGGAAAGTTAAACTTAAAACATGTTAGGACATGTTTTTTCAGACCACACCCAATTCCAGGAATTTCAAACTCATCAACGGCCGCCCGAGAAAAACACCACCTTCCCCGGAATGACTCATCAACGCCATCTCTCTTCAAACAACAAAAACACGTACCCAAATTCCCAGAATTTCAGAATCATCAACGCCATCTGTCTTCAAACAACAAAAACACGTACCCAAATTCTCAGAATTTCAGGAATGCAAAAGCAATTACCCTTCCAAACCCAATACCCAAACCACATCCATTAATTCTCACAACATTTCCTCGAAACAATACTCAACAAACCCCATTGTCCAAGAAAGGCACTTAACATTCACCGCACCACTTAAAAGCCTCATCAACGCCATCTGTTTTCAGACGCCGGAAACTCCGACCAACCGTCACCGGGAAAAACCCGAATACTTTTCCTCCTCCCCAACAACCAATCAGAATCCTCCTCACAAAATTAAACCCCGCCCATTTTATGACGTCACACAAATCAAAATCATCCTCACAAATTACACTCCACCCATTTTATAACGTCATCGCTCACAACAATACCCCTTGCTTGCCCACACAACTACATCATCAATTGATCTTTGATCGATCTTTTCAAATCAATTGATTTATCGGAATCAACGCGGTACCATAACTACTCTGACCGAAGCCTGGAATAGGTATTGTGAGTGTTCATTGATCAATTTCAGCATCCCCATCTTTGCGATTAGTCAAAAGTGGCAGAAATACAAAGTAAAATAAGCCAATTCAATCAATCAACAATCAGGAATATTGCACAAATTTGCAAGCCATTTAATTTGAAAATAAAAACGTTGCAACAATGTAAAAATTGATCGATAAGTTATCGGGAAATTGTGATTTGACCAATGTCTGAAGATGAAATTTTGGCATTCTGGGCTATCCAACAACCTACTGCATAACATGCCAAGTTTTCTTGTGAGATTATAGAGTTGAAAAAAAGCTAGCTCTTTGAATGAACTGTTTCTTATTTCTATAAAAAGCAGGCTTTTTTTTAAGAAAAACAACAGAAATTTTGGCTTTTTACCAATTGCAGCTAAACTATTTCACTTGAAGTTATTGTTATGAGTTTACAGGTTTGTAGTCACATATTTTACAACTAGCTACAAAAATTTACATGATGCAGCAGCCAAGAGACATATATTGGCCAATCTCAGTGGGCACATATTGCATACTGGTTCAGCTACAATTTTAATCCTAGCTTACCGAGGAAGAGAGGGAGAGGGGCTTGCAATCCAACCACCTCTTATTTTCTTAGATTTTTCAACAGTTTGAAAATAAATTACATGGTTCCCTGGAATGTTCGTAGTGTAATTGGACCGGTTCAAAGTAGCACTTTGTAAGTATCCCATTTTTTTATCAATTGAATATCAGATTTTGAAATATTTTGACAATTTTTGTCGATGTTTTAGCGTTCAGCGATGTTTCAGTACAAATTTTCACTGCACCACTTTTTTTCCCACTCGCACTTGGTAGGTATATCACGATCTTACGTGATACAACTTAACCTATCTTTTTTTCTTACGATTTTTTAATTTTTTTACGATCCTAAGTGATATAACTTAACCTATCATTTTTTTTTATTTACAATCTTTTACGCACCGAACTAACCTACAAGGGACTCTGTTTGTTTTAATATTTCAGTATTTTAAGGTTTTCACAAATTTTATATAACCTAAAATGTGTTGGATGTTGATTTTTTTTTAGCATGTGGCAATTTGTTTATGAATTTTAAAACTGCTCCGTGACCCTCTCGTTCTTCACGTCGTACGCGAAGGACTTCTCTGCAATCAGGATGACGCTGCACACTGTATCCTCGGGCAATGGACTCGCAGACGACCTTGATGTTGGTGCGATCGTTGACCACCACCTGCTTCCTTTTTGTGGTGTTGATGACGAACATGGGTCTGTGGGTTTTGAATTCGCTGGGCGTGTAGTACATGTCGACGTTTCCCTCCGTTACCCTCTTGTAAGCGGTGTAAGCTTCGTAAAGTTTTAGATAATCATCTTTGGTCATGTCGAGGTTGTAATTCTCGCGCGGGAACACTTCGTTCTTTCCATTCTTGAGATAAACATTTTTGATCTTGGAGTCGTCGAACTTGCTGGAATCTTTTTCCTGATTGTTATCGCGTCCGGTCTGAAAGAGTACATTGACGAAATCTGGCATGTCGAACTGTATGTTGTTGAACTGCGTCGTCACGTCAAATTCCATGTGACTTCCGGACGGTAATTTTTGTATGCACTGGTAACCGTGAAAGTGAATCGGCACCTGAGGACTTTTCAAGATCTCCGCTTTGTACTTGAGGGCGTAGTTCGTTTCGTATTCCACCACCGGCATTCTCAACTCCATGCTCCGGATGACGCACTTGGCTGCTTTGGGTAAAGTGTTGGCTATCGGCGTGCCGTCGGCGTTCAAGTTGGTGTATCGCATCAGTGCGTCGTTGTCGTTGGCCGCTCTTCGAAATGTGACTCTCACTCCTCCCTTCCACATGATCTCCTTGTTGTCCGAGAAGAATCCCGGAAGCAGACGCATGGGAAAGAGCACCATGTGACTTCTCGTCGATATTTTGGTTCCCGCTTCGAATCCTCCCGCTTGATAGTATGCTGCGTCCGTTTTGGATAATTTCAATGTTCCCACTGCCGTCGACGTGATGCCTGGATGATCGATTCTGTCGATGGCGGTGTTGTGTTTCCTCACCTCCACCTGCGAGAACAGGTGAGGCCCGAACTTGTCCACGAGTTTCAAATTGGCATTGGGCGGAAACGCTTCTCCGCTTTCCTTCTTCACCACGTCGAATTGAAGGTAGAGGTCCGCTCTGTGAGGATGAACGAACCCATCGCCTACGTCCACGTCATATTCGATCTCCCGGTTCGCTTCGTTGAGATTGGCGAACGTGCGACGGTTGGGAGGGAAAGATTGCAATTCGTAACTTTCTATTTGCTCCATTTCCACTATGTGTGTTATTTATTATACGTTGATCTCCACGACGGCAGTGGTCGTTGCACCTGCGAAATCCACCACCTCTCCTTTCTCGTTCGTCACCACCAACTCTATGTTGTCTATGAGGTTGCGACATACTAGAAAATAGATCGGCGAAGAGGGTGTGTAGATGATCGGTTCCATGAATTGGAACTGGGTTTGAACGTGGCTATGATTCCCGTCTGCTTGTGACTTCCCAGCAACCCGTCCGAGGATTTGGTGATCATGCCTTCCGCTACGTTGCAGTGTACGTTCAAAGTTTCGATGGCTAGAAATTTAGTAATGTTTGCACCCGTGTGCTTGATGCCAGCTTCGAGTTTGGTGTCGTTCTCGAAACCCAAAAGTTCTCCTATGGTGCCCAGGTCCACGGTCTCCGTCGCCGACACGATTTCGACTCTGTGCGTGACCGAATTTTGAGAAAGGTACGTGCCTTTGGGTAATTGAGTTTGCAAAGTAGAAAGATTGTATTGACCTGGCGTGACGACGATATGTTCGCTCCCGACGCTAATTTTGTTGTTGTGATGCGTGACGTTAGGTATGAGGTACATGCTGTAGAATGCACGCAGAGCTACGTATTTAGGATAGACGATGTCGTCGTGCAGCGTCAGTTTCAAGATCGAAGATTCGCTCTTGAGATGGAACACGCCCATCGTGATGCTGTTTCAGATTCCACAATGCTTTCTGGAAATCTTCCACCGACGGCTTATTTATTTTAGAGAGAAAGGCGAGCATGGAGAGACAGAGATGACCGCAGTTCACGTCTCCGAAATTTTGAATGCGTTCGTCGTTGTAGTATATAGAGGTTTTGTTTGTTTTCAGATAATTGACTAAATTTGTAGGTGGAACACCTCCGAAACAATCGAAAACGAATACTTTGTCATTTTTGTGGTAACATATCCAATCCGTGCCTGGATTTTCTTGACGGTCCAAGTTGACTACTCCGCATTCTCTTCTTTTAACGGTTGAAGGTAACGAGTCGGACATGAAAACGCCTATGAAGTGTTTAATTTGTAATGGTTTGATCAGAGATTCAATGTCTCGGTTGGTGAGTGCTGTTTCTTTTTTTTAAACTTTTTCATCACGCCCTTCACCCCTTTCTTCTCCATGGCCAGGTTGTGACGTTTCTGTTCTTCCATTTCCACCTTGTTCTTCTTCGAGTCGATGACGGTTTTCGCGATGGCGGCGCTACCCCCAGCTAAACTTCCAACGGCCCCCAATGCTGCCAGGATGGCCGGGATGCTGAATATGAACCCCCCTGTCTTTTGCTGTTTTCGCGAACGCTGCAACCGTCTCAATTGTGGAGTACTGAGCAGCAATTTCATTCCGTGTCCTTTGGACAAGCAAGAACGTTTCTTCTCGCGTTGTTTCATGGTGAGTAACCCATCGAGGGCACCCAGCGTTTTCAGATTCGAATATGGTATCTGCTACACGACACCCTTGGGCTTCATTTTTTTTTACGGTATGTTATTTATATAAATGTTCTGATATTTGTTTTTGTTTCGTGTAATTTTTTTTTCAAAGTATGTTATTTTATATACTCCGCGCAGCCCGTTACACAAATTCTATTACGTGCTTTGTTTTCTTACCAAGAAGTTCCTTTGTCCCATTGTACACGATTCGAGTTTTGTTCTCGATTAAAATAGCTAGCTTCTCGTCGGATAACATGATAGCGTATCGATCTGGTAAAAATAGACTGTATTGTCCGTTGAGCAACAGACGCACCTTCGGACCATACTGGGTAGAAACAATTGAACCGGAAGTTATCGTGTAAGGTTTGTCGACTTCCAGTTCCTGAATTTTTACATACTCGACGGACAAATTTAGCATTTGTTTTAATGCTTGGAGGTCACTCATTTTTTTCAGGGTGAACGATTCGACGTTCAAATTTTCTAAATATTCGATCTTCTGCTGAACCGTGCTCAACGTGTCCTGAATACTCGTCAACGCGCTTGCTTGAACGTGAATATTTTTAATTTCTTCGTTGATCAACTCCAAAGATGCCTGAAGCGTAGCGATGGTCGTTTGAATGTGTTCGAAATCTTGATAAGCTTCCAATTGAATTTTTATGTTCGCAACGCTTTTACCGATGACCTGCAGTTCGTCTGACGATGGTAGGTTTGTCATGGTATCTTCCAAAGTCTGTAACTTGGATTTAATTTCTTCCAACGTGCTGGTGAATTCTTCTTGTAATTTAGAAACGACGACATGCAAGCGTTCTACATCGATATCATTCACGACGGTTTGAAGTTCAGAGAAATTCTTTTCAATTGCGGAAGTTCGTTCTTCGATTTCGAGTTTCATTTTTTCCAAATATTTCGATTGAAATTGCTGTAATTTGGCCAAATCATTTTGATGCGAATCCACGCTCAACTGTATATTTTGAACGTTGTCGTAAGAAGGTACGTCAACATAATTTTTTATTAGCGTTTTCAGTTCGGAATCGATTTTCAGAATAGGATCGACACATTGCGTTTGGAGCGTAGCGATCTCCGACCCTAAACTTTTGTTTAAGGTCTCCTGCAAAGCGATCAAATCGCTCCTCAACTTTTTAACTCGAACGTCGAGCTTGAGCATCTCTTCTGCGTGGTCTACACGCTTGGTGTGGCCGAAAATGTCGTTAGGCATTTTGTTAACGGTTATTTATAATAGGATAGGTGATTCGTAATTCTACGAAGAGAGGAATGAGTTTGTCGTAATCTCCGAGTAGTTGAACGTAAAGATAATCTCCTGCGGAAACATCGTACGTAATGTTAGAAAGCATCTTGTCGTGCTTGATTCGAAAAATGTTCTTGCCGGTAGATATTTTGATTTCGCCTACGTTTTCCGGATTCACGGTGATTTGAAGTTTCCCACCGATCGGAATTTCGTAAAAATGTAAATTGTTGTTGAAGATGTAAATAGTTTTGCCGACGTCTTCATCCAATTTCGTCCAAATGCTGTTGAGGTGAATGATCAACAGACCGTTGAGTTTAGGTAACACGGAAGGTAAGACTTCATGATCTGGTATGGACGGTGCAGTTTCCATGATGATCTGTTTTTTGAAACCGAACAAGTTCATAGGCATGCTGGTTATTTAAGGATACGGTCAAAGTTTTATTTTGTTATGACAGTCAAAGTGTTTTTTTTTACTGAGTAACAAAATGTTTTTTTTTTGAGTTAGTGAAAATTGTTGTGTGTGGTGGTGAGTGCTAATTATTTGCACTGTGCGCAATTCTTATTTATTTCTAAACGACGATGTCCCCAAGGCAATGTGTGAATACCACACTCGAGGACGCACCTCTTATCGTCATCGGGATCCAGCGCAATTTTTCTAACTTTGTTTGTGGTGATGATATGGTCGACGCTCTGGATTCTTTGTTCTATACTTAGTGTCGTCGATTGTGAATAAAGGCAATCGATGTAATCGTGGAAGGTGAGTTTGTTCTCCACCGTATTTTTGCCCACACCTTTTGCTTTCTTCGTGACGCTACTCTCTGTTCTCATGGCATACATCTTCGAACGCAAACCCGCGAACTCGACAATAATATCACCGTTACATTCATCTTTCAGTTTACCTAGGACTTCTTTGTTACGAGATGGAATTCCAAATCTGTTGGGTTGAGGATACGCAGAAGTATCGAAATACTCAATCATGGAAGGATTTTTTATGTCTTCGTATAGGTTAGATGTTTGTATGCTGTAAATATAGCTGTCGGTGTCCGTGTACAAAAGTGATATTTTATCATTGTAGAAGGGTTTCATCACGTCATAATGAAATTCGAACATGTAAAGTTTCGACAAGTCGAGAACCGTTGAGCCAACGTAAATTGGTTTTCTGAATTTCATCAATTTTATATCTAGATTGAAAAGTGCCAAATTCTCGTTATAAATTTTTCTCGACGTGAATCTAGGATCGGCTATCCACTTCCGACATTTATTCTTATCGGAAATTAATTTCACGTCTACGTGCTTTCTAACATTCTCCATGGTCTTTCCGTACACCGCATTGTTCATTAATTTAAAGAAGTCCTTGTCTAAATCGGAAGTGGCAGCTGTTCTATGTTGTGTGTTAGTTTCTATGTAAGGTCTTAACCACGTGGAATGTTTAAACTTTAGTATTCTTCTAACATTTACTATCTGAACACCCTTCCCAATCAAAAACCGGAGATTCTTGTAGTGGACGACGTATCTCTCTTTAGGGTCCAATGTTAACAAAAGCTTGTCTTGAACCGAGTCGGGTGGACATTTGATTTCGGGAGTCGGAGGCAAATCCGAAAACGTGTCGTGCAGGTGGTCGGAGAATTGGAGATCTACCTCTGCGAAGAAACCACACTCGCTATCGTCGAAATGAATAATGTCTATCGAAGTGGGATCTAACCATTCGAATCCCCCGTAAGGAAGTTTCTGAACCATGGCATGTCCGTAGAGATTATTAACGTCGGCGTAGAAGATGTAATTCGATGCTCGATTTGAATCGTAATCTTCTTTCATGTGTACGTTATTAGCTTTTGCATGTCTCTGTACGCATTGCACCATTCCACCTCGTATCCCTCTTTCGATAAATAGCAACATGTCAACGTCCGATATCAGTTCCAGCTTGACCTTTGTCTGGAATAACATTGCCGACCACGCTAATCCCGGTAGACTAGAAATACGCTGGATCTAATTTATAAATATTCGTTGCCGTTTTCCTGAACGCTTGAAAAACATCCGCGAGTATCGTCACGTCTAATTTTAAGTAGGCATCGTGGTAGTCTCCGAGTGTCCTACATTCTAATTTCTCCCACATGAGTTGCGCGTGTTGGTATTCTTCGTCCGTGATTCCTTTCTCTCTGAGTCTGCTGTAAAATTCTCTTGGAAGTGGAAGAGCGTCGTCGTTAAATTTAGAACCATCACTAACATATTCGTAAGGATAAACCCCTTTACGTCTAACGAGTTCTATGTCTACGTTGGGAAAACTAGCTTTAGTTATTTTAAATTGATCGTCGGTGAGTTTGTTCGCTAAAGCATCCAGACTTGCAGAGAGAAATCTATACGAATCCAGGAAGCGCATCTCGATTGTATTTTTCGTTCCCGGAATCGACACTTGCTTGCTGAGACTAATGTAGCGTTCTTCATTCTCGGCCAAGACACCTATACGTTTCGGATCGTAGCCAAGATGTCTCACCAGGTGGCGAAAATCATATCCGCTTCCGTTGTGAAAGAATATGGGGATGAATTTAGGTTTCTGGATTTTAAGATTGCACGTGTTGCAAATTCCACCTATGTAGTTTCCGCTGAAATGATCGTGGTGGAATATTTTTTTGTTCTCATCAGTGAAACTTTGATCACATACCGGACACACCTCAGTGGAATTGTAATTTTGAAGTTCATTTTCAGTTAAAGGTGCCATCGGTTTTGATGTAAGCAGTACGCTACCAATTACCACAACCTCCTCCACCATTTTTTCCAGGAAGTGTTCGATTACATTTGGCCCGCGGTATATATATGCTTCATTTATTTTATCACGTCGCACAACAACATAGCCGAAACTATTAGGTTGATGAAGCTGGTACGGCGTTGTGGAGGAAATTTCAGGATCCAGTTCGCAGTACGAGAGTGGTTTGAGGAAAGACTCGAAATCAGCAACGATGATGGCCGGATGTTCCAACAATGCTTTGTGCATTTTGAATTCTTCGACTTCGTTCGTTTCGGGCATCAACATTCTAGCCGGTCTGTTGTCACCGCAATAAATTTTATGTTCGGCAAGTTTCTCGATAGCAATTTGACGACTATAAAGATTTTGATGATCACGTCGGTCACGATCGTCGAACGTGGTTAGGCATCTCGGGCAAACTTCGATGCAATGTTCATGCTTGGTTGTTTGGCTTTTGACCAAACGTGATAGTGAACGAATTAGCGTGTAGTGATGAACATCCTCGTTTGAAATTAGAAGAAGATTAATCACACGAGCATCGTCATCGTCGATATCGCTTATCCTGACGGGATACACGAGATATTTATCTGACGTGAAGGAATATACATTAATAGCGATGCGTTTTCCGGCACGATTTTCGAACTTTGTTATATCCGACAATGTCACCGGGTATTCGATGCCAGACATTACACTTTCAAATTCGGACTCGTATTGCTTGTAATGATAAATCCGTTCTGGATTATTTAACCAATGAACAGGATGCAGTGCAGCCAATATACACCAAAGGAGACATTTTTTATCGCTGTTCTGTATATTTAACACAGCCCTCTTGTGTTGAATGTTCGGTGGAAGAGGAACGTAGCTGGAAGCGCGAAGAGGCGAGAATTGGTTCACGTAAACAGCTAACGTGTGAGGACTTCCACATAGAGACCATCCCGACCCTTTAGCCTCGAAATCGTCATGTTTGTTCACCAGCTCGTTGGAAACTTTATAATAGAAGTTGTCCAAATTTTCGACGTCAGCAAAATAAAGAGTCGGGTTTTTTGTACGATGATAAAAAAATACTCGTTGTGCCATCAACTTTCTCGTATTCAGAAAACAGTACAACGTATACTTTTATAGAGTTGTTTTCAAGTTTATCTTTCAAAATATTTAGTACAGATGTTTTTGTTTCGTCCAAGAAACTTAGAATGTCACGGCCTGGTTCTGACTTAAATGAGAAATCCTGGAGTTGGTCGTTGAATGCAGATCTAATTGGTTTGCGTTCATTAGATAATTTAATTTGCTTGGAAGTGGAAGCTTCCGTTTCTGAATAATCGATTTTCCTTTTCGATGCTTGTCCAGTCGATGTTTTGCAAATTTTGAGGTGTTTATTTAAATGTGCAATGCTGATCATCTTTCCGCATCGAGCACAAGACTTAGAAGGTAACGAACGATTAATTCTCGAACCTGTTTCGCTACATCTTGCCCTGTGTACCGTTAAATTGTTCCTTGAGATTAGCTTCCCACAAGTAACACATTCAGTTTTATCATTTTTACGATTGAAACTGGTGGTGGATGCCATTGCTTTTTCGAAAATCACAGAAATCAAAAAGTCTAGTATATAGCGATACAATTTTCAGGTATGTTATTTTATATAGAATTTCTTGGGGTGAAATAGAAAACGCACGATCACGTCAAAATTCAATCTGGTCGAAATTACTATGAAAAACCACGTGAAACACCTTTGAACTTGAAATAATAGATGGTATGTAGCTGCAAAGAAAGTTAAATACCTATTTTTTTTTACAAAAAAACGAGGAGCGCTGCGACAGGACGTACGTACTCTTCGGCTGCTCTCACGAGACTGACTGATCTGCAGTGTATGCCGTCTATATATAATAAAAGCGCGGACCGTATTGAAAACACCTGTAATAATTAACCAATCAGAAGACGCCTCGTTAGATATGATTCGTCACATTACGTCATAACTTGTTGCAATATGTTGTGTAATAGTTTACTCCCTTATAGTTAATACAACGAAGGGCATTAGATATGAGTCATCACAATGTTACGTAATAACTTGTCGCGCAATCAGAAGATATGAGTCATCACATTACGTATTTTTTAACTAATCAGAAAAACACACACAAAAAAAATACTCGAAAACTAGCTAAATTTACTCAAGCTTTTATTTTTCATAATGTCAAGAGCATCTACCTCTAGCGCAGGTTGCATGTTTCTTACTTACAGACTGATAAGAGCTTATGAAAGAGCACCATACTTGGCGAGCTGTAGAAGCCACAATTACCTAACCTATTTTTTTTAAATATATTTGTAAAATCCATCTAATGTTTGAATTTAAAAAATATATATTATATTTGTTAACTGTTTAAGGAAATTTTTTGCAAAATACCCCGACAACGTTTCAGCTACTAGGACCTCATTACCATGAGCCTAATCCTAGTAAGCCACATACACACCTGTTCTTCGTATCGCATATGCTAGTAAGTCAGATGACATACTGGGAGAATCACAATTCCTCCAATGATCCCACCACAACAAACGTCGCACATGCTAGAAGAAACAGGATCAGGATATTTTATGCTAAATTTACGGCTGCCTGTATGCAGTTATAGGCAAATCATTAAAGAGCGCTCTAATATACAATGATTTCTCCTAACATGTACCCTAACATACAATTTAACATAACAAGTAAAATTTCGATTCGTCTATCTATACCCAACAAAACTCAGAAACTGTCATACGCGAGAGCTAATATTTTGCAACAACTATAATTACCCAACACTAGCAACAAGAACAAAAAAATTATATCAATTACTTGTATACTATTAATTAGTAATTTTAGATAATATTAATTATTAGTTTTCAGTTGTAATTAATTTTAAAAAACAATTAATAACATGTTAGGTGATGATAACCAAGTGCAAAAAGCATTGCATTTTTTTTTACACACAAACAAAGCACCACTTAGTTCATCGAGTCTCGGTGTCCTCTCTCCACCCATACCAGGTCGTCATGGAACCAATTTTTTTTTTGATCAATCGAAAAATTTTCTAAGTTCACAGCCTTAAAAAATCTTAAATTGCAAATATCTCGAAAATGTTAAGAGTTATCGAAAAAATATATCGAAAAACCCCCATACGGTATCGTTAGATACCCCCTGTCGATTTTGGAGGTGTAGAATACGTGTACCAAGTTTTGGTGGTCCTGGGGCCAAGGGTTAAGAAGTTAGCCCACCTCCCAAAACTTTGATCACTCGTAAGTTTTGAACGAATAGTCGTAGAGAGGTCGGGTTTAGTGCGTTGGTCGAGTCTCGGTGTCATCTGTCCACCCATACCAAAATGAATAGGTCGTCATGAAACCAAATTTGACCCCCATCTGTCGAAAATTTTCCAAGTCCAGCGTTAAATTGCAAAATATCTCGAAAACAGTAAGAGATAGAACAAATATCCTTCCCGTTGACCCCCTGGTCGAGTTTGGTGATGCAGAGTACGTGTACCAAGTTTTCGGAGGTTCTTGGAGGTAAAGGGTGGGCCAATTGCCAAAAATGTTTTTGATCACTCGTAACTTTCGAAAAAATAATCATAGAGAGCTGGAATTTGTTGCGTTAGCATCGTCTCGGGTCCTCTCATAACAAAATTGGCGTAGGTTGTCATGGAACCAAAAAAAAATGTTCCGAAAATTTTCCAAGTCCTGTGTTAAAAAATCTTAAATTTGCAAATATCTCGAAAATGGTAAGAGTTATCGAAAAAATAACTCGAAAAACACCCCCATCCCGGTAGCAAAGCTACCCTCCCTGTCGACTTTGGAGGTGGAGAATACGTGTACCAAGTTTTGGTGGTCCTGGGGTCAAGGGTTAAGAAGTTAACCCACCTCCCAAAACTTTGATCACTCGTAACTTTTGAACGAATAGTCGTAGAGAGGTCGGGTTTAGTGCGTTGGTCGAGTCTCGGTGTCCTCTGTCCACCCATACCAAAATAAACATAGGTCGTCATGGAACCAATTTTTTTCATCAATCGAAAATTTTCTAAGTCCAGCGTTAAAAAAAATCTTAGGACAAAAAAAAACCTACAAAGACAGAGACATGGACATAGACATTACATATAGACATAGACATTACACATAGACATAGACATTAGACAACATAACCTAACTTAACCGGGAACACGAGCCCGGGGACAGGGATAGGATCCCGGGGACAGGGGTCCAGGGATAAGGGGGGGACCCCCGGGGACAGGGGGTACTCACTCCTCCGCAGCAGTGGTTGAACGCAGCTAATGATCGAATATTGTTTCCAATGTGCTTTGGATACATACATGAACACCATATATATATATATATATATATATATATATATATATATATCAAGAACAACATATACATTACACAAGCCCGTTCAGAATCCGTAGACTCAACACAGACAAGTAAATATACACACTGTTAAAGACTCCTAGACACGCTGAAAAACTTTCGACCACGACCGAGTTCGAACCTATAGGCCACACGTAGAACGAACAATGACAAGAACGAGTGAACGCCTTAACACGCACGGCTACGGAGGAGAACCGAAAAAGGTTGTGTATAATTGTTCTTTTATGCATCCACGCAGTGTTGCCACATGACCGAGATTTTTAGCCAAAAGAGAAATTTCGATTAAAAATACCACAATACCGCAACTGCACCACCGCTAATAATGCTGCTATTATGTCATTTGCTTAGGTGAAGGGAAAACATTGTCCAAAAAGGGAAATTTTGCCCCTTGGGAAGGGAAATTGTGCCCTCATAGTGTGGCAACACTGCGTCCACATCGCCGGTGGCGACATCTAGTAGCAAACACTAGAACTATTTCCTAAGGTATCGTCTTCATGTTCTCTATTTTTCTCGACTGAAATATTAAAACAAACAGAGTCCCTTGTAGGTTAGTTCGGTGCGTAAATAAAAAAAATGATAGGTTAAGTTATATCACTTAGGATCGTAAAAAAATTAAAAAATCGTAAGAAAAAAGGATAGGTTAAGCTATATCACGTAAGATCGTGATATACCTACCAAGTGTGAGGTGGAAAAAAAAGTTGTGCATTGAAACTTGTACTAAAACATTGCTAAACGCTAAAACATCGACAAAAAATTGTCAAAATATGTCAAAAACTGATTTTCAATTGATAAAAAAAGGGATACCTCTACAAAGTGTTGCGTTGAACCGGCCCAATTACACTACTAATGTTCCCAATATTTTTGTATTACTTCTGCTCATAAAAACATAAATGTAATGTAATTAGGAGGCAAAATGCACTTGGTGGACATATCATGCGCAATCTTTGAATGCGTCTAATTCGAGATACTCTTGCCAGTGACAGTGTACAATTAGTTGGTAATGATGGTAATTATTGTAATAATTATATTTAATAAACAACTGCACTTCTACAAACAAAAAATCATTAATAAAAATGTCATGGGTTTTGAGAGTTTTATGGAATGATAAAATATATGACACACTCATGTAATAACTGGTTATTATCTTTTATTCATGATAGTAGTTTCTGTAATTATTATAATTATTAAATAACTAGCCAGATATAATCAGAAAAGGAAGCAGTCATTCAATAATAAAATGGTTTCAATGTGACACCCCCACTACCATTCGTTGCTTCGGTCTGAATGTTCTTTCTCTATACTTAACAAGATTATTAGCTATTTCATCCGAGTTTAAGATTTAGTTTAGCCTGCAAATCAGAGAGAAAAATTTGCAAGTACTGTTGTTGGAAAAAAGCCAGCTTTTTATATAAGGTACCTTTCATAATAATAAATGGACCTCTGGAGTGGAATAAAGTAAATGCTCTTGCCTTGTAACAACCTCAATGGAGGCAGAGTGCTTCGGATCTAATTTCAAACTGTAGGTCCAGTCCCGATCTCTTAAATATTTTTTTGCCATTTGCAGTCAGTCTTATTTGCTTGTTCTTCAGCTTTAATGCCAGTGCATTTCAACAAAAGGTCCGTTGCACCCAGGGATTGACAACTAATTTAAATCTAATTTCATATTTGCCAGCAAGCCTATACATAATTAAACTATTTATTACTCTTTATGATTATGCCATAGTTTATATATTAATATTGAATATTCATTGAGACTGCATGTTAATTCACACAAACTTTAAAGATCAGAAATGTATTTATGAATAATATTCTTGGGATCAGGGCATCGAATTATAAGAAATAAATTTAGTGGGCTGTGATCTCAAAGGTGAGAACCACTGCAACAAGTAGCAAAATTACATCACTAGTTGCTCCGTGTCCAGGTTTAGCCGCCATTTAACCAAATTATACATTATGTACTGGAAAGCTAGAATACAAATGTATTTTACTGAACACAAACTTTAATGTAAAGAGATTTCATACTAGATACTCAAAAGATAGAGCAGTATATTATTTTTTGCTTCATGTAAATGATTATATAACAAATTCAAGCATTGAAAATCATATCATACCATTAGGTTATATTAAAAACACATACAAAACTACTCTAGTTATGTGAATATTTTTATACTACATAGATATATTTAATAAGCCTACCGAAATATGAAGATGACACTCTGAAAGAGCAGCCCATTCAAAAAAGCCAGCTTTTTTGAAAACACTGTTTATATCTAGGTACGAATTTCATATTGTAAATTGTATTTTATATTTAGAAATGAGTGCCTATTTTACAGTAGGGAGATATACGAAAACCATGCAACAGGAAAAGTACTGCCAACTCCTGTATTTTCATTGATTTAAGACATTTTTGTGAAAAAGCTCAACCAGAAGAAGCTACGGAGAAAAAAAAAACGTGTTTTTTTCCCCAAAAAGGCAGTTTTTCCAACCACTTCCAAACATGGAATAACAGTTATTCTTTACATTTATATCAAAACGTTTACAGCAATTCCTTCAATCAAACATCTCAAACTCTCTGTGCCACATCTAAGGGAAGGGATAGATGTGACAAAATGAGACTTCTTTTTCTAATGTCTGTACTTTAAGAATACAATAGGCACAATTTTGGAAAGGGAAAAAATAAATTAATTATGAGCTCTGTATGTTTGTACAATTTCTCAAAGGACCAAAACCATTGTTGGAAAAAATTCTGCATCTCACATAGAAAATGATAACATGAACACTTTATTGCCTCCATGATGGCATAGTGGTAACGTCGTTGCATTGTAATTAAGGGGTCCCAGGTTCAATTTCCGGTGGAGGCACTTAGCAGCTCAGTTCCCACTTTAAACTTTAGGTCTAGACCCGATTAGCTTATCTGTGCATAAAGTGAACTTAAACAAAAAATCACTTCAAACCGCAACAAACACTTTCTTATGCTGTGCGAAAGTCACACAAAAGCACAAACAGGAATGATCATAGGTGAATATATGTCTGCTATGTAATTTAACCAACATTTTCGAGGCTGATTTGGAAAAGAAATTTGCATTTGATTGTCTCTGGATTCTGAGTTTGAAGTGGAAAATGTTCGCTGGGGGATGTTTGATAGAGCCTTGGATTTAGTTGGGAGGATGCTCATGTAGTTCAACATGGTGACAATGAGACAACTAGGGCGTAGGGGTGCTTGCGAAAATGTTTTTTTTTATGGATTTTTATGCTTGCCATATGGAGGGAAAAAGTTTCACCAAGTTTTCTTGCTATATATATATGCCTTTAGCAAGCTGTCTGGTGGGAGGAACAATGGCTGATGGGAGCAATGGCAGATATCTATATCTTGCTGATGCCAATATTCTCACTGTAAATCAAGGAGAATGTGATGGTAGATTACACTTTAAAACTTGCACAACCACAAGCCCGGCAAATATCTAATTCGTGGTTAGGTTTCTGTAACTGCAGTGTAAATATGTTAATCTGAATCAATGTATTGCTTTTCATGACTTTTTTGAGTAAAAAATGCAAATTATCCCAGTTTCCATTACATCATTATAACTTACTTGTTTTGTTTGTTGTTTCCGAGTCTGACCCGCACACGCCACTTCTGCCATATTAGACACCTCTTGCTGTAGCATTTGACCAGTGTTGGTGAACAGTTCTTAAAAGAAGAAATTTTATGAATTAAATCAGTAGTAATTTATTTCTATTTAAATTCGATTTCTGATGTGGATGAGTAGTCAAATAAATTACTTATAAATTAACATGTGAAATGCTCGGTAGTGCATAGAAGACAAATTGCAGAAACAATAGCGCAACATTGGACATTGGGTATATTCAACCCCAGGCCGAACATAACCATTATATGCAACAGTCAACGGTCATTAATGAACTGATAGGATTATTTTGATGGGCGACTGACAGTGGAATTAATATAGAGTATAAAAAGGGTAATGGTGGAACCTACCCCACATCCAAGGTTGGAGTTAATGTTTCATTTCCCCCATAGCATTGCAATTTAACATTCATCGCCCCGCCAACCGTGGGACCATTATTACCATTACAGCAAATTACTTTTCCCCCACAATTTTATAATGGAAAATTATTCATCCTTGTAGCATTTTAAAATAGTAGGATTCAATTGTCTGGAATGGCACAGCAGCATTTATCAATCGTAGCACCCTTTTGATGGACTTTCAATTCATCCAGCACTAAAATTGTTGCTTGAGAATAAGAACTATATTAGGTGTATTTTTTTAATTATTTTTTTATAAGAGGCATGTTCCTGGCTATGATGTTTATATAACTACATATTAACCATTCACTACCACGAAGGTGCACCTAACTAGCAGACTCACATTTTCATTTGCTTGACAACCCCCAACCCCTCTCATAGAAAAATTCCTGGGTGCACCTATGCTTGCACATATGTTTAAAACATATAAAACTGATTGAATTTTTTGATATTCTCCTCTCCTCGATTGCTGACCTTCCTTGGAACAATTTGGTTTGATTTTAACCACATGCCTATGTGTGCAGGGCATCTCAAGCCTCACCAGAAAATAAGTCATACCTCCATCCTCAAAGGACTGGAGATAACAGAAAAAAAATGAGTAGAGAACATACTTTTTTAAAACAGTTATGGCTTGGCTCTCAAAATGTATATCACAAAATTTAAAAACAGGTACTGCCAGATACAATGAAAGGAAAACATGCATTCTCTGCTTACAAGTGATAAGCCTAACTGAGTAACTTAACGACTGGTGCAAGTAAAGAATAAATAAAATTAGAAATTAAGTTTTGACACAGAAAAAAATACCCAAGTGGTGATTAATGGTGAAAATATTGGAAAAGCAGACTAAATATCTAGTGATATGGTCATTCCAAATTTTTAGAGTGGTGCTTACTTAACCCATGCACATAAATGCCTAACCTGATAAGCAGCATGGAAACTAATAATACAACACAATCTCTTATGAATTAGTGTGTGTCTCGTAACAAATATTCCTCATATTACAATGAATAATGAGACCAGATTAAATAATAATAATAATAATAATAAAAGCATTAGCTTCATCACCTGGCACAGTTGGTCACTGTAATAGGAACGACTGAAGACGACCGGACACTTCTCAGATTTTCTTCATATTTGGCATTCTCACTAATTGAGGCCTCGTAATTACGAATCTGAAGTTAAAAGTTGTCGGAAATGCCTACAAATTGCAAAATAAGCTAAAATAAGGCGTTAGTTTTTGGAATGAAAACAGTCTATTTTCGCGAAATTTTTTGTTTCACAAGCAAATATATATACTCCTGATACTACTACGACACGAAATTTTAACTATGTTTGCCTAACCTAACCACACTAACCACATGTCAATGGTTCGTGGGGCTAGCATCAATGGTTCACAATTATTTTGCAATTTCTAGATCCTGATACTACCACGACACGAAATTTTAACTATGTTTGCCTAACCTAACTGGAACTAACCTAACCACACGTCAATGGTTCGCAATTATTTTGCAATTTCTAGACGTTTCCGACAAATTTTAACTTCAGATTCGTCATTAGCAGGCCTCAATTAGTAAGTATGTCAAATATGAAGAAAATCGGAGAGGGGTCCGGTCATCTTCAGTCATACCTTGTAATAATATACATGTAACCAGTCACAGCACCCTGACAATACTGCAAGTCATGGCATGCTGTATCTTTCAGAGGGCTATGGTAGCCAGTACCATGTCTGTTTTGTCTATAATTGTATACTTAAATGTAAACAGAATTTTGATTAAATGTGTCATGTACATTTTGTGTTATCAACGGCTAATTTTATTATTGCCACCAAAGGAGCTGAAGTAACAAGAATCGAGATTCAAAAATAATTTACAATTTTACTTCGTGCATGTTGTAGATCCCATCCATATTTAAAACAAAGTCTGATTGCATAAGTTTGCAAGAATGTGAAAATTATATTTTTGCAAGCAATGTAATCAAAAATAGAGTTGGGAAAAACAGCTTGGAGACATATGCGAACATGTAACAAAAAATATTTTTGGGCCTTTTATACAGTATGTATAAACCTAACCTTCCTAACCTACTAACGTATGCATCCAATAGCAGAAATAACCTAAACTTGACTTACCTATAATATTCACATATTTATTTCTGCTATAGATAGGATGCAGACATGAGTAGGTTAGGCAGCTCAGGTTTATGCATACAAAAGGGCAAAAAAGGTTTTTGTTACATGTCAGCACATATCTCGAAGCAGGCATAGCTGTTGCCACTCATCTAGGCAGTGTGTAAAATTCAAAAAACTGCATGACAATGGTGCTGCCCTCAATTTACACATTGTAACAATATCGCAGAATGAATTAGTTGAAACGTGAATATTTTTAGATAGAGGCTGGGAACGTAACAACTTATATGGTACAAGGTATTCTACATCTCTTCACTATGCACAGGAAAGATATAAAATTTTCTTTTTCAAAGAATAGGGTAAGTTTTGTGCAAAATTTAGGGGGGGTTATACTGTAAATGCAAAAGGTGTATATTTAGGCCACAGCTTCTTCACCACGTGATGAGAATAGCATATGGAATTGCTATCACAACGGCTCTAAACCTGGCCTGCCTAACATAACAAATGCATTTAGGAATGTAATACCCCTTCATACCTACATCACGGGCATTGTAAAGGGTAAAAATTTACTATCCTTCGGACACCTCTAATTTTTTCGTTTCGTCAATTTTTGACATTCGTACTTACGTATCTGCTTCACGGAATATTCCTGAAGGTGTATCAACGTTGTTTTGATGAAATTTGAACTATGTTTCCTAACCTAACCACACGCCAATGGTTCGTGGGGCTAGCACCAATGGTTCGCAATTATTTCCAATTTCTAGATCCTGATACTAACAAAGGTAAAGTGTTCCCCTGTGCATAGCACCACGCCATGAAGGCGTATAGAGGGTGTGGGGATACTAACACGACACCAAATTTTAACTATGTTTCCTAACCTAACAGAACTAACCTATCCACGCGCCAATGGTTCGTAGGGCTTGCTATTCTCCGTCGGAGAATTAATTTTCAACCAACAACATGAATTTCAGCTATGAAACATTCCCACATCACACAAAACACCTTCCCGATGTTCGACAATGCTACAGGAACTTATTACGGCAAGTAGTTTCTTCTGTAAAAATAAATAAATGTGTCCGAAGGATAGTACACAAGTACCTTGTAAAGTATTTAAGAAAGAATTTTAATGCTAGCAACCCTAAATTTGCTGCCTAACCTAACAATGAAAGCATTTAGGTCTGTAATAATTATTCATACCAACGTCAAGTGACATTAGCAGCAGCAGCAGTCCACAACGGAACACTTTGCAGTATTCTTCCACGTTATTTTATTTGTGTGCGCTGGAAATGTTCACTGCAATAGTGGTACCCTTGTCCCTCTGTACCCCAAAAGAAAGTGAAATATATTGCATTGTTTATGAAGATTTTGTTGTCTATGAACGTTTTCAGTTAATTTTAGCTCTCGAAAATGTGAAGTAAAGTAAGTTTGTTTCCTTAGCATGTTACTTTATTGTGAAGCAGAACAGCCCGAAGGCTTCACGCAAGTGAATATAGCACCCAAAACGACTTTCCACAAAAAGGAGCTATAATTTTACGTAGTTAGGTTAGGATTGTTAGGTTTGGTACTGATAATCATTTTCGGCGCGTTCTTTCGATATTTTACTGTACATACAAACAATTTTGGTACTACTTTACTATACCGGAGACACCTATTAATGGTTTATTTCGCAATTTTTTACATTGATAACGTACTATTCTGCGTTGTAGAACATTTCTTTAGGTGAAATAATGGATTGCTAACGAAAGTAATGTCTATTTCTTACATACGATAGTCCCACGAACCATCACGGGGACGAGGTATGCCTACTAGGTTAGGTTAGGCCTGTTAGGTTATGTTCCATTAGCACTCCTTTCTTTCAATTTAGCATACACGGACAACATCGGAATTACAAATTCCACGGCATCTTCCACACCCGGCAACAACTTCACGACCCATCCTTGACACATCATGTTGTAGCAGCAGCAATAGCACGTATTGTGCTCTCGTGCAGAAAGCAAATGGCGGCAGCAGCAATAGCGCGTCGGAAGTATATTTTCGTAGAAAACCACATGCATTCCCATTAAAATGGATCAAAACTACATTCCCGAACATCAACAACGCTACAGAAAATGATTTGCGTAAGTACTTTCTCCTTTAAATTTGAAGAAATCCGTCTCCGGTATAGTAAAGTGTTACCACAATTTTTACCAACAAAAAGTGGCGAAAATACTTAGAAATTGAAGATTTTAACTTACGTGTGCCATTCTATGGTATCAAATATATCCGTTATTTGTGCTTTTCTAACGCTGGAACCATTTTTACATTACATAAAACATTGAAATCTGTCGATTAAAAAAATTTCGACGTAATTCTCGAGGGGTCCAGTGGGTAAACGGTCCCGCGATAGTCAGCTACGCTCGGCAAAACGATAACAAACGCTACATGCTTTGTTAGAAATAGGAAATAAATTACACGGTACGTGAGTAATTCTGTTGTGTGTGTGTGTATGTATTTTTTAATATATGTATGTTCACACACACCACTTTAATTTCACAATAAAAGTAACATACTTTTCGCACTAATCTGAAACTGACTTTGTTTCCAATCATGGAGGAAGCAGAATTAATTATAGTAGGCTATATTTAATTTATTAAATGTTGGGAATACTGTATTTTCGTCGTAAAGAAAATTACTGTTAAAAAAATAAATATTAATACACTTACCTCTGCCTTTACAAAGACGATTGTCCAATGAAACGAAGCTCAAACCACGCTACTCATCTGTGTTTGCCTTCGTCGGTGCGCAGCGTCGTTCAACTTCTTTGGCGCAGTGGATGATGGGAAGCAACGAGGCAGCTCTCGCACGTAACTACGCCGAAAGATCCCTGTGTAAGATGTAACGAGCGCCAAAAATGAAAGCACCACGCAACGTTAAAGCAAACACGACAGGGAAACTTTGAAGTATGTTATGTAAATGAGACTTCGTAACCTTTCAGAAATATGATTCTGACTTCGTGTGCTGTATGGGTACGCACTTACCAAATTAGCTAATAACGTCAATACTTAAAAAAGAAAGAAAAAAGTTGTACAATGTTATGAATGGCCAGCCCGATATTTCTTTGTTATATGTAGTAGTAGTTCTCTTAAGATAACTGCATAGAAGGCAGGGAGAGGAGGGTTGTTTCTCTCAAATTTATCATGAACAGAGGTGTTTCAGATATATGGTAACTTCTCGGTCCAAGTTCCGATTGTTTAATTCAAAACGAATTGTGCAAAGGTATTTTTTACACAGCTCGATTTTTTATCTGTATTAACACATGCTTCATAGTTTTAGTGATTTCTTGCTGCATCTCGTGTGAAGAACGATTTTTCCCTTCCATACATACCTACATGATTGTTTATGTGTGTGTGTGTATATATATATATATATATATATATATATATTGTAACATATTGAAGGTTGTATCTTCAGTTTTTCTTGGTAAATAATATTTTAGAAAGGTATAATTACAGAATACCGGGAGTATCTCCGATTCCTTTCAAATTGGTATACTCACCAATTTTGACCTCAAAATCACGAATCTGCAGTTAAAAATTGGCGATCACGTCTAGAAAATGCGAAATACCGTGCATACATTACCGCTATGATTGTCGATACTAATGGTCGCCATATTTCATGATGTGAACAAGTGAAGTTTGCTATCCATTCCATGGAGCGTTGCTTTACATGTGACAATATGGCGTCTAATCTGCTAAATATCCATGTCTTACATAACCGGAAACCAAGAATGGCTATGTTCTGCAAATCACAGGTGCTCGTGTAAGCTCCATTAAAAATCGAAGTATCTCGGGTAAATAATACTTTGTCTAGAAGTTAACAGTGCTAATTCATTTCTCCAAGCTTCAAACTTACCTTCACAATTGTTTCCATTATTCCAAACTACCTTTTAATACATCTATAAAATTTGCAAAAGAGGAAACGAAAGAAAAAATTCAACATTCGGAACCGTTGCCAACTTCTCTATTAATGGCAGAATATTGATTTTCGGTGAGTAATGTGGGGTTTGGTAAATGAGGGCTGATTTTCTATGAGCGTTTTAGGAATATGTATGCATTTTACACCAAATTTTCCAAATTTTATTTACAAAAAAATAATAATTGAAAATCGAACGAACACATCCAACATTGGAAAATACAGGAGTTCTCCATTGTTGACATAATATTAAAGTGTAAAAGCAACCTTTTGATGCAATTCTTTTACGGCACATTCCTGGTAAATCCAGGATCCTCCCTTCACTAATTCATAATTAATTGAACGGATAGGGAATTATACAGAATTCCTTTGCATTACCAATACAAGTGTGATTTTGCTCAGACTATCTAGTGAAATGTACAGAAAAAGTACCTCAAATATTAAAAAAATATGCTGTCATACAATGAATTTGCTAAAAATGTGCCTTAGTTTTTTTTATGCATTTATATTACAAATAACAGCATCATCATAGGGATAACAGAAGATAGGAAATTTAATTTGGTGTGGAGAAACAAGCTAGGATAAAAACATGACAAAAATCTGAGGCCTGTAAGGAAAAAATCTGAAAATATACTGATTTCATAAAGGTGCTTTGTCAAAAATGAAAATTGTTACTTCTGGAAGTTTATGACAGAGCCACACATTCTTCATTGTGTACCTACAGAGGCATGTGTCTCAACCCAGCTACTTAGCATTCAAGTTAACATTTCTGGAGGTGTGAATACCTTTAGCTAGTTATATGCAATAGCTTATGGCAAGTTGTGAATATGCTTAACTAGATGACACCTCAATTGCAGGAAGAACACATTAATTGCATGACAAATTGTATGCTGTAACTTATTAATGCCTAACAGCACCAAGAAGTTACAGAACTGGCATTATAAATTTACACATAGATCCAAGTTGTGGAAATTATGGGAGTGCAATACAGAGTTTATTTTCGAAACTCTGTGAGCATTGGCACATAATACCAAAGACATGTTTTTCATTTCATAAATTTTCAGTAAATTATAATGTCTATAACATGTAAATTTTGCATTCCTAGATGCTATTTAATGATTGGTACAACAACGTTAATTCCTCAAAACTATTTATTCAGTGAAGTGTAATTTTCAGTCATTATAATACCGAGACAGTGATGTGAAAGGATTTATGAATTATAATGACAATCTCAGTGTAGGATTTCCCTTACTCTTTGAGTGGAGTGGAGTTCTAAGTCCACTTTTGTGCACAGATAGGCTAATTGGGACTAGACTTACAGTTTAAAGAAGGATCCGAACCACTACCTCACTGGTTCTCAAACTTGGAGCCCCTTGATTGCAACGCAAATATGTTACAACTATGCCATTGGGGAAGCAACCTTACCGTTTGAAGTAGATGATGTAACAAAAATAATTTTTGATGACGTATAGCATCAAAAAATAAAATAATAATAAAAAGTCTCAAGAGACTGAAAATGAAATTCGGAGTCAACTTGATGTTGAGGTAATTAAGATTTGACTAATATATTAATGGGGAGACTGTTCAAACATGTCCTCCCATTAATGACTATTGCAATATTATTGTACGAGAACCAGATGGATCTATCTCCAAGTTATGACATTTTAACGAGTGATTATGTCTGAATCTAAAAAAGTTAGTAATTTGAAGATACTTAAATCCTCTTTACCACTAATGAGAAAAGCTGGGCATGGGTGAATTTGGCTCCAAACACGGCTTTTTTTTAGAGTTACGTTCCTCTGGTTCTCACACAACAATATACGACATGTTACTATGACATGAGGTCGTCTTTATGCACAGAGAAGCTACAGTTTAAAGTGAGATCTGAACCATCAAGTGTCTCTGCTGAGTATTGAACCTGGAATTCCTTGATTACAAGGTGACAACATTTCCAACACACCAATGAAGAGGCTTGAACTGTCAGTGAGTAAATTAGTAAAGTAAACCCATTTGCATAGTGAAGTACATGTTTATGCCATTTTACAACTTAATTTGTAACCAAATCTGGAGGTATGATGGTTAGGATTTCAGATAGAACAGCACTGAAAAATATATTCGCAATGCAACTTTTCTAAAACAAGTGGGAGGTGATTGTGTACATTATGAAACATGTATTCATGAAATCAGATACACTTTAATGCAGACCTTTTGTAAACAGAAAAGGCATAGTTAAAAAAAACTGACTACATGGGAACTTTGCATGTAATAAAAATAAGTTGCTTTTCCAGCTTTTTAAAACTTTATGTAAACCCTTTAGTGTGTTTTATTACAGCACTTGAATAAAAAATTTCTACAACAACACACTACTTGATGGCAAGAGTAACTAAGGCAATGAAGTACATTGAAATTTCATAACGACAAACAATGCTTAAAAACTGTTGCAAAGGGGAAGCTTTAAACAGAATAAAATTATTTTTTTCATGTTTCATCTTGCATATGAATGTGAATCAAGAAAATATAAATCTCCTTTCTTTAAAGAAATATATTTTAAGGTAACAGCCATCCAAGCCATATGAAATGACTGACATGGAGTGTGTATAAAGTGCATTTTACTGAAAAATTATCTGAAAATTCTGGCTCAAGCAGATATTTAGTTTTCTCTTGGTTGAAACCCAATCTTCAAAAAAACTTTCCAGCAGGTAGTAAAAATAAACAAGTGAACCATTTAAAGCATTCTATAATTAAATGAAAGAAGTAAGGAATTGGCACTGCTAACAATATTAAAATGAAGTTCTGGTGTACCGTTTCAATGTTATATTTCATAAAGAATGTCACAGAAAACCTATTTCACACTGTAATTTAACACACAAACTTAATAACATTAAAGCACATCTGCAGATTCACACACACACACTTGCAGAGTTGACAGTGGATGGGATAACTGAGTTTTCTTCCCTTCCTACAAGTGATTTAATGTTGGCATAATTTATTTTATTAAACAGGCTCAATTTAGTATCGTACAGTGTAGCACACATCTATGATTTTTGTTGCCATAGGAGGGAGATAGTGAAGCACCATATCCTTTAATAGAACTCCATCTTTTTTAAGATGACAATGGTCCGTCACATTACACAGCTATGCGCCTCAGGAGTGTTTTCACCAGCACCATCTATTGGTGTCATGACCTATTGGTACCCACTGTTACCTGCAAAGATAAAAAAAGACCTGTTCTGAGTTTCCACTGTAGATAATAAATTTCTCAATATCAATTGAAAGTAACTACACTTAAAAGATTTTAAAAAATCAGCAGGAATTCAAGTATTCACTTATGAGCACTTATATAATCTATACCTTTACTTCAAAACATCCAAAGTGCACATATCCGGTGACGGTTCACCCAGTCCTTATGAAGAAACTGTATGTTAAATTTGGCAATCCTCCAAAGTGCCACAGTGATAGAAATTTGGAGAACTTTAGTTCAAATCGCGAAGTCAATGTTTGACTTTTAAAAATACGCAAGTGTTTCACAAAAGCTCTATTTCCATAGCAAATGTCATGTTGAGCAAATCAAGAAGTAATGTGTTATGACTCCTAGGTGTTTTTCAAAACTTGCCTACAAGAAATGAGGTTAGATAAATTTATCATCCTCGCTTTACATTCTACAAATCCTATTACATTTCAACTCTTCATTTCAAGAATCTTGTTATTCATATTCAAATTAAACATGCATCATATCTAATCACATGCTCATTGTGTGACAAACATTATAGATTATGCTAACTGTGAATGTTATGTGAAGTCTTCCATGTAAGGTATTGTCTGGAATAAAAATAGTTACATGATTTTATGAAACATTCACGTAACATTTCTATTAATAAAAATGCTTCCACATAAATTGTCGCTAGCATGGTCTTGTTGTATACTGGTTGGGTATATTTCTTCTTCTTCGTCTTCTTATTTTTCTTCTTATTATTACTACTTGTTTCTAAGAATAAAACGTTTGGATAACATTTGAAGAACTCAGGAATATTTACGTTTAAAATTTACTGATAATTCACATTTTGTAATAATAAAAAGGTGAAAAAACAAAATACTAGACTTATTGTAGAATATAGATAATTATGAAACAACACTGTACATGTATGAATAATACAGTAATGGTAATAAACATAGTAATTCACATTTTTAATAATGCAGTGCATATATGAGATGATTGCAATTTAAGTACTTCATGGGAAAAATTATTAACAATAATTTTTGCAGATTAGAACATCTACGCACCTAACAGTCAAGTGTTCCTTGTATCTGCCTTCTTCTAATATTGACAAAAGTATCTGATGTTAGAATTCCTCCATATATAGGCATTATGTGACCACCCTGGATACCGAGAGTAGTCACAATATTTTCATTTTAATCTGCTATCTGCAAAAGAGGAAAAGTACTGTAACTTTTGCACAAATAATTGGAGTTAACAAGTTGAGATATTAATCGCAATGAGATACTGCACAAACTTAATTAATTTTTAATAAATGTATATATATTCATGCTATTCATCTGATGTTTCACATTACTCAGTTGTTTACTTCTGATTTATTTGTAAACAGCAAATTTTTTGAAAACCACACAAATTCAACTTTTACTGTGTTCCAATAAAAAATAATAAAATATTAACAGAATATCACTCTGGAACTGTTATTGCCATGAGCACCTTTGATTTGGTTTATCTTAACAATTATAATTCTATTGTTTTGTCCATGCAAATAGGAATACGAGATAAAGGTGATACAATTTTATTTGCTAATCCAGAACTATATGATAGCATTGAAAATAAACCAACAAGTTCACTTGCACAATATACCTACCTACATGCCCAGTCAGCCACCCTTTTCAGTATTTATGTTTTTTTTTATATATTTTACTGTAGAAGCTGTCTAAACTGCACTGTTCGTGTAAGAATAGGCTTTACAATTTTTATACATACTTAAGCTAGTTACTTACTGGAAGAAATATTTATAAATACAATGTTCAAGAGAAATTCAATTTTTGTGCAAAACTTTCACATGAGAATGGGAGGAAAGTCAAATACACCACATGATGGATGTCAATAAGTGTATAATGAAACAAAATTAACATACACAATCGTACCTCCTTTTAACATCCAGCTGCTCTGCTTGTATCATTGGGAACTTCATCCATTGTGAAGAGCAATAACCACCATAGCACTGCACGCTTGCTCTATACACTAGCTGATGACCTATAGCCATCTGGCTGGTACCTCCGTGTTGTGAAAATGAGAGATTCTAGCACCAATAAAATTATTTGAGAAAAAAATAAATATAAATTCTCTTACAAGGGAACTTCTATCAAACAGTTCCCACTGACTCAAAGATTTTCATGCTTAAAATGAATTCATGCTACCCACTGTATCATCATATGGCATAAGGTAGTTGAACTGAGTGCATTCTGTTGATGGTTGCATATAGAGAAAAATATTTTTCCCTTTCAATTGATGGTTATGAATAGAGTATATCAAATACCCGACCCCCATGCACACACACACACATATACATCACTAAAGACATTTTTGTCACACAAAAAGTTTTTCTCTCACCAGTGTCTGGGTAACGGAATGGAGTACTTTCACTTTTACTGGGCCCAAGTTCCTTGTGTTTTGTTGCAATTTCATAATGCTACAAATGAAATTTTTACATGGTTCGATTTCAATTTACGTCTGTTAACACATACTGCGAGTTTTAGTGATTACTTAAGATTTTGTTCAATATATGCATTTGTGGTTAGGATAGGCGGGTCAGGTGTGGTTCTGTTAGCATTAAAATAAAGTCCCTAATACACTCTACCAACGTTTCCGATTTACTTCAACATTCATTCTCACTAGTCTACGATACTCTCTGTTGCTTGTCAACAGAGAATATCTTGTCCATGGGAAGCTCACATGCTTGCGTAAGTTACATTTTAAGTTTTTTTTTAGATAAGTAACTTTTTTTCGAATCCAAACAGTACTCATTATTTTAAGGAAGGTTGAAATTTCGTGTGACAATGATTTCCAAATTTCTAAGATAATTAGTCTTTCTGCTAGGAGAATTGAAAAAATCATAAAACTATCGGAACCATTACCTTTACTGGTGCTTAGGCGGTTAGGTTAGATTTTGTGATTACAATATAAAAAAAGGTAATTTTACATTCCCGTCGTGATAAAGAAAATAGTTTTGGAATACATTCTAATGTCCGTAACTCTGTAAATATACCTTTCTGTGCCCCCAAAATTCTGATATAGTCTTAACAACAGTTAATCTTTCCATGGGGAATTTTTCTAGAAATTCGAGGGAGTACGTAATTTAATTACTTAATTAAACTTAAACTTCTCTCTCTCTTTCTGGCTCTACAGCCCTTGATGGGCCTTGGCCTCCTCCACAATCAGCCTCCATTCCAATCTATCATCAATTCTTCTCCTCCATCCTTTAATTTTCATTGTCCGCAAGTTTGCAGCGACGTCATCTATCCATCGAAGTCGAGGCCTGCCTTTCTTCTTGCATGGTGAAGCTTTCCTTTCAACATTCTTCTTGGCATCCGGTCTTCCATCATTCTCTCCACATGCCCAACTAGGGATGGCCAAATGGATCCGGATCCGGATCCAAAAGTTACGGATCTAGATCCGGATCGAATCCGAAAATCCGGATCCGTATCCGAGAGTTTCGTCTCTCAATTCCATTATAATATTACCACATCTTAAAAGGTATTATTATATTCGATTACAAAGAAATTTTTCATTAGTTAGTCCTACAAGAATTTTTTTTCAAGTGTTGTTCGTAAAATACTTTCCTACGCATCGGCTAACACACTCGTGCACAAAAATAATCTTACTTGTTTAACATAAAATGTCAGATGTGAGTTTGTAAATGCCATTGAAACGAATATGTATTCATTCGAATGTATTGTAAATGGAAACACATAAATGTGAGACATTCCATTCCAGGATGAAACCTTTAACACATATAACAAGATAGAAATGTTATACAAAAATTATACAATTTTTCTACAGTTACAGTTTTACAAATTAAAATAAAACATTATAATATATGCAGTGTTATATAATTACAAAGTGTAAGACTATCAAGGGAGGTTATCCTAGTGTCCCCCTCCGATTTCCATGAAACTTGGCAGGTGTATAGTGGGGCCCAATGGAAGAAATACGTGTTTTTTTGTTTCAGCTAAAAAACTGTTTTAGGGGGCAAAACCCCGTCAAATGTCAAGATGAGAACAAATTGAAGTGAGGATCTGACCCCTATGTCCCCCTCCGATTTCTATGATACTTGGCAGATGTGTATAAACGGGCCCAAAGGAAGAAATACGTGTTTTTTTTTTTTTGTTTCGGCTAAAAAACTGTCTTAGGGGCAACCCCACTCAAATGTCAATATGAGGACAAATTTAAGTGGACATTTGACCTCTGTGTTCCCCTCCGATTTCCATGAAACTTGGGAAGTGTATAGTGTTGCCCAAAGGAAGAAATACATGTTTTTTTTTGTTTCAACTAAAAAACGGTTTTACGCGTCAAAACCCACTCAAATGTCAAGATGAAGACAAATTTAAGTGAGCATTTGACCCCTGTGTCCCCCTCCGATTTCCATGAAACTTGGCAGATTTATAGAGGAGCCCAAAGGAAGAAATACGTGTTTTTATTTTGTTTCGGCTAAAAACCTGTTCTAGGGGGCAACCTCCCCTCAAATGTCAAGATGAGGACAAATTGAAGTGGGGATCTGACCCCTGTGTTCCACTCCGATTTCCATGAAACGTGGCAGGTGTACAGAGGGGCCAAAAGGAGGAAATACATGTTTTTCTGTTTCAGCTAAAGACTGTTTTAGGGGGCAAAATCCCCTCAAATGTCAAGATGAGGACAAATTGAAGTAAGGATCTGACCCCTGTGTCCCCCTCCGATTTTCATAAAACTTCGCAGGTGTATAGAGGGGCCCAAAGGAAGAAATACGTGTTTTTTTTTGTTTCGGCTAAAAAACTGTTTTAGGCAGAACCCGCCTCAAATATCAATATGAGGATAAATTGACGTGGGGATCATCTGACCCCTGTGTCCCCCTCCGATTTCCATGAAATTTGGCAGGTGTATAGAGAGGCCCTATGCCCCTGTTTCTTCCTATGCCATATTTACGTGGTTTCGGGGTCAGATCCCCACTTCAATTCCTCCTCATCTTGACATTTGAGTGCGGGTTGCCCCCTAAAACAGTTTTTAGCTGAAACCCAAAAACACGTACTTCTTCCTTTGGGCCCCTCCATACACCTGCCAAATTTCATGGAAATCGGAGTGGCACACAGGGGTCAGATCCCCGCGTCAGTTTCTCTTCATCTTGACCTTTGAGGGGGGTTTTGCCCCCTAAAACAGTTTTTTTAGCTGAAACACAAAAACACGTATTTCTTCCTTTGGGCTCATCTATACACCTGCCAAGTTTCATGGAAATCGGAAGGAGAGACTTAGACCTCCCCTGTAAGTGTATTAATTAATTGCAAATCGCGCACGGGCGCACACACACACTATATATATATGTATGTATATTATATATATACGAGTATGTATATTAGCAGGTAACAATATGTTATAAACACATTCTTACTTTCCAAAGAAGCGCATATGGAATAGCAAAACGGATCCGGATCCGAAAGTACCGGATCCGGATCTGAAAGTTTTGAAGCCGGATCCTTAGGATCCGGAACCAACCGGATCCGGATTTCGGATCCGCTAGGATCCGGATCTGACCATCCCTAGCCCCAACCACTTTATTCTCTGGGCTTTGACAAATGTCACTATATCTTGGCCTTTTATTAAATCATCTAGCTCTGCATTATATCTTATTCTCCAGTCGTCATCTTCCTTCACAGGTCCATATATCTTTCTTAATATTCTTCTCTCAAATATTCTGAGGGCATTTTCATCTGACATTTTCAAAGTCCAATTATCTGATCCATAAGTGACAACTGGTCGTACCAGTGTCTTATAAATTTTAAGCTTTGTATTTATTGTGATCAGTCTATTTCTAAACAACTGCATATTTGCAAAATATGCACGATTGCCTGCCTGTATTCTTTCCTTTATTACTTTACTCATATCATTATCACTATATACCATTGTCCCCAGATATTTAAAAGAAGGAACTCCCTCAAACTTATTATCTCCAATTGTCAAATCTTGAGGTGCTCTTCTGATCTCAGAGTTAGACATTCTCATATACTTTGTATTTTTTCATTTACATTGAGCCCTATTTTTATTGCTTCTCTTTCCATTTGCTCATAGATTTGTTTAAGTGTTCTTATTGTTCTAGAAATGATTGTAACATCATCTGCATATGCACACATTTGACTGGATTTCCCAAATATGGTTCCCTTTTGATCAACTACATTCATTACTTTGTGCAATGCTAGACTAAATAATACTGCCGAAAGGCCATCCCCTTTTTTCACTCCTGTATTGAATTTAAACTCTTCCCTCAGTTTACTACAAACTTTCACTCGTGCCTTAGTACCACTCATAGTCATTCTTATCAGTCTTATTATTTTGAGGGGAATATTATACTCTTCAAATACCTTAAACATTTCATTTCGATTAACACTGTCAAAAGCCTGCCTGAAGTCAACAAATAAAAAATGCAAATCCACATCATGTTCATAAAACTTTTCCATCATCTGTCTAATTATAAAAATCTGATCAGTAGTGCTTCTGCCAGGGCGAAATCCACATTGGTACTCTCCAAGTATATCTTCTGTGTAACATTTTATTCTCTCACTGATCAATCCTGACAAGATCTTATAGACCACACTAAGAAGTGTGATGCCTCTGTAATTTCCGCATATCAGTTTATCACCTTTCTTATAAATTGGGCATATTATTCCAGATTTCCATTTATGTGGCATTGTTTCACTTTCCCATACCATTACAATCAATCTATGTATTGCTGCCAACAATGCGTTACCACCAAGTTTGATAAGTTCAATTATCACTTCATCCTCGCCTGGAACTCTATTATTACTCATTTTCTTCATTACAAATTCAACTTCTTCAATACTAGGTACTTGTACCTCATGACCATCCCTATTTTGTATATTCCTATTATACTGCTCTTCTTCTTCTTCTTGGTCTTCCACTTTACTCATAATCTCTTTAAAGTGCTCTGCCCATCTATTGAGTATCTGATTCTCTTCTACAATTACTTTCCCATTCTTATCCTTACATACTTCTATTCTTGGCTCAAATCATATTCTCATTCTATTTATAGCTCTATAGAATTTTCTTATTTCACTTTGCTGATTTAGTTCTTCTATTTCTTGCATCTTCTTTTTATACATCATTTTCTTCTTTTCCTTGCATACCCTATGTGCTTTCCTTCTTAGTTCTTTATACCTCTCAGTATTACTTCGAGTTTCCCTCTGTAGCATTCTCTCTCTAGCTTTATTCTTCTCATCTATAACCTGTATGCACTCTTCATCAAACCACTCATTTCTTTTAGTTTTCTCTTCTCCAAAAGTTTCTTGTGCTGCCTCCTTTATCACTCCTTCTATTATTTCCAATTCTTCCTCAACCACTCGAAGTCTGTTATTCTCTTTTTCCTTCAGTTTACTCTGTACCTTACTTACATATTCACTAATAACTTCTTCGTCTTTCATTTTTTTCACATTCCACTTCTTTCTCTTGGCCATCTCGTTTCTTTGCACCGCTATCAATTTTTCCCTCATTACTAATTTTACCAGGTAGTGGTCGCTATCACAATTGGGCCCTCTGCAGCTTCTCACATCAATAACTGATGAGGCATGACGTGCATTAACCAGTATATGATCAATCTGGCTTATTGTTCCGTTAGGTGCCTTCCATGTTCCTAAGTGAATTATTTTATGTTTGAAACAGGTACTTGTTATGATCATGTTGTTCCTGACAGCAAACTGGCAAAGAAGATTCCCATTCTCATTGTTTTCTGCGTGGAGAGTATGCCGGCCTGCAACCCCTTGTTGATTCTTGTCCTTTCCTATCTGAGCATTAAAGTCGCCCAATACGGTTACCATATCATACTTTTGGATCTTTCCACATGCTTGTTCCAGATTGTCATAGAACTCTTCTTTCTTGTTCTCATCTTTCTCTTCTGTAGGCGCATGTTCATTTATAATTGTTTTGTTTCTAAATCTTCCTCTCAACCGTATTCTACACATCCTTTCATTAATTGCTTCAAATTCCATAAGACTTTTTCTCATCTTTTTGGTTATTATAAAGCCTACACCGAATTGTCCGGTCCTCCTCTCTGGTCCACTATAAAATAATGTGTACCCTGCCTTTTCCATTCTTCCTTGCCCCTGCCATATAATTTCCTGAAATGCAACCAGATCATACCTAAATTTTAATATCTCATTTGACACTTCATTCATTTTCCCAGGTCTTAACAAAGTCCTGACATTCCATGTTGCAAGTGATAAATCATTAGTCCGTAAATATCGCCAGGTTCGAATTCCATTACATCCATCCATCATCCGAGGCTGTTGCATTGGTTTCACAACGGATTTATTTTTTTGCAGGGTGGGGTTGTCGGCCAAACGCCCAACTCCCAACTTGGACCAGGATTTGTATAGGGTTTTCTCCTCTAGGTAGGTTGGCATTAGCGTGCCTTCAGAGTCCTTCCTGCCCCTCGGTTTTCTGTCAGGGTTTCCTTCCCTTAGCCTTTTGGAATCCCTCCCCTTACTGCAAGGCAGCAGGCAACTTAAACTTAAACAACTTAAAACATCATTTCGGAATTTCCTTTAAAATCTTTCTATCGTCAGTTCACGTACTGTATAAATTATGCGTACCATTTTTCCCCCTATATATAACATATGGTAGTGGTGTCTAATTGAAGTATTTTATAGTACCGTAATTTCATTCACTGGTTGAAACAGGACAATATGTTGCAGAAAATTAATTATTCTTATTTTGTGCGGCATCGTTCTTTTACATCGAAGCAACAATTCACAATACATACATACTTCACTCTCCCCTGATTTGTTCCAATTGCCGTTAATATTCATACACAATAATATTAATAACATACTAACATGACGTACTTACTCGAAACACGACTGAAATGAAGTGTGCTTGCAATTCTTCTTTCTTCAAAACCTTCCTCCGCAACAGCTGATAGTGTCCATCTTGAAAATCTGCAGCCATAAATGAACTCGTTAGATGCCTGCCTTGTAAGTGGATTTCAGTCGTTAACGAAGAGTGGAGACTACGTTAAATGGCATTCGTTAGCCTTTCTTGACAAAAACGTCACGAAATCGTTAGACTAAGGCCCCAGATCGCGGTGGTCAGTTTTCGGGTTGTAATTTTTCACAGAGACCGCGGCGATCACAACAGAAAAATGACCGATACTACGTTGAAAAATTTACAGACCTTGTGTGGTCAACTCCCTCCACTGGATCGTTCTGTTTGGCATTCGATATCGCGGCGGACAACAGCGCGATATGCCCTCGCGGGAAGATCGCTTTCTGTTTGACGAGACCTTTAACATTTAAGGAAATCATTCGCCAAGCATTTACATATCCTTGTTTTTTGTACCATTATTGTTCATCGCTGTATTAGCTATTTGTTTGTTTTTACTATCTAGCTGCCTGTTTCATTGTTTCCCCTCCTCACGAACCGTTACGGCTCACACAAGTTTGATCGAATAAGTAAGCGAATTGAGCTCAGATATTCATCACGCCTATGGAAACATATGCTGTACTATCGCAAACGCTGCCATTGAAGATAGCGAACCCTCCCATGTTAGCATGCACTCGGATTTGAAAGTGAGTAGTCAGCACCAGGCTCCACACGCCTATGTTAATGTGGACAATCCTCCCACGACCGCTCACGTACAGGATATATACGAAATAACGCGGCTTTCCCTACTCCAGGACCAAGATCGGCCAATTTAATTTATTGCGCATCATTCGTACGACGACCAGTACTGGTACTAAATATGCTGTTTAAAAGTCTGTCCCTTCTCTCGTTAATTGGCTGATAAATTACAAGTAGTCGAAGTTCGAGCAAATGAGCGCTTCTACCCCGGCGGAACACCCTCCCCACCAAGATGCGTACTCTGGATCGCCGATTGTCAAGTGCAATGGTGCACCTTATCCTCGCAGCTCAGCTCATCGGCAGACTCCATATCGAATGACTTTCCTTCAGGTATCTTGCACGTTCATTGCAACCCAGCAGTTCCCACACCTCGACCGTCTCCAAATTGATACTACACAGTTGCTCCTCACAGCTTTGCTTCGAAGCCGCTATTTTTGAAAAATATCCATGCCTTGCTTTTTTTATTCGACTCGAGACTGCGAGTACGAATTCTCGCATCTGCCCCCTCCCCTCGGAGTTTCTTCAGTGGTATTAAAGAACATCAGTCCTCCAAGTTAATATTTCTTGGCCTAGGGTAATGCTTTTCTCTTCTCCTTTTCGACCGTCGCATGTAAAGGATCCTGGGGCTAACTCCAACGGATCACCCAACCTACCGGTTATTGAAGCGGCCATCCGTATAAAGCTCCCTTCGCCCTCACGGGTGTGGCAACCCAAACCTCGGTGGGGCCGAACCCCAGGGTCACGCCAGCCAATATGCCTTTTAGGTTTTAAAATATGTTTGTGTTTGTTCTTCTTTTATCTCCTCTCCCACTCCTGTTTCTATTTTTGTACAATTTATAATTTTCTTTAATTCAAGTCTTTGCAGTTCTTATCTGTTGGAACGCCGCATTAACGGGATATTTTCCTTATCACTGCTATCGCACCTGTAACCAATCGATTGCGTCACCATAATACCATATTATCCTTATACTCGCGATTCGAGCTCAATTCCGTAATTATTTTTAAAGCAAATTCCGAACATAACCCCCTCCCCACCAAACACACATACACTTTTTGTATATTTTTACCCCACCCCTCCGAGTTTGATGTTATCTTAGTCTAATTTAATTCGTTCCATGTTCCTTTCGCAAAGGACTTTTCAATTTTTTTCTTCAGCTGTTATATTTTGGGTTAAATCAATAATAATTAATATTTCTTTATATCTTCATTTTTTAACGGTTTGGACTGGTCAGGTTATCTTTCCAGTTAGCTAGCTCTTCACCTACCTTCAACACCTGTTCGTCTCATCCCAGCAGTGGCTGCTGCCGAGATTTGAAGCGGGTTCCCTCAGGATTCATCAGGCTTGTGACAAGCAAAGCCAAAAGTTTACCCCCCCCCCCCAGGTTACCTGTCAGCTTTCGTCGCTCTTCTCTCCAGGGGATACCCTCCTTATGACAATGGCTTCACATCGAGGACGCTACTGGATCCACTTACAATGCCCAACATTAAAATCTGCGTTTTCACACCCAACGTAATCAACGCTATTCCACCCCAGTGCCATCTCCGCGCTTTAAATAATGAAAGGTGCAGTCGCCGTCCCTCAAACCCACAATCGTCATACTACGTTAAAGATGTGTGTGCGTTCGTGTGTTCGACTCCGGTCGCAGGAGCTTCAGGACCAGTTCGGATGATGTCCAGAATTGCCAATGAAAGCTAACCACAGCAGTTTCTCAGGAAGTATAAGAAGTCATTTCCCAAAGAACGTTTAATAGTGTATTTTTTTCTGTTCCCACTGGCCTCACCATATATTGAAGCCAGTACTTCGTTATAATACACAAACTGACGGTGTATAATCTTCACCCAGGGAACAGCTTTTTAGGACTTCTCAGATAGACTTGTACGTACTAACCTTTATTTAACAAATTTGATATTCTTTTTTTTTTTTTAAAAAAAAAGAAAAGTTTTACAGTGTTTGTTATTTCGTTTACTTGTGTGACAGACACTCAACACGTGAACCCTTACGATATTTTTCTGTATATAGCTTCTGCTACCACGGATACAAATATACAGACAATCTCCGAGTTTTCCGAACAATGCTCAAGTGGTACTGGCCCCTTGACAGGGATTCGGAAAAAAAAATCGTTTTATTTTTTTCTCTCAACGTGTGTTCAAGAGATTCAGTTGTGTTCCTTGTTACGGTGATAAACATTTTCTCCCTCAGAACCTGAAATGGGGCACTGTCAAGTCATCTTCAGCTAAGAACTTGTAGTACACACGCTGTCGCTCAAAAGAACCGCGGACAAATGATTGGGTTAAAGTTACAGTGGTGTAAGTCACTTTCTTAAAAAAAAAAACAATATAAGTCTGACTCACAGCACTTTGCTGATCAACACAGCAGCTATTTTCTTAATCACTGCACCTTAAACTGTCATCTGTTGACAGTTGAATAAATCTCTGATTGACTTCACGTTTTCTGTTAGCAGATTGACTTATACAGATCTGGTTTCTATGTCTAAGTCATTTTTTTTTCGAAGTGACTTACACCAACTGTAACTTTAACCCTCCCAAATGTTCTGTATATAAACCAGCATGTTTAATGTTCTTATGTTCATGGTTTTCGTGTAGCTTTTCTTTTTCCTTGTGTATCGACTTTATTATTAATACTATTTTTTGGGAAAGTATATTGTCTTCTAAATTGACTGGACTGGCCGGGTACACGCAAAAGATACAAAACAATTACATTTCCTTCCTGATATAATTATTTTTGCCCCATGAAGGTTTGTTTTATCAAGCAAAAGGCATGTCTCGAACCCGGGACCCTTGGCGTCTCATCACAATAGACTAATCACATCGACAAGGGGTCCGGTGAAGCGCTGGAAGGAGTTTTTACAAGCTTATTACACCGGCGACCTTCAGTGGATCTCTAAAACTCCGCTGACACGGGAATAAACAGGAAATCAGTTGAAATAACGTAACGTCAGCCTTATGCCAAAAGCACGGTTAACGACGGGACGGAAATCGCTGAACGGCTTTAACGTTCGGAAATTTGAATGCCCTTCAAGTAGATAGCAGATCTCATCCCCCAGTTGTAGTCCGAAAGCTATAGAGTGAACAGTTGTTGCCTCCAATTTATAGTCTGATTATCGATTGATACGCAAAGAGTTACAGCGAGGAGTGCTGCGTGATCAAAAGAATTAATTTCAGGGACCGTGCCTGCACAACAGAACCGGTGCAGATCTTCACATCCAGAACCAGAGGTAAATGAACTTATTTTCTATTTCATCACGACCCTGCCAAAATAGTCAATCGAAGCGTTAAATATTGAATGTTAAAGTGTTCTCATAATTTTACAGGGGCGAGTCTCTTTGCATGTTAAAGTACCTCTCGTATAAGCGAGTTGCTTTAGCCTTGCACAGCCTAAGTTTGATCCCAAAAACCCGTGGGAGTTTTATACGCTGTATATAATGCATTCAGAAAATTACAGCAAATATTTAAAAAATAAGGAACAAAAACAAATTTTGCACATTGTTATGCATTTAAACAATATCAATAAATTGTATCTATTCACAATTTGTGGTGTAGAGTTTAGTTTATATTTAAGGCAAGATTTTCATTTATTTTACCATATCAGCTATGTCAAACTTAATTGATGCCTAAGGATGCACCATAAAAAAATCCAAATTCTGCTAAACGAGCACCTTGAAAATCATATTAAAATGCTTGCCATATCATAACGAATCAACAGAGACACTTCCGTGTAGGCTGTTTAATAATACCGAGAGAAGTACAATATCTCTAATAATATACTACATGAAAGCAAATTACTTAAAATATACACCAACTTCATGCAACGATACGTGATAGAAATAATACAATTCGTTCAAAATGGTCAGTGAAAGAAAAAGTTATATACCGGGTGGTCCATTTATAATGATAGTATGGAATATCGCATGCAGAATGCATCCAATGGAAAAATTGCACAGAATAAAAATTTGATACTATGGAGAGGGTAAGTCAATGACGCAAAAATTTCGTCGCCACCACCCACCCCTTAGGGGGGTGGGGGGTAAATTTGAAATTTCAAATGGAACACCCTCAATCGTTTTACATATTTGGATTCCGTGTTGAAAAATAATAATTTTTTGTTTGAAAAATTTTGTAAAAAAATTGCAAACTTTGAACATTTATAAACATTTGGTAGTTTCAGATCATTTTGTTCCCTTTATGTAATAACGGGTTTGGTTTCCGTTGAGAACATTGCATAAACGAACTTTATTCAAAAAATGTGTGCAAATAATTCGGCAAAAGAAAATTGTATCTAATTTATGTTTTTGTGTAACAATAAATAATATTAATTTTTTCCATCTATTTGGTTTCAAGGAACAATTTGATATGAACAACACTACTCACTACTCCATTCAGGCTCGAGCCATGTTCGATCTCCCGTCGCCTGATTTCTGCCTTTGGGGACTACTTAAAGAAAAGTGTTACCACAAAGTTCCAACAACGACAGAAAACATGCGGCACGAATTATTGATGCTTGTGCCTTTGTCACTCCTGACATTTTGGGACGAACTGTGTGGAGCTTCAGACACCGTGTTTTGAAATGCATTGAAGAGAACGGTCATCATTTTGAACATTTGCACGTTTAAACATTTATTTGTGTACCTCAAATGATAACTAATTTGTAGTAACATATTTAATTTTGTTGTTCATATGAAATTGTTCCTTGAAACCAAAGAGTTAGAACAAATTAATATTATATATTGTTACACAAAAACATAAATTAGATACAATTTTCTTTTGCCGAATTCTTTGCACACATTTTTTGAACAAAATTCGTTTATGCAATGTTCTCAATGGAAACCAAAAACCGTTATTACATAAAGGGAACAAAATGAATCTGAAACTACCAAATGTTTATAAATGTTCGAAGTTTGCAATTTTTTTACAAAATTTTCCAAACATTTTTTTTTTCTTTTTCAACACGGAATCCAAATATGTAAAACGAATGGGGGTGTTCCATTTGAAATTTCAAATTTACCCCCCCCCCCCTAAGGGCTGGCTGGCGGCGACGAAATTTTTGCGGCATTGACTTACACCCTCAATAGTATCAAACTTTTATTCTGTGCAATTTTTCGATTGTATGCATTCTGCATGCGATATTCCATACTTTCATTATAAATGGACCACCCTGTATACACACACACACACACACACACACACACACATACGCGCATATGCTACCTTGTGGGGACTCTGTTAGTGCACATACACTGTGGGGACCGGGGGAAATCACAGTCGTAGTCTGATGTGTTCGTTGAAATTATGTGACAAATAACACAGTAAAACTATAAACTCCCGAAAATTAAAAGTAACCTACATTGTGAGCAAATTATACAAGAAAAACGTTTCCTATCCTTGTGGGGACACCAGTACCCACAAGGCCTGTGAAATCAGGTGGCCTCGGGTCCCCACAAGGTCCACTAGATTCATGAAAATTTGCACATACACTCCATACACACGATTGATTCTGTACAGACGCTGTGAGGACCGATGTGTAAATAAGTTTGAAAACGCTACCCTGTTGGTACTTGACAATAAAAGAGAGGAAATACTTTTAGTCTCTGTCGATTTTTGCAGTTTTTGTCGTTTATGATATTTTTCATAAACAAAATCGTAAATAGTTGTCCTACAGAGAATAAATCACTGGAAAAGATAAACAGATGTTACATGAAATAGGAGAGATCTGACGGACATAAGAGCACTGGTAAAATTATTTTGGATGTAATTAAATGACTGACAAATAAAGTTAGCAAAATAATTATACTAACGAGTGTTGTGCTATTTTGGGTAGAAATACAAACTTCTGTGTTTTAACATGAAGACAAAAAGTAAAAAGCTACATAGCACGCCGATTACAAATAATAATGATAATAATAATAATGATAATTATAATAATAATAATAATACCATGTGATATGATGTGGAAATTTTGCAGAGGGATATATTACTTGAAATTGATTGAATAAAGTTCTGAGTTAGATTATTTTCTTCCAGTGTCCCTTCATCAATTTTATATAATCGTCACGATTAGCCAAAAAAGCCAGAAAGAAACGATGCAAAATGTGATATATCCAAAGTATCTTTCATTGTTCTCACAAACTATTTGTGTTTAATTTATATACATTTCGAATCATGCTTTGCTTTAAGTTAAATGTTAATTTGTATCTATATTCAATTAAACATTACAATGCTGACCAAGGCATGAAACAAGGCTCAACAGTGTTACTAAATTAAATTAGTCAATAATTTAAAAAGTGCTTTTTCAAGGGATATAACTTCTGATGGAAAATCGAGTAGTGTCCCTACTACGTTGTTATATTTCATTGAAGAAATATAAAGTGCGCTCAAGGGTATACAAGCGCTTAGAAATTTTCCAAGCGGAAGCGGGAGGGGTGTATCATGGACAAAGTCAATATATTTTTCAAGGAAGCTAAAATATTACTTTACACGCCATGAAAATATACTAACAGGAACTGTTATTATTATTATTGATTTATGTACATTTCTAATTTATGATAATATATTATTCTTTTATGCATTATTTACATCTCACAAATTCAATCAATTTACTTCATGTGCTCGGATGCTTTGAAATAAGGAAGTCATGGCTTCAATTCGCGATAGAAATTCGATATACGTTTAAGAAACTTTTCGCTCCACAAGCTTACCTTTTTGTTGTTGAAGTGTATTATGTGCTCACAAGGTATATTACTGCCGATACAAAGTGAGTAGTGTCCCCACAAGGATGATATCTTCTGTCGAAGAAGTGTTTGATGTCCTCACAAGGTTTATTAATGTTACTTCTGATTCAAAGTAGGTAGTGTCCCCACAAGGTTGTTATCCTCTGTTGAAGAAGTGTATGATGTCCTCACAAGGCTTATTACTTCCGATACAAAGTGAGTAGTGTCCCCACAAGGTTACTATCTTCTGTTGAAGAAGTGTATGATGTCCTCACAAGGTTTATTAATTCTGATGCAAAGTGAGTAGTGTCCCCACAAGGTTACTGACTTCTGTTGAAGAAGTGTATTATGTCCCCACAACGTTTATTACTTCTGATGCAAAGTGAGTAGTGTCCCCACAAGGTTACCATATTCTGTTGAAGAAGTGTATGATGTCCCCACAAGGTTTATTACTTCTGATGCAAAGTGAGTAGTGTCCCCACAAGGTTACTATATTCTGTTGAAGAAGTGTATGATGTCCTCACAAGGCTTATTACTTCTGGTGCACAAGTGAGTAGTGTCCCCACAAAGTTACTATATTCTGTTGAAGAAGTGTATGATGTCCTCACAAGGCTTATTACTTCTGGTGCACAAGTGAGTAGCGTCCTCACAATGTTGTTATCTTATGTTGAGGAAGTGTATGATGTCCTCACAAGGTTTATTACTTCTGATGCAAAGTGAGTAGTGTCCCCACAAGGTTACCATATTCTGTTGAAGAAGTGTATGATGTCCTCACAAGGTTTATTACTTCTGGTGCACAAGTGAGTAGCGTCCTCACAATGTTGTTATCTTATGTTGAGGAAGTGTATGATGTCCTCACAAGGTTTATTACTTCCGATACAAAGTGAGTAGTGTCCCCACAAGGTTACCATATTCTGTTGAAGAAGTGTATGATGTCCTCACAAGGATTATTACTTCTGATGCAAAGTGAGTAGTGTCCCCACAAGGTTACTGACTTCTGTTGAAGAAGTGTATTATGTCCCCACAACGTTTATTACTTCTGATGCAAAGTGAGTAGTGTCCCCACAAGGTTACTATATTCTGTTGAAGAAGTGTATGATGTCCTCACAAGGCTTATTACTTCTGGTGCACAAGTGAGTAGCGTCCTCACAATGTTGTTATCTTATGTTGAGGAAGTGTATGATGTCCTCAAAAAGTATGAGGGGGGGGTGTTTAAAAATATTCCAAGGATGGAGGGGCGACATATCGCATGGGTAAAATCAATATTTAAGTCAAGGAAGCTACAAGTTAGATAAAACTCAATTAATGCTTACTGGAAGAAAGCAATGTTTCGTTTCTTTCCTAATGCCTCAGGCCTCCCCGATGGCGCAATGGTAGCGTCGTCGCCTTGTATTCAAGGAGTGCTGGGTTCGATACCCGCTGGAGGCACATAGTGGTTCGGATCCTACTTTAAACTGTAGATCCAGTCCAAATTTGCTTTACTGTGCATAAAGTGGACTTAAAACACCAACTCAATCAACCAATCAATCAATTTTTCACATATATTCTGGCTTCAAGATTCCACTATGTCAGTCTTATATCTAAGGAGGAGGCAACTGTGAATTCATTATGGCGGGGAAACATTTTTTTGGAAGATTCCTTCTACTGCAACTGCTTACTCATGATATCCGATTAACTGTAAACATGTTGAAAGGAAAGAACGGCGACACATATCATGGAAGAAGAAGAAGGAAGTGCAGGCACAGTGAATGATCCAGTGGGTAAAGCAGGCAGGTCATAATGATTTTTTTTAATGCAAGTGTCATTTTTGTCTTCGAGCATCCATTCGGCGGTATGAACGTTCAAAAGAGTCCGTTTTTATTACATTGCTCTCTGTGGTAAAACCACGCGTGCTAGGGTTGCAAGGAACACATATTGAGACCAAAGTAACGTCATCAAAACACGAAGCCTTCGGTTGGCAGAACCGACATTTCAATTGTTTCAAGTACTGTTCGGCGATATATCGTCCAGACGATATATCGCGATATTGAGAAACTATCGTCCAGGCGATATTAACTAGACAATATATCGTTACGATATTTTTGCGATATATATTGTGGAGAGGGAGACGATATATCATCCATATCACGATACGGAAATAATATCGTATCGTCTGAGACGATATTTTCTTGACGATATATCTCAATATCAAAATTCCGATATTGTACATCCCTAGATTCAAGTCCAATTTATGCATATATGTTAATCAGCCCCCGCCTCTGATACGACATTTGTTTATTAAAGTTTACGTATTCTGGTTATTTCACGTCAGGAACATGGTGATTGAACAAACACAATGACGAGGATTCGAACCTGGGACCTCTGGCATACTACCAGTCGCAACGGAAAGCAGACTTCAGTTTACGGGATCCAGAAGTCCTGTCTCGGGAAACTTCGGGAAATGATTTCCTTATTTTCTGCGATTTCAGATAGGTCAGGAATTTAAAATGATCGCGAAATAAGAATTCTGGATATACTTAATTATCGGAAGGGAAATCTTCTAGAAATGGCATCAAAATACCGAAAATAATTTCTTTGGGGACAAAATGTGCGTGGAACTCGATAATTTCAGGAGTGTTTGGAAATTGTGAACATTACCCATCCAAAAAATTTTCTGAACTAGTCGGGAAATACGTGAAATTTTCTGTCCTGAATATCGGGATAGTTTTATATACCGTATCGATCCCATCCCGGACTCATAATCTCCGATCACTCACACCCATCAAGTAAAAGAAACAGTTTTTTAAGTCCACTTTATGCACAGTAAGGCTAATCGGGACTGGACCTACAGTTTAAAGTGGGATCCGAACCAGTATGTGCGTCCACCGGTTATCGAACCCAGGACCTCTTGATTAAAAGGAGACGACGCTACCACTGCACCATCGGGGAGGCCTGAGGCATAAGGAAAAGAAACGAAACATTGCTTTCTTACAGTAAGCATTAATTTAGTTTTATCTAACTTGTAGACCTATTTCATTTGATGATTTTTGGTATTTCCATTAATTTACAGTGAACGAAAATATTCTCAAAATAATTTGAAAAATGTAAATAGTTTGGTCGTCTTCTGTGGCGGAGAAGTAAATGTAGCGCCAGAATTCCTGGATTCGAATGTTTGTAAAGGCATAATGTGTTTTTGTCTTTCCATCTATTTCACAATTTTAACCTTGTCGTCGCGATTAGCTAAATTGGCAGAAAAGCGACGTAAAAATACAGATGCAATTAGTTTGATATTTTCTCAAACAGCAGATTTGCAAGGGTCATTCAGGGTTGACCGGCCAAGACTACAAGTCCTACAAGGACAAAACTACGTGAGTTTTTTAAAGGAATCTCCCTGAGCATACAGGCATAGCTGCTATTAATGTGTCAGTTATTTGGCGTTGAAGAAAATAGACTGCTGTCATAGCCACCGCAGGATATCTTGATATCTTTTGTCAGTTCTTCATCTGTCAAAAATTTCTTCTCTCTCATATTATCTTTAAGCGGCTCAAACAATTCTGATATTCACTAAGAGCCCGGAGTGTAAAAACATGAAGCAAAACCCTTTCGGAGAGTTATTGCTGTCAAATTGACCATGTGGGGATGTCATAGTGAAGGATGACATATGCAGGCAACATCGACGTCTTTTTTATACAAATATCATTATACGGCACACTTCATCAACTTGCAGGAATGGGCATAAATCATGACCCTTTCCCCAAAAATTCACATAAAGAACACCTTGCATGTCCCAGTCGGACAAATGTGTCCACGCGGTTCATTCGTGGGCAACTAGCGTTCTTCGTCAAGCTGTTGAGATCATTCGTACACTCTTACCCATTCTCCGGCAGTTTTATCGTTCTCCTATTTATCATTGCACATTACACTATACCGAAAGTCACTGGTAGATGAATTTGCTTAGTTTGATTTATTTGTTGTTTCAGGTCCACTTCATGAACAAAAAGGCTAATCGGGACTGGATCTACAGTTTAAAGTGGGATCCGAACCACTGTGCCATGTGCCTTCACCGGATATCGAACCCGGCACTTGATTACGAGGCGACAAGGTATTGCTTAGTATCTCGTACAGTCGCTAACTAGTCAACCGACCATCCCTCACAAAAACGCGGAGCAGAAAATGGAAACAACTGTAGCAGAGGGAAGTTTATAATCGCATAACGTTGATCCCCGTAACTATCAACAGTCACCTGAAAAAATAATCATCTGAAGCGTCGCCACGAGTACTGTTTGATACATGTAAAGTAGTTGTATTTACGGTGGGACCAGCACAACAAAGGAAGAGCCCCCCTGAAGCAGATTTGCTTACACTTAAAACTAGCTCAACATGCCAATATGAGCTTTTTGATCAAGTGTGGAACCCCGTCTAACCCAAGATTTTTGTAAAAACGCCCTCGGGAATTTCCCGAGAAAAGGAAGAGGCTCTCAGATTGATTTGTCTACACTTACAAAAGGCACTTCTGCCAGATTTTTGTCCACAAACTTGCTATTTTTTTGGCTATACCTGAAATTAAGCCAAAACACACACACACAGCACACAGCACACACGCACGCACACGCACAGCACACACACACACAGCACACACGCACACAGCACACAGCACACAGCACACACACATGTAATGCAAGAGCTATTGCATTACATATCAGCCAGTATTGTGAGAGTGCTTGAGAAGAACAGACGTGTTATTACAGTGCTTGAGAAGAACAGACGTATTATTGCAGTATTTCTCATACTTACAGGCCTGATATTCAACTTGTTTATTATAATCCACTCGTATTTAGGGTCAAGCTTATATCTCCCCCAGCCTGTTATACAAAAAATCAATACATGACAAGGCCATTGAGCTAGATATGCATGTCCGCGCAGGCACTTGCGGAAGGTCAGTTTAGATCAATATTTCCACTCGTGGACTATTGGCCTTACAACCTGTCATAAGATAGGCATAGAGTTTTTGATTTTAAAACCCAAAAAGTTTATATAATAAAACCGAGGATAAAAATTAATAATAATATTAATAATATTAATATTAAGTATATACACTAAATATACAAATCACACAGCCGAACCTAACTGTTAAGTATAAAGTTTTGAATTGAAGCCCAGAATAAACAACAACAAAAATGCCAAAACGAAAACATTGTGACCAATGCAATAAAAATATATTAAGCTCTAATTGGGCCAGACACCAAAAGATTTGCAACCCAGACAAATACAGAACTCCCAGAATAATATGCCCTAAATGTCATATAGAATACAGCATGCCATACTTCTTAAATATACATAAAGATACTTGCTCTGTACAGTCATCAACACAACCATCCACATCTGATCGGAAAAGGAAGCATGAAGCACCTGTTAATGCCGGACCTGCAAATCAGTCACGCAATGCACCACCTATCCGTAGCAGTTTTAATGGCCAATTAAGAGATCACCGATTTGTATCAGAGCCAAGATGTGGCATTGAGAATTTTTTGAACAGTGTAAATCCTGATCTGCAGGCAATTCTCAATGCACAAAATGGCTCTTATAAGCTGTCCCTCAAATTGTTTGCACAATATAAGAAGCCAAACGGCACAAAATTTACACAGCCCCACATAACAGAAACTGTACCTGTACATTCAAATGCAAATTCAGACACAATAATAAGCAGTCTGATGGATCAATTGAACATCAAACACTCTGAATTTGCTGCGAAAGAGAGTGGCTGGAGCCTATGCGGCTCTCCACACAAGTTATATGTCAACATTTCTGAATTCAGCCCATTACAAGGATCTACATATCTTCCATTGCCTGACAATATCAAAAACAAACAAGCCGTGGTCAATATACAAAACACCGACCAGAAATGCTTTTTGTGGTGTATTTTAGCTGCTTTGTATCCAGCTTCAAGGAATCCTCAGAGAATAAGTTATTACAAACAACATGAGCACGATTTTGACGATGCAATGGAGGGCTTGGAATACCCAATGTTAGTTCAGAACATTGATAAATTTGAAAAAAGAGCCAGGGATAACAATGATAAACAATTATCTATTAACGTATTTATTTGTTCCACTGGCAATTGCCCGATAGCACCTCTTAGAATCAGTACATTTGATGATGATTTCGCCGTTCCGATTGATCTGCTCTTAATTGAAGGGGATGGCACATATCATTACACTCTGATAAAAAATCTTGAAGCTTTGGTGAGAACACAGCTAGACAAATATAAAAAAATATTTAAGTTGTGCAGACGATGCTTGACTGTATTTGATGGTCAAAAAATGGTGAAAGGGGTTCGTGAAGAGAGTGCGGAAATTGCAAAAAACAAGTTAATTGAGCATCTGAAATACTGTGGCAACCATAAACCCGTTCATATGATGATGCCAATGCCAGGTGAAAAAGCAAAATTCAATAAGTTTGAAGCCTTGTTGGAACACCCAACATATATTGTCTGGGATTCTGAATCAAATCTCAAATCTCTTGCATTCTGCAATCCAAATCCTGAAGATTCTTCAATTACACCTTATCAGTTACATGAACCTTCCAGTTTTTGTTATGTGGTTGTACAGGATGGTGTTGTTACTAAAGAATATTCATACTTGGGACCAAATGCCATCAAAATATTTGCACATAGAATAGAAAATGAGTGCCGTGACATAGCATCTAACATCTTATTAAAATCAAAGCCTATGTTGCCTTTAACAGAGGATCAGATTGAAGATTTCAACAATGCAGAAAAATGCCCGGTATGTGATTGTGAATTTTCAGATACAAATATCAAGGTACATCACCATTCTCATTCAGATGGTCGATATAAACAGGCCCTGTGTAATAGCTGTAATATTAAGATCAAGAGACCGAGATTTATCCCCATATTTTGCCATGGAGCATCCAATTATGATTTCCATCATCTGATCAGGTACGAGGGGTTTGACAAACAGAATTTAAATATTTTAGCTGAAAATGATGAGAAATATATATCTATTAGCAAGAAAATTGAAGTTAATGGTGTTCCTATTCAAATGAGATTTCTTGATTCTTACAGAATTTCACCTGCTAGCCTGGCTACACTGGCCTCTCAATTATCTGATGATCAATTCAAAATCACACGTGCTATGTTTCCAAATCTGGACTTGAAATTAATTAGGCGGAAGGGTGTATATCCATATGACTATGTTACAGATTTTTCTAAATTTGATGAGTGTTCCCTGCCACCACAAGAAGCATTTTACAGCAAAATCAGAGGATCTGGAATCACAGATGAAGATTATCGCCATGCCCAATTGATCTGGAAGGAATTAAAATGCAAGACATTTGGTGATTATCACATGGCTTATTTGAAACTTGATGTGGCTCTCTTAGCTGATGCACTGCAGGCATCCAGAAAATCTTCTATGCAAAATTATGGACTGGACCCAGTGTATTTTTTCAGTGCCCCGGGCCTAGCATGGTCTGCAATGTTTTTCAACACCAAAATGCAATTGGATCTGATCCAAGATCAAGATATGTACTTGTTTATTGAGCAATGTATAAGAGGAGGGATGGTGCAATGTTCTCAGAGATATGCCAGAGCAAATAACAAATATATGCCTGATTATGATCCAGCACGGCCATCAAATTATATACAGTATGTAGATGCAAACAGCTTGTATGGTTCTGCCATGATGCAAAAACTGCCATATGCAGGGCTTGAATGGGTTGAAGATTTTAATATTGAAGATCTTAAGGACTTTGATGACAGTCACTATGGTCTATTCTTAGAGGTTGATCTGATATTTCCTGATGATTTGCACAATAAAGTTTCTGATCTGTCCCCAATTCCCGAGGTTCAGTGCTCACCTGGCTCTAAACAGAAGAAGCTCATGATGACTTTGGAGCCAAAACAAGGCTATGTCATATATTACAAAAACCTCCAGTTCCTGATGCGTCACGGTGTTCAAGTAACCAAAGTTGGAAAAGTTTTGAGGTTCAGGCACTCAAGATGGATGAAATCTTATATTGATACAAACACAGAGCTTCGAACATCTGCAAAGAGCCAATCTGATAAGAGCTTGTTTAAATTGATGGTTAATTCTGTCTATGGCAAAACAATTGAAAATGTCAGAAAACATACCGATGTTAAAATAATTACTGACCCCAGCCGGAGCAAAAAATTGGTTGCAAAGCCCAACTTCAACTACAGAAGAATTTATGATGAGCACATGGCACTTTTCAACATGAAAAAAACAAAGATTAAGTTTGATAAGCCTATTTATGTAGGGGCTGCAATATTGGATTTGTCCAAATTACATATGTTAACATTGTATTATGATGTGCTGAAACCTTTTTATGGTGATCGTGTAAAACTGTTGTACATGGACACGGATAGTTTTATCCTTGATATTCAGACAGAAGATGTTTATCAAGATATGTCACAACCCGAATTGCTTAAATATTTTGATACCAGCGAGCATACAAGGATTCAACCCCACAACAAAAAGGTGCCCGGCATGTTAAAAGATGAGACACTTGGTGATGTTATTGTGGAATTTGCTGGGTTAAGTGCCAAGATGTACAGTTTTAAAACATGTAGTGCTGTTGTCAAAAAGGCCAAGGGCATTGGCAGAGTGACTGTTGACAAAGAGCTCCAATTTGAAGATTATGAAAATTGCCTCAAAACCCAGAGTTCAATCAAAACATCAGAATGCAGAATTCAGAGTGTGGATCATTTATTGACCAGCAATGTTGTAAGAAAAGTGGCTCTGGACCCACATGATGATAAGAGATGCATTTTATCATGTGGCATACATACTCTACCCTGGGGTCATTGTTATTTGAAAAATGGGAATCAATGCCCAATCACAGAGCATGATTTGGAATAAATAAACATGCCCATGAACTTATTTGGGTTCAAAAAACAGGCTATTATGGACCTGCCAACACCACAACCCTCTCCTGATTTACAATCTGTAATGTCTAAACTGAGTGGCTTGTTAATTATTCATCTGAACAGCATACTTACAGATATTGATGATAAAACAGGCAAAATATTGTACATATTTAACAATAATTTAAATCATTACCAATTACCTGTAGGTGGGCAATTGCAATTTATTACAACCCCTGAGGGTGATGTTAAAATTTCAGTAGGGAGAAATATTTACAGAATTAAGCACTCAAACATGGTTTCTGGCACTGTTTATACTGTTTCTGCTGGTGACTGCTTATATATTGAGGTCCCTGGATCTTATGACAAGCTTATACCCTTTTTTATAGAATTAAGAATCAGATATTCAATAATAAATAACTACTAAACAAAATGCCTAATGATATTTTTGGCCATACAAGACATGAAGATCACAGTGATGAGATTCTGATGCTTGATGTCAGAGTCAAGAAATTAAGAAGTGATTTACAAGCTTTACAAACCACACTCAATGCCAGTCTTCAATTAGAAATTACAAATTTACAATCACAATGCATGGACCCTCTTCTTAAAATTGACTCAGAACTCAAGTTGCTGCTTCAGAAATATACTGACCTGGCTACATTGGATAATTTTCAAAGTTTAGAAGAAGCTGTAGCAGCTCTTCAAGCCAAATTTAAGACCCAGGCTAACAATTCTGAGCAATTGAAACAGCAATTGGAAGAACAGATAAATAATGTCCAGACCCAGCTCCAAACAATTGTCAAAAGCATAAAATCACAAGAAGATTTTGATCTAGTGATTTCCACTCTAAAGGAACAGATTCAGTCACTCCAGATACCTAATCTGGACCCTCTGAACAATGCCATAGCCGAGGTTAAAGAAAAAATTGAGACACTTGAAAATTTTATGAACAACTTGCCATCTTCTGATGCTTTGAATGCAATAACTCGGAGTGTAGCAAATATTAAGCTGCAACTTGAAACATATGAAGATTTTGGAAAAATTCAAAGTTCCATAACCCATCTTGAAGGTACAATAGCAGCAGTGCAAAGTGATTTGGCAAATGTACTAGAATCTCGCCTGCCTGGGATTGTAGATACCCTTGTCAGTGTCCAGCAACAAATCACAAAGCTTGAAAACCTCAACACTGAATCTGAACTATCTCATTTTCATCATTTGATCGATGATATCCAAACAAAGCTTGAAATTTTACAACATTCAACACCCTCTCAGGCAGATATAGCCCTGCTCCAAGATGCTATGCAAAATGTGGCTCATGCTTCTGAATTACACAATGTGAAATTGGCACTTGAATCTTTGCAAAATACAGTCTCAAATTTGCCTACATCACAGGAACTTAAAAATATTAAGAGGGCAGTGAATCGCATATTGAAATCAGAAGATATCAAAAATATCCAGGCAGAGATCAAACAACTCACTCAGACAGTGGCCACTCTACCAACCAATCAACATATTAATGAACTGCATGCCCTGTTTGAGGATATCAGAAGACAGGTCCATGATCTTACTGCTCAAAATTCAAAATTGGCAATTGTTGAAAATTTGCAACAAATTGTAGCTAATATCAAGCAACAGCTGGGGACCATGGAATCCAATCAAGCAAATGCCCTGTCTGTTTTTGCCACCCAGCTACAAGAGATTGTGCAACAATACAAGAAACTTGCTATTGACATAAGAATCAAGCCGGGGCACGAAGAGATTGTTAGGACTATCAATGAGCATCTTGAATCTGTAACAAGCAGATTGCTCACAGCAGAAAAGGAAATAACAGGCATAATCGAGAATCCAAAACATACAGTAATTCTTGAATTGTACAGCATCCCCAACAGAGAATACGATTCACCATTTACACCAGGTGGCAAAATATATATGCTGTCCCCTGCACAATTTTATTACCAGTTTTTTGTTGGGGGCACATTGAGACCAATCAAGATCAAATATTGGCATCAGCCACAGGCACACCACTACCCTACATTATCAATAACAAATGCTAATAACAAAGTGAAAATCACCAGTGTAGAGTTGGAGGATTTTACAGATCCCAATACATTAGAAACATCTTATGCTGAAGATGATGGCTCTTTGGAATTTAAAATACAAATAGGGGACAAATTATATTTAGAAAATCCTGCAGTCTCAGCTGCTGAACACCCCATAGTTGCAATATTCTTGTTTACATATTATGTCTAGACAAATTATTGTTGATGAATTACACAGACAGGCCAGACATAATTTTAAGAGGCTCCCAGCAGTCACAAAAGGCATAGATGATTTATGGCAAAGCGACTTGATTGAGTTGTCAAGTGGACAGTTGAAAAACTTAGACAAAATCAACAAGGGCTACAAGTATCTACTCACTGTGATAGACACATTTTCAAAATTTGCCTGGGCTCTGCCACTTAAATCCAAGACTGGAAAATGTGTTACAGAAGCTTTTAGAACAATCATCAATCAGAGTGGAAGATCACCGCGCTATTTGCAAACAGATAATGGCAAAGAATTTTATAATTCGGTGTTCCAACAATTTATTAAAAGCCAGGCAATACAACATTATTCGAGTTACAGTGATCTCAAAGCCTCAATTGTAGAGAGATTCAACAGAACCTTAAAAAATCTTATGTATAAACAATTTACACTTCAAGGTAATTATAAATGGATTAATATTCTTCCAGAACTTCTACATAAATATAACAACTCTGTCCATTCCACAATCAACATGAAACCCTCCGAAGTAACTTCATCTGATGAGCAAAAATTGATCAGCACTGTTTATTATCCTAGATACCAGCCAACAATAAGAAAGGCCAAATACAGGGTGGGGGATCAAGTAAGAATAAGCAAATATAAGCACTTATTCAAAAGAGGCTTTACAAGAAACTGGAGCACTGAATTATTTACAGTGGTTCAAGTTAAACCCGGGACCCTTAACACATATATAATAAAAGATCACCGAGGAGAAATTCTCAAAGGCAGGTTCTATGAACAAGAACTCAGCAAAACTAAACAGCCTGACACATATCTCATAGAAAAAATCATCCGCAGAAAAGGCAACAAGTTACTTGTCAAATGGCTGGGTCATCCGGAAAACAGCTGGATCGATGCAAACAAAGTGATAATATGAGCACCTGGGATGTTATAAAAAGGCTCCCAGAACCTGAACAGCAGAATAAGAGAAATGGCAACTTGCTGCCTGATAATATTAGGTGTCTTATTGTTGGGCCATCTGCTTGTGGTAAAACTACACTAATGGTTGATAATTTTTTATTGGCACCCAACTGGTTAGACTGGAAAAACAGGCACTTGTATGTCTTCTCTAAGAGCTTGGAACAATTAAAATATCAGCAGTTAATAAAGCTATATGATGGACTGGATATAGCCACTTTTGAACCAGATGTTAAGCCACTTGATGAATGTCTCGATAATTCTGTTGTTGTATTTGATGACATTATACTGGATAATCAAAACAAGGTTAGAAATTTCTTTACACAGGGCCGGCACAAAAACATTGATTGCTTCTACCTGGCACAGACTTTTTCAAAAATACCGAAGCAACTGATCCGAGACAACAGCAATTTTATATGTGTGTTTCATCAAGACCATACCAACCTCAAACACATACATGATGAATATGTAGGTGGGGACCTGAGCTACAATGATTTTTCCAAGTTTTGCAGCAGGTGCTGGAACCAGGACAGTTATGGGTTTGTCACAATTGATATGACAAGAACACCTGATACTGGCAAATACAGAAATAAAATCAACGATTTTCTAGACGTTGAGACGTATATAAATAACCATGAAACGATCAATCATTGATGATCTTAAGTTAAGAGATTATCTTGTAAAAAGATTTAAAGGATGGAAATCAGAGAACCGTGGAATTTATGAAAAACACAAACAAGCAGAACAGCCTGTAATTGATGCTATTAATAATTTAGGTAAGAATATCAAAACTGTTACAGAGCAAAATCAAAGTTTGATCACAGAGCTTGTACCTGTAGCTGCAAGGAACATATTAGATTATCCAATCACCCCACTTTCCAGTATTCATACACCTAGTCCTATTGCTCCTAGAAGAATTGAAGCTAGTCAGGATCCTATTGAATTGGGTCTTCTTGCTCAAAAATATTTAACAACACCTAAAGACAACAAAGATGAGGTGTTTGGCTTATATGCTGACACAGAGCTTGATGGCAGCATCATTCATAGAATTGGCAATTTTAGGGTAACATTTATGGGAGATGATATAATTGTATATTCAGAATCTCGACTTGGAGAAAAAGGTGCTTTTGTTAAGTATCTCGGAACACCTGGATTGTGGGAACTGATGACCAGGAAGAGACCTGGCAGCTATACAGATCAGGATTATGAGGATTACAAAGAAATATTAATAAAATCAGATGCTCTATACCAGAACAATGATCCCACACAAAAAAGAGTCAAGTCGAGCAGTGGGGCAAAATACAATAATTTAATCAAGCCCATATGGTCACAGATCAAGACAGGTAGTGGAATCAAACAATACAACACCCTGCCTAAAGAATTTGTGTGGGTTGATGATGTCAGGAAACTTGTAGATAGGTTATTGGTGATAGCTGGGGAGGAAAATGCTGGGAACCACAATTTTTACAATGAAAAGGTTGGAATTATGGACATGGTAAGCACAAAATTGTCTAATTTTATAGTGAATGACACTAAGGGGATTGGATATCTCATAAAAATTATTAATACTTTACCACCTAAATTTTGGAATATTTCTGAGGGTCGGGGCCTTGTTAATGACATCATTAACAAGCTGCCATTTGAACTACATATTCCAGGCTATCAGTATTGTGGTCCAGGCACAAAATTGGATCATAGATTAAACAGAGGGGATCCTGGTGTTAATCCCTTAGATGCTGCTTGCAGAGACCATGACATAGCATACAACACACATACTGATCTTGACAAGAGACATGTTGCAGACAAGAAATTAGAAGAGGCTGCATTTGGTAGATTTGTAAGCAAAGATGCTTCTTTGAGTGAGAGAATATCAGCATTGGGAACCACCATAGCTATGAGCACCAAACAAAAACTGGGGTGGGGGTTGTAAATAATAAACCTACAATGAAGGCCAAGGGTGTTATGTATCAAATACCTTATGCAGGTCTCAAATCTCTTAAAACTATTGACAGTCTTTTGACCAAAAAGCAGCGCAAGAAAAAAAATTCTTGTATTGCCAAGGGGCATGGTATGAAATTGTTGCTTAGTACCCCCCAATTAAAAAAATTACAGCAATCAAGAAAAAAATCACATGTGGGGGGATTCATATTTACCATCCCTGCCATCTTAGCTGCTCTCGGGGCTGTTGGGAGCTTGGCGGGGGGGTCAGCCGCCATAGCAAAAACAGTAATAGATGCCAAGAAGAATAGGGCAGAATTAGATGAACAGAGGCGCCATAACCTGGCAATGGAGAAACAAGGCAAAGGTGTTAAGAGAGCCATGAATAAGTTTAAAAAAAACAAGAGCCGCTTACAAACCAAGATATTGAAGCTTTAATCAGGCCACTGGGCATCAAACATTTTAGAGGTGTGTACATGTCTGATTCTTTGCCAGAACAACCACTCAACAAAGAGTGTGGCATTGTTAATTTGGATGAGTACAAAAATCAGGGCACTCACTGGATCTGCTATCTTAAATATTTAAAAGATGAGGCATTTGTGTTTGATTCATTTGGAGGTGTTCCACCTGAAAATTTAGTAAAATATTTAAAATCACCTAATCTTTATTACAATAATGCCCGTGTTCAAAACTTCAAAGATGTTAATTGTGGACATTTGTGTTTATCTGTTCTTAGATATATGTCTCAAATAAATAAACCATCAATTGAAAATTTTCAAAAAGCTTTGTGGTATCTGAAACATCATGGGGGTATTCCATCTCACCAGCCAAAATTCAATATTGAAACTCAAATTGCATGACGACATAGTGTATCCCAAAACAATAGCTCTCAGAGCATTTTACGGCATGTACCTAATCCCTAATATTACACACCACAACAACACAATTGCAGTAGGGGATCAAAAAATTGTCATCACTCCAGGGCAATATAATCTCTCCACTCTAAATGCTCAATTACCCAGAGGTGTGGTGTTAAGTCAAAATTCTGTCACTCACAGAGTAGAAATTGTATCTGCCACAGAAACAGTGCATCTGGGTACTATAGGAGAGCTGTTAGGCTTTGAGAACAACACAAAACTTGAAGCAGGCATCAAACATACTGCTATGAATATACCTAAATTCTTGGCTATAGAGACTCTGAATATCCACTGTAATGTGGCCGAGGGTATGATCACCAAATCAAATGGCATAGGCACTCACAAACAAACCGGGATCATTGCAACATTCAAACCTAATTCTGAATTCATGGAGCCAATCATCTACAATCCATCCCCTACATTATATTTTCCTGTGTGTCACAACAGAATAGATTACATCGAATTGATGGTCACTAACGAAAAAGAAGAATTAGTTGATTTTGCTGGAGCCACAACAACTGCAATCATAGAGATTAACATTTAAATAAAAATACATACAATGGAAAATATTGAGAGTTATGAGCTCCAGTCATTCCCCCCAAACAGGAGGACATTTGCAAATTTAAATCAACCCAACACAGAGATTGAGGTTGATCTTGATGTAGGGGACGGATTTATACACCCTCACAGAGCAGATCTATACATCAAATTTGATGTTGTAAAGCTCGATGGAACAGATTATCCGGCAAATTCAAATATAAGACTTGTAGACAATTTTGTGCCGCATTTGTTCTCTGAAATTGAGGTCAGAAAACATGGCGTTGTCATAAACAGAGTGGATTATCCCGGCATTACCTCCACAGCTTTGGCCACACTAAAATTATCCAAAACCGAGGCTTCATACTACAAAATAGGCGGATTTGAAGCTGGTGAGAAAATATTAACCAAGAACCACACTGTACTGTTCCCCATGCGCCTATTGCCAGGATTCTTCTCGGATTACAAAGATATTATGTGGAAGGGTGGTTTAAGAATCACATTTAGAAGAGCTGCAAATGATAATAATGCATTGATGAGGTACAGCACATTAAACTCTACAGGGGATGCTCTGCCTAATACCTTACCTGATGCAGGCAAATGCATTATTCAGACTATGGAGCTAAGAATCCCTGTTGTTGAATATGAGGCCAGTTATGGTCTTAAACACAAAGCTGATATCCTAAAAAATCCACAGATTCCTCTGCAATTTTATACATATCAATGCGTACAGAAGCCTGCAACTGGTACATATTATGAGTTTGATGCTACAAATTCATTCTCCAGCATACAATATGACATGCCTGATTTTGTAGTGGTACTGTTTCAGACTGGAAGACACAACAATCAGGAAAAAAATTCAAGTAAATTTGATAGCTGCAACATCAAGAACATATATCTTAAAAATGGTAGAAATGAGGTCTTTCCTAGAGAAAATTATAATTTAGACATGTCCAAGGATGATTTCCTCAAATTATATGAGGCATTTTCATCCTTCAAATGTGTCACTACAGGCAATACTGACATGTATTACACACCAGATGAATTCAAAGCACAGAGACCCATGTTTGTCATTAACACTTCCAAAAGAAAACAAGTTGTGGTGAATGACAGGACGAACATTAAAATTATCTGTGAATTCCACGAGGCACTCCCTGATGACACCATATGTAGTGTTATTCTCATAGGAGAAAAATCATATGTTTATGATGTAAGAAATGAGAGGGTCACGGAGCAATTCTAGAAGGTCTCTGCATATTCTATTGTGCTGTTGTACAACACACAAACCTCAACTGTATATCAGCTAGCAGTGAATATTCTCAAAATCTCACGTGTAGAGATATTATTTTGCCACATATATTTCAATCTTACACATTTTGTCAGGGTTCAAACCCAGAGCCCCTTGATTAGAAGGTAATAATACCAACACTTTGCCTTCTCTTAGCACTTCTCCATAGAGAGGTCTTAAACCCAGGGGCCTTTTTATTACAAGGCAATAAGCCATGGGACTATGTCCACATTTTATTGAGAGCCCAGAGCTCATAGCTTTATATCAGCTAAAAACAATCCAGAGTTGGACTCTGAAATTGTGCATTGAATAATCTCCAAGACTTGCCCAGGCTCGTATTAACAGAATAGAATTGCTTTCAGCATGAAGAGGCAGTTTATTGGCACTGTGTCAGAACATTTGTATCTCTATCTCAAATCTTTGTTACACATGTCGCACAGAAAGATTAATGGCCTCTTCAGTGAATCGCGCAGAAAAATCATTAGTGCTGTATAGATTATATCTCTTGCGTGCCGGCAAAACACGCAAGCAATTAATTATGCCTACCCCGCTCTTGTATTGAGCGAGTGGTTATAACACATGAGAAAATTGAGAAATGTACAATATATTGTTGTAAAATACTTTTTACCAGGTTTTCAGATTTGGGGGCTATCAACTAGCAGTAATTATTCTCAAAATCTCACGTGTGGACTGCAACATGTATTTCAATCTATCAGGAAAAAAATTGAACCTGGTATCCAATTGAACTTAGGCCAGAAGTAAATATGTGTGTGTGTGTGTGTGTGTGTGTGTGTGTGTGTGTGTGCTGTGTGTGCGTGTGTGCTGTGTGCTGTGTGCTGTGTGCTGTGTGCTGTGTGCTGTGTGCTGTGTGTGCATGTGCGTGCGTGTGCTGTGTGTGTGTGTTTTGGCTTAATTTCAGGTATAGCCAAAAAAATAGCAAGTTTGTGGACAAAAATCTGGCAGAAGTGCCTTTTGTAAGTGTAGACAAATCAATCTGAGAGCCTCTTCCTTTTCTCGGGAAATTCCCGAGGGCGTTTTTACAAAAATCTTGGGTTAGACGGGGTTCCACACTTGATCAAAAAGCTCATATTGGCATGTTGAGCTAGTTTTAAGTGTAAGCAAATCTGCTTCAGGGGGGCTCTTCCTTTGTTGTGCTGGTCCCACCGTAAATACAACTACTATGTAAGATGTCAGGGAGGAGAGCTCTCGTTTCATGACAACTGTAGAGGAAATTGTAATTTAGTCTCATAAGTTTTAAGTAGGATCCGAAGTTTTGGTTCTCTCCGCCGACTACCGAACTCGGAACCCCTTCATTACAAGGCCACACCATTACCACCACACCATCGGGTTGACCCTAGTCTCTGATATACACATCGTGAAAAAATACAAGAAGACACTGAACTGTTCCTAAAATAAATGTTAAAGTTTATGGAAAAGAAGCAAGTCGAATCCAGTTTCTATTTAAATAGAGGACTCAAGTCTGAACTTAGCATCAACGCCACGGTATTTTCAATTCAATTTAAATTTTATGATTTGTAAAACAACGACAACAATAATGATAATAATAATAAAATGTCAAGGTAATTTTTTATGATATGAAATATTACCCTGCCCCCAAGTGCTCGAAGTGAAAATCCTGCCCAGTTTGGGAAAAAAGATATGGGGATGCTTGTAGTTGTATGGATCAATTTTGAGAAAATGCGGTAGGTGAAGGAATGCCTATGCAAATTATCCTTGTCGTGGATGCTTTGTTAGAATTTTCTTAACTGGGGGATATCATTACTGTGGCATAAGAAGAAAATATCGAAGGACGTATGTAAAATGTCGCTGTTTGGGGGAGGGTAACCGTGGGTAAGGCGCCAAAATACGTATCTAGCTGCGGAGCTGGTTATAATTTTCATTATTGGCAATGTAATTGTATTTATTTGGAAAAAATAAACTCGTTGGATGCATTACGAATATTAAATATCTGAATTCAAAAACATCTGAAACACTTGAACGTGGATCGATCTCAGAAAGAAACCCATTGGAACAGAGGCGCAACCAAGAATTTTTTTTGGGGGGTCAAGTACCAGGATAAATGTGCCATATTAATAATAGCAATAATGCTATAAATAATAATGTTAATAATGTTATTATTATAACATTATTATTATTGATTTTGCCATATTTTACTTCGCTTATTGCGCTACTTTTGGCTAATTTGCCAAAATGGGGATGAGTGATGATTTGATGAAATTGATGAATGGACACACATTCACAAACATCCATGGCCAAGCCGGAATTCGAACCCGGCACCAACATTATTATTATTATTATTATTATTATTATTAGTAGTAGTAGTAGTAGTAGTAGTAGTAGTAGTAGTGGTAACAAAGCCATTATTACCCTCGTAAATTATGCAAGAAGGGGGTAGAAGTTGGTGTTAAAGCATTTGTGTTCGAACAAACGATTGAATTATTTTTCAACACGTTCAATTTCACATTATAAATGGAAAAGAAACACACAAACTATTTTTCAAAGACAGAAAATGCTTGATAAATGCATTCCAAACATTTTTTTTTTTACATTAACATGTATAACTTTCGTGCACGATATATGTTTCACATATCGTCGGTGAAGGGATGAAGTGACGTATCTTGATTTTTACGATTTTTTCAAGAGAGCGGTTTAAAGTTTTTCGTTTTTTCAACATAATAGCGTCGTGCTCATTTGATATTTATTATATCAATTGCAAATTTTGTACAATAGGTGTATGATTGTTGTTACATTTGGGGAAAAAGTTACATTTTGAACATGTTTTCATTTCTGCTGGAAGAAAAATGCTGGAATGTGCTTGAATCACTTACGTCCCTTCGCCTTTTCTTTTCAAAGATTGTGATTAAAGTTACGCCCTCCTTACATTTTTTTTAAAAAATGATCTTTTTGGTATGTAGAGATACATTTATTAATTTTCCCGTCAATATAAATTATTTAATAATAGTTGTATTGATTTCATACCTTTATTTAAAAGTGATCCATACATTCACGTCTATTTATCCATTGCTGTTGAAAATAGTAGTTAAAAGAAGTGAATAAAATACAGAAACTTAATAATGGTTTATCTTTAATGCAATTCAAGATATAGTAACACTTCAGTACAAAGAAAATATGAATTCTGGTTGTACTTGTAACTAAGAATAACTATGGGACTTTGAAGACTCGTACAATAGAATATTTTTAATATTTTTTTAATGATATTCAGTGTGGAAGATTTTTGTAGAAATACACAAACTCAGGTTCTCTCACTACAGGTGTATCTCCTTCACATAAAGACATCAAATCTGCATACATCTGTAGTGAAATCCTTGGTTGATGTGAGTGAAGAGTTTTGGTGAATATAACTTTCCCTTGCAGCGAGATGCTTCGATAAACCACATTTAAATGGCTGTCCTTGAAATAAATTTTATCTGGTTGATCCTTGATCACCATTAGTTCGCGTATGCCTGTCCAGTTAATTCCTTCATCATTATCATCCTTCCATACAGATAGGATCCTCAGATTTCATGCGACATCTTGGAAATCTAAGAAATTCATTCATCGAAGGGAATGCACAGTGTATGGTTTATCAGATAGTGCAAGTCTAAATATTGGTAGCAGATGAGCTGGAATGAATACATTTCCAGTGAGCCATAGTAACAGTGTAGAGCATCATGGCTGCAACTATTGAGCTTTTATTTTGCCCTGTACAACCTTCAGCGAACAAGTAAATTTCTTCAACCTGTTTTACATCCACTTGATGAAGAAAATTGTTTAGGCACGTGGAGATTTTTGCATGCACCTCTGTTGGTCACTCCTTCGTGCCAAACAAAACAATGACATTCCCTTGTCTTCAGATCATAAACTGTAAAATTGTATGTTAGTAGTAGGAAAGTATATAGGATGAGCGCACTTGTAGCGTAGAAAAGAAGAGGCTATTTGATTGAACAGCTCGATTTGCCTACACTTAAAACAATGCCAAGAGGGGCCTATACCCCAATTCTTCAGGTGTGATATGCTCTGAATTTTTAAGAATTTGAATTCCAGTGTAGAAAAGATGAGCCCCTCAGACAGATTTGCCTATACTTAAAACTAAGCCAAGTTCCCATATGATCTTATTGTTTACAGTGTGTTTTTCTGTCAAAATCCCAGGAATCTTGAATTGATATAAAACTCATAGCTCCTGGGTTCTGAGAGCCAGTAGAGTGTGGTGCATAGCCCCACGGTTTTTATTGTCTTGTAATCAAAAGGCTCGGGTTTGAATCCTGATAAAATGTGAAGCCTCCCCTGATGGCAAAATGTTAATATTGTTGCCTTGTAAACAAAAGGCTCGAATTTGAATTCTGATAAAATATGTAAGATTGAAATACATGTTGCAAAATAATATCTCCACACGTGAGATTTTGAGAATAATTATTCCTAGTTGATAGCCCCCAGATCTGAACTCTGGTAAAAAATGTTATACAACAGCATAAAAAAAGCAAAATTATTTTATATTGGGAATTACCAGAGAATTGTTATTGCTGTTGTTTGGGTATAAAAAACACCAGCTCAGCCATTAACTGCTGTTATATTTTTATGAGGCAAAACTCCCTGGTCAATACAATAGAAGAGAGGCAAGCAAACATAATTAATTGCTTGCATGTTCTTCCAATCTTTTGATCAATCCCATGTTTTGGCCAGCAATAAATCATGCTTGCCCGGGAAATTATATTTCTTTTATGCCAGCAGATATAATCTACACTGCGTCTTTTCAGAGAGAAATAACATATCATCTATTATATTATTTACTCAAAGAGAAAATTCTTAGTAAGGAGAATATTTGCCTTTTTCTGTATGCCTGGGAGATTATATCTGTTGACATACAAGAAATATAACCCGTGTTGTGCCTTTTCAGAGGAAATTACATGTCATGTCATCCATCATATTATTTACTCAACTGTACCCCTTTCAGAGAAAATTACATGTTGTTCATCATATTAACTCAAAGAGGAAATTCTTAGTAATAATAATATTGGCTTCTTGGGATATTGTCATGCAAAACCTGAATTGTATTTAGGTTTGGTCTTGTCGCAATAATATAAGCTCAAGTCTGTAACTTACAGAATATTCATTCCATATTTCTGTATTTGAGCTTTCCTGCAATACACAAGAGCTGTTTATGAGCTCTGTTGTAATGCAGAAGTGCTGTTTGATATGAGTTTTCCTGCAATACACAGAAGCTGTTTATGAGCTCTGTTGTAATGCAGATGTGATATATTTGAGCTTTCCTGCAAAATGCAGAAGTCCTATATTTGAGCTTTCCTGCCACGAGCAGAGGTGCTGTTAAATTTGGGTAAGTAATATATATAAAAATTTTCCTGCAAAATGCAGATGTGATATATTTGAGCTTTCCTGCAAATTGCAGAAGTGCTATATTTGAGCTTTCCTGCCACGAGCAGAGGTGCTGTTAAATTTTGTAAGTAATATATATAAAAATTTTCCTGCAAAATGCAGATGTGATATATTTGAGCTTTCCTGCAAAATGCAGAAGTGCTATATTTGAGCTTTCCTGCCACGAGCAGAGGTGCTGTTAAATTTGGGTAAGTAATATATATAAAAATTTTCCTGACAGCAAAATGTTGGTATTATTGCTTTGTAATCAAGGGGCTTCTGTGTTTGAATCGGCCCTCTAGAATTGCTCCGTGACTCTCTCATTTCTTACATCATAAACATATGATTTTCCACCTATGAGAATAACACTACATATGGTGTCATCAGGTAATGCCTCATGGAATTCACAGATAATTTTAATATTTGTCCTGTCATTCACCACAACTTGTTTCCTTTTTGAAGTGTTGATTACAAACATGGGTCTCTGTGCTTTGAATTCATCTGGTGTGTAATACATATGAGTATTGCCAGTAGTGACCCTTTTGAAAGCCGAAAATGCCTCATATAATTTAAGAAAATCATTCTTGGACATGTCTAAATTGTAATTTTCTCTAGGAAAGACCTCATTTCTGCCATTTTTAAGATATATGTTCTTGATGTTGCAGTTATCAAATTTACTTGAATTTTTTTCCTGATTATTGTGTCTTCCAGTCTGAAACAGTACCACTACAAAATCAGGCATGTCAAATTGTATGCTGGAGAATGAATTTGTAGCATCAAACTCATAATAGGTACCAGATGCGGGCTTCTGTACACATTGATATGTATAAAATTGTAAAGGAACCTGTGGATTTTTTTATTATATCTGCTTTGTATTTAAGAGCATAACTGGCCTCATATTCAACAACTGGGATTCTTAACTCCATAGTCTGAATAATGCATTTGCCTGCATCAGGTAGGGTATTAGGCAGAGCTTCCCCTGTAGAGTTTATTGCACTGTACCTCATCAAAGCATTGTTATCATTTGCAGCTCTTCTAAATGTAATTCTTAAACCACCCTTCCACATAATATCTTTGTAATCTGAGAAGAATCCTGGCAACAGGCGCATAGGGAACAGCACAGTGTGGTTCTTAGATAATATCTTATCACCAGCCTCAAATCCACCTATCTTGTAGTAAGAAGCCTCGGTTTTGGATAATTTTAATGTGGCCAAAGCTGTGGAGGTAATGCCGGGATAATCCACTCTGTTTATAACAACGCCATGCTTTCTGATCTCAATTTCAGAGAATAGATGTGGCACAAAATTATCTACAAGTCTTATATTTGAATTTGCCGGATAATCTGTTCCATCGAGCTTTACAACATCAAATTTGATGTATAGATCTGCTCTGTGGGGGTGTATAAAGCCATCCCCCACATCAAGATCAACCTCAATCTCTGTGTTGGGTTGATTTAAATTTGCAAATGTCCTCCTGTTTGGAGGGAATGATTGTAGCTCATAACTCTCAATATTTTCCATTTTTTTCTTGTATGTATTTTTATTTAAATGTTAATCTCTATGATTGCAGTTGTTGTGGCTCCAGCAAAATCAACTAATTCTTCTTTCTCATTAGTGACCATCAATTCAATATAATCTATTCTATTATGACACACAGGAAAATATAATGTTGGGGATGGATTGTAGATAATAGGCTCCATGAATTCAGAATTAGGTTTGAATGTTGCAATAATCCCAGTTTGTTTGTGAGTGCCTATGCCATTTGATTTGGTGATCATACCCTCAGCCACATTACAGTGAATATTCAGAGTCTCTATGGCTAAGAATTTAGGTATATTAATAGCAGTGTGTTTGATGCCTGGTTCAAGTTTTGTGTTGTTCTCAAAGCCTAACAGCTCTCCTATAGTACCCAGATCCACTGTTTCTGTAGCAGATACAATCTCTACTCTGTGAGTGACAGAATTTTGACTTAACACTATACCTCTGGGTAATTGAGCATTTAGAGTGGAGAGATTATATTGCCCTGGAGTGATGACAATTTTTTGATCCCCTACTGCAATTGTATTGTTGTGGTGTGTAATATTAGGGATTAAGTACATGCCATAAAATGCTCTGAGAGCTATTGTTTTGGGATACACTATGTCATCATGTAATCTGAGCTTCAATATTGAATTTTGGCTGGTGAGATGGAATACCCCCATGATGTTTCAGATACCACAAGGCCTTTTGAAAATTTTCAATTGATGGTTTATTTATTTGAGACATATATCTAAGAACAGATAAACACAAATGTCCGCAATTAACATCTTTGAAATTTTGAACACGGGTATTATTGTAATAAAGATTAGCTGAATTTAGATATTTTATTAAATTTTCAGGTGGAACACCTCCAAATGAATCAAACACAAATGCCTTATTTTTTAAATATTTAAGATAACAAATCCAGTGAGTGCCCTGATTTTTGTACTTATCCAAATTAACAATGCCACACTCTTTGTTGAGTGGTTGTTCTGGCAAAGAATCAGACATGTACACACCTCTAAAATGTTTGATGCCCAGTGGCCTGATTAAAGCTTCAATATCTTGGTTTGTAAGCGGCTCTTGTTTTTTTTAAACTTATTCATGGCTCTCTTAACACCTTTCCCTTGTTTCTCAATGGCCAGGTTATGGCGCCTCTGCTCATCTAATTCTGCCTTATTTTTCTTGGCATCTATTACTGTTTTTGCTATGGCAGCTGATCCCCCAGCCAAGCTCCCAACAGCCCCGAGAGCAGCTAAGATGGCAGGGATGGTAAATATGAATCCCCCCACATGTGATTTTTTTCTTGATTGCTGTAATTTTTTTAATTGGGGGGTACTAAGCAACAATTTCATACCATGTCCCTTTGCAAGACAAGAATTTTTTTTCTTGCGCTGCTTTTTGGTCAAAAGACTGTCAATAGTTTTAAGAGATTTTGAGACCTGCATAAGGTATTTGATACATAACACCCTTGGCCTTCATTGTAGGTTTATTATATACATATTCACAACCCCCACCCCAGTTTTTGTTTGGTGCTCATAGCTATGGTGGTTCCCAATGCTGCTATTTTTTCACTCAAAGAAGCATCTTTGCTTACAAATCTACCAAATGCAGCCTCTTCTAATTTCCTGTCTGCAACATGTCTCTTGTCAAGCTCAGAATGTGTGTTGTATGCTATGTCATGGTCTCTACAAGCAGCATCTAAGGGATTAACACCAGGATCCCCTCTGTTTAATCTATGATCCAATTTTGTACCGGGACCACAATACTGATAGCCTGGAATATGTAATTCAAATGGCAGCTTGTTTATAATGTCATTAACAAGGCCCCGACCCTCAGAAATATTCCAAAATTTAGGTGGTAGAGTATTAATAATTTTTATGAGATATCCAATCCCCTTAGTGTCATTCACTATAAAATTAGACAATTTTGTGCTTATCATGTCCATAATTCCAAACTTTTCATTGTAAAAATTGTGGTTCCCAGCATTTTCCTCCCCAGCTATTACCAATAACCTATCTACAAGTTTCCTGACATCATCAACCCAGACAAATTCTTTAGGCAGGGTGTTGTATTGTTTGATTCCACTGCCAGTCTTGATCTGTGACCATATGGGCTTGATTAAATTATTGTATTTTGCTCCACTGCTCGACTTGACTCTTTTTTGTGTGGGATCATTGTTCTGGTATAGAGCATCTGATTTTATTAATATTTCTTTGTAATATTCATAATCTTGATCTGTATAGCTGCCAGGTCTCTTCCTAGTCATGAGTTCCCACAATCCAGGTGTTCCGGGGTACTTAACAAAAGCACCTTTTTCTCCGAGACGAGATTCTGAATAAACAATCAGATCATCCCCCATAAATGTTACTGTGAAATTGCCAATTCTATGTATGATGCTACCATCAAGCTCTGTGTCAGCATATAAGCCAAACACCTCATCTTTGTTGTCTTTAGGTGTGGTTAAATATTTTTGAGCAAGAAGACCCAATTCAATAGGATCCTGAGTAGCTTCAATTCTTCTAGGAGCAACAAGACTAGGTGCATGAATACTGGAAAGTGGGGTGAATGGATAATCTAATATGTTTCTTGCAGCTACAGGTACAAGCTCTGTGATCAAATTTTGATTTTGCTCTGTAACAGTTTTGATATTTTTACCTAATTCACTAATAGCATCAATTACAGGCTGTTCTGTTTGTTTGTTTTTTTCATAAATTCCTCGGTTCTCTGATTTCCATCCCTTAAATCTTTTTACAAGATAATCTCTTAATTTAAGATCATCAATAATTGGCCTTTCCATGTTTATTTATATATGTTTCAATGTCTAGAAAATTGTTGATTTTATTTCTGTATTTGCCACTATTGGGTGTTCTTGTCATATCAATTGTGACAAACCCATAACTGTCCTGGTTCCAGCACCTGCTGCAAAATTTAGAAAAATTATTGTAGCTCAGGTCCCCACCTACATATTCTTCATGTATGTGTTTGAGGTTGGTATGGTCTTGATGAAACACACATATAAAATTGCTGTTGTCTCGGATCAGCTGCTTGGGTATTTTTGAAAAAGTTTGTGCCAGGTAGAAGCAATCAATATTTTTGTGCCGGCCCTGTGTAAAGAAATTTCTAACCTTGTTTTGATTATCCAGTATAATGTCATCAAACACAAAAACAGAATTATCGAGACATTCATGAAGTGGCTTAACATCTGGTTCAAAAGTGGCAATATCCAATCCATCATATAGCTTCATCAGCTGCTGATATTTTAATTGTTCCAAGCTCTTAGAGAAGATATACAAGTGCCTGTTTTTCCAGTCTAACCAGTTGGGTGCCAATAAAAAATTATCAACCATTAGTGTAGTTTTACCACAAGCAGATGGCCCAACAATAAGACACCTAATATTATCAGGTATCAATTTTCCATTTCTCTTATTCTGGTGTTCAGGTTCTGGCAGCCTTTTTATAACATCCCAGGTGATCATATTATTATTTTGTTTGCATCGATCCAGCTGTTCTGGGAGTCCTAGCCATTTGACAAATAACTTGTTGTTTTTTCTGCGAATAATTTTTTCTATGAGATATGTGTCAGGCTGTTTAGTTTTGCTGAGCTCTTGTTCATAGAACCTGCCTTTGAGAATTTATCCTCGGTGATCTTTTATTATATATGTGTTAAGGGTCCCGGGTTTAACTTGAACCACTGTAAATAATTCGGTGCTCCAGTTTCTTGTAGAGCCTCTTTTGAATAAGTGCTTATATTTGCTGATTCTTACTTGATCACCCACCCTGTATTTGGCCTTTCTTGTTGTTGGCTGATATTTAGGATAATAAACAGTGCTGATCAATTTTTGCTCATCAGATGAAGTTACTTCAGAGGGTTTCATGTTGATTGTGGAATGGACCGAGTTGTTATATTTATGTAGAAGTTCTGGAAGAATATTAATCCATTTATAATTACCTTGAAGTGTAAATTGTTTATACATAAGATTTTTTAAGGTTCTGTTGAATCTCTCTACAATTGAGGCCTTGAGATCACTGTAACTCGAGTAATGTTTTATTGCCTGGCTTTTAATAAATTGTTGAAACACTGAATTATAAAATTCTTTGCCATTATCTGTTTGCAAATAGCAGGGTGATCTTCCACTCTGATTGATGATTGTGCTGATGGCTTCTGTAACACATTTTCCAGTCTTGGATTTGAGCGGCACAGCCCAGGCACATTTTGAAAATGTGTCTATTACAGTGAGTAGATATTTGTAGCCCTTGTTGATTTTGTCTAAGTTTTTCAACTGCCCACTTGCCATTTCAATCAAGTCGCTCTGCCATAAATCATCTATGCTTTTTGTGACTACTGGGAGTCTCTTAAAATTATGTCTGGCTTGTCTGTGTAATTCATCAACAATAATTTGTCTAGACATAATATGTAAACAAGAATATTGCAACTATAGGGTGTTCAGCAGCTGATACTACAGGATTTTCTAAATATAATTTGTCCCCTATTTGTATTTTAAATTCCAAAGAGCCATCATCTTCAACATATGCTGTTTCTAATGTATTGGGATCTGTAAAATCCTCTAATTCTACACTTGTGATTTTCACTTTGTTATCAGCATTTGTTATTGATAAGGTGGGGTAGTGGTGTGCCTGTGGTTGCAGCCAATATTTGATCTTGATTGGTCTCAATGTGCCCCCAACAAAAAATTGGTAATAAAATTGTGCAGGGGACAGCATATATATTTTGCCACCTGGTGTAAATGGAGAATCATATTCTTTGTTGGGGATGCTGTACAATTCAAGAATTACTGTATGTTTTGGATTCTCGATTATGCCTGTTATTTCCTTTTCTGCTGTGAGCAATCTGCTTGTTACAGATTCAAGGTGCTCATTAATGGTCCTAACAATCTCATCGTACCCAGGCTTGATTCTTATGTCAACAGCAAGTTTTTTGTATTGTTGCACAATTTCTTGAAGCTGGGTGGCAAAAACAGACAGAGCATTTGCTTGATTGGATTCCATGGTCCCTAGCTGTTGCTTGATATTAGCTACAATTTGTTGCAAATTTTCAACAACTGCCAATTTTGAATTTTGAGCAGTAAGATCATGGACCTGTCTTCTGATATCCTCAAACAGGGCATGCAGTTCATTAATATGTTGATTAGTTGGTAGAGTAGCTACTGTCTGAGTGAGATGTTTGATCTCTGCCTGGATATTCTTGATATCTTCTGATTTCAATATCCTATTCACTGCTCTCTTAATATTTTTAAGTTCCTGTGATGTAGGCAGATTTGACACAGTATTGTGCAAAGATTCAAGTGCCAATTTCACATTGTTTAATTCAGAAGCATCAGCCACATTTTGCATAGCATTTTGGAGCAGAGCTATATCTGCCTGAGAGGGTGTTGATTGTTGTAAAATTTCAAGTTTTGTTTGGATATCATCTATCAAGTAATGAAAATGAGATAGTTCAGATTCAGTGTTGAATTTTTCAAGCTTTGTGATTTGTTGCTGGACACTTACAAGGGTATCTACAATACCGGGCAATCGGGATTCTAGTACATTTGCCAAATCACTTTGCACTGCTGCTATTGTACCTTCAAGATGAGTTATGGAACTTTGAATTTTTCCAAAATCTTCATATGTTTCAAGTTGCAGCTTAATATTTGCTACACTCCGAGTTATTGCATTCAAAGCATCAGAAGATGGCAAATTGTTCATAAAATTTTCAAGTGTCTCAATTTTTTCTTTAACCTCGGCTATGGCATTGTTCAAGGGGTCCAGATTAGGTATTTGGAGTGACTGAATCTGTTCCTTTAGAGTGGAAATCACTAGATCAAAATCTTCTTGTGATTTTATGCTTTTGACAATTGTTTGGAGCTGTGTCTGGACATTATTTATCTGTTCTTCCAATTGCTGTTTCAATTGCTCAGAATTGGTGGCCTGGGTCTTAAATTTGGCTTGAAGAGCTGCTACAGCTTCTTCTAAACTTTGAAAATTATCCAATGTGGCCAAATCAGTATATTTCTGAAGCAACAATTTGAGTTCAGAATCAATTTTAAGAAGAGGGTCCATGCATTGTGATTGCAAATTTGTAATTTCTAATTGAAGGCTGGCATTGAGTGTGGTTTGTAAAGCTTGTAAATCACTTCTTAATTTCTTGACTCTGACATCAAGCATCAGAATCTCATCACTGTGATCTTCATGTCTTGTATGGCCAAAAATATCATTAGGCATTTTTGTTTTAGTAGTTATTTATTATAGAATATATAGAAGCTGCTACAGCTTCTTCTAAACTTTGAAAATTATCCAATGTGGCCAAATCAGTATATTTCTGAAGCAACAATTTGAGTTCAGAATCAATTTTAAGAAGAGGGTCCATGCATTGTGATTGCAAATTTGTAATTTCTAATTGAAGGCTGGCATTGAGTGTGGTTTGTAAAGCTTGTAAATCACTTCTTAATTTCTTGACTCTGACATCAAGCATCAGAATCTCATCACTGTGATCTTCATGTCTTGTATGGCCAAAAATATCATTAGGCATTTTTGTTTTAGTAGTTATTTATTATAGAATATTTGATTCTTAATTCTATAAAAAAAGGTATAAGCTTGTCATATGATCCAGGGACCTCAATATATAAGCAGTCACCAGCAGAAACAGTATAAACAGTGCCAGAAATCATGTTTGAGTGCTTAATTCTGTAAATATTTCTCCCTACTGAAATTTTGACATCACCCTCAGGGGTTGTAATAAATTGCAATTGCCCACCTACAGGTAATTGGTAATGATTTAAATTATTGTTAAATATGTACAATATTTTGCCTGTTTCATCATCAATATCTGTAAGTATTCTGTTCAGATGAATAATTAACAAGCCACTCAGTTTAGATATTATATCAGAAGAGGCTTGGGGTGTTGGCAGGTCCATAATACCTTGTTTTTTGAACCCAAATAAGTTCATAGGCATGTTTATTTATTTCAAATCATGCTCTGTGTTTTTGCATTGATTCCCACTTTTCAAATCACAATGACCCCATGGTAAAGTATGTATGCCACATGATAAAATAAATCTCTTATCATCATGTGTGTCCAGAGCCACTTTTCTTACAATATTGCTAGTCAATAAGTGATCCACACTCTGAATTCTGGATTCTGATGTTTTGATTGTGCTACATAATTTGAGGCAATTTTCATAATCTTCAAATTCAAGCTCTTTTTCAACAGTTACTCTGCCAATGCCCTTGGCCTTTTTGGCAACAACACCACTACATGTTTCAAAACTGTACATCTTGGCCCTTAACCCAGCAAATGCCGCAATAACATCACCAAGTGTCTCATCTTTTAACTTACCAGGCACTTTTTTGTTGTGGTGTTGAATCCTTGTATGTTCACTGGTATCAAAATATTCAAGCAATGCAGGCTGGGAAATATCTTGATAAACATCTTCTGTGTGAATATCAAGAACAAAACTATCCGTATCCATGTACATCAATTTTACACAATCACCATAAAAAGGTTTCAACACATTATAATACAATTTTAACATGTGTAATTTGGCCAATTCCAATATCACAGCCCCTACACAAACTTAATTTTTGTTTTTTTATGTTGAAAAGTGCCATATTTTCATCATAAATTCTTCTATAATTGAAATTAGGCTTTGCAACCAATTTTTTGCTCAGGCTGGGGTCAGTAATTATTTTAACATCAGTATGTTTTCTGACATTTTCAATAGTTTTGCCATACACAGAATTGACCATCAATTTAAACAAGGTCTTATCAAATTGCCTCATTGCAGATGTTCGAAGCTCTGTGTTTGTATCAATATATGGTTTCAACCATCTTGAGTGCCTGAACCTCAAAACTTTGCCAATTTTGGTCACTTGAACACCATGATGCATCAGGAACTGGAGGTTTTTGTAATATATGACATAACCCTGTTTTGGCTCCAGTGTCATCATCAATTTCTTCTGTTTAGAGCCAGGTGAGTACTGAACCTCAGGAATTGGGGGCAGATCAGAAAATTTGTTATGTAAATTATCAGGAATTGTCAGATCAACCTCTAAGAAGAGGCCATACTCACTGTCATCAAAATCCTTAAGATATTCAATATTAAAATCTTCAACCCATTCAAGCCCTGAGTATGGCAATTTATCCATCATGGCATAACCATACAGGCTGTTTGCATCCACATACAATATATAATTTGATGGCCGTACTGGATCATAATCAGGAATATATTTGTTATTTGCTCTGGCATATCTCTGAGAGCATTGCACCATGCCTCCTCTTATACATTGCTCCATAAACAAGTACATATCTTGATCCTGGATCAGATCCAATTGCCTTTTAGTGTTTAAAAACATTGAAGACCATGCTAGGCCCGGGGCACTGTAGAAATATATTGGATCCAGTTCATAATTTTGCATGGAAGATTTTCTGAATGCCTGCAATATATCAGCTAAGAGGTTCACATCAAGTTTTAAATATGCCATGTGATAATCACCAAATGTCTGGCATTTTAAATTGTTCCACATCAATTGGGCATGGTGATAATCATCATCAGTGATTCCAGATCCTCTGATTTTGCTGTAAAACTCTTCTTGTGGTGGCAAAGAACACTCATCAAATTTAGAAAAATCTGTAACATAATCATATGGATATACACCCTTCCGCCTAATTAATTTCAGGTCCTGATTTGGAAACAAGGCACATGTGATTTTGAATTGATCATCAGATAATTGAGTGGCCAGTGTAGCCAGGCTAGCAGATAAAATTCTGTAAGAATCAAGAAATCTTATGTGAATAGGAACACCATTAACTTTAATTATTTTGCTAATAGCAATATATTTCTCATCATTTTCAGCTAAAATATTTAAATTCTGCTTGTCAAACCCCTCATATCTGATCAAATGATGAAAATCATAATTGGATGCTCCATGGCAAAATATGGGGACAAATTTTGGTCTCTTGATCTTAATATTACAGCTATTACACAGGGCCATTTTGAATTTACCATCTGTATGAGAATGGTGTTTCACCTTGATATTTGTATCTGAAAATTCAGAATCACATACCGGGCATTTTTCTGCATTGTTGAAATCTTCAATCTGTTTCTCTGTTAAAGGCAACATGGGTTTTGATTTTAATAAGATGTTAGATGCTATGTCATGGCACTCATTTTCTATTTTATGTGCAAATTTTTTGATGGCATCTGGTCCCATGTATGAATATTTTTTACTAACAACACCATCCTGTACAACCACATAATAAAAGCTGGAAGGTTCATGTAGCTGGTATGGTGTAATTGAAGATTCTTCAGGATCTGGATTGCAGAATGCAAGAGGTTTGAGGTTTGATTCAAAATCACAGACAATATATGCTGGGTGTTCCAACAAGGCTTCAAACTTTTTGAATTTTGCGTTTTCACTTGGCATTGGCATCACCATATGAACAGGTTTATAATTGCCACAGTATTTCAGATGCTCAATCAACTTGTTTTTGGCAATTTCTGCATTCACTTTACAAACCTTTTTTATTATTTTTTTACCATCAAATACACTTAAACATCTTCTACACAACTTGAATATTGTATTGGATTTGTCTAGTTGTGTTCTCACTAAAGCTTCAAGATTATGTATCAGAGTGTAATGATATGTGCCACCCCCTTCAATTAAGAGCAGATCAATCGGAACAGCAGATTCATCATCAAATGTACTGATTCTGAGAGGTACTATCAAGCAATTGCCACGGCCAGTGGAACAAATAAATACATTAATAGATAATTGTTTGCCATTAATATCCCGGGCCTTTTTTTTCAAATTTATCAATATTCTGAACAGACATTGGATATTCTAAACCCTCCATTGCTTCATCAAAATCATGTTCGTGCTGTTTATAATAACTTATTCTTTCTGGATCCCTTGAAACTGGATACAAAGCAGCTAAAATACACCACAAAAAGCATTTCTCATCATTATTTTTTATATTAACCACGGCTCTTTTGTTTTTAATATTGGCAGGTAATGGCAGATATGTAGATCCTTGTAATGGGCTGAATTCAGAAATATTAACATATAACTTGTGTGGAGAACCGCATAGGCTCCATCCAGACTCTTTTGCTGCAAATTCAGAGTGTTTAATATTCAATTGATCCATCAAACTGCTTATTATTGTGTCTGAATTTGCATTTGAATATACAGGTACAGTTTCTGTTATGTGGGGCTGTGTAAATTTTGTGCCATTTGGTTTCTTATATTGTGTAAACAATTTGAGGGACAGCTTATAAGAGCCATTTTGTGCATTTAGAATTGCCTGCACATCAGAATTTATACTGTTCAAAAAATTCTTAATACCACATCTTGGCTCTGATACAAACCGGTAATCCCTTAATTGGCCATTAAAACTGCTATGGATAGGTGGTGCATAGCGTGGCTGCTTTGCAGGTCCAGCATTAACAGGTGCTTCATGCTTTCTTTTCAGACCAGATGTAGATGGTTGTGGGGGCAATGTTGATGACTGTGCATAAGAATTACATTTATGCCATTTGTAATATGCCTTGCTTAATATTTTATGGCATCTTGGACACATTTTTGTGGCCTTTCTGCATTTCTTACGGCCGCAAATACGGCAATGCCTAGCCCAATTAGAACTAGATATATTTTTTTTTGCATTGATTGCAATATTTTTGATTTGCCATTTTTGTTGTTTATTTATATAAAATTTCTTGGTCCAAAAAAACAGAACTATGGACAATAAGCCAAAACAATTATAACAGCAATAACTAGGCTCTGGTGATCACCAATATAAGATAATTTTGCTTTTTTATGCTGTTTATAACACTTTTTACCAGGTTTCAGATTTGGGAGCTATCAACTAGGAATAATTATTCTCAAAATCTCACGTGTGGAGATATTATTTTGCAACATGTATTTCAATCTTACATATTTTATCAGAATTCAAATTCGAGCCTTTTGTTTACAAGGCAACAATATTAACATTTTGCAATCAGGGGAGGCTTCACATTTTATCAGGATTCAAACCCGAGCCTTTTGATTACAAGACAATAAAAACCGTGGGGCTATGCACCACACTCTACTGGCTCTCAGAACCCAGGAGCTATGAGTTTTATATCAATTCAAGATTCCTGGGATTTTGACAGAAAAACACACTGTAAACAATAAGATCATATGGGAACTTGGCTTAGTTTTAAGTATAGGCAAATCTGTCTGAGGGGCTCATCTTTTCTACACTGGAATTCAAATTCTTAAAAATTCAGAGCATATCACACCTGAAGAATTGGGGTATAGGCCCCTCTTGGCATTGTTTTAAGTGTAGGCAAATCGAGCTGTTCAATCAAATAGCCTCTTCTTTTCTACGCTACAAGTGCGCTCATCCTATATACTTTCCTACTACTTATGTTCATAATCGTCTTTTATAAAATAACTTTATTTCGTTTGAAATGGGAAGATAAATGGCTTTCTGCAAATGAAACACTGCAGCAACTGTCTTGCATTGAAAGTCCGGCTTGTCTTTTGCTTCCATTTTCTTCTTTCTTACACCATCCTGCTCGGCGATATGTTTTTGATACTTATCAGCAAGTTCACTTTTCTTCGATTCATCTCCTTCCAGAAAGTTGCTACACAGACCGGACGTATCCTTTTTCGGTCAATGAAAAGAAAGGTTCATGCTTTTGAATATCTTTCTGTATGTCTGATAAGTAAATAAACATTCTATACCTTTTGCTTTTTGGCAGATCCGAATGACATTGTATTTTGTATCTTTCCTGCAGTAGTGAGATTCGACTCTTGGGGCCGGACCCTGTGGTCGAGTGGGGGTCGACCTCCGTGGCGGAGTGGTTAGCAGAGCGCGCTACAACGCCAGGGGTTCGGGTTCGAGTCCCGGTTAAGGCATGGGTATTTGTGTTTGTCCAGATGATACGAAACTGAGAAACTCTAACAATTGAAAAGTGAGAAAAAGTGTAAATGGTGGGTGATACCTCCGTGTAGGAAGTATTTCCTATATATATATATATATATAAGTGGTTATCACATCGTGCTGCAACGCCAAGGGTTCCGGGTTCGAATCCCGCTCGAGCTTGGTTGTTTGTGAATGTCCATTCATCAATTTTATCATTTCATCACTCATACCCATCTTCGCAAATGAGCTAAGAGGCACGAAACGCAAAGTAAAATAAACTAAATCAATAAATCAATCAATCGACTCTTGGGAATCTCTTTATGAGTTCTATTAACTTTTTCTCTATTTTTTTGTCCCTTTCCAGTAGGCTCTGAAGTTTTCCTCCTCTCTTCTCTTTCTCAATGACATCTGAGCATCTTCTTTTGGCTAGAGCAGTTCGCATTGTTTTCTCTGATACTAAAAGTGTATTTAGAAACATGGTTTTACACACTGATACTACTTCTCTTTCCTTCTATGGTAAAAAATAATTATTTGTTTTTGATCTTCGAGATTCTTCATTTTGCGTAGTTTTGTGTTTAACGTTAGAAACCTTTACATATGTTTTGACGAATTGTCGTTGAAGCTGAAGGTCGTCACTTGCATAAAAGTCCTTTAAAATTTCATGTCTTTCCGCATCTGGGATTTTAAAGCATTCTTTACCAAACTTTTCACATTTTCCATCACATTTTACTTTCAGATTTCTCCCTGGAACTAACTTTCTGTGCATGGTCATTGCGTTTTGCCATGTAGTCATAACTCAAAAACGCAATTTTCCGAGTTACGCCACTTCGCCCCTTCACCGACGATATATGCAACATGGAGCGACGTGGACACTATATTGTGTGCATATTCAAAGTTTATTTAGACATATTATATACAACTCATATTATTTAAATCCATTAGGCAACCAATTCATCCATCTCACAATAAACCAACAGCAAAAATTACATAAATTGTTTCTCAAATGTGCACGTTGCCTTTCCTCGAAACAATTGTTCATGCATTTAAAACAAAATCAATTAAGACAAGTCTTATTTCTCTGTCTGGTAATTTACAATGCATTACAGAGAAAAGCGAGCAAAGCGAGCAAGAACATTTTTGGATCCAATTTTTTTGCAGGCTGAGATCAATATTGATTTAATAGGGCTCAAACAATTTCACGGGACGCCAATGCATTCTCTCTCTTACAACTTTTGTGCCTCCCCGACAGGGACGGGCACGGGTTAGCAATTGCCTACCCAGAAATTCCTGTGCCCACCCGATTGCTAACCCAATCAAATTCAATAAATATATACACTTGGGAAATGCGAATGGCCCAATAAATAAGTTTATTATGGTGTTCACTTCATGTATATTTTACTTGTGAATATTATCTATATTACAGACAAGTTCACATATTATCATTCAATAAAAAACTTTGTTGTCCTTTTCCGAAACATTGATTTCGTAAATAGGTTTACAAAAGTCAGACTAAATAATAAGTTGAATGGAATTAATTTAAGCTTTTCTTTCAACTTCCTTAACTTTATCATTGGAAAGCGAAAGGAATTTCCAAATCTTTTGAAACAAAAAATGTGATGTAATGCCCACTTGTATGCTTAAGCAGCCAGTAGGCTTAGGAGGCCTATGGAAGGCGCAAAATTGTGCAGAATATGATCAAGATTAGAACAGGATTATGGGCCTGAGGGCTGAAGCTTCTGACCTTCACAGGGATGATGCATCAAATTGCTTTGAAAATGTGCCACATAATGAAAAGAAATAGACACTTGAAATGTGGCATAAAATATAGAAATATAATTAACTGTCTGCCATAACTTGGCCAAAAAGTTATAACTGAAACTGAGTGTAGAAGGGGTGGAGTGGAGTGACTTGATGTTCTCAACTCCGGGCTTCCGGCCTGGGTATGATTAGGGTAATCTGTTAAACAAATAAAAACCTCTTTTTCGCGTTGCTTCCCCCAGCAACACACAAAGTTATTTTGTTAGGTCTACATTGAAATACTAAGACAGAGGTAATTTGATATGTCCCTTTCATCATCACGATTTTATATATCTGTAATCGTCTAATTTCGATATCGAGTCCAAAATAGATAATAATAATAATTTTATATTCATTCTACTAATAAGAAGCAATCACAAAAATAGATTTTGATAAAACAGTTTTGTAGGTTTGAAAAATAGCTACAGAATTAATGTCTTGAGTTAGCAATCGCTTTAGGAATCTTCTTACACGAGTTGTTGTTTCAAGTCCACATTATGCACAGATAGGCTAATCGGGACTGGACCTACAGTTTAAAGTGGGGTCCGAATCACTGTGTGCGTACACCGGTTATTGAACCCGAGACCCCTTGATCACAAGGCGACGACTTTACCACTATGCTATCAGGGAGGCACAAAATCTTCTTACAGATACATTTTCCCTATCAGTAACGTAATTATGAGATTTTTCTTATGGTTAACTCACATGGAATAGGGACAAAATTTTAGAACCTTGTGCTTCATAACATAATACATACAATTTTATTTATTTATTTATTTATTACATTTCGGTGATATTTTGCCAAAATGTCCTTCTTTAGCTTGGGTAAATATTATGCAGAATGAACTAAGAATTTGATTTACACGCGGGATCTTGCTTTTTTTAAATTTTGCTAATAAGACATTCATACTTATGTCAAACGCTGAGCTGTATTGGGCGCTCGGAATGAACACATCATGCAGTGACACCCATATCCAGATCGGATTGATTCTAGTTATTATGTATTAGTTTTAATCTGCGAATTAATTAATGTTTAAACTATATTTTTCATTTTATTGCAAGAGCTTTTACAATTCATTATTTTCAGTAAGGGGTTTGCCCCGTATTATGTGAGGGACTCGATTAGCCATTTAGAAATAAATAAATTACTGTCTGCGTGTGAAACAAAACAAGGTGGCGAACACACTATGTTTGCATTTCTCAGTTCGTCGATTTCATCAAAATGTCGTAAGTGAATCTCGCGATGCACGATTATTGGTACTGCACCACACTCGAAACACGATGGGGACATTTTAGAATGAAGCGTCTTGAATTTCAGTCCGTATCTGTTGGAAATTCTATGTCTTGGCCAGTTTGTAAATGTTGTAGATACTTCTTAGAGGCATAGTTGTGCACACGGAGGTGCCAAAGGTACCTGGCTACCCCAAATGTCTTCTAAAAAATAAAGAAAATATGTTGAACTACCGTTAGAATAATGAAAATAATATCAGTGCTAAATAAATAAGGAATTTCGTTTCATTTGAGATGACCAAGCTCTCTCTCTTTCTCTCTCTGAGTCTCTCTCCCTCTCTACAAAACAATGTGATATTCCTTTACTATAGTAATCAGTAATCACGTAGTAAATAAATTATTTTTTCCTTGATAAATCGCAGAGCATCTTCACATATCGGCCAGTAAATATTATTTTCCCGAGGACCGACTTGTTTGTTATTGGAAATGTTAGAAGGTTGCATTAAGACTTTCATGTTCAAAGACTTTCATGAATGCTCTCTTCCTTCTCATTCAATGACAAGTGTATCAATTTTCAGAGTTTTGCTTACATCTGAATTCTACGGTTTAAAATGATGTGTAAGACATGGCATGAACTATCGAGTGACCAGGTACAGCAATATATTGTATGAAGTAGGCTAATGTGCATTAGAAAACATGGTAAAACTGAACCTACAGATGTACTTCGTGAGAGTGATTTAGCTGATAATACCTGTAGAGATATAGCCTTGTATTTATAATTTTCAATTGTTTACTTTCATTACTTAAAATATCGACACGCTGATAGTAAAACCTGTGCTAAAGTGATAACAAATGCTCATTCTATAATGTTAAAATTTCAAGTTCACATCCTTAATAGTTTCTGTGAAAATAACATGAAGTTACGTCTATAGGCTAGCCATGTCCAGATAGGTAACTGAAACTTCTCTTAAGGGACCCCAAAATAAATTATTCTGCGCGCACCTATGCTTACAACAACGCAAGTATAATTATTATTTTGTATTTTGCCAGATAAGACTCCCAAGATTGTTGCTTTCAATTCAAGTGGCAATCTTGTTACGCGTCCCTGGAAGTTACGTCAAAGCGATCGTTTGGTGAGTTGGGTTGTATACGTACAGTCATGGACACTTCTAGGTTGTAATGATTGCATTGAAAGTTAATGGGATTGTTATAACCCAGAAGTGTCCGTGACTGTACATACAGGTTAGATTATCAGCGCTCATAGATCAGAAACTAAGCACTTTAGACGTTATGAGTACGAGGAAAAGTGTCTTGTTCTGTTATATATCAGCCAGCATCCAACCGTTGTTGAAGTTGTTTTAGGACAACCTTATGACAGTCAGTTTTTGTCACCTACTTTTTTTTATCCTAGGTTTTCGTTATTTTATATTTTTCTGTAACTTCGTATCCGCTTGAAGCTTCGGTAGAAAAACACCACGTTTCTGAACCTTTTGTGTTTCTCTGCTTTTGTTGGCTTTTCCCCCTTTCGGTCGTAGGAGCTCGGGACCAACAGTGTGCTGTGATAAATCTTTCACTGTTTTTGAGCGACTTTTGTGCATTTGGCGACAGGAAAGTCAACGTGGGAGGCCAATTACTGGAGGAACATGTTACGTACCGGATGAGGGTAGAACTATTCTTTTCACCCCATTCTAACGCAACACGTGCGCTTGAAGAAGCTGGACCAGGCAAAAAATGGACGCTTGCCCACCAACGTCGTAACTTCAGATTCCCGCGCCTAAAAGTCAGTCCGTTGTATTCGAAGTTTCAAGCTGTCTTTATATAGTGGCAGAACGAACAAACACGTACAGTCTACCGCCAGTTTTCGAACCGACAACACCTCTGCGACAGTCGGAGTAAAGATTCGGGACTTTGTCTTTTTCTACCGCGCCGTGTATTTTAACCTGCGTGAGTGAGTGACAGTGACTAGTTGTACGAATACGCAGTGTTAATTAGTGACCTGTGCACTGGATTCGCGTTATTCGTTTTGTGACGAGGAACATTAATACAACTATGGCGGGCTAAAATCAAGAGAAGGAGGCCTACGGGTCTTCCTAGTCTGCCTGCATGAAGCCGACAACGCAGCAGATCATCGCTCAGCGTCGCGACGCCACACTACTAAAACGCCGCCACAAGCGCTACAAAAGCCACAAACGACACATCGCCACAAACGACGCCCACAGCCCGATTAGAAGCCATGAAATGATACCGCCGAGAGCCGCCAGTCGAGACGCCGACGCCCGACGAGAATTCTACGGAGAGAGAGAGAGAGAGAGAAATTGGAAGATGAAGCGACACCAGCCCACACTTAGATCTACCGTCTAGAAGAGAAGATTGAGATAATAAAGCGACACCTACTGCGTCTTGAGACGACGCCGACGTCCCGCGTGAGATTAGCAGCGAGAATCCACGAGTACCCCCGGTAAAGGAACTTCGCCCATTTTTCGCCGTCCCCCCAGAAAGAGAGAGAGAGAGACGATGCGAAGCAATTAATCGCTCCATTACGAGGCCGACAGGATGATCGCCGTGATGTTTGAAGCGTGAAGGAAGGTGTGTCAAAGAAGATTGCGAAGTGCCGCTACAAAGAAGTAGCGTGGGGAAGTGTTAGTGTCGCAAAGAGGACCGCGGGTTAACGTCACGCCGCCGTTTAGAGGACTACGGTAAACGTCGCTGAAACGTCTAGAACGCCGAGATGGTATAGTATACTACTGTTAATTTTCTTTATGTGTGAGTGATCATCTACCCAAGCCTCCAAAGATCGGCCGTCGGACGAAAAGATACCAGTATTTAAAATTAAAAGTCGCAAAGGTATTGATTATAATTATTTCTCGCCAGCATCATCTAAATTTCACGACAATTGCTAATTCGGAAGATATATTCACAGCATACTGTTGTTTTCCACGCCCTGCGCCGAGCTGTTGAGTAATAATTTTTATTGATGTCACCTTATATGCTTTACTCGGTAAATATTTGATTAAAAACAGCATAAATCGTGTATCTCTTGCATAGATCACCTCTCAAGTTTGCTAAGTGAGGAAGTAAGTTAACTTCGTGCTATTTTTAATATATTCATACACAAGTGTCTTCACTTTTCAGTCTGTAAACATGTGTGCCTTGCAGTTGATATCTAAGCCTAATGTTATTGAAGTTCCAAGGCGCATTAGTGATAATTCTACAACAATTATTTAAATGTCTAAATAAATTGCAAGAATAAAAGGTTTACGTGTCATGCCCGTTGGCAGAATGTAATGAGCACGCGCAGATGAAAGTTTAGTATCTTTAATTCTAAGCCAATTAACGTCTTCGGGTGCAGTTTAATATTCCTATGAAAAACTAAATATTGCATGGTGTCTAAAAAGGGCCAATGTACTTATCTTAATGTAATTATTCCCCTGCGGTATGAGAGAGTGTGTGAATGCTTGAATGATAGTGAGGGGTTGTGTAATGTGTCTATTTTTTGTGTGTTATATAATATACATTATTGTTATATATGATTTGACTATGATTTGTGTTTATACAAATAGTATACTAATCCTCATAACTGTTGGTATTTATGTTTTAGTTCAACGTTAAGTCAGCAAAGCATTTCTGCTGGCTAACATCAATTATTATTATTATTGATTATTATTATTATTATTATTCAACGTCACTTTATGCACGAGTCGGCTATTCGTCGGGGGTAAAAACCGATCCGGTCACACGTACCCTGGAATCAAACCGTTTAGCTGGGCCCGGCACCTAGGAAGGGGACTTCGGTCTCCGGACTAAGTGCCAAACATAGGTCATGTAAAAAGCCCCGGTGAGAACCTGTATATGTTGGAGAGGGGGGGGGGGGGAGCATGAGTGCATGTAAAACTCATATAAGGTCTTAGATTTATACTGCCCACCTTAATTTATGAATATACAGCTTCTGTCCACCCGGTCTAAAATTTCTGGCGCCGCCCCTGCACCTCGATGGTATAATGATAACATCGTTACCCTGTGATTAGGGGGTCCCGGGTTCGATACCCGCTGGAGGCACATGGCACAGTGGTTCGGATCCCACTTTAAACTGCAGGTTCAGTCCCGATTAGCATTTCTGTGCGTAAAATGGACTTAAAACCACAACCCAATCAATCAATTTTACAACTTATTTTCCTTCAAGTCGTTCGGCGCCCAGGGCAGACTCCCGCCGCCCTCTAGCTACGGTACTGAAGACTAAAAGATAAGACTAAAAAAGAAGGTATTGCGAGCGAAGGGATCAAGAAAATTTTGCGAATAGTATTTTTATTTGCATAAAATTTCAAGTTGTGGGCGGTAATTGCAGGTACACTTGGCCGTCAATGTTTGCCCCCCCTTGTACCCCCAAGAACTCATTTCCGTCCAAGGTTGGGGGGACAATGCCTCCCCTGCCCCCTGTGGTTGCGCCATTGCAGCTGCGTTCACGCGGAATCTTTCGTTGCTGGGTCACTTGATGTCGACATATAAACTCAAGGTCGACAGATTTATAGGCCGCGTGGGTGCTGCAGGGAAACGTGTGAACTGCTGAAATGACACCTATGATGTAAGCGCACTCATTTTGAGAGGAGTGTTTGGGATTGATTACATCAGGTGAAATTATTTCATCACCTTAACCTGATGTGAGCTCAGGAAGTATCCACTATGAATGAAGTTAATGGCAAGCCCAAACACACCTGTTGTGTGTGTGTACGTAGAGGTCGATTTGGTTGATTTGATGGTTTAAGTCAACTTTATGCACAGTAAGGCTAATCGGGATTAAACCTACAGTTTATAATGTATGCTCCCACCGGGTATCGAACCAGGGACTTCTTGGTCATAGATCAAGATCACAACCATACCACTGACCCGTCTGCTTCTATTGAAATCAAACGGTGTAACGCCCACTACAGGGAAGCCCACGGAATTTCCATGCCAGAAGTTTGCATGTTATCTTAAAGGTTATCGCCCGCTGAGACGCCGGAAACGCGTCTGTTGCGTTCTGTTGCCGCGTTTAACGTCTCGTGGCTGCGTGCACCAACGCAGATTATTTCGAAGTTCAGATGAAAGAGATCAATTTTAATCCACTCTAAATGAACTTGGTTTAAAGATTTGCATTGCATCAACGAAAAACGACGTTCACTAGATTCCGTTCAACTGATCCGAGATTAATTTGTAAGGCTATACCAGATTGGTTGGCTAAAACAAATGACAATCAAGAACCCCATACAGTAATGTGATGTGTTAAAGTATCAACATGTAGGAGAAGAAAATAATTCGGGCTGCAAACTTCTATGAATTTGAGAGATGTACTAATCAATCTTGTCAATATGTACAGGGATGTAGTGGAGTGTAAAAAAAAAAATAATATTAAAAAAGAACTGACGGCACAACACAAAAGAAGGAGAAAGCATGGAACCTTATTCTACGGGACTTTCATGCCTTACACATGCATACGATTTTGAGAGAACAGCGTACGCTGAACCTCGCCCGCTCAAATGAAGATATATTATTATTATTTCTATTATTACTGTACTGTAGTAAGAATTTTAATTTTTCATTTCTTAATTCTTATATATTTATATTATCGTTTAGTGTAAATAGCCAGTAACAAGTATTTTCGTAAATTTATACAATCATATTTCCAACACCAATATCGTAAACATTGCTCTGTTCTAATTTACCTTGCACGTAATATATGACATGTATATATGTTTTGTGTTCTGGGATAGAAAGTACAGTATTTATAAACATTACGACTTCGCACCATAGAACCGCAAATTATTATTATTATTTTGGCAGTTTTTAGTTTACATAGTTCTCGAATTATCAGCGTTGTACATCCAACATCTCTAGCGTTTGCACGCCCTCGATATCACTTTCCGCTCTTTTTATTTAAAAAAAAAAACAACTGCCTGCACAGTCGAAGCGTCAGTATCGTGAACCAGGATCACACACCAAAACGGTGGCGAATGGCCGATCAGAAGATAAACTCGATTTGATGTTCCTAGATCGCGATCAAGTGTTGAACCGTCTTCATGCAATGGAATTTTCCAGTGATCCTTTCCCGATCCGAGTTTAAAATTTGATCTTCGTTCGTGCACACGGCCATCAGTGGGCGTTAAGCTTAACCCGTGAATTACAACCAGCTACTTCCATAAACGAATCCGTTATCTTAGACGTTGAAAGGTAACGAGGGGTCTGACAGACCAGAGTGAAACTTTATTTGTCGACCATTTTGTGATACAAACTGCCATGGCAATCCTCTTGAATGTACCCTATGCTAGGTGCTTGCACTTTGGATTCGATACCTAATTGAGGCACATAATGGTTCGGATCACATTTTAAACTGTAGGCCCAGTCCCGGCTAGCCATACTGTGCAAAGAGTGGACTTAAAACACAAACTCGAACTTAAACTCTAAAGTGGAAAGTTTATTGTCAAAGCAACCTAAACTTTTTAACCGTTCCTACAATCGGTAAGATTAATTCAGGTTTCTCCATTGTTACCAGTTTCCTTATAAAGCATCTTATTTATTGCCAGTCGATCTTCGTCTTAGCCTTTCTATAAGTTTCCTACAATTAGGTTTTCCAAACAGGATTCTTTAAGTCTTCTTTCTTCTCCCATTCGTGCTTTATGACCTGCCCACCGAAACCGTCTTTATTTAATAATTCAAATAACATCTGGTGATGAATATAGATTATCAAATTCATTATTTTTTACCCATCATAATTTTCCCTATTTCCGACATACGACTCGCTCAAGACCCTTAATGAAAAAGAGGAGAACAGTTGTTTGGCAAAAAGCACGACAAATAACGTTTTCATTTGTTTCAACCGGTGACACTGGCACAGTACCTCTGTAAGACTTAATCCAACTCATTACTATGAGCACGAAATTTCAATGGTGCACAAAAACGTTTTGTGTGAACAACAAATGACACAGCATTTCACAGTGATAGTCGCTTCTGCGGCGTACAAACATATTTTTTAGAAAATAATTTAAGCACAATATGTTTCAGGATAGTGTTTCAAATATTTACATTACATATATAGTATTTTATAGACTGAGCCTTACACTTAACTTTTGTAGTCAACAATCATAACTAATTGATATATTACCTACGTGTAAAACGCAAATTTTCAGTTCCGAGATGGATGTTCATTGTATGTTTTAAGTCCACTTTATCCTCATATTCGGCGTTTGTTGAAAGCTCTTTCTTTTTCAGTGTACACACTCTGACAATAGACTTGCCCAACTATATTATCTGTTTCGTATTCTTTCGTTATTCTAACAGGCTTCTGTTTACGTTTTCTGATTCGTGTCTTTCGCTCTTTCTGCTTTCTGGTTTCCCATTAATTCCAACCCCTTTCCTCCCCCGTTCAAGACTCCTTGAACAAAATAAGCAAGGAAATCGTTAACTGGAATATCCTAATATAACAAAAGTCTGAATGGAATACATATACATACCCTATATATTTTTTAAATATTTAAACAAGTATACACAATAATTCGATCAAGTGTTCTCGGGTTACCAGTCAGGTTAAATTGGAATTGGTTTCAAACGTTTCGAGGGCATACATTGGATAGCAATGCTAAGTTTTAGATTGGCACAGAATTTCCATAGTAAGGGGGATCGAACTTTGATGTTCGGGGAGGGGGGCAATCAATATTTAGTGCTTTGGCATAAAATTCGTATGATGATCATTATTTAGACACCTTACCATTTGATTATCGTATGGTATAAAGTGGATTTTACTCTGGATTATTCGCTAAGCGGCATTGCGGTGGGTGTCATAGCCAACCGCCTCTCTTCCTTCTCTCCTAAATAAAACATCTGATGCTTGAAAATGTAGTGAAGTAAAATAGAGCACCGACTACTAAATAAGAAATCCAAGGGTAACTATTCGTTATTTTACGTTACTCTTCTGCCACTTTAGGATAATGAAGGTGAGAGAGATTGTTTGATACAGCATCAGGCACGGGGGCGCCACGAGCTCAGAGACAACAAAGTGGGTGCTGCAGAAGCAAAAAGAGAACAATTTGGAAGGATTAAGGGTCGCGGCACCGTGTGAAAATATTTACTCCTTATTAAATTAATATTATTGCCAGTTTCTTAATTAATTCCCTAATTATTTTCCTGCTAGATTCGCTTGCAGTGCTTCGCACAGTGTACAGCCGTGGATTGAAGAAAAGGGGCATAGAGCGCTGGAAGTCACCACTAAAAAAAATAAAAAAAAAAAAACTGTACAATTTTCACGGTTTACATTTTGTGATATTATATACGAAAAGATTATTGTAGTTTTTGTCTTACCATTTACTTGAAATTGTACCACTTTTCCACCCCATTTCTTAGTGATGCACCCTTTTCGTTTTTGGCGCCCATGAGCAAATGGAGAATAAGTTGGGAAAGAGTAAATAGCACGGCATCGTTTGAAAGTACTGACGCAAAATTAAATTAATGTAATATTCTTGAAAGTACGCAAATAAATAGATAACCTATAAAAAATTTCCCGCTCGCTTCGCTCGCATTTATCCCTGTTTGGGTCTTGATAATAGGATTGTGAAGAATTATACTGTAGCTACATTACGATTTGATTTAATTTTTGTTATTTAGCGTCGCTTTTCTTTCACTTTCGGCTGATCGCGACGATCAGAATGAGTGATGATATGATAAAATTGATGAAGGAAATTTCACAAATAACACTCATGCCCAGCCCGAAATTCAAACCCGTGGTCTTTGGCGCCGAAGAGCGCTGTGCTAATCACTCGGCTGCTACATTGCCAGACACGACCAATATTCTTGGTGTTGATTGAATATTTTAGTAAATTTCAGGACATGATGCCACAGTTCATTAGGTGAATCACTTTCCAAAAATCCCAAAAAGTGCTTTTGCAACAGGAAAACGCGCCATCCCACAAATGGAGCGTCCTAAAGGCAAAATTGCACTAACTTTGCTTCGAATTTATTCCCCATGCAGCCTATTCACAGGACTTGGCCCGTGCGATTTCTTCCTCCAGGTGCACCATTCTAACGAAGTAGTTCTATTAAAAATACTACTGTATTGTCTGTTCCGTGTGCTGTCATAATTGTACTAAATATACTACATACTAACGCATTGTAAAGAACCCGATACAACAGAAAAATATGTAATGTGAAATGTGTTTATCAAACTTGTGGCAGAAAGTGAATTTTACACGTGAGATACAATCCAGATTTTTTTTTACTTTGAATTACTCTAAGCCTAAGAGGAGAATTTGTTGCAAGAGGCAGCAAATTCTATTTTCACTATCTACGGCTCTGTGTATGAAACGATAATTGAATCAGTCATACGAACAAACAAGTTTTGGTTAAGACAACTGCAGCATGAATATTTGGTTTGCCCCACTGGTGTACGCAGGGTAAGGGTTGGGGGAGATGATGGTGCTGTAGGTCCACAATTACCTATGAATTTTTGAGAAAATTTGAAATTCTGAAATTTTGAGCAAATTATTTTTTTCAAATGAAAGCAGTAAAAAACTCTGGAAAGGGCAAAATGATAAAAGCAAACTCCCCTTAAAACGACCCCCCGATATTTGTCTTTGAACAACTTTAAAAAAGAAGGCAAAAAATAATATTTATGAAATATTTTATATCCCATCTTCTCCCAGAACACAGTGAAGCAGCTATGTAATATCTACCTTTACAATTCCGGTCGCTTCTGAAAAGAAAAATCATGCGAATGCAACTGGTGTGCCCAGTTAGATTTTTCTATCTTATCATTAAGTTGTGGGTTTTTTAACACTGCATGCACATAATTTAATTTATGAGATTTCAAATTATCTAGCTAGCTTTCTGCGTGTTGAAAATATACATTTTAAGATATAACTATCGACCACTTGACAGGCTATTGCATCCAAATTAAAATCAGTTACTATATTTATTAAAATAATATTGGGGGGTTATGATGATCGAATTTAGTTACTAATTTTGGACTATAATCCTTATGCTCGCTGCCTTGAAATTCTTGATTTGGGGGACTGCGTTCAGGGCCTTGAGGGGGGTGGGCACCCCTGGTGGTGGGAATCATAGTCCCTCTTTGGCCCAGTAAAAATAATGTCTAACGCAGGAAATGGTGGCAAAATGATGGCTAACGAAAGTCCTTGGTATGTCACTGTATGTAGAGTTCGGGAGAGTTTTATTTTTAAACCCACTTTATGCACATAAATGCTTTTCGGGACTGTGGACTTACAGTTTAAAATGGAACCCGAACAACTTGTACCTCCACCTTGCATTAAAGCCGGAGCCCTATGATTACAAAGAGGTGGCATTACCACTACGCTACTCATCAAAGAAAAAAAACTGAAAGTCTTCCACAACTTTTCAAGACAGGAACTGTTCCATTTGGAACATAGAAGGGGAGGAGAAAGGTATGTTCCTCTTTCTGATAGGGAAGGAAGTGTGATAATTAATTTGACATTTCTTAACATTTTGATGTTTTCCCCTCAAAAATAGGACGAGGACCCAATGATTTTTTATTTCCATGTGTTAGTACATACAGCGTCAGTCAAAATGATGTTCCCGATTTCAGTGTCTATTTATTTCATTGTAATGATACGTAAATGACTGATATTACACACACAGATTGAAAAACTCAAAATGTTTTTCCTGGCGTATTATAAATGTTCTCTGTGTGATCCACGTGTTACACGACACACATCTAGTCTATAATCAAGTTCCTGCCACACACTTCCTAGCATGTCAGGGTTCACGTCGGCTATGGCTGCAGTGATGCGCTCACGCAATTCCACCAATGTTGTAGCATTTTCTAATTGACTTGCAGAAGGCGGTTCAACCACAAATCTTGTTCGGAAATGCCGCTGAACGAGAAAACAGAACGCTTTCTCTTGTCCAGTGGTAGCCATTTTTCTCACTGCTACTAAACTGCCTTCTGGTGGCCTACAGCTCAACTACGAGTCTTCAAGAGAAAGAAAAAAGCCTTTTGAGATTGTATTCCATAAAAAAAATTACATATGCAAGAAAAGCTCATTACCTTTCGTATAAGAAATGAACGAAATCGGGAACATCATTTTGACTTACGCTGTATATTCAACTACAATATGGTATACCAAGTTTTACTCTTCTCTTTTGCTGCTTTGAGAAAAGTCTAATTATAAAGTTGCGGATTTCGCAATAATTTAATATTTAAAGGGTTATATCAGTGAGTGCTAATAGTAAGGTTCCATGCCGAGTAAAAAAAAATGTTGGGTTTCTTAACCAAGATATTAAGGACCGAAATAAGTAAAAATACAGTGGGAACCTGTATTTTGGGCCCTCTTTATTGTCTCATAACAATGGAAAGCAACAATGCCCCATAAAAACAATTGAATATATACAAGCAAACAGTCTTACACTAACAACATATTTTTAAGAGGTATAGATAGAACCTCAGAATTGCATGTTTAAGGCCAGTGGTGGCGATTGGGTTCCAAAACCTGGGGGTGGGGCGGTGCAAGGAAAATTTACTTTCTCTTGGTAGACAAGGCTTAGCATTAAGAGGCCATAGTGAGGAGGCAAAAAAAGAAATGGGGATCAACTATCCCTTAAAACGTCGCCACTGTTTAAGGTTGCCATTTTAATTAGAACGTGTAATCGGAACATTTTTTACCACACGACTCCTATGTTTCCAAGCATTAATATCGTGTGCCGGAACCATCTGAGTATGTGTGTTTGTCCATTTTTTCTCATCAGGCATCAAAACATCTGTGGTATCTATGAGTGTTTTAACGAAGCTGTTACACATGCAGATTCTCGAATATTTCTATCTGATTCGAACCAGAACACCACTAATGTGTCTTGTCCTCCCATGTTTGCAGCTCTTATAAAAGCCGAAACCCACCAAATTGTCCATATTCAGGCACTCGCAAGTGTTCAAAATTGTGATTGATTCATTGATCTCCTTTATTTTACTTCGCCTTTTGTGCCACTTTTGGCTAATTTGCGGAGATTGGGATGAGTGATGATATTATGAAATTGATGAATGGACACTGACAAACATCCATGCCCAGGCCGGGATTTGAACCCGGTACCCCTGGCCTCATAGCGCGATGTGATAAGCACTCCTCCACGAGGGGTGGCTGTTCAAAGATGCCTATCACAGCTTCCTCAGTCTTGTCATATATCGGGACGAAACAAAGGAAGTTTTCTCGAATATAGCCGGATAAAACAATTAATGCACAGTTCCCAACACATCTAATGTTTCGTCTCCCAATATGATCATATGCTTACTCATTTGTCTACAGAGACGTGCCCAGGGAGGGTTGGTATTCCTTTAAAAAAAGAACGTCAAAGACAGACAAATATAGCAAAATGAGAACTGACCACCAAAAATAGTATTCATAACCCCTCTCCCTTCCGAAAATTCTGGGGATACCACTCTTTATCTCGGACACATAATTTATAATGAACTCACTAGAAGTTTTTATCATTTCGTATTAGAGACTTAAGTAAGATGTTCTTCCTGCAGGTTTGTATATGATCCTTTGGGGTGTCGTCGCCTGCCTTCGCACCTAACCTTAACAAAGCCCTAATTTTCCATCCTTGTGACTTGGATCTTCAAGACTTTAGAAGATTGATTGAATTGCTTTATTTTACTTCGCATTTTGTGCCACTTTTAGCTATTTTGCGAATATGGGGATAATTGACGATATGATGAAATTGATGAATGGAAACATCCATGCCCAGGCCGGGATTCGAAACTGGAACCCCTGGCGTCGTAGCGCGATGTTGCAACATCCTCCATTTGGACACCAGTCGTCACAAAGTTAGTCCGGTACTCCTTTTGTCGGGAACATGAGACTCTTAGTAACTCATCATGGCTTGCTGGGTAACAAGTTAAAAAAAGCCAATATCTGAAATATCAGCATCTGTTGTAGGTTCACACATGCATATGCATTTTTTTTTATTATGTAAGGTTACAAACCGCATACACGGAATTTGGTCCGGGCATAACTAAATCATCACTGAGAACTTCGTTTTTCAGTTGATTTGTGCAGTTTATTTCTTTCTTAATTAACTGCTCCAATACCCGGTATTGCTGAAATATTAACTTTAGAGAAAGAGACCTTCGATCTCTTCGGCTCTCGACCTTAACTAGCACTACACTGAGGCTCCGGAAATTCCGCTGTCGTCATTGCCTTCATCTTTGAGCCCGAACTGGAACTAGAAGTATACTTCGTTACTTTTCATTTTCAAATCACTAGATCTTATGAAGCCACCAATGGACACTGACTGATCACTGTATGTGTTGTCACACATACCTCTGAAGTCTCATTAAAAGATTCTATTGTACAGATCAACCGGGAAATTGAATATTCTTATATTCTAGAACGTTCCGCAGGAAAACGATTCGATAATATTGCCAGTAGTAGTTCGACTCCTTCTCTTATATCCCTCTCGCGCTTTCCAGAGATTAAAAATTACAACGTATCGCCCTACTTGTGGCGCTACCTTTGTTGTGCAGCTTTCAAATGCTAACAAGTCTTTCCATAGTGCTCAAGTTCGCTGCGACAACACCGAAAACGCAGAAAAAGTTTACGTGCAATATTATGAACAACAGGGTTATAGAACATTCTTCGTCTTGCCTTGATAATTATTTCTCTCTTTAAGTCATCGTCCCATTATTCAAGAAGACAAAAACCTATTTTTTTCTAAAGTAAATTGAAAACTTTCCGATCCCCACCTCGGATACGTTCTATTAACAATAAGAGGGTTATAGAACATTCTCTGTCTTGTTTCGATAATCATAACTCTCAAATTATGATCACATTATTCAAGCCTCATTTTATCTAGTGTAAGCAGAAATATTTTTTGGGGGGGGAGCTCGAGCCACCAAAGCCGCCCCCCCCCCCTGGATACGTGCCTGATGTCAGATTAAGATCGATGACTTGCCTGTTGTATGCAGTAATACCGATCTCACTTCAAAACCTTTCTACGCTGAATATGACATGGTTTAACAAGTTGAACGAGGGGTGATAAAGAACCCTTCCCCACCTCCTGGCGGCGCCCCTGATTCTAAGTAAAACCAAACTGATACACGAAAATAGCTATAGAACTACTAACACCGAAAATGTAACTGTATATTGCCAAGTTCATACTTAATGCCAATCTTACATACCTACAAGTTTCTTGTGAACAATTTAATAAGTGTAAAATATCAGCACTATGCCACGAAAATTTGAGTTTCTGTTGTCTCGGCACGGCGAGGTTGTCAGTTTCGGAATGGTGTCCTTCCTTAATCCACAAAGCTGCATACTTTTGGGCAGGGAAATCTTATGACTGGACCATTAATGGACAAATGATTTCTCAATTGTGTCTGTTACATAGTTAAGACATGGAATAATATATCCTTTCAATTCCATTTTTCTTTAAAGGAATAAAAACACTTCTGGCAGGGATAAAACTAATTTTCTTTTGCAGGGGGTAACATTTATTGTGGCGGAGAAATCACCGGCACCCTTATTTCGCAAAATGCTTAACTCATTTAATTAATAACCTTCCTAAAATACCACTCTTTCTCCCCTCTGTCTTAACACATTCTTCCCGCTCCTCAACCTTCGTTTCATTTCTAACATAAAAAGTAAAAGTGTTCCCCTGTGCTTTGCACCAAGCTATGAAGGCGTATACAGGGTGTGGTTTTAGGGTCCCACACTTTCTTGATCACGGCCGAAGGTGGGGCCGCCTTTATCTCCCAGAGTATCCTCCATGTCCCCAATTTATACGACGCTGAGCATGCGCCAGAGCCGCTTGAACAGGTGGAAAAAATCCCGGGTCTCTTGCATGGTAGTCAGACGCTAGCTGAGCTACCGCGGTTTTCGTTACTAGCAATGCAGATGCCATTAATTTAATTCAATTACTAGCAAGTAAGATCTTACAACCAAGTTCGTTTCTAGAACGCCGGAACAATCTTGGTCCACTATATTCACGAGACGTTAACTAGATTTAGCTTTAGTGCCTCGTACATAGCTACATATAATTGAAACCGTCAATAAAGAAGGTGTAAGAGAAAAACGGGGGAACCGAAATTTCTCTGATCTGACGCCCTTGTTAATTTTAAAGGCACCAGGGCAATAAGCACCTACCCCTGAACGTATGCGGGTGGAGGTTGGGCGTCTTCAGGGGTTCCCCCTTTTTCCTTCCATATCTGTTTATTACTGCTGCGGCGACCTATTGAAAGAATACGCTGCATTCTTTATGGAACCAAAACACAATTATAGTCCACCCCTTCCAAGGTCAAGTGGAAACAACCTGCATTTGTTTTCTAAACATATGAAGTCACGTACGCGGTCACGAAGACGACGTGGGCGACCCAATGCTTTCCGAATCAAGTTATGTTTATTCCGTACTGAAAGAGACAAACAATACCCAGTCTGTAAGCCACATCGAACCAACGAAAAGCGATGTAAAATAACGAAGAAATAACTAATGCCACATAGAGGATATAGATATTTCACATATTTAATAATAATAATAATAATAGGTAAAATGTAAAGTTTCACGCGCATAAAGCACCGTGCATGAGGCAAATTTAGTGGAGGTGGGAGCACACATTCTTGATCTCGGCCATTTTGGAGGTGATGTGTTCAGCACCACACTCCGGCCGCACTTATTCCCAAGGATTACCCCAAGGTACTATTTTTTTTGAGTCAGGGTGAGCCTCAAATAATAATAACAATAATAACAAACTGTCTGTTTGTAATGAACGACACAAACTATCACGAAACTTTGTATCAAGATACTTTGAGAGTTACTTACAGACATTTACTTGATTTTACATTCATTTTGGAAGACAATGTACGTTTCATAATTCCCGGGTCTTTTTGGTTATTCCTAGAACACCCTTGTTTATGAGATGGGGCCTAGTGTTGTGTAGGCCTACCAGATCAAAACAAACATTGGAGGAGCAAGGGAGTTTGTGCTTTCATCATAGCATTGCTAGCGACTTTTGCCCTGTAACGAATTCACAGCTCTCATAAACAAATGCGTGTGAAATAATGTGTAACTGTAACGATAAGACAAGAATTCGCACGAAACCTAGTGGTGTGCAAAGATGGGTAAAGTAAGGTTGAACCGGCATTGTTTTATTTTTTAAGAAATAAGCTTGAAATGATAGTGAGGAAACAACAAAAAGAGAGGTTTGGCAGAAATATTGACCACATTTCATTTAGCATAACAGAGGGCTTCCAGCCATTGGCTGTAACCGTCACTTGAACCTTACATCCACGCATATACCTATATGCAAGTAAAATATTTATACATATTCACTTCTTACCCATTTTTGACATTTGCAACGCTCTGTAGAAAGTAAATATTCAGAGCTTAATCATCGAAACTCAAAAAACAATAGATGTACAATTTGCTAGTAAGAATTTTTGGAGTGCATAGGTAAGGGGGGGGGGGTGCAGAGGAGCGGGAACAAAATAGAAAACTTACAACTCTGCTAAGATGGTAATTACTGTAAATTTAGAGCTGTTAGGCAGATTTTTTTTACAGTCGCTGTATACCTTTGAGGACTCGAGTGATAATTAATTTGAGCAAAATTGTGTCAAGGCCTTCGATGAAGCGAGAGGAAAATGGATTTTCGCTATTTTGCACGATTACAAAATGTTGTAAGTTGAGAGATGTTTAGTTTTTCTTTCGGCGAAGTGACAAACTTGATTGATTGATTAATTTGGTGTTTTAAGTCCACTTTATGCACAATATGGCTAATCGGTACTGGACCTACAGTATAAAGTGGGATCCAAACCATTATGTTCCTCTACTGGGTAGAAGTGGCGAAATTGTTTCAACATTACAGGCGCTTTAAACTTAATTTAACCTCTGGCGCAACTACTCTAACCTCTGGCGATATCTTGAATTGTACGAAACATTGCCGCAACGACAAAAACAGTGCTTTCATGTCGCACAAATATCTACACATTCAGTTGCTTGCTATAAGCGAGTGGTGTCAAAGCTACTATTTTAAACAGTGGATCTACAAGCTGATGGTCGATTTGCTGACTGGATTGGTTTTCGTAGACACACCCGCATAATGTCGTCCGAAGCTGTGCTTCAGGACAACTCAGGGCATTATTAAATGCCTCGATACCCATGGAGAACATGATAAGCTGCAACCCTAGCTCCTACTTGTTCAAACACAAATTTAGAACATATTTTAAAAACGAAGATTAATTGCTTCACAATGAAACTACTCGTTACGACCCTGTTGATTACAATTTTAAAACTTTTTTGACTACAATGATAACAAACAATTGAGGATTTGAGGAATACAAGGGTGGAGGAGCGGCACCTCACGGTCGTACACATGCTTGACACATGCGTACATGAACATACTTTAGCCTACAAGAAAAATTGTCTCTACAAGAAAAATTGTCATTTAATCAACTTTTACCTCAAGTATGCATTTTGTATGCGATATTTAATGGGAATAAAATTTGACTATTCCTAAAAAAATATTTCTGTCCCCTCCTTTTTCTTCTACCTTTCTCGGAGACACTGTAATGCTGACAGAAGCTCTTTGATATTTTCAAAATAAAATGTTTCCTCTATTCGGAGGAACGTTGTTGTCCATACCTTACTTTCTTCTGTTTTGTTATTTTACGTCCTTTTTTACCTCTCTATGTTAATCACAAGACAATGAGGATGGAGAATGAATTGATGAGACAGAAGAAGGAAAAACACACATCGATTACCCAAGATTCGAACCTAGGATCAGTGTGTTAAAGTGCAACCACCCTCTTTGAAAGGTTGACCCCCCAGTCCCTGGTTTCTATCCGGCCCTCTATATTACTTCCTGCTTTAATCCTTCAAATCTCTCTTTTCACCTCACTCTGGGTGCCAAGCGAGCAGATTATATTTGAGCCGGAAATACGAAAGCGGGGTTTTACATAACAATTTATATTTTTAGTCCCTGGTTCGTTACGCATGTACATCAAGTGAATAAACAACTAGTTTAAAATGGACAGTACTGTCGTTCTTAGAGTTAATTCAGCAAATCTTAAAATTTCTAGAAGGAATACGTATATTGTTTATTATACGTTGTTATATATATACGTACATATCGTTTCTATGTGTGTCTTGTATACACCAAATTAACAGAACTCTAAGGCCCGATTGTATAAAACAGTTGATCCTCGATTAGCCAATAAAATTGATCTGCAGTCACGATGAACTCTGATTTTTTTGTTGTATAATAGCTGAACTGAGATTAAGTCCCTGCGATCAAAGTTGACCCGCGATTTTTCTCCGATCAGCAGACATTGACCGTAGATCAGCTGTTGTAACATGGCTGTACTAACGAATATTTGCTTGTAAAATCTGTTGCAAGTGAACGTATGCGGCAAAACGGGAGAATCAATTCATAAAATCCTGTTTCCATAATAATAAAGAAGAAGCATGCACAACGAGGTGAACATTGATAAATATTTCTTCCATTTTTCTTTCTTTCCATATATCGTGTGTCATTGTTATTTACTGTTTGAAATACCATGTGTTAATTTCTTGCAATTTGCCTTAAATTACTGCAAGAGCATATTCTAACATTGTTTAATTTCACGATCAGAGAAAAGTAATTTGAGAACAATCGAGTGTTGATACAAACAGAAAATATGACCTGCTTACGTTTTCGTGTTGATATCATTGTAAAACTTCCGTTGGGATGAAGAGGGAGTATAAAAATATTATCATTTCGCTTTACTGCATCCAGCAAAGTGTTATTGCAATTCCATTTTGTCCACAGATTGGAACAGAGCATTTACGTAACTTTGGCTGTAGTGTATATATCTACTGCTATATGAACCGAGCACGTCGCATTTTAGTTGGTAAAGCTTTCTCTCCTCCCCATATATAAATAACACATATTTTATTTGGAATATTATTTGTTTTGGACATAATTTACATCCGATAGGACAAACGCCATTGTTGTTTCAATATTTATTTCCATTCGGGAAAACGCAAACACATTTTACATTTCACAACGTAGGTTACTCAATTAAGTGCAAGGAAAATTCCGTATACTACTTACAGAAACTAATGGTCCACCTGTAACACGTTATCGTGCAATCACAAAATAAATATAATAAACATATCCTTACATGAACAATAGCTCCAAATCCGAGTATAAAAAAGTTGTTATATCTCTTTTTAGCATTAAAAAGAAATGATTTTTTTTTAAAAAAAAAATATTTATACAAGCATATTTTTCTCCCCCTTGCAACCGAGAACCGATAGTTGCTTTCGTTGTCAATGACAAATCATCCACGTGGAACTCGCACAAGTAATAAATGGCTGTTTAATATCTAATTTTCGTGATTTTACTAAATTTGCAACATGTTCGAATATTTACTACGTCCAGCACCTCAGATTTATTATTTATTCAAATATTAAATACATACAATTTCCGAAACAGACTTTAAAATGTTTGTTGTTCAGTGTTGGACAATTGGCAACATCACAGGCACACTAGCGACATGTCTGGATTTGCCACGTTGCCAAACGTATTTCTTTGACCCAAGATCAGGATTTGATCTAAGATCGACAAATCGACAATTAGCTTTATACAACATGGTAGAAGCTTGAACTTAGTTCACTCCCGGATCGTAGGTCAAATCTGATCTCCAGTTAGTGATGTTTATACAACCGGCCCTAAATCAACATAATTGCGCACCTATGCCTTATACCATCGGTACTTCCTTTACCGCAGAGTTAGCATAACTATCTCTGCGGGCCTACCCTCAGCTGAAATGATATTCCGTTCATTACAAATGCGTTTCCTTACGCCTTTACTCTTTCTTTTGGGCATCAATTATTCAATTCGGAAATATCCAAATATTCAAAACTTTTCTAAAGGGGACTTTGGACAGCAAACAGGTGTTGGCTTAAACCAAATGCTACACTCTTATAATAATCTAGCCACCAAAAGTGGACTAAACTCGAGGAGACGTTCCTCGTCGTCGAAGGATGGGGAAACACTGTTTTCTATAAAAGCCCAACTGGCTTTTTCTCTAGTCGGGGTAAACGTCCGTGGACGTGGACCCCGTAGCGTTGGAAAATTCCACTGTAACGGTCTTTGGAAAGACATCTCCCCCACTGGGGTGATAAAAACAGGGGAATCTAACATCCAGTAAAGCACAATCCAATGAGAACATACACTTATATCCAGTAAAAACATAAAAGTACAAACATGAAAAACATGACTTTACCCTACATCTTGCAGCTGGTCAGCAATTAATTAACATATTTCCAAAACCAGTAATGCTCAATCCGACCATTACAAGTGCTCTGAGGTTTTTCTTGGCTATGACATTTATGTTACGAACATTTCATACAAAAGATACAAATACCAAGTACGTACAGGAGACAAGCAAGTTGCTTGAAGCAACAGAGGGTTTCGTACCAAAGCAACAAAATGCAAGGGATACAACACCTGAATCTTCTTTGCAATCTTCAAAATATCATTCACTGCACATGAACGGTGCAACTAGACTATAGAAAAAACGAATCTTTCCGAGAGTCACCCAATCTACAGGCAACTGAGCTGCTTATTGCGTCTCCCCGGTGTGGAAGGTTACACTTGCTTCTTAACGTTCGTTTCAAACGACGCTTCTTTCTTGGTTGCTTATTCCTCTGAAATCTGCTTTGGTCTGAATCTTCCTTAATGCATCAAAATATCGAAAATTTTAATGAGCACGTTTTAAGAACATGAAATGTCTGAACGACCAAAGTCAAGAATTGGTAGAACTTTTGACTGTCTTCTAATCACCGCAAATTAACAAATATATTTCCATCAAATTGATTGTAAATTGATTATGTACGAGTTAAACTAACTAACTAACTCTCTAGCCTTCTTAAACCCGAAGGTTCATGGCTGCAGCAACACAGGCCTTCCATCTGTCCCTATCTTGAGCAAGATCTATATACTCTTTTCCATCCCTACAGATTTCTTTTAGATTATGTACGAGTTACATGTAAATATATTTTGTAAACTTCAAGTTGGTATATTTCATTGATTGATTGATTGATTTGGTTTATTTTACTTCGCATTTCTGCCACTTTTGGATAGTCGCGAAGATGAGGATGAGTGATGATTTGACGAAATTGATTAAGTTATACTCAGAAAGAATACTCATGCCCCTGGCGTTGACCACTCCGACGGTTAGTGTATTTCATTTTACATAGAACTTTAAATATTATTTTTCTTCCATGTACAGCAAGTTGTACCACAGTTATGTTCGGAATTTGGCAACTTCGACATTTCCTTTAACGAAACAAATAGTTGATGAAGGTACGATGAATAAAAGCGAACTATGGAGATCACATTTTATGTATTTTCCGTCCATAATTATAATACATGAATAAAGTTAACCCACAGTTTTAAAAATTTCGCATACAAATTTGCTTCATTATTCGGGCTTGTGGATTACAGGATAACAGCAGTGTACGTAGAAATGATCAAGCAGCGTTATGGACCTCAGGTTGAAATTCTAAGTAAAGCATGTAGGTGCGAAAATCCCTCCACTTATTTCATGAGTTCATGATTCATGCTTATGTCACGTCGTAGAGATGTAAAAATAAGTTAGAGCGGTGTTTACAGTGTAACTGCGAATGCTCTATGCTATGTGTACTAATCAGAAAGTAGTCTATCAATAGTTGAACTCACATTGTCAGACAAACAATTTTATCGACATATCAATCATCCCAATAATACTAGACTTTAGACTACTTTCAATCCAATTTGCAATTATTTCTGAGCAATCGACAGGTATATGTTGTCAAATTGTTTACCCTAACTCACAAACAGACAAACCATTTGAGAACATTTTGCCGAGAGCAGTTGCCATAGGCATAACTTGGCGAGAGCAAGGGCGGGCAACCGCCCCCCCCCCCCAAATTCAGGTGTTGAGTGAAAGAGAGGTATATTCCATCCACAAAATGTCAGAGACAGAAAATAGTTCAGAACTCAATGTGTTGTCAGGAATGTGTGAATATAAGAACACTGATCCTGAGTTTCAACCCAGAACTTTTTTGTGTGTGAGGAACAACATTTACGAGAACATTTTACAAACTTGAAATGAATTGTTCAAAACCTTATTGACAACCTCCGTGAGTTCAGGATGCTGTGAGCATTCTTTCTTGCCCTCGATGGCTCAGGACCAATACACTCTATACTCAAAACTACTGGGCATTAAATACTTCGCCTTATTGCTGTTTTGTATATTTAACAAACGAATGATATTAATAAGTCAAAAATTATAAATTAATTTTACTCCGACGAAACTCGTCAAGAAAGGAGACTGAAGCTTCATCAGAACTAGAAGCTTCACTCATACTTGTGTGCTTATGTGGTATGTGGCGGGTCGGATTTATATGCTATATAAAGATCGAAATAGATTATGCATAAAAACACCTTCGAAATTATATTATGGTCTATATATGTTTATGACCTCACGGATATTCTTGGGGATGCCACGTCTCCCATGATTCCAAATACTAAAGGAATTCCCGTCTAAAGCCCACATATCTTGCGTGGCTGAGTACCATCATTTCTCAACATAGATAGCGCAAAACTATTGCATTTCTATCACTTGTATTTGAAGAATAGATATTGTTTACAGAGGAGGATTTGATGAGTTGCTGGGCTCATTTATAGTTTTCTTGTGCAATAATAGAACCATTATGCGCTAGAAGTATTAACTGCCCAACATGAGTGACAAAACTTGCTGCAAACAAATTGTGAAATAACACGACGTGTTTTACACGCTAAAAAATAGTTTTACTATACTGCGCTAAATGAAACTAAATTCATGCAAGCAACCTCACACCGTACTGCATACTTTGCACACCATGTACAGAGTTTTCAAAGGTCTGAAATTCTGGCCAAAGCACATGACCTGTTTTCTTGAAAAAATATTATTATTTAATGAGGATACAAGTAAAAATGATGATAAATAATTCAGAATCACCCCTTCCCCTCTCCAGGTACACTTTGGATGTCATCGTAGATACATGGTTGAGCTCTGATTCTTATTCTTTAAAAAATGGCAGAAATACAAAGAGCGAACTATCGCCCCCTCTCACAGAAAATACTACAAAATTTAGAAAAGAGAACTACATTGGTTAAATGTCCAATTTATAAAGTAGGTATTGTCCAGGTTTTCAGGGCTTTGCAAGTACTGTGTGGTCCTTACGGCATGGAGGAAGTCCTGCTCTTCACGGACCGGAAATCACATGAAACCGTGGAAGATTTATGCGTGTGAAAATTTCCATACAAGTCGATATTTCTCTACGGCTCAAGTGCTGGGACGTACACAGTGGATGGCAGAAAGTCAACGAATCTAAAAAGTTTCATGCATGCTGTGTGACGTATACATTATCTTGTTAAGTTGTTGTTCTAACCTCACTTTATGCACTAATAGGATGATCGGGACTTGACCTACAGATTAAAGTGGGATCCGAATCACTATGGGCCTCCACCAGGTATCGAACCTGGGTCCCTTGATTACAGTTTAAAGAATATTGACAACAATTGTATCTGTAAATTCCCACGTGAATAACCAGATGTTACTTTAAATATCAAAAATATTAAATTGAATACTTAAATGCGGACAGTTTGCTATATATTAAATAATTCTGGCATCAGCGAATGTGCATGATCATCATCTATTCACTGTTGAAACAGTTTGACCTTAACTCCTTCAATATTAAAATTTCTAACATGTACCATTTGAAACAAGTATTTTCAGGTGGGGAAGGCCACCTTAAAACAAGCCCCCAAGGACTAATATTTGCAACCAGAAAGAAGAATGCTCTTTTATCTCCTAAGTTTAAATTAAGTATAACAACAAAAGTTTGCAGTGTGTTTAAAATTTCTATTCGGCTTGCCAATTTTCCAATAAATAATTAATGGTTTTAAAAGTTTAATTAAAAATTGATTTTATATTAATATAACTTTATAGTTTTACAAATACAGTAGTTATGGGATGAAAAAATTTTGAACCTGCCCCCCCCCCCCAAGTTAGATCAAAAGGTACGCCCATGGAAGTTGCTATTTAACATATCTATCAAATTACACGTTCGTAGCTTTAATTGAGTCCAAGATATTTAAGTATAAGAATATTTTCATTGTTGACTTTCGATTCATTGCCTCCCATAAACAGACGGATACTCACATCCAGATACTTTATACCGCTCCATGCTAGTACGCGTATTTGATAGTTCTACCCATCTACGCTTCTATTTTATGGATTTTGACTATCTATCCAATTATTTCGTGAATAATAGAGATTTTTAATAACGCGTCCGGTTGGCTTGACAAATTTCTATTTATAGCTCGAACCGTGTCGGTCACGTCACCACTTTAAAATTCAGGGTGATTCGAAAGTCGAGAAACACCCATATAATTTCTACAGATATTATAAACCGTGAATGCAATCACGTGCACTATGTAGGAGTCTATGTGACCATTCCATACTTTCTTCTCCTGTTTTGTTATTTTACGATATTTTTCTATCTGTCTAGGTTAATCGCAACACAATGAGAATGAATTGATGAAAGTAGATAGAAAGTTTTTTCTTATTTTTTTTCAAATGGGAATAGGCAAATGACATATCAAATTCATGTAAAATTTTCTGAAAAATTGAATGGTGAAATCCGGTTTTAAGATATCTGTATTACTTTCGAAGTTACGGGGTGTCAAAAAGTACGGACGTATAAACAGGCAAAAACATGGAACCACCCAATTTCATGACAACGCATAACGTTAAACCAATCATATCATTACCATTATGTCTTGGACTCAAGAGTGCACCAAGAATACCCGCACCAACTTCAAATCCGCTTATTTTTTTAAATGTCCATTGTGTAAGATTTCATTGTTGTATTCAAAAGTATTACTACCTGAACCCCTCTTTTTATTTCTAATATAAGCCCATACATTATTTACATCTATCCTTATGTTTTCCTCCGTCTCACAGATGTTCACTCTGTACGCTGCTGATAGCCCTTTCTTTATCTCTTTCCTAAGATTCTTGTATTTCCCTTCATGATACTCTGCGTTGCAATGACCTTTTCTCACTTTTTGTAATGATATAATTTTGACTATATTTTCCTAATAATGTCACCATTGAACCACACAGGGTATTTAGGTACCTTGATGCGTTTCAGTGGTACGCAGTCATTCAAAATATTATATAAAATATCATAAAAAGTACTAGTTAGTGTATTGACATCCTCAATATTGCATAGATTTACCCAGTTATAGTCTGTTAATTTTCGATATAAAGACTCGAAGTTCGCTTTTTTTGAAGATTTATTGAAAATTTATATTTTCTGCTCGAGTTGAAACATGGACCATTAATGTAGCCATATGCGGTATTAGGAGATAAAGTGTTTCATCTCTGAGGCATGTTAGATACCCCGTCCTCCATATTGGATTCGCCATATTTGATTTAACCTTTTTTCAAATGGCAAGGGGATCATGTGTCATACCAAAAAAAAAGTGAAATTTTCTGAAATATCACATTTTGAAATCCTTTTTAAGGGATTTTTATTCGTTTTTGAGTGTCTGCATAATATAAAATTACGTACTTAATCTGGTTCTCCTGAACTCGAAAACTGTCAAAGATGTTTGATGTGTTACTTACCCCTATTCCCATTTGAAAAAAGGTTAAATCAAATATGGCGAATCCAATATGGAGGACGGGGTATCTAACATGCCTCAGAGATGAAACACTTTATCTCCTAATACCGCATATGGCTACATTAATGGTCCATGTTTCAACTCGAGCAGAAAATATAAATTTTCAATAAATCTTCAAAAAAAGCGAACTTCGAGTCTTTATATCGAAAATTAACAGACTATAACTGGGTAAATCTATGCAATATTGAGGATGTCAATACACTAACTAGTACTTTTTATGATATTTTATATAATATTTTGAATGACTGCGTACCACTGAAACGCATCAAGGTACCTAAATACCCTGTGTGGTTCAATGGTGACATTATTAGGAAAATATAGTCAAAATTATATCATTACAAAAAGTGAGAAAAGGTCATTGCAACGCAGAGTATCATGAAGGGAAATACAAGAATCTTAGGAAAGAGATAAAGAAAGGGCTATCAGCAGCGTACAGAGTGAACATCTGTGAGACGGAGGAAAACATAAGGATAGATGTAAATAATGTATGGGCTTATATTAGAAATAAAAAGAGGGGTTCAGGTAGTAATACTTTTGAATACAACAATGAAATCTTACACAATGGACACGATATTGTAAATGCATTTACTACCTATTTTCTATCGGTGTACAAAGATGCTTCACAGTACTCTATAGTTGAATCAGATAAGTGCGAAACCGGAGTGCTTTCTCAACTCGATATATCGCATATCGAATTGAACGATATCGAGGAAGCAATTAAAATGTTGAAACCCAAAAAAAGCAGCGAGGATGGACAACATTCCTCCCAATGTGGTCAAGGGGTGCGCTGAACCGCTAATAAAACCATTGAGTATTATATTCAATAACATTTTAGAACATCACAACTTCCCATCAAAATGGAAAATCACTAAAGTTAATCCCTTCCCAAAGAAATGCAAATGCAAAGAACGTTGATTGCTTTAGGCCAGTGTAAATTCTCTCAGTTTATTGCAAAGTGTTTGAACAAATACTGTACGACAGAATAATGGCCAACGTACCACCGACTATATCTCCCATGTAACATGGTTTTATATCGCGGAGGTCGACAATCCCAAACCTTGCCGAATTTGCCCATTTTGTAGCTTATGAATTAGACGAAAGGAGACAGGTAGATGTATTCTACGCTGAACTGGCCAAGGCGTTGGATTAGGTAAATCATGACATTTTACTTCAGAAGCTATCGTATTTTAATATTTCTGAAAAAGTAATTATGATGCTAAAATCTTACCTAAAGGACCGAAAGCAATTTTTCAATTATAGAGGATACATAGGCTATCTCGGGAATACCCTACGCCTTCTGGGGTGCCGCAGGGATCCAATTTGGGCCCACTCATTTTCTTACTCTTTATTAATGACCTCCTGAAAATTATTACGAAATCACTTTGACTTATATTTGCTGACGATGTAAAAATAATTAGAACAATTTGCTCTGACGAAGACAGCCTTGACTTGCACGCAGACGTAAATAGATTACTACAATGGAGCGAAAATAATAGACTTTCATTTAATCTTGATACATGTCAGGTAATGTCTATAACGAACGCTGAAATAAAAAGAAACTTCTAGTATCAGATGGGAGGAAAACAATTAGCTCAGGTCACTAAATTGCACGTTATATAAAATTACAAATAACAAAATAGATTCTATGGGGTTAGTATCTGCATTACAATATCATGTACCTCAAATGAGAACCAGACCAAATACAATATCATGTACCAAAATCTAGAACAAATTATGTAAAGATGTCTCCGATGTGGAAATGGGTAAAATTTATAATGAAGTAGTAGCAAATGATCCGAGCGTTGATATAAACAGTATGTCATTTCAATCATTCAAAAGAGCCCTACTGGCTCAGTGGAGAAAGGGGTGAGGTGTTCGTCTGTATAGTAATTAGTGAAACAATTTATGTTATGCACAGATATATGTAATACACAAATATAATGCTCAAAATGTATGCATGTCTCAATGGAACAATGTTCTGTGGCATAATTTGTTAAATAAAAAAAATAAATATATAATATCTGGAGGAAATATATGGGTGGTTTCCGACTTTTGGATTGGATTGGAGATAATTTATACCGGGATTATTGTTTAGAATTTTCTTTGTCGTAAAATTGTGTTTATTTTTGCGGATGTAGCGTCAACAGATTGTGTAATGTGGATGTCTCACCTCGCATCGACTCTTGTCCCTCACGGCCAGACAGAGGGACGATCCGATAGAGATGTGTTTATCTACTATCTGTTAGGTCTATCAGATTTTTTAATTTGTAGCTTTGAGACACTGATCGTTCATACGGGCTGATGGACTTGGAGAGAAACACTTTACACATTCGCTAATCAGTTTCCTAAAAGGAATATAAAAGAATCCAAAAATATAATATAAAAATAATATGGCAATAAATATCGTGTTTAGTAACTTTACAGAAAATCATGAAAAATAAAGTGGGATATTACACAGCCTTTACCCAGTCAGAACTATATTTTTTTAATATATATATTAAACATAGCTTGTTTATTGTGATAAATGTGAGGTAAAAGGTAAAGTTCCCCGTGCAGATAGCACCGTGCCATAAAGGCACATTTAGGGGATGTAGGTATAGGACCCCTCATATTCTCGAACTCGATCTCGGGCATTTGGAGGTGATGTGATCAGCAGCACGCTGCCGCTGCCTTTACCCCTAAGGGTTGGCCCCAGATAGCAATAGATTTGAGACTGTGTGAGCCCAGAGCCGCTTTATGCGGGGACAAGGCCGGAAAAAATTCCGAAGGTATATCATGCCCCACCCGGAAATCGAACCCAGGTCTCCCGCTTGGCAGTTAGACGTCCTGAGGAAAATAACTTCCATTAATTTTTTATCACATCATTCGTAGCATATATTTTGTAATATCAACTTTATAATGAAAGATGTATGTATTTCGACGTTCACAAGATGGGACGTTTGACTTCCAATATACCTACATCACACGATGCAGTTCAAAATGATTCCAGCAAAGGAACTCAAGGTCGAAATGGAGCAGTGGACATGCTGTGAGCAACTTCCGCAAATGTTTTCTGGGGCTGCTGTGTTTTTATCAACAACGAAACACAAGACATTCGGTTCCAAGCATGTGTGTGGGTATCACGAGTCGAGGCATTGAAATCTGAACTTGTAACCTGTCACGTTTCTCCTTTCCTTCTCAAGTCACAAGGCAGCTGATTCCGATATGCTTACGTCACGGGGAACGACCTAGTTTTTTTATATTCATTTTCGTCTCCTGAAAGGTTTTTGGAAACTAGGAATGAAGTTAATGAGAAGCGGAAAATTGAAGGATCTTTTTTGGTGATTGAGTGCTTGTTTATTTACTCATCATTGCTTGTATGCACAATTAGCTGAATTGATTGATTGATTGATTGATTTGATGTTTTAAGTCCACTTTATGCACAGTTAGGCTAATCGGGACTGGATCTACAGTTTTAAGTTTGATCCGAACCACTATGTGCCACCACCGGGTATCGAACCCGAGAACCCTTGATGACAAGGCGACGACTCTGCCACTGCCACTCTCCACTGAGGAGGCCTCGCAATTAACTGAACAGCGACGAGAGGATAACGGTGTATAAAAAGTGCAAATGAAGAACAGGGAATAAAGCATCAGCGGCACTATCTCGGCAGTTGCCTGAATAGACTCAACAAGACAACGAGAACTTTTTAGGCTGTCGTGAGATGTGAATCAATGACCACCCAAATGTAAATATACGTATATCCTTTACCGAGAAAAATGAAAAACGTAATACAACTGATAGCGAGTGATTGAAGCTGCAATCAAGGGTCCCCGGGACCGATTCCACATTACACTGTAATTCCAAACACGGTCAAAAATATATGCTAACTAACTTTACTCTATTTTGTTTCCACATACACTGGGGAATTTACGTAGGGGCTTCGCCAATAGGACGTTGATAATGTAAATATAGGTTCCAGGATTTGATTTCTTATGGGGTCACGTTTCAAGTTGTCCTTGTCGCACTTTGAATTTGTAGCTCCAGTTCGGTCAGATCGGGCATAAAGTGGACGTAAACTTCCGCTCGATTCGGTCAAAAATAATATGAAATGCTGGGTGAGTGAAAAAGCAGCATTAGGCTTCTTACTAATTTTCTGGAAGAGCCATTGAATTCATGGCAGAAACAGACGTTATTTACTTTCGTTCACATTAAAACGATCCAATTTTATGATGTTATTTATCTAAATTTAATTTTCCTTCCATTTCTTTCATAGTTTTACGTCAACCATAAGACTTTACGTTATTTTACAGAATGAAATATTCAATGTTTGTTTCGTATGCTCAGAATATAGCATAAAAATTTGGAGCTTAGCTCATGGGGGGGGGGGGGAGGGTGGAGCAGAATATTTTCTTTTTTGCAGCTCATAGAAATATCATCCAGGACTATTTTGATAAATACGTGTTACATTTGCAAAATCATAAAATTACTGATTACTTTAGTCCTCGGGTTTCAGGAGGTTAACAAAAGTACCATTTTCTCGTGAATCTCCATAAACCTAAAAAAATTGGGAGCAAGTGTCTCCTTTACCCCTGCTAAGTTACGCCTACGGTTGCTGCGCATAAATGTGTCGCTGAAAACCCTTAACAGTTTGAAGAATCAAGGACTCCTTCCTAGTAGGCTGGAACAATGATGAATACCTGCAGGGTACAGGTATCTGGATAACTTAGTGGTAGCAACTGTCGTCTTTGACTGTCTCTAAGTTATCGAGCCACTGGGCAACAATATTAAACGTACCGTGGCATTGTTACATTCAAAAAGGCATATGTGAAAAAATATAAATTCTATTCATATTTTTACATCACATAAATTGGTATTGAATTTAATTGATAGTATTTATGTGCAGAGAATGTTCTGAGAAGGTTCAAATTCGATAGCCCCCTTAAACACACCAGTACCTTCAACAAAACGATTTTTCTAGAATTGTTCTAATTACTTTTGGGACAGAACTTGCATAATATATAGGCTGTGTCCTAGAGAACAGTAAGTTTGCAGTCAAGAAACAAAGAACAAAATAGGTATTAACGTTGTTCTTCCCTCGTTTTTTAGTCTGTGGTTTTACTCCCTACACATCGCAGTAATTAAATACCAAAAGAAGTTTCTTCACTTCAACTGAATCTTAATCTTTTCTCGCTATCGAGGTTGAATCAAGGAGTAATAAGCGGGAAAAATAACTAAACAACATTTATTTACCCGTGATATGGCCTCTCTAACTTTACACTTTTAACGGACGTCTTTTTAGCTCATGACTTCCTTCTGACACGAACACTAACATTAAGGCGCACGACACACAATATAACCTATCCTAACAAAACATTTCCAAACCAATTACACACTTATGTGACTTTGTATCTGTATTCATAAATATTATTAATGTTGAACACTAACACACATTTACCTTCTACTATGATTAACGTTTATTTTAATCTTACTTATCTCCTCGTAGAATGCTGTAAAACCAACGTTGTTCAGGAAAACCGAACAAATTTGGTTCTTCATGCCAATGTCGCAGTGAGTTACTGTAAACAAAAAAATAAGGAAAATAAAGGATGAATCAAAAAGGGAATCCGTAAAAGAAAAATCGCGGAACTCACGCCCTGAGTTAATTTTAAGGTACCAGGGCATAAGAAAATACCTCCGAAAGTATGGTGTTCCCCTCTTTTTCCTTCTGATAATTCTAAACCCCTCAAAATACTCGATCATCTGTAAAAGAAAAGGTTGAGCAATGTTCCACAACCTTCTTGTCCTCGCAGAATACCATAAATTATCCAGTACTGAACACGGCACATCATAAAATGTATTTATCTAAAAAAAATACATTACGGCACTCTTGATATAAATTAAAAGTTTAGGAATGAGTTACAATATAATCAGTTAGAAATACTACTACTACTACTACTACTACTACTACTACTAATAATAATAATAATAATAATAATAATACAATTCACTGCACTCATAGGTACTTTTGGTATTATTATTATTATTATTATTATTATTATTGAAACGATTCATGCAGCTGATTATATGGATCCGAAACGCCTGTAGAGATTATGTATGTGTAATAACAAACTGACCCTTGCCATCAAGGGGCGTCTTATTTAAGTCATGACAATGACAGAGCGAAAAATACAAAGATAAGAAAACAAATTTGTAAGGTAAAAAGTAAAGTGTTTCTCTGTGCATTGCACCATGCCATGAAGGAGTAAAGTGAGTGTGGAGTTTGGACCCTACACTTTCTTGATCACGGTCGAAGGTGGGGGTGAAGTGATCAGCACCACGTCCATGGCCACCTTCTTTCGCCAAAAGTTTTCTCCAGGTGCCCATTTTATACGACGCTGGGTGGGCACCAGAACCGCTTGACCAGGTGGAAAATATACCGGTTCTCCCCCGCTGGGGATCGAACTCGGGTCTCTCGCATGGTAGTCGGATTAAATAATTTACATTCAATTTGTTACTACAGACAAAAGTTCGCAGCACACCCGTGACCTTGTGGAGGAACACCGGTTACGAAACATAGATTTAGATAGAGGGCAATGGCGCCAAATAATTAGAATTAAAAGTATTTCAGAAATCGAATTCCAGAAAGCTGTGGGGTAAAAAGTGACCTTCAGCCAGACACTGTCTCAACCTCTCCTGACGAGCGCCGATACACCTTATATATCTTGGCCTTTGACCGGGAGGTGATTCTCCGGTACCCACAAGGTCTATTCGGAAAGAAATCGTGTGTATGCGCTCCCCCTCTCACCGCACCACCACCCGAAACCTCCCCCCTTACTCCACTTCCCCCCGGGTACCGACAAGGGCGATAAAACCAGAGCGTGTGGGTGTGTAACGCGGACGCGATTTTTCTGCCACCTGGTGTGGAAAATAGTAAGCTCATCCCACACGTTGCATTGAAATTTGCCACCCTATGGGGACACGTGAAAAACAAATTTTCCCAAGTAAGGATGCTATCCATCAGGTTCTTCCATGTACTTCCTATTAGGTAATTCCATTATCGTTTCTCAAAAATTCAAGGGCAGTGATCCGAGGCTTCTAAATGTATTTTCGTAACGATTTCCTTGTGGGGACCGGATTTTGGTCCCCACAAGTCGGTGTGGTCCCCATAAGGTGGATTCACAACTGACGAGTGTCCCCATAAGGTAGCATCTACAAAAGCACACACACACACACACACACACAAACACATTTATAGGTATATCGTGTTGGTAAGAGTGTATTGCTTGTGTAAGAAAGTCGCTGTGGCCTGGTCTGTAGGTTGTTTAACTCCCACTTGATGCTCGCGGTTTCGGTTACTAGATCTCGCAAGTAAATTTTCCAAATTATGGTCCTGCATAAAGCGCCCTTGGTATTCACCAGCCCATTATAAAATGGTACCTGGGACTACAGATGTGTGGAGAGTGGTGCTCATCACTACACCTCCATAGTAGCCGAGATCGGGAATGTGTAGAGTCCCTACGTTCACTCCCCCTATAAACCTCCTTTGCTTGTTGCTATGATTAGGAAGAAAAAAAAACAAGTGTACTGCATAATTTGACAAAAGCGTATGCAGAACATTACAATTAAAAGTTACAATTGAAGTATAAGTACATGACAAATTTTGTTTGTTATAATTGTCTTTGAAATCGGCTGATATACGTACGTTTAGCGCCCAGTAGGAATGATACATTATGAATGATATCTGACATATTTTCAACTTTTTCACTCCTTATTTTTCTTCAACGTACCTTAAAAGTGTGTTCGGAGCTTGTAGAATATGCTTAACGCCATCTAAAGATGAATGCGTAAAACAGTCGAAAGCAACTTTCCTTGCGGTTGTAAACCAATGGAAATTAAGTAACACCTTCTTAATTTGGCGTCTTGTGCTGAAAAAATTAAGGTAAATATGAACGTTGTGATTAAATTTAAAAATTACAACTGTTCTTAAATTTTAATTGTATACAAGTGAAACAAAGCGCATTTACATGTGACATTTTAATGTGGACAATATTGGTTCAAAATATATGTTATGGTTTCCTTTTGTCTTCAATATCATCGTATCCATTTTATAGCTTTCCTATTATAATGTTAATAATTGTCTCGTAACATCTATTTTTGCTTCCTTCATATAACGATTTAATATGACCTTAACTGGAGTCATATAGTGAAAGAGATATATTAATTAAATGGACTAAGACCAAACTTCAATAAATGTATTTTTTTTATTAATCTGTAATGTTTACATAGACTACAAAATATGGTTGTCTTTCAAAAAAGGTAACTGTATGTTATCAGAAATGGTTGTTGCATTCACCAAACACTATTACTCCGTTGTATAAAGAGGACTGTACTTAGGGTGCAGCGGCGCTATCCCGCCCACGGGTCCACTCCGCCCGAAATAAGAAATGTGGCCATAGGGTCATACTTTGTCATTGTGGAGAGCTTTTGTTTCATTCAGTGTGAAGCGTGGTCTTCTTACTGCCGTGCATATAACTTGTTCCAGTGCTTTGTGTTATACCTTGGATGAGACAGAAATAAAATCTCTTGAGGTATGTGAACTGCGATGAATTATTGACATTGTTGAAGAATCGATCCTGCGAACTTAAGGTGTGGCATGGACAAGAACTCGCAGTTTTAACTTATTTCTTTAAAGCTATAAGAACAGAAGTTATGCGTTGTACGTGTGCGTAAATGTAGTTCGCTTTCTTCCTTGTCGAACTAGTTGGCTCGATTTCCACAATTACTACAATTTCGCTCAGTATACAAATTCAAGAAAATTATTTGCGTATATGGTGTTGTAATGTAAAATTGTCAACTGTAAGTTTAAGATCTCATTTCAGATGGTTCGTGCATATAGCAGAAAAAAGCCCGGCCTTAAATGGCACCAATAGATTATGAATAAAGTAATGCAGAGTTGTATAAGAGGAGATGTGAGTATGAGAGCAGCTGCTATATTGTTTCGGATTCCGTCCTCCACACTTAAAGATCAAGTAAAGGCTACAAATTCTGATCTGGTATTGGGGGGAGAGTGCATAGAACAGCTGTTTCCACTTAAGAAGAAGAGCATGAGTTGGTCCAGGTTGCAGCATTTAGCTGAAAAAGTATTTGGCTCTACACCGGAGCATAGCAGCATTTACTCTTCCAGAATAGGAAATGTTCGACTTCCTTTCTGCATGGAAAGCATGACTCCAGGTATAACCTTTTTCTGGATTCCTGTAAAGCAACGATGGCACATATTCAGAAAACCGGAAGGATTCAAAATCGAGAGCTGAATGAATAAGCAGACTGTCACTAAATGTTTCGAGTTGTGTGAGTTGTGTGGGAATTTGAGAGAGGAGATTGGCATCTGTGATCAGCCTCACCTGATCTTTAATGTTGACGAAATGAATAGCTCTGCTGTAGTAATTGTGAATTCTGATTTCTGCAATTCTCAAATAATATCTTTAATATGAAGAGTATGTAATACACTTTTTAATTATAACTTAGAGTAAGCTGTTCTTAATTAAGGTATCATTAATGCATTACAACTATCGATTTCTGTACAAATTTTTCAACTCATCTTTTATAGGTTTAAAGTTGAAATGAGACGAATAGTGACGTTGTATTCTATTATCTGTTACATCTGTTACATGTCACAAGCCATGTTTACACCTATTATAATAGACATTTTGAAAATGAATAATTTTTTACCAACCACTAGAAAACAAAAGTTCCCCTAATGTCTCAAATTGCCATATCACCTCTCAAGTGATATCAGAACGGTGCTGAAATTATTATATTTCCGGGAGTTACAAGCACAGATGTTAGTCAATATAGAGTTCTTCACATGTAAACATATGTGTCGTAAATCATCTGTGTTGTGACATCATATAATTCGTAAATCAAGCATTTTCTGACCTGTTTTGACATATCCTTTTTTTATTGTTTGCATATGAGGAATTACACATTACTGAAATTACACCGCTTACATTGGCATGCTTTGTGTATGTACAGTTCATTTTTTTTCATAATCAAACTGTGTTGTCAATATTGGAAAAAAAATGATATTTTCCAGATTCTCCTCAAATTTGGTGGGAAACTATTCACTTCAAATGCTGTACTACTTCCCTTCAAATATTTTCCATTACGGTATTTGTTATTTTACGCTTTCTTGTAATATTGCGAACATACATGTGGAGTTCTACGTCTAAAATTTTTAAACCTACCAATCGTAAACTAATGCTTCCTTCATGGTAATTTTGTAAAGTCTCTTAGATGCTTTAAGTTCCCTTCTCCGTTGCATCTCTTCAATCCTCTTCATTTTCGTTGGAAATTTCTGGACACTTAATCTTCTCTTTTTTACCATTTGAACAAGGTAAATAAGTTGTCTCTTCGCAATTTGAACTGCAGCAAGTATGGTTAAGTAAAACAGCTCGAAGACGGCCAGAAGACTGCCACCAAAGAACAGTGACCCAATTCCAGCAAAGTTCACTGCAACAAATGTACGTTGGAAACAATATATATATATATATATAAAATATATTTCATATGCCTTATGATACTACTTTCAAGGTTGTGTTTGAAAGCACAATGCTTGTTATCCAGTTTAAAGATAAACTGTGGACTGTATGGGCAATTCCATATGTGACGGAATTACCTTTTGGACAACTATCTAATTATATATTGCCCTCATATACGGTACTTACATGTAAAGTACAATCTGTGTATCTTCATGGTCTATGTAATTATCCAATGTGGTACAATTCCAAGCGTGCAAAAGCATGTAAATTAAATGGATGTACGAAGGTATGTAAATTATCTGGATGTACTAGACAGATATTGCGTCTATAATATATGTGATGGAATTATCTTCATGGAAACCTTCTTAGCGGGTACATATGAATATTTTGCAATCTCTGTGAATTATGATTGTTTGTCTGAAATATCAATACTAGGAAAAATAGTTAAAAAAATGATCATGATGCCAGAACACGACAACTAATTTTTCTCTGATTCTAATTCTTATTTTATTTTTCAAAAATAGTGTGTGACGGAATTATCGTAACGGAATTACCATTTATCCAAATACACTTTACATATTTGTCTCGTTGTTTTCAAAATAATACGATGCAAACCAACTGAAAATTTGTTTTATTGATCGAAATGCAAAACAGTATTCGTCTTCGGAACAATGCAATAACGATATGACAAAAATGTTTGGTATAAGGTGAGAAAGTCAAAATGTAAACCGAGATTGTCAGTTTTCCGAAACGAAATCTACATACTTGGAGATTGTATTGAATAATTGTTAGCTGGGCTTATGTTGCATGTACTGGACTGTCAAAAACATATGAAACATGCTGTTCAGAAGCAAACAGTACTGGCTCTTGTCATGGACGTCCGGAAGAAGAGGCAAGGGCAACCACGCCTTCCACCTGGAATATGAAAGTCAACCAAAATGTACACATTTCACACATATGAATTAATTTATTTCAGTCACAGTTATATGTGTCAATTATTGCTAGGGCGTTGCAGAAACTTGATAACTTCAAACTGAATAAGTTCTTTTGGAGGGGAAAATATTATTATGAGGAAAAATGGGTTTCTTTTGCCGACCCTTTCAATAAAATACATTGGTTTTCTCTTACTTCCGGACGTCAATGTAAACATATATCTTTCTTTGAAATTTTTGGCTGAGAAGAATTTAATTGGTTTGTAGGGTACATTGTAAACAGTCTTTGAAATAGCAACTTCAAAAATCCAAATCAATCGATAGCTAATTTGTAAAGATGCAGTTTGTATTAAACTATTTCAATATAATTCGTAGGAAAATCAGTCGAAATGAATTATGATATTGTTGGTTCCAATGTACGGACTGGATTTCGTCTTGGTTGATAGTTGTGAAGTATTCAGCATCACAATTAGCCTTCTCATGATGAAATGCTTCTATATGAAAATATATTAATTTAAATATGGTAATTGCTTGTGGAGAATCTTCAAGTACCCTTCAATAGTATCCTCTAAGGTTTTCTTAGTTCGTTTGTTGCCGCTAAATTCCTATTTTTTCCTGGTAAGTCTCATGTCTACAGTAGGAAATAAACAACAGATATGGTCAAGAAATTTAATTCCACACTCTGCACAAGAACTATTAATCATGCACTTGATCACACGCGACTGCATCCAAAACAAGTAAAATTTAGAAGACCCAGGCTGTATATGATCTCCGACCTTCGGAAGAGTCTTCAGTACCTACTTCGTATTCTCAAACGTAATACGTATCTGCACAAACAAGTTGCATAAAGAGCATCAGTAAAGCATTTGACATATGATGGGCGGAAGAAACAGAATTTGGACATTTCATGTTGGGATGCATTTTCACTGAAGAATTGGAAACCTATAACGGTTCTGCTTGTGGATGTTTTCAAAATTTGATTTAAAAAATCACCTCATAATATGAGAAACTCAATATGCTGACCAAGGCAAAAATTCGTTTTATTATAAAACATAAACTAAACGTAACGATTGAACTTTCCAGGAAGGTCTTCTTCAGACTCTGCACCCAGTAAAAATGTAGCAAGGTACAAAATTGGGCGATAGATATATATATACACAAATTACTCCACTCCAGTCTATTAGAAAGTTGTTTTCCTGGAACATTCTAGCAGGTGGCCTTCCCTTGTCAAATGTACTTTCACCTGACAGACGAATTAGCTAAGCATTTTTTTCAACTGGAATGTGGTTGGACTCTTTAACTCACGCCCATTTGCCTTTCTTCCTACTTCTGCCTTCATCTCTCTTCTTTCTCTCTTGTCGTTTTCACTCTTTCTAACACCTTCTTCCATTCTTTGTTTATCTTCAGTCCCCCATGCCCGTTCTTTGTGTCTTCATCACCTTTCTTCTATATTTCCTCGGTTTCCTTCCATTTTCTCACTAATATCCTCATCTCTCTTCCTATCTCTTAGCCACATCCCACTCTATGCCATGTCCTGTTTCTCTTCCGTGTTTAAAAATATCGCATTTCTCTCTCTCTCTCTCTCTCTCTCTCTCTCTCTCTTTCTCTCTCTTAAGTCGTAAATCATCCCTATGTTGTTTCAACCTGTCTTTCAGCCTCTTTTTCCTTTCGCTTATGTACACACTCTGATATTCTTTACATTTTACTTCGCAGATAATCGCTTCCTCTTCCTCTTCCTCTTCTCTGTTTTCAGTTTTCTTGTTTGCATTCTTTGCTATTCTTAAGATGATTCTCCCTCCCTTCCTGTAAGCTTTAATTCCCGCTTTCCTAAGCACTGCGCTTATCTTGTAAGTGGTCTTCCTCATACTCCTTATTCCAAACCTCCACTCTTTTTCTTTCTCTTTCTCTTCCAATTCTGCCCAGCCACTTTTCTCCCTTCTTCTGTTTATGTCCAGTGTATCCTCATTCTCGTAGCCATTATTTTCCAACTGTTTCCATAGGCCATTTACTTTGCCTTCTTTTTCACATTCTTTCGTGCATATTTTCTTGATTCTGTCCTCCACATTCTTCAAAAAATTATTTTTGTCACTTCACTTACATCACTTCTTTTGTGGCAGAATACCCCTGCTGCATACTTCTTGTAATGCCAAGCGGTTTCAATTTCTTGACCTCTCTTCCTTTTCATCAATATATCTAGGTAGCTTATCTTGTCTTCTCCTATTTCGAGTTACAACAATATCCCTCTTTCTTCATCTTGTATTTCTTTGGCAAATATGTCGAGTTGTCTTTTCGTTCCATTCCATATGCCAAAACAATCGTCCACAAATCTACAAAACATAATTTTTTTATCACCTCCTCTTTCTAGAACTTTCTATTCCCATTCATTCATAACCAATTCAGCCAATGCTGGGCTTCGGCTAGAACCTATATTCAGACATTATTTTATACCCAATTTTACTGTAACCGTCATCCTAAATGCTTGCGTGCAGAAAATATGCATGAAAGAATGTGAAAAAGAAAGCAAAGTAAATAGCCTATGGAAACAGTTGGAAGAGAATGGCTACGAGAAGGAGGATAGACTGGACATAAACAGAAGAAGGGAGAAAAGTGGCTGGGCAGAATTGGAAGAGAAGGAGAAAGAAGAAAAGATATAGTTTGGAATAAGGAGTATGAGGAAGTCCACAGAAAAGATAAGCAAAGTGCTTAGGAAAGCGAACATTAAAACTTACAGGAAGGGAGGGAGAAGCATCTTAATGATTATTATTATTATTATTATTATTTATTAAAGTAGGGTTACAATTAAGCTTACATTTTTTAAATTGATTCTGAACTACAAAAACAGGTTTTTGCCCTACATGAATTAATATACAGTTATGCTTTTTGTTTATAAGTATACAGAAAATGGAATATTATAAATTTATATAATTGAAAAATATACGAAATAGACTAAAATAAACATTTTTTGCAGCTACGCTCTATGAAGGAGGCAATGATGTAGAATAGGCACAGTGTCAGTATTCATAGATTAATGTCCTAATCTGTTGTTTAAATTTGGCCAAATTTCTCTCCTTTCTGCAATTTACAGGTAGTTGATTCCACGCTTTACTTGCCAGTGATGACAGGGATTTTGATCCGTATCTTGCCTTGTTACATTTTGGTACTCCGATACTGTTGGTGTTGTTGGATCGCAGATTGGGATAATGTATATTACTAGATATCTTTACTTTGTCCTTTGTCCTTTGTGCTTGTGCTTGTTAATTGCCTGGTGAATTTTTAGTAGAAATGCATATTTTCGTCTGGATTCCAGCGTGGGTAATTGGAGTACTTCTCTGCTTCCACGTGAGGTCGTGTGCGCTGTTTCTTATGCTACGAATAGCCCAAATTTGCATTTTCTCTAGTTTCGTGGTGTTATTTCTATTAATCCCATAAAGTACAGGGGAACAGTATTCAAGTAACGGCCTAATAAATGCTTTGTAGAACGCTAATTTGTGGGCAAGGTGTACATATTTGCAGACAAATTGAAACTGCTTGATTCTAGGTGCTGCGCGTGAACACATTCTTTGTACATGTTGTGAAAAGGATAATCTTTTATCTAGGTGCATACCTAGATATTTTAGAGATTCACATGGTTTTATATTGAAATTTCCTATTTTTATGTTCTCAATTAGCATATTGTTATTATTTTCACTGGATAGTATTAATACTTGCGTCTTAGATTCGTTCACTTTAAACATGTTAGATTGATACCACTCAAGAACTTCGGGCATATTTTCCTCAATATTTGCAATTACTTTTTCTAATTTGCTTGACGCGCAGTACAGGAGACAGTCATCTGCGTAAAAATATAATTCAAACCCAAATTCCCTGTCTGCGATGTCATTCACAAACATGTTAAACAATTTAGGACCTAGAATAGATCCCTGTGGTACACCGAAAGATACATTTAAACTGTTTGAAATCGAGTTGCCTACTTTTGTGTCGATACTCCTATTCCATAAATAACTTTCGATCCAGTTGCATGCAAGGGCAGAGAAATTAAATTGCTGATGTAATTTCTGTATGAATAAATTTGGTTGAACACTGTCGAATGATTTACTGATGTCTACAGAAATAATGCCAATGTATTGCTTTCCTTTACGATCTAATATATTTCTCCAGTTATGTATCAGTTGATGCACGAGTAATTCTGTCGAGCGATTTTTTCTAAAAGCAAACTGTCTATCTGTCAGTAGATTGTTAGAATGTAAGTATTGTTCTAATTGCTTGTCTTTTACCTTTTCAAGAATCCTGCTTAATGAGGAAGTTATTGATATGTGGCGATAATTATTTACTTGCGTCGGGGACCCTCTTTAAATATAGGTGTGACCCTTGCGTGTTTCCAAGTGTTAGGAAAGATTCCGCTTTTTAAGGATGAATTAATTATATCTGTGAGAGTTTCGACAATCCATGGAGCGAGTAGATATATTATGCGATTACTTATTTCATTGAAATCTGGACCTTTTCTGAGGTTAAGTTTTTGAAGAATTTTCATAACGTCATTACTTGAGACGGGCTTAAAACTGAAGCCGGTTTCTTTATATTTAGCGTCTTTTTCATTTTGTTTGTTACTTTCATTTTTCTTCGCCCTTAAATTGTTAGTGAATGTGTTGGATATTGACGAGCCGACGTTAGCAAAGTGGTCATTGAGGACGTTCGACACCCTCGCATCTTCCGTAATTGTTTCATTGTTATGTTCAATATATGCGATGGATTGGCTTTTGCTAGCATTTCCAGTTAAGAACCTGAAAATCTTGAATTTGTTATTGCCTGAATATTTATCGGAATAGATCTGCGTAAGGATATAATTTCTTTTTGCATCTTTAACTGTTTTTGTTACGTAGTTCCTTATGGTCTTATATTGTTCCCACGTGTAATTATTATTATTTGAACTGCATGCGCGCTTAAACATCCGGTTCTTGAGTGATATCAATCTACGCCAGTGATCCAGGGACGCTTGTTGCCCCTAACACGAAACGTTTTTATTGGCGCATAGACATCCAGAGCTTCTGTTATTAATGACTGCAAATATGTTACCTTATCGTTTATATCCGGCATCGTTGATGTTTTGTGAAAGGGTAGATAAGAACAATGATCAAAGAACTGTTGTTCAGGGAATTTTTTAAAAGAACGCTTAGTTACGAGTATTCTTGGAGATCTTTGTGGCTTGAGGTTAATTGAGGTGTATATCAGAAAATGATCGCTTAAATCATGCATTACTACGGCGGACTTATCATGCAATTCTTTCTTGTTGGTAAAAATGTGGTCTATGAGACTCTCACTCGTATCGGTGACGCGTGTCGGCAGGCGAACGAGCTGCTTGTACCCGCCTGATTCCATCGTATCGAAAAATGCATTGTCCGCTGCAGTTGGTTTCATGACGTCATGATTTGTATCCCCCACGAGAACCGAAGCGTGGCAAGCCGGAAATTACTGCAAAATATTTTCTTGTTTTTCATTAAAAGTGACGGCGGCCTTGGGATGTCTATATACTCATCCTAGAATTAAAGGTTTGTCATTCTGTTTGAGTTGTAAAGACACCCACAATCCTTCAATATCTACATCTGACACAGAATATATAAGTTCCGATATTACAGCTGTTTTTACGTAAACAATAATACCTCCCCCTTGCTTAGGATAGGCTCGATCAAGTCTGTACATTTTGAACCCTTCAATTTCAACATGTCTGTCTGGAATGGAATCACCGAGCCAAGTCTCGGTGATTGCAACGCATGTGAAGTTTCTTATATGTGAAGCTGCGATTTCATCTATTTTGTTCTTTAGGCGGTTAATATTGATGTGGCCCACCGTGATATTTTCTGCGTTTGCGGGGAAAGCAAGGTCTTCTACGTGCGGATACAAGTTTGCAAGGAATTTCCGGTTTGCCACGCTCAGCCTGTGTAACGTCACGGGGGGTGCCGGCTCATTGCCAGGCGGGGAGGGAAGAAAACTATTTACAGCCCCAGCATTGTGGTCTCGACCTTGGCCTCGGGCGGAAGGGACAGAGTGACCATTCTTGCAAATATCAGGGAACATCTTTCAGGGGTGTCCAACGAACTATCTGGCACTGACACTGCACATTGACCTCTTGCCTTCCTACATTTGAAACAACGAAACTCATTATTAATAAAATGACTGAAATAAAATATAATATATGTGAGACAAAATTAAATTATTTAAAGAAGAAAGGCAAAACTAAAAAATATAAGATTCAGAAGCACATGATTGAAGTGAGTCAATGATTACGGTGGTTAATATATGCAATGAGTGCCAACCGAGGGCAGAGTTTGTCATTTTCAATACTTGTTTAGGTCATCCAGGCTGTCTACTTTAACTGTGGCATTGTTGTGAAATGCCAGGATGTTGCCATCAGAAGTCCACACGCGTTGGAAAGTTCAACTATTTCTTACCTGGTGAAACAGCTGCAGGTTTTGCCGGGTGAGGTTTTCCGTGATGGAAACGTGGGGGGCGGAATCCTTTAGGATATTCTTCTTCTGAAGCACCAACCGACGAGTCCTGTAGGACACGAAACGCACGATCAGAGCCCTGCTCCTCTCGTCGCGTCGCTTCGCTCCCAGGCGGTGACATCTCTGGATCTGGGATGCATCGACAGGAACCTGCACCTTGTCCCGGAGGATGTCCATCACATTCTCCTCGCACTTCTCCCCCTCAGATTCACCCACGCCATGGATCACGAGGTTCAGTTTTCTGTCATATTGTTCGATTGAGTTTATATGCAACTGTAATGTACTCACCGTCGGCCTAAGAGCCTTGATTTCGGCATCGTATTTCTCCGTTGTTTTACAAACGGCTTCCTCCACCGCCTCGGCTATTATTTGAGTCAGGGAGCTCTTGATTAGCGACTGAACCTTGTCGCTAACAAAGGCCAGGGCTATCCTCTCGTCCAGATCCCCCAGTTGAGAGTTCAGTTCTTTGGCAACAACCCTTTCCATCGTGCTCTCGATTCTGTTCCATTCACCTTTTGTGATTCCCATGTTGCGAGAAAAATATTAATGCACAAACACTTAAACACTCAAACATAGATGGCTGCTCCTGCAAAGATTTGCATGCACAAAAAAAAAATCACGTTCACTGCAGCACAACGTTTACTCCCTTCAGAAAATCACTTCACCACATTTTGTTCACCCCTGCACGCGGAGCTAAGGAAAAACACGTCCGTCCTCCACGAACTCTCAGAATAGCAAAGAATGCAAACAAGTAAAAGGAAAACAGAGAAGAGGAAGAGGATGGGTTTATCTGCGAAGTGAAATGTAAAGAATATCAGGGTGTGTCCATAGGCGAAACGAAGAAAAGGCTGAAAGACAGATTGAAATAACATAGGGGTGATGTACTACTTAAGAGAGAGATAAATGCGATATTTAGACACACGAGAGAAACAGGGCATGATATAGAGTGGGATGAGGCTAAGCAGATAGGAAGGGAGAAAAGAATACTAGTGAGAAAATGGAAGGAAGCAAAGGAAATAGAGAAGAAAGGTGAAGAAGACACAATGAACTGGAATGGGGGACTAAAGATAAACAAAGAATGGAAGAAGGTGTTAGAAAGACTTGAAGGACAAGAGAGATAGAGGAGGGAAGAAGGCAGAAGTATGAAGAAAGGATACAGAGCGTGAGATTAAGAGTCTAACCACATTCAGAAAATGCTTAGCTAATTCGCCTGTCAGGTGAAATTACAGTTTACAAGGGAAGGCCACCTGGTAGAATGTTCCAGGAAAACAACTTTACAATAGTCTGGAGTGGAGTTATTTATGTGTGTATATATCGACCTATTTTGAACCTTCTTACATTTATGGTGCAGAGTCTAGATGCTAGATGCTTCTATGGTGCTAGAAGGTTGAAACGTTACGGGGTACAAACAGTTCGTCTGCCGACATGCGTGACTACCAAAGTGAAAGTCTCATAGACCACATTTATACAAACAAGAGAGAGAAATACATGTCAAATCCGCTGTAAAAATGAATGATTTAAGCAATCATTTTCTAATATGCACAACAATTAACCTGAGGCCACAAAGATCTCCTAGAATACTAGTAACTAGGCGTTCATTTAAAAATTTCCTTGAACAGCAACTGGTTGATCATTGTTCCTATGTACCATTTCACAAAACATCAAAGATGCCGCATATAAACGATAAGGTAACATATTTGCAGTCATAAATAACCGAAGCTCTTTATGGCTATGCTAAAAAAAAACGTTTCGCAATAGGGCCAACAAGCGCCCCTGGATCACTGGTAGTCTTCTTAGATTGTTATCACTCAAGAACCGGATGTTTAAGCGCGCAAGTAGTCCAAATAATAATAATTACACGTGGGAACAATATAAGACCTTAAGAAACTACGTAACAAAAACAGTTAAAGATGCAAAAAGAAATTATATCCTTACGCAGATCCATTCCGATAAATATGCAGGCAACATTAAATTCAAAATTTTTAATTATAACGGGAAATGACAATAAAAACAAATTTATCACATCTATTGAACACAATAATGGAATAATTACAGAAGCACCAAGGGTGTCGAATGTCCAGAATTACCACTTTGCTAATGTCGAAAAGTCAATATATTCACAAATGATTTAACGCTCAAGAAAAATTAAACTAGCAAGCAAATTGAAAATTCCAGTCAACCTAGAGAAGCCAGCTTTAATTTTACGCCCGTCTCACCTGATGACGTACTGAAAATCCTTCAAAAACTTAATGTCAGAAAGGGTCCAGATTTCGATGGAATAAGTAATCGCATATTATATCTGCTCGCCCCATGGTTTACAGAACCTCTACCCGATATAATTAATTCATCCATAAAAAGCGAAATCTTTCCCAACAGCTGGAAACACGCAAGTGTCACACCTATATTTAAAAAGGGGGGTCCCCAACACAATTAAAATATTATCGGCCTATATCGATAACTTTCTCATTAAGTCGGATTCTTGAAAAGGTAATAGATAAACAATTAGAATAATACTTACATTGTTACAACCTAATTACTAACAGACAATTTGCTTTCAGTAAAAATCACTCAACTGAATTATTCCTGCATGAACTGTTACATAACTGGCGGCATGTATTAGATCGTAAAGGAAAGCAATACATCGGCATAATTTCAGTAGATATCAGTAAAGCATTCGACAGTGTTCAACCAAAGTTATTAATACAGAAATTATATCAGCAATTGAATTTTTCTGCTATTGCATGCAACTGGATCGAAAGCTATTTGCAAAATAGGAGTATCGATACAAAAGTTGGCAACTCGATTTCGTACGGTCTGAATGTATCTCTCGGTGTATCTCAGGGATCTATTCTGGGCCCAAAACTTTTTAACATGTTTGTGAATGATATCGCAAGCAAGAAATTTGGCTTTGATTTGTATCTATACGCAGACGACTGTCTCCTGTACTGCGCATCTAACAAATTAGATAAATTATTTGCAAATATTGAAAAAAGCATGCCCCAAGTTCTAACATGTTGAAAGTGAATGAGTCTAAGACTCAAGTATTAATATTATACACGGAAAACAATAACATTACGCAAATTGACAATATTAACAGAGGTAATTCGAATATAAAACCAAGTGTGAGTCTAGAATATCTTGGTGTGTACCTAGATAAGAATTTATCCTTTTCAGAACATGTGAAGTGTGCACGTGCAGCACCTACAATCAAACAGTTTCAATATGTTTGCAAATACTATGTGCACCTTGCTCACAAATTAGCATTCTACAAAGCATTTATTAGGCCGTTACTTGAATATTGTTCCTCTGTACTCTATCGGTTTAACATAAATAAAACCAACAAATTAGAAAAATGCAAAATTGGACAATACGTAGTATACCTAATACACCACACATGACTTCACGATCGAGTAGAGAAGAACTACAACTACCCACGGTTGAATCCAGACTAGAATATGCGTTCCTACTCAAAATTCATCAGGCAATTCACACACACAACCACTTACTAAGCGGCAAGGTATTTATATGTAGTAACATGCATTATTCTAAGCTGCGATCTAATAACACCAATAGTATCCGAGTACCAAAATGTAACAAATTTGGCCAAATTTAAACAACAAATTAAGATGTTAATCTACGAATACTGACACCGTGCCTCATTTGCCTCATTGCCTCCTTCACATATACTTCTTAATTTCTATTTCTTGTGTGTTTTTATTCCTTGTGTATTTTTATTCCTTGCGTATTTTGATTCCTTATGTGTTTCAATTATATAGGCACACTTATATTTTTCCATATTTATACATTTATAAACAGTTAGCAGAAATGTATAGCTTAACAAATTAATCCATGTAGGGCAAAAAGCTGTTTCTATAGTAAGATAATCCGTGTAAAAATACGGTAAGCTTAAGTGAAATCCTACTTCAAATAATAAATTATAGTAGTAATGAAATAAATTTCTGCCTTGGTCAGTATATTGAGTTTCTCATATCATAAAAACAAGCTTAATGGTGTTATAATCACCACATAGTCTTTTCGCCCTAATGGCATCCAACATATGCCATTTTAATTTAAGAAATGAAGTACAATGCTAAGCAAATCATTATATTTTAATGAAAAACTATCTGATTTTCATATTGATGAAGCACTGAACTAATGTTGAAGATACTGTACAATTGTGTTTAACTTTCGAGAACTCTTGGAACGACTTTGTTGGACATGGCGGATGGTTTGTTAAGATTTTGACGAATCTTTTATGGCGATATAACTATTGAATAGCCACCTTGATGGTCACCGTTAATGCTTGGAGTGCCCAAAGCACCTTCGTGCCATTCCGTTCTGTTCCTTTAATCTTATCAGTTGTCGTGAATTCATACGCTTCCTCTTTAATCGCTTCCGTTCATGGTCTTTCTCTTTCATTTTATCATAAAAGAAACTTGTTTTCTACCATCTCTGCCTACTTTCGCATTAACTTTCAGCATCTGTCTTAGCCATTTAGTAGATATATTGATACGTTTGCAAACAATTATTTGCTATTTATTTATTTTACCCTGATTTCAGTTAATTTTCTAAGGGGAAAGATCCAAAAAATCCAATTTTTATCATTTTTATAGTATAAAAAATAATTATGTTTTTTTAATCAAAGCTCAACTCATAGGTGACAAAATTTACTTTTTGAGCCTACATAAGTATATTTTAAGCATATATCTTTACAATTATTACATTTTTTAAGAGAAATAGATATATTGATAGTGATTTTGAGTTATTTTACAATGCTGTATAGCACTGTACAGTGCTGCGTATATAATTATTTCTCAAATGTGTGTATATTCTACGTTATGAGTGCTGCAGTGCAATGTAGAGTATGTAAAATTATTTTTCAAATGTATAATACATTCGGATTAATTTTTTTATGTCTGAAAATGTACATGTGTGCATTTTTTTTTAGAAAGAAAAAAAGGCTATATATAAAAATATATATGCACCTTTGGTATGTAAGGCATTCAAAATTGTGTGTAGTAATGAAGTTAATTTTTATAAATATATATATGTATTGAATAATAAGCAAATTGCAAAAGCAAATTAGTGTTAGTGGATCAAAAAATTGTTTCTTCTTTAAAAATATCAAATGTAAGTGACGGTAATATATCAAATCTACCTTGAAGAGGTTTTTAAACATTGAAAGATTATGAAAAATATTGTATAATCTTGAAATTATTACAAGTTAAAGTTAGTAATATAATGTTTGCAATCACACACAAACTACTATTAAAAAAGAGAAACTTATGTGCCTCTGAAGGAATCCCGACTTGTCTTTGAAGGAAGCCCAACTTGCCTCTGAAGGAAGCAAGTCACTGAAGCCCTGAACTGTGCCTCTATATATACATTTTTAACATATATCTTTTAGTTATAGCAAGCGTGTCTGTTCACTACCCCCTACTACAAAGAAATACCCGAGTATTCTCATGCGATCACATTTATACTTTACGAATGCAATAAAAAATAAAAAACGGGGAAACCCCTGTTTAAAAAAATCACCTATTGAAGCCCGACTTGTCTTTGAAGAAAGCCCAAATTGCCTCTGAAGAAAGCAAGTCACTGAAGCCCTGAACTGTGCCTATATATATATATATATATATATATATATATATATATATATATATATATATATATATATGTGTGTGTGTGTGTGTGTGTGTGTGTATATATATATATATATTTTTTTTTTAACACATATCTTTTAGTTATAGCAAGCGTGTCTGTTCACTACCCCCTTACCCCCTACTACAACGAGAAACCCAAGTATTCTCATGCGATCGATCACCTTTATAATTTACGAATGCAATAAAAAATAAACAAAACGGGGAAACCCTGGTTTAAAAAAACTCACCTATTGATCAAAGATGACATTATGAAGAGCGTTGAATACATACGTATTCATTACCCAATGTTGTGCAAGCTTCTAACGTCAATACATTCCCTTACTAAGGTCAACTAACTTCGTGGCATGCGTCAGTAACTTATATATTCTAATCAATACTCGTCACAGGAAATAGAACATTGTTCGTGTGTGACGTGCAAAGAGATAACTTTCAGCTTTAGGGGAAAGTGTAGACATGAAAAGGATTATTACTCTTTCCTATTCATAGCATTAGAACTAGTATATGAATGGATTCCCCCTCCCTCTTTTTCCCCCTTTTGATTATTTTCCTCTGAATATTGATAAATTATTAAAAAGCCTTTATCTCGAGAACCAAGCGTCATAGAAAGGTGTAGTTTTTTGCATTCGTTTTGTTTTGACGTTCTCTTTAATTTGAGACCAAACTCGATAATAAAATATCCAAAAAGAAATAATGCCCATTAATGTGTTTCGTTTTAAAAATATTATTTCAATAGAGAGAACTCCAGTAAATATGGATATTATTAGAGATTTTCATCGTAAACTAAGAGGTCTGCTTTTCATCCATATTAATAGTACCTGGTATCAAGTGGATGAGGATACGGGTAAACAATTACATGTATTTAATAATAACCAAATATCTTATAAAACTCCTGTCACAGGGAAAGCTCAAATAAGTATCTCTCCACCCAATTCAGCAGTTGTACACATAGGTCGAAATTTGTATAGAATTAAACACAATAATATGATTCCCAATACAACATATTATGCTGAAATAATTGGCTATTATGATAAACTAATTCCCCTCTTTATCGAAATAAGAATAATTTATCTTCTTATGAATACATAAATACCGAAACAAAAATAAAAATAAATAAATAAAAATAAGACATAAACAAATAAACAAAACAAAATGGACATATTTGGAAAGAGAAGAAGGCAGAAAATACCAGATAATTCCAGCGACATTGCCAGATTAGACGAACGTCTTAAGAAATGCAAATCTGATTTATTAATATTACAAAATTCTTTGAATGTAAGCCTACACGGTGAAATTACCAATCTACAGTCTGAATTAATTAATCCCATAGTAAAAATTGATGAAGAACTCAAGTCTTTACTTCTAAAATATACTAATTTACCGTCTCTCGATAATGTTGAAAATTTAAAAGAGAATTTAGCTAAATTAAAAAATGATCTTGAGAAATTCCGTCAAATTCAAACAACTACCTAGGAACATCTAAAGCAAGAACTAAATAACCAAGTGAATACTATTCGTACCGAACTACTTTCCATAATTGAAACTATAAAAACTCAAGAGCAATATGAACTGCTTAATGCAAGCATTCTTGAATTACGGGACCAATATTTATCTTTTGAAATTCCCTCACTGGAATATATTAAATCCGAACTGCAAACAAACCAATTACATGTAGCCATAACAGAAGTTCAATCCAAACTACAAACATTAGAAGACTTTATCATTATATTTACCTTCATCTTCCGAATTAAATGCCATTGCTCGCAGTGTTGCCAGAATCAAATCGCAATTAGAAACTTACAAAGATTTTGGAAAGATACAGCGTACCATAGAACATATTGAAGACACTTTGACAACCATGAGAATCGGATTGACTACTGTACAGGAAACTCTGGAATTTAAGTTGCCAAGCATAACTGAATCTTTAAATGTAATTAAACGACAGATAAGAAAATTATAGAATCTCAACACTGAATCTGAACTATCTCATTTTCACCATCTCATAGACGACATACAGAACAAATTGCAAACACTGCAACAGTCTACCCCTACGCAAGATGGCATACAGCAACTTACAAATGCCTTACCCAGTGTAGCAGGTGCTACGGAATTGGATACTGTCAAGCAAGATTTGAACACACTTCAAAACACAGTATCCAATTTACCCACATCGCAGGAGATGAGATCTGTAAAAAGAGCAGTAAATAGAACACTGAAGTCGGAGGACATTAAGAATATTCAAGCGGAAATTGCCATAATTCAAGACACTATTGCTACTTTGCCTACCAATGAGATTGTGAATGCATTACATGCATTATTGGATCTTACAAATCAGAGCACTAAATTGAAACTTGTAGAAAGTTTACTGGAGATTACTTCCAACATTAGAGAACAAATTGCTACCCTCGAAACAAGCCAGGAATCTGCTTTATCAGATTTCACATCAGAAATTCACGATCTCCAAGAACAATTTAAAAAATTGTATGTCGATGTGACAATCAAACCCAGCTACGATGAAGTGGTACGCACCATAAACGAATATCAAGAAACGGTATTAATCAGATTAGACGATATCGAATTACGTCAATTTTTTACTGTTGAGATAGTTAGGCTTGAGAGTGTACCAAATGTACGAGGGCACAGGACTTATGTTAATGCAGGAAATGTTTACAAAATGTACCCTTACAGTCAGTCTAATGAATTTTTCCTTGATGGCGAAATTAAATTTTTAAAATTTGGCTATGTGAAGAAGGGAAAGCATGTGGAAGTGTCACATTTCACCATACAGAGAAACGATGGCGTCTACAGAGCACTACAGATACCTGTTGCATATTGGGACGAATCTGGAAAGAAACATAAAATACATGAGGATCAAGAATTATCTGTTTTCCCTGTGCAAGCTAATGACAAATTATTCTTTGAGGTTAAACAATTATACCCCAAGGATAATCCAATTTATGTCATATTTTCTTATAGAATCCGATGTCAAAACAAGATATAGTAAATGAATTATACAGATCAGCTCGTCGTGACTACAAACGACTGAGTGTTCTAACGATAGGTGTGAATGATTTGTTTCAGGCTGATCTGATTGAGATGGCTACAGGGACATTAAAAAATTGGATAAGATAAATCATGGTTACAAATATATGCTTACAGTTATTGATACCTTTAGCAAATATGCATGGGCTGCTTCCCTAAAATCCAAGACTAGTACTTGTGTTACCGAGGCTTTTATGTCGATATTTAGTGAGGGAAGGATACCAAAATATTTACAGACAGACAGAAAGAAAGAATTTTACAATTCTACATTTGCTAAGTTAATGCAACAACATAATATTAAGCACTATTCTACATACAGTGATCTGAAAGCTAGTATAGTGAAATGATTCAAGAGAACGTTAAAAAATCGCATGAGGAGACAATTTACTCTACAGGGAAATTATAAGTGGGTGGAAATTTTAACCGAGCTAGTTCATAATTATAACAATACAGTACACAGTACTATTCACATGAAACCTGCTGAGGTAACCAAATCTGATGAGCAACGATTGATTTCTACTGTTTATTGTCAAAAATATACATACACTAGCAAGCAGCCAAAGTTTAAAATAGGGGATCAGGTAAGGGTCAGTAAATATAAAAAGTTATTCGAGAAAAAATCAATAAAAAATGGAGTATGGCGTTATTCTCTGTGGTTCAAGTTTTACCAGGGAATAGAAATACATATATAATAAAAGATAATCATAACAAAATATTGAAAGGGAGATTCTATGAAGAGGAACTCATTAAAAAAAATATCGAGATACATATCTAATCGAGAAAATATTGAAGAAGAAAAATAATGAATTGTATGTGAAATGGTTAGGTCTGCCAGACAAAAGTTGGATAGAAGCAAACCAGTTGATTCTTTGACACCAACATGGAATCTGGTACAGCGTTTACCAGATGTAGTGGAAACTAATAAAAAAATGTAGAGTTGTTACCTGATAACATACGATGCCTCATTGCAGACCCATCCGGTTGTGGAAAAAACACTTTGCTGGTTGATAATTTCTTGCTTGCCCCCAATTGGCTAGATTGGAAAAATAGACACTTGTATGTATTCTCAAAGAGTTTAGAACAACCGAAATACCAACAGCTCATGATGCTGTACGAGGGACGTGGCATAGCTATATTTGCATCAACAATAAAACATCTCGACCAATGTTTGAAAAAGTCTGTTGTGGTGTTTGATGATGTTATTCAGGAAAATCAGAATGAAATTAGAAATTTTTTACACAGGGTCGTCACAAGGAAATAGACTGCTTTTATTTAGCTCAAACTTATTCCAATATTCCCAAACAATTACTACGAGATAATACAAACTTAATCTGTTTGTTTCGTCAAGATCATACTAATTTGAAACATGTATACGATGCTTACGTGGGAGGAGACTTAAATTACAACCAATTTTCAAAATTCAGTTCATCTTGTTGGAACAACGACAATCTTGGATTTGTCACCATCGACATGACTCGTAAACATAACAATGGTAAATTCAGAAAAAATATCAACGTTTTTTAACATTGAAACGATATAAAATAACCATTAATCAGAAAATGAATATGACGAAACACAAAATTGAAGATAATTCGAAATTACGAGAGTACTTGTCCAAACGTTTCAAAGGTTGGAAATCAGAGAATCGAAGTTTTTACGAACAACACAAACGTCCATACCAACCCATTTTCGATGCAATCAGTGGTCTTGGTAAAGAGATTAAGGGTGTGACAGAACAAAATAAAAATCTCATCAATGAATTGGTACCTCTTACTGCTAAAAATTATGCAGATTTCCCTCCTACGCCATTATCCAGCATCCACACTCCTCTGATACTCATGGAACCACCTGCTAAACAGCTATAGAAGAAGCAGAGGAAATCGAGTTGGGTCCCCTGGCAAGGGATTACCTGAATACTGGAAAATTCGAAAAAGTAGAAGTGTTTGGATTGTATCCGACTATGGAGGCTAATGAAGGCGTAGTATGGAAAATTGGCAAATCTAAATTAACATTCGAAGGGGACAACATAAAAATTAATTTGGGTGGGAGAAACAGCTAGTCCAGATATCCTGGTACTGTTGGGCTATGGGAGCTCATCACCAAAAAACAACCAAAAAATTTTACAGAAGAAGATTATCAAAGTTACTCTGAAATTTTGACACTCTCTGATGCTTTGTACCAAAATAATGATGCCAGTCAGAAGCGAGCGAAATCGAGCAGTGGTGATAAATACAAAAATCTGATTAAACCTATCTGGAATCAACTCAAAACGATTAAAAACGGAACGATTAAAAAAGAACATGACATTGCATACAACACCCACAAAGCTTTGGATGATCGTCATGTAGCTGATCAAAAATTAGAAGAGACTGCATTTCGAAGATTAACCAGCAAAGATGCATCTTTAGGTGAACGAATAACAGCATTGGGTACAACTATTACTATGAATACAAAACAAAAATTAGGGTGGGGTTTGTAATAAATAAATATATAATATAAATACCTTGAAAAATAATAATAAATAATAACATCAACATGAAGCCAAAAGGAATTGTGTACCAAATACCATATCACAATCTTTAAAATATAAAAAAAGCAATTTTAAATAAAAAACAACAAGAGAAGAAGAAATATTGCAAAATACAAGAAAGAAAACACATAGTGGTGGATTTATATGTAGCATTCCAGCTATCCTGGCAGATTTGGGGGCTGTGAGGAGCTTCGCTGGGAGCAGTGCTGCTATAGCCAAACCTGTTGTTGATTCAAAAAAGAATAAGAAAGAACTAGAAGAGCAAAAGCGTCATAATTTTGCCATGGAGAAAAAATTAGGCAGTGGTGTGAAGTCTAGAGCACTCAGAAAATTAAAAAAAGAAGAATCACTTACGAACCAAGACAATGAATATTTAGTTAAATATTTAAAATTAAATACTTCAGAGGGGGTTTCATGTCTGATTCTCTCCCTAAAGGTAGTGCCCACTCTCGAGAATATGGTGTGGTAGTAGTGGTGGTGGACGGGTTCACAAACCGAAAATGGGGCTCGGTGGGGCTTGCAGTGTTGCCAACTCCTCACTCGAAAAAATCACCAAGGTTTTTTTCTTGGTCTAACCTAACCTAAAGCAAGGAGCTGGCAACCTTGCTTGAGAGTTCTGCAACCGAAAGTGTGGCTCGCAGTGTTGCCAACACCTACTCGAAAAAAAATCACCAAGGTTTTTTTCTTGGTCTAACCTAACCTAAAGCAAGGAGCTGGCAACCTTGCTTGAGGCTTGCCTTACAGTGCATAAAGCAAGGTTGCCAACCTACTGGTACTTTTGCCATAGCCTTTTACAAAAAAGAGAGAGGGGAGAGAGAGAGGGAAGAGTTAAACAACCGACAGCCTACCTACAGCCTTTTTTCTTGGTCTAACCTAACCTAAAGCAAGGAGCTGGCAACTTTGCTTGAGGCTTGCCTTACAGTGCATAAACCAAGGTTGGCAACCTACTGGTACTTTTACCATAGCCTTTTACAAAAAAAAGAGAGAGGAGAGAGAGAGAGGGAAGAGTTAAACAACCGACACCTACCCACAGCCTTTTTTTTCATGGTCTAACCTAACCTAAAGCAGGGAGCTGACAACTTTGCTTGAGGCTTGCCTTACAGTGCATAAAGCAAGGTTGCCAACCTACTGGTACTTTTGCCATAGCTTTTTACAAAAAAGAGAGAGGGGAGAGAGAGAGGGAAGAGTTAAACAACCGACAGCCTACCTACAGCCTTTTTTTCTTGCTCTAACCTAACCTAAAGCAGGGAGCTGGCAACTTTGCTTGAGGCTTGCCTTACAGTGCATAAAGCAATTTTTGCCAACCTACACACACTGGGCAAGGAGAGCCGGCACTGCCGTAAAAGAGAGAGATGGGTGGATGGCAACACAGTATGTGTGTGCGTGTGTGTGTATAATATGTAGCATTATTAACTAGAGAGTGTTGGCAAACCACCTGCAACTAAATAAAATAGAGATGCCAACGTTGCAGTAAGATGAAGAGAGAGAGACCTATAGCTGGCAACAGTGGTGAGCGAATGCACCTTATCGTAATTTTCCAACTCCGTATATCGTGACCTTTGTAAACCTCTCTCGGGGGAACGATGTGCCACACACGCGCAAGCGCGTGCCTTTTATTATTTCCGTATTGTGACGCAAGCAAACAAACAAATAATAATAATTGTTGTTTTTTAGGATTCCTGGCCCCCATAACCTCGCCAGGAGTGCGTGGTGCCCAACCAAAAAAAAGTAAAGGTTTTCCCGTACGGCTTTTGAACGTAAAATTGATTGACGTGGGGGCGAATCTCTTCGGGGGTGTTCTTCAATTTGTATATTTGCCTGTACATGCTATTCATTATTAATTTAGCCGTGTTCTGTTTGGTGTCTATTTTGAGCAGTTTGCCCCGGCGGCAAAGTTTTATCGTTCTTAAATTTTTTGATTTTTTTATGCAAGGCCATAATCTTACGTATGCACGTGATATTAAACGTGTCCTATGAGAAATACACGTGAAGATCAGCTTCCGTGCAGCCGGTGTGGGATTCGTGACGCCGCGATAAACATCAACTTCCGTGCCGGGTGGGAAACACAAACATCGCTTGTTCTGCAACGCTTTGCTGAAATAGTAATGCGAGAGATGCAAGTTGAGTTTGTGCCCTCGAACCTGGTCTGCGCGCAACACGCTCTGGCAGCACGTTGAGACGATTGTTTGCACGAGTCTGTTTTTCAGAAACATACGTCTCTCACAAGCATCGAATCCTGGACGTTGTACTGCAACAATTCGTCTATCTTGCTTTTCTCGTAGAGCGTCTGCACGGTTTTGCCCTCGGGCATCATCTTCTCTCCCAGGTTGAAGTAGACCCAAATAGAGAGTTCACAAACCGAAAGTGGGGCTCGATGGGGCTTGCCTTAATGGTTTGTTCTTGTAAGGCATAAGCCCCTATTATCTTGCAGTGTTGCCAACACCTTACTCGAAAAGAATCACCAAGGTTTTTTTTTTGGTCTAACCTAACCTAAAGCAAGGAGCTGGCAACCCTGCTTGAGGCTTGCCTTACAGTGCATAAAGCAAGGTTGCCAACCTACTGGTACTTTTGCCATGGCCTTTTACAAAAAAAAAAGAGAGGAGAGAGAGAGAGGGAAGAGTTAAACAACCGACAGCCTACCTACAGCCTTTTTTTTTTTGGTCTAACCTAGCCTAAAGCAAGGAGCTGGCAACTTTGATTGAGGCTTATCTTACAGTGCATAAAGCAATTTTTGCCAACCTACACATACTGGGCAAGGAGAGCCGGCAACAAACACGCACTGCCGTAAAAGAGAGAGATGGGTGGATGGCAACACAGTATGTGTGTGCGTGTGTGTGTATAATATGTAGCATTATTAACTAGAGAGTGTTGGCAAACCACCTGCAACTAAAAAAATAGAGATGCCAACGTTGCTGTAAGATGAAGAGAGAGAGACCTACGGCTGGCAACAATGGTGAGCGAATGCGCCTTATCGTAATTTTCCAAGTCCCCGGGGGACCAAATGTTTATATATCGTGACCTTTGTAAACCTCTCTCGGGGGAACGATGTGCCACACGCGCGCGCGTGTTTTGCCAACTTGGAGAGTTGTAATATGTGGTGTGGTGTATGACCACGTGGTGAGTGGTTAACTAATCAAATGAACGTTTAAAGCAGCAGACAGGCATTTGTTGAATCTTCTGAACTTGAACACTGCTATTCGTCTACTTGGTTGAACGTTATTTCCTTTCACCAGCCTTACACCGGGATACACCTGCACTGCATCTAGTGTCAAAGAAGTGCAGCGTACTAGACGAGGATATTAAATTGCTCTGTTGTAAATGAGATGCATGATGTTTTTTTGTAAGTTGTTAATATGAATTGATGTTACTGTGAAGAAACTGAAGGCAGAATAATGCCAACGCTATCTGGACTCGCTTAGTTAATTCAAGATAGTCGCGACAAACGTAAACGGGCTGTGCAGGACTTGGATATTTTTTTTGATTGATGAAAATTTGGTTCTATGATGATGACCTATATACCTATGGGAGGACAGAGGATACCGAGACTCGACCAACATACTAAACCCCAGACCTTTCTACGGCTACATGTTCGGAAGTTACGAGTGATTAAAAGTTTTGGGAGGGTGTGTGCAAACATCCCTTGCCCTTGAACTCAGGACCACCAAACTTTGGCATACATATGCTACATCCCCAAAATCGACAAAGGGTGGTGTTTGGGGAGATTTTTCGATTTATTTTCGCGCAATATCTCACCGTTTTCGAGTTATTTGCAATTTTTAATGCTGGACTTGGAAAATTTTCGACAGAAGGGGGGGGGTTCAACTATGATAACCTATGTTTATTTTGTTAGGAGCCAATGCTAACGCATGTCTCTACGATGATCCTATCGAAAAAAATTGACAATTGGCCCACCCTTGACCTCCAAATTTTGTACACGTACTCTACATCACCAAAATCGACAAGGGGGTCGACCCTATCTTCTGCACAACTCTGACGTGTACGTTCTGTTTCGCGAAGAGTCGACAACCTTCCACAGCTGTTTGTATTATATTACATCAGATATTATATTGCATGAGTGAGTTGGCTGTGTGTATAAAGACTAGTTTCAGACATGGACGCGAATATAATGCCATGATAATTAGCTGCTGTCCAAAGTTATTGCATAACTTAAAATATTTATATATAAAAAAGGATATTTATTGTACTGTGCTTTCTAGCGAAGGTATTATTGTAAACGATATTGTTTGTAAATGTGGAAAGTTAGAAGCTCAGTCCCCGGCCTATCAATGATAAAAAATTTCATCACGGACAGCAACCAAAAAAAAGGGGCGTGCACGTCACAAAAGCATTGTCATATGGACTGACGATTATTATTATTTTTTTTTAAAAAAAACAGACCTAGTTACGATGGGTTATAACCTGTGCTGTCTTGCAATTGTTTTTGCTTATTTCAATGTCAGCGAGCGTGATATGAAACATGCATGCGAAGGAGGGAGGGAGATCATAACAAAATAATTCACACTTCGATTTCAATAGTTTCGCTAGTCATGTTTCACCTTCTATCTAGAAGGATACTGGACGCTACTTTATTTGAAGATGGCTAAAAGCGAGGGAAGGAGAGAAATGTTACTTTTTACCTTTTTTGCCTGTGTGTGACGAAAATAGTTTTACATGCATACGGCTGTATCGTGATCTGCTTGAATCATCATCACGTCTGTGAGTTTTCAGCATTGCTGAATATATTTACATATCAACCAACGGTTATGAATTGCGTAGAAATTGGCTTTTGTTAACGGTCCAGTGGCGAAGTTGGAAACAGAGAGCGGTCACATCAGACAGGTGCTCCTGGTATTTAAAGAAATGCCCCCTCTTACAGAAAAAAAATGGAGTGTTAGAAAGGAAAGATGTTATACCCGAATGAACGGGGAGTCTCGAGCATCTTCCAATCCTCATCTTTGCGTTCAGCTAACGAGGAAAAAAAAGAAACTTTACATATGGGGGACGCAACAGCTGCTGTACGGTATTGTCCATGGATGTTAAAACTTTTGTTTTTTTTTCTGAATAGACGGACATATCAGTGTTGCAATCTCCAGATGAGACCGGAGCTTATTATTATTATTATTATTATTTTGGACAAGGGGGATCAGATCAATGCATGGACTAAAACTTTTCTTCACATCAAAATAAAACAGAGGATTTTTTACTCCACTGCTTACTTATTATTGTAAAGAATGGGGTGCCGTGTCTTATTGTATAGTCTTCCAACAGCACACCTCGGGGCGTAAATTTCTGCTTCTTCATGTATGCAAAATGCACTTAACTTCTGTTGTGAGGCGAATGGAGAGTTTGTTTTGCTGCTGTGATTAAATACTAAACCAAAATCTTATTACATAACTTTGAAGTATATTTGTTAATACGATCTATTGGGTTGGTGCGAATGAAATGTCCGCTTTGACGTCTGCTGGGAAACTCACCTCAACAACACAACACAGGGATTGACTGAGGTTACGTGTCTAACGTCATAAACTCTGTATACGTCTAGCAAACAGGCTGGAGCACCCAGACAGTCAGGAGGCAGTGTGTTGCTGAACAGGGTCGTCTGAAAGTGCACCATGGAGAAAACACAATTGCAAGTGATTTGTCTTTACGAATTCAAACTGGGACATTCTGGTCAGCAAGCCGCCAAAAACACTAACAGTGCATTTGGGCCAGGCATGGTAAATGATCGGACCATTCGCCGCTGGTTTGTCAAATTTCGTTCCGGTGACACAGCATTGCAAAATGAACCCAGTGGTCATCGACCAACATCATGTTCGGATGAGCTCCTCAGGAAGGCCGTGGAAGTGGACTCTCGGAAAAGTGTTCGTGCTATTGCAGACGAGTTAGGCATACACCATACCACTGTCGTGGTATGTCTCCGTGCGATCAGTAAAGTGAAAAAGTTGGACTCATGGGTACCACATGATTTGACACCGGTCAACAAGACTCGGCGCCTGGAGGTGTGCAGTTCTCTCAGTGTAAGGAATAACTGGGATGGTTGCCTGCAACGGATTGTCACTTCACATGAAAAATGGACTGCTATGACAATCGTAAACGATCAGGACAATGGTTGGATCGTGATCAATGTCCAGGGCGGTTTCCGAAACCACCTCACCACCCACGGAAGGTGTTGTTGCTGGTATGGTGGTCTATGGTGGGTGTGATCCATCATGTCTTTCTCAGGCGAGGTGAAACCATCAATGCAAATTGTTACAGTGCTGAACTCCATGAAATGCACCACAAACTTCTCCGCAAGCATCCAGCAATGGTCCACAGACATGGTGTCCTCGTGTTGCACGACAATGCTTGCCCACATGACGCACAAAGGACGGTGCAGGCTCTCCATGAGTTGCAATATAAAACCCTTCCTCATCCAGCATATTCTCCCGACCTCTCTTCCATTGACTACCATCACTTCCGGAATCTCGATCACTTCCTAACAGGGTAGACCTTCGCTGATGATCGGGTGGTGCAACATGCCGTTGAGGAGATCTTTGCGTCGCAGACTCCAGACTTCTTTCGCCATGGAATCCAATTGTTGGCTGAGCGATGACAAAAGTGTGTGGCTGCAGACGGCGACTATTTTGATTAACCAGGTATTGTAGTTTTGAATTTTTTGGCCTTTGGCAATGACGCACCTGGGCCGGACATTTCATTCGCACCAACCCAATATATTATATCATCGCTATAGGTGGTCCATATTATGCGCAGGAGAATTTTTAAAAAATGTCTTGTTTCTCGAACCTGTGACCTGCAGATTTGCTTTTGCTGGCAACAGAAACAGAAAATGGCAGCATGTTATTCTATACTGATACAGGTGTACTGTAATCATAACAATTTTCTAGTAACAAAACAACAACTATGTTGGAAAGAAGTGGTGGGGGACTTGTCTGTGTGGGGTCTTATTAACTACTTCACATTTGTACCCGCACAACTCATCGACTACAAGGCAACAATGTTAGGAAGTGTGTGCATGGTCCCAAAAATACAAATTTAAAATCACTAATGAGACATGAACTCCCTTCACTGGTGTGTATTTGAATATGCGAAAATGAGGTACTTTGAATAACCACAAAAAAAGCTTGCAACGGTATAGAGAAGGGTCACAACTTCAAACTTTAGACGATTTTTCGTTAATCTGCAAAGGGCCAGGGCGTACGGTAAATTGATTTTATTGAAAAGTATGCAGAAGCAGTGTTGGAAGCAGTTTGAAGACTGAAACGGCTATGGAAGGATACTTATTATAATGTTAATATTTCAGTATAATGTTTTCAGAATTACTTTTCGATAATGTTCGGTACTTAATTTAATCAATTGTTAGACAAAACACATATTCGAATTCAAGGACGGAAAATATGAACAGCGAATGAATGCTTTAGAGTAGATGTGATATTTAAAGGAGGTGATCATTTTTTTTTTACTTTCTCAATTCAAACAAAAATTCATGAATATTATTATCATTGAATGGTTGGTTAGGTGCTTGGTTTACCTTGTCCCTCCGAACGAAAGATGGAATGTATACAAGCCTGTGCCTCCTAAGTTTATTGCGGCTACGAGGATGAATCGCGAAATGAAACGAACTGGAAACTTTCAATATATATATTTTTTTATAACATGCTTCACTAAGGAGATCAAATGACAAGTTGGATTGCTATCCTTTTTATAACTTGTTAATTTTTATTACGAACGAAGAAAGAATGCATGGCACTTAATGCTGTAATGTTATTGATTAGATCATCGTTTATTTTGTCCGCATCGATTAATCTCCTTATGTTCTTCTTCTTCGTCTTCTCGTCGCGTCCATCTCTTCTGTTATCACAATCGAGACTTCTAGATTATCATTTCTTCTCCCTGCAATTTTAGAAATGTAATTTTTCATGATCATCTAGAGAACACCGGATAAATTTCAGCAATATCGATCACTCAAATGGATATCATCATCTTCGTCCAATACAATTCTTGAAAAATTTTATATAGCACTTCCAGGAGTAGGTCGGTTAAAAAAAAAAAAAAACGCGAGCCCGAAGATTCCACTTTTATCTTGTTCTGTCTTGTTTAACCGATTTTGAATTTGAGATTTTTTATTTTTATTTGCCATTCACAACACGTTCGACTATTCGTGACAATACGTTTCAACCTTTCTGTATAAACGTTTCAACATTCCGGTAAACGTTTCAACGTTCCGGTAAACGTTTCAGGCTTGTATACATTCCATCTTTCGTTCGGAGGGACAAGGTAAACCAAGCACCTAACGAACCATTCAATGATAATAATATTCATGAATTTTTGTTTGAATTGAGAAAGTAAAAAAAATGATCACCTCCTTTAAATATCACATCTACTCTAAAGCATTCATTCGCTGTTCATATTTTCCGTCCTTGAATTCGAATGTGTGTTTTGTCTAACAATTGATTAAATTAAGTACCGAACATTATCGAAAAGTAATTCTGAAAACATTATACTGAAATATTAACATTATAATAAGTATCCTTCCATAGCCGTTTCAGTCTTCAAACTGCTTCCAACACTGCTTCTGCATACTTTTCAATAAAATCAATTTACCGTACGCCCTGGCCCTTTGCAGATTAACGAAAAATCGTCTAAAGTTTGAAGTTGTGACCCTTCTCTATACCGTTGCAAGCTTTTTTTTGTGGTTATTCAAAGTACCTCATTTTCGCATATTCAAATACACACCAGTGAAGGGAGTTCATGTCTCATTAGTGATTTTAAATTTGTATTTTTGGGACCATGCACACACTTCCTAACATTGTTGCCTTGTAGTCGATGAGTTGTGCGGGTACAGATGTGAAGTAGTTAATAAGACCCCCACCACTTCTTTCCAACATAGTTGTTGTTTTGTTACTAGAAAATTGTTATGATTACAGTACACCTGTATCAGTATAGAATAACATGCTGCCATTTTCTGTTTCTGTTGCCAGCAAAAGCAAATCTGCAGGTCACAGGTTCGAGAAACAAGACATTTTTTAAAAATTCTCCTGCGCATAATATGGACCACCTATAGCGATGATATAATATATTGGGTTGGTGCGAATGAAATGTCCGGCCCAGGTGCGTCATTGCCAAAGGCCAAAAAATTCAAAACTACAATACCTGGTTAATCAAAATAGTCGCCGTCTGCAGCCACACACTTTTGTCATCGCTCAGCCAACAATTGGATTCCATGGCGAAAGAAGTCTGGAGTCTGCGACGCAAAGATCTCCTCAACGGCATGTTGCACCACCCGATCATCAGCGAAGGTCTACCCTGTTAGGAAGTGATCGAGATTCCGGAAGTGATGGTAGTCAATGGAAGAGAGATCGGGAGAATATGCTGGATGAGGAAGGGTTTTATATTGCAACTCATGGAGAGCCTGCACCGTCCTTTGTGCGACATGTGGGCAAGCATTGTCGTGCAACACGAGGACACCATGTCTGTGGACCATTGCTGGATGCTTGCGGAGAAGTTTGTGGTGCATTTCATGGAGTTCAGCACTGTAACAATTTGCATTGATGGTTTCACCTCGCCTGAGAAAGACATGATGGATCACACCCACCATAGACCACCATACCAGCAACAACACCTTCCGTGGGTGGTGAGGTGGTTTCGGAAACCGCCCTGGACATTGATCACGATCCAACCATTGTCCTGATCGTTTACGATTGTCATAGCAGATCCATTTTTCATGTGAAGTGACAATCCGATGCAGGAAACCATCCCAGTTATTCCTTACACTGAGAGAACTGCACACCTCCAGGCGCCGAGTCTTGTTGACCGGTGTCAAATCATGTGGTACCCATGAGTCCAACTTTTTCACTTTACTGATCGCACGGAGACATACCACGACAGTGGTATGGTGTATGCCTAACTCGTCTGCAATAGCACGAACACTTTTCCGAGAGTCCACTTCCACGGCCTTCCTGAGGAGCTCATCCGAACATGATGTTGGTCGATGACCACTGGGTTCATTTTGCAATGCTGTGTCACCGGAACGAAATTTGACAAACCAGCGGCGAATGGTCCGATCATTTACCATGCCTGGCCCAAATGCACTGTTAGTGTTTTTGGCGGCTTGCTGACCAGAATGTCCCAGTTTGAATTCGTAAAGACAAATCACTTGCAATTGTGTTTTCTCCATGGTGCACTTTCAGACGACCCTGTTCAGCAACACACTGCCTCCTGACTGTCTGGGTGCTCCAGCCTGTTTGCTAGACGTATACAGAGTTTATGACGTTAGACACGTAACCTCAGTCAATCCCTGTGTTGTGTTGTTGAGGTGAGTTTCCCAGCAGACGTCAAAGCGGACATTTCATTCGCACCAACCCAATAGATCGTATTAACAAATATACTTCAAAGTTATGTAATAAGATTTTGGTTTAGTATTTAATCACAGCAGCAAAACAAACTCTCCATTCGCCTCACAACAGAAGTTAAGTGCATTTTGCATACATGAAGAAGCAGAAATTTACGCCCCGAGGTGTGCTGTTGGAAGACTATACAATAAGACACGGCACCCCATTCTTTACAATAATAAGTAAGCAGTGGAGTAAAAAATCCTCTGTTTTATTTTGATGTGAAGAAAAGTTTTAGTCCATGCATTGATCTGATCCCCCTTGTCCAAAATAATAATAATAATAATAATAATAAGCTCCGGTCTCATCTGGAGATTGCAACACTGATATGTCCGTCTATTCAGAAAAAAAACAAAAGTTTTAACATCCATGGACAATACCGTACAGCAGCTGTTGCGTCCCCCATATGTAAAGTTTCTTTTTTTTCCTCGTTAGCTGAACGCAAAGATGAGGATTGGAAGATGCTCGAGACTCCCCGTTCATTCGGGTATAACATCTTTCCTTTCTAACACTCCATTTTTTTTCTGTAAGAGGGGGCATTTCTTTAGATACCAGGAGCACCTGTCTGATGTGACCGCTCTCTGTTTCCAACTTCGCCACTGGACCGTTAACAAAAGCCAATTTCTACGCAATTCATAACCGTTGGTTGATATGTAAATATATTCAGCAATGCTGAAAACTCACAGACGTGATGATGATTCAAGCAGATCACGATACAGCCGTATGCATGTAAAACTATTTTCGTCACACACAGGCAAAAAAGGTAAAAAGTAACATTTCTCTCCTTCCCTCGCTTTTAGCCATCTTCAAATAAAGTAGCGTCCAGTATCCTTCTAGATAGAAGGTGAAACATGACTAGCGAAAGTATTGAAATCGAAGTGTGAATTATTTTGTTATGATCTCCCTCCCTCCTTCGCATGCATGTTTCATATCACGCTCGCTGACATTGAAATAAGCAAAAACAATTGCAAGACAGCACAGGTTATAACCCATCGTAAGTAGGCCTTTTTTTTAAAAAAAAAAAATAATAATAATCGTCAGTCCATATGACAATGCTTTTGTGACGTGCACGCCCCTTTTTTTTGGTTGCTGTCCGTGATGAAATTTTTTATCATTGATAGGCCGGGGACTGAGCTTCTAACTTTCCACATTTACAAACAATATCGTTTACAATAATACCTTCGCTAGAAAGCACAGTACAATAAATATCCTTTTTTATATATAAATATTTTAAGTTATGCAATAACTTTGGACAGCAGCTAATTATCATGGCATTATATTCGCGTCCATGTCTGAAACTAGTCTTTATACACACAGCCAACTCACTCATGCAATATAATATCTGATGTAATATAATACAAACAGCTGTGGAAGGTTGTCGACTCTTCGCGAAACAGAACGTACACGTCAGAGTTGTGCAGAAGATAGGGTCGACCCCCTTGTCGATTTTGGTGATGTAGAGTACGTGTACAAAATTTGGAGGTCAAGGGTGGGCCAATTGTCAATTTTTTCGATAGGATCATCGTAGAGACATGCGTTAGCATTGGCTCCTAACAAAATAAACATAGGTTATCATAGTTGAACCCCCCCCCCCTTCTGTCGAAAATTTTCCAAGTCCAGCATTAAAAATTGCAAATAACTCGAAAACGGTGAGATATTGCGCGAAAATAAATCGAAAAATCTCCCCAAACACCACCCTTTGTCGATTTTGGGGATGTAGCATATGTATGCCAAAGTTTGGTGGTCCTGAGTTCAAGGGCAAGGGATGTTTGCACACACCCTCCCAAAACTTTTAATCACTCGTAACTTCCGAACATGTAGCCGTAGAAAGGTCTGGGGTTTAGTATGTTGGTCGAGTCTCGGTATCCTCTGTCCTCCCATAGGTATATAGGTCATCATCATAGAACCAAATTTTCATCAATCAAAAAAAATATCCAAGTCCTGCACAGCCCGTTTACGTTTGTCGCGACTATCTTGAATTAACTAAGCGAGTCCAGATAGCGTTGGCATTATTCTGCCTTCAGTTTCTTCACAGTAACATCAATTCATATTAACAACTTACAAAAAAACATCATGCATCTCATTTACAACAGAGCAATTTAATATCCTCGTCTAGTACGCTGCACTTCTTTGACACTAGATGCAGTGCAGGTGTATCCCGGTGTAAGGCTGGTGAAAGGAAATAACGTTCAACCAAGTAGACGAATAGCAGTGTTCAAGTTCAGAAGATTCAACAAATGCCTGTCTGCTGCTTTAAACGTTCATTTGATTAGTTAACCACTCACCACGTGGTCATACACCACACCACATATTACAACTCTCCAAGTTGGCAAAACACGCGCGCGCGTGTGGCACATCGTTCCCCCGAGAGAGGTTTACAAAGGTCACGATATATAAACATTTGGTCCCCCGGGGACTTGGAAAATTACGATAAGGCGCATTCGCTCACCATTGTTGCCAGCCGTAGGTCTCTCTCTCTTCATCTTACAGCAACGTTGGCATCTCTATTTTTTTAGTTGCAGGTGGTTTGCCAACACTCTCTAGTTAATAATGCTACATATTATACACACACACGCACACACATACTGTGTTGCCATCCACCCATCTCTCTCTTTTACGGCAGTGCGTGTTTGTTGCCGGCTCTCCTTGCCCAGTATGTGTAGGTTGGCAAAAATTGCTTTATGCACTGTAAGATAAGCCTCAATCAAAGCTGCCAGCTCCTTGCTTTAGGCTAGGTTAGACCAAAAAAAAAAGGCTGTAGGTAGACTGTCGGTTGTTTAACTCTTTCCTCTCTCTCTCTCCTCTCTTTTTTTTTTTTTGTAAAAGGCCATGGCAAAAGTACCAGTAGGTTGGCAACCTTGCTTTATGCACTGTAAGGCAAGCCTCAAGCAGGTGTTGGCAACACTGCAAGAAAATAGGGGCTTATGCCTTACAAGAACAAACCATTAAGGCAAGCCCCATCGAGCCCCACTTTCGGTTTGTGAACTCTCTATTTGGGTCTACTTCAACCTGGGAGAGAAGATGATGCCCGAGGGCAAAACCGTGCAGACGCTCTACGAGAAAAGCAAGATAGACGAATTGTTGCAGTACAACGTCCAGGATTCGATGCTTGTGAGAGACGTATGTTTCTGAAAAACAGACTCGTGCAAACAATCGTCTCAACGTGCTGCCAGAGCGTGTTGCGCGCAGACCAGGTTCGAGGGCACAAACTCAACTTGCATCTCTCGCATTACTATTTCAGCAAAGCGTTGCAGAACAAGCGATGTTTGTGTTTCCCACCCGGCACGGAAGTTGATGTTTATCGCGGCGTCACGAATCCCACACCGGCTGCACGGAAGCTGATCTTCACGTGTATTTCTCATAGGACACGTTTAATATCACGTGCATACGTAAGATTATGGCCTTGCATAAAAAAATCAAAAAAATTAAGAACGATAAAACTTTGCCGCCGGGGCAAACTGCTCAAAATAGACACCAAACAGAACACGGCTAAATTAATAATGAATAGCATGTACAGGCAAATATACAAATTGAAGAACACCCCCGAAGAGATTCGCCCCCACGTCAATCAATTTTACGTTCAAAAGCCGTACGGGAAAACCTTTACTTTTTTTTGGTTGGGCACCACGCACTCCTGGCGAGGTTATGGGGGCCAGGAATCCTAAAAAACAACAATTATTATTATTTGTTTGTTTGCTTGCGTCACAATACGGAAATAATAAAAGGCACGCGCGTGCGCGTGTGTGGCACATCGTTCCCCCGAGAGAGGTTTACAAAGGTCACGATATACGGAGTTGGAAAATTACGATAAGGTGCATTCGCTCACCACTGTTGCCAGCTATAGGTCTCTCTTTCTTCATCTTACAGCAACGTTGGCATCTCTATTTTTTTTAGTTGCAGGTGGTTTGCAAACACTCTCTAGTTAATAATGCTACATATTATACACACACACGCACACACATACTGTGTTGCCATCCACCCATCTCTCTCTTTTACGGCAGTGCCGGCTCTCCTTGCCCAGTGTGTGTAGGTTGGCAAAAATTGCTTTATGCACTGTAAGGCAAGCCTCAAGCAAAGATGCCAGCTCCCTGCTTTAGGTTAGGTTAGAGCAAGAAAAAAAGGCTGTAGGTAGGCTGTCGATTGTTTAACTCTTCCATCTCTCTCTCCTCTCTCTTTTTTGTAAAAAGCTATGGCAAAAGTACCAGTAGGTTGGCAACCTTGCTTTATGCACTGTAAGGCAAGCCTCAAGCAAAGTTGCCAGCTCCCTGCTTTAGGTTAGGTTAGACCAAGGAAAAAAAAGGCTGTAGGTAGGTGTCGGTTGTTTAACTCTTCCCTCTCTCTCTCTCCTCTCTCTTTTTTTTTGTAAAAGGCTATGGTAAAAGTACCAGTAGGTTGGCAACCTTGCTTTATGCACTGTAAGGCAAGCCTCAAGCAAAGTTGCCAGCTCCCTGCTTTAGGTTAGGTTAGACCAAGGAAAAAAAAGGCTGTAGGTAGGTGTCGGTTGTTTAACTCTTCCCTCTCTCTCTCTCCTCTCTCTTTTTTTTTTTGTAAAAGGCTATGGTAAAAGTACCAGTAGGTTGGCAACCTTGCTTTATGCACTGTAAGGCAAGCCTCAAGCAAAGTTGCCAGCTCCTTGCTTTAGGTTAGGTTAGACCAAGAAAAAAAGGCTGTAGGTAGGCTGTCGATTGTTTAACTCTTCCCTCTCTCTCTCCCCTCTCTCTTTTTTGTAAAAGGCTATGGCAAAAGTACCAGTAGGTTGGCAACCTTGCTTTATGCACTGTAAGGCAAGCCTCAAGCAAGGTTGCCAGCTCCTTGCTTTAGGTTAGGTTAGACCAAGAAAAAAACCTTGGTGATTTTTTTTCGAGTAGGTGTTGGCAACACTGCGAGCCACACTTCCGGTTGCAGAACTCTCAAGCAAGGTTGCCAGCTCCTTGCTTTAGGTTAGGTTAGACCAAAAAAAAACCTTGGTGATTTTTTCGAGTGAGGAGTTGGCAACACTGCGAGCCCCACCGAGCCCCATTTTCGGTTTGTGAACCCGTCCACCACCACTACTTGTGGTCAATTTGGATCAGTCCGAAACATTGGTACCATCTGGATATACAATTATAAACAAAATAACAATGATTTTATGCTACAGAATTAATTCGTTACTTACAACATGTTAAGGTTTATTACAACGACGATCGTATTCAAGATTTAAATCAAATTATATGTGGCCATGTTTGTATTAGGATGCTCAGAATATTAAATAAAATACCAAACATCAAATTAAAAGATTTTCAAGAAGCTGTATTATATATTAAATATGGGAATTTTTCATCTCTCCAGTGAGACTTCGGTTTTGAAACTACATCTTCACGATGATATTATCTATACAAAATCCATAGCTCTGAGATCATTCTACAGCATGTATCTCATTCCGAATGTAACTAACTACAACAATACTACATTAGTAGGTAATGAAAAAATTATTATTCCTCACGGACAGTATAATTTATCTACTTTACAATCTGATCTTCCAAACACCGTATTGCTATCTCAAAATTCTGTTACACACAGAGTGGAGATTGTGTCTACCAATGAAACAGTGGACTTATCTACCATGGGGGATCTTCTAGGATTCGAGAACAATAGCAATTTAGAACCAGGTGTTAGGCACATAGGTAAATTTATACCAAACTTCTAAGCTATAGAGACATTAAATATTCACTGCAACATTGCCAAAGGTATGATTATCAAAGCAGAAGAAAATTCAATTGTTAGGCACAAAGGAACAGGTATCATTGCTATATTTAAACCAAATTCAGAATTTATAGAACCCATCTTCCATTCCCCAATCCCACCAGTCTATTTCCCTGCTTCTATTGATAAAGTTAATTACATAGAAATAACAATTACAAATGAGAAAAATGAGATCATCGACTTTGATGGTGTTAATAGCACTGCAATAATAGAAATTAATATTTAAAATATATAAATAAATACCAAATGGAAAATATCGATAGTTATGAATTACAGTCCTTCCCACCAAACAGGAGAACTTTTGCAAATTTGTATCAGCCCAACAAAGAGATACAGTATGACATCACGGTGGGGGATGGGTTCATTCATCCACATAGATCAGATCTGTATATAAAATTTGATATTGTAAAACAAAGTAATGGTGAAGAATATCCCCTCCCCGGGGCTAATATAAAACTTATAGATAATTTTGTTCCATTCTTATTCTCTCAAATTGAAATTAGGAAGCATGGTACAGTCATAGACAGGATTGATTGCCCAGGAATTACATCCACTACAGTGGAGACATTGGAACTGTCCAAATCAGAGAGTGTATATTATAAAGTTGGTGGGTTCGAAGCTGGAACAAAAATCAAGCAAAAGTCACACAGTACTGTTCCCCATGAGATTTCTATTTGGATTTTTCTCTGATTATAAAGAAATTATGTGGAATTGTGGTTTGAGTGTCATATTTCGCGGAGCACACAATGATCGTAATGCCATCATGAGATACAAATTTTTAAATGCAGATGGAACAGCTAATGAGGCTAGTTTACCCGAAGCTGCGAAATGTGTAATCTAGTCTATGGAGTTACGAATGCCTATAGTTGAATATGAGTCCAATTATGCTCTCAAATACAAAGCCAACATTTTGAAAAATCCTCAAATTCCGATTCAATTTTATACTTATCAATGCATTCAGAAGCCTGTGGAGGGTATTTTTTTGAATTTGATATTACTAATCAGTTCCAATCTCTACAATACGATATGCCAGAATTCGTAGCTGTGATGTTTCAGACAGGGAGAGATGAAAATCAGGAAAAATATAGCAGCCAGTTTGATAATTGTAAAATTAAAAATGTGTATCTGAAGAATGACAGAAATGAGGTGTTCCTTCGTGAAAATCATAATTTAAACATTGCAGAACAAGATCATTTGAAGTTGTATGAAGCATTTAGTGCTTTTAAACGAGTAACTGAAGGTAACATAGACATGTATTATAATCCAGATGAGTTTATAGTTCTCAGACCAATGTTTGAATAAATGTATCAAAAAGAAAATTGGTAGTTATTAATGATCGAACAAATATTAAATTAATATGTGAGTTTTATGAAACTTTACCGGAAAATACCATATGCAGTGCAATTTTTATTGTAGAGAAATCATACATATATGATGTAAAGAATGAAAGACTGATAGAACAATTTCAATTTTTATACTATTTAATACTAATAAATATAATGCAATATAATACAATATATTTTTATTTATCTTTATTTTAGAGCAAAAATTTAGCCTTATTGCTATTCTACCACCACCTAACTCAAAAAGATATTACAATAAATAAGAAAAATATTATACAAAATTTATTACAATGGTTACTTGTATTATAGTGTCCATGTTCTTTAGTATAGACAATGTGATCTAATATTTGAAATTTATTATTATTATAAAGAGCTACTTTATTTTTGTAGTATAGACACCAGCTGATTTGCTAGTTAAATAAATATTTTTTTAAAATCTTTCCTTGTAAGTTCTCTTGTTTATGCTCAACTTACCCTTATCACAATGTTTACTTGTGTTCTTGTGTCCATATTCTCTAGTATGGATGTTACAATCTAATATTTGTAATTTATTGTTATTGCTACCAAGCGGTTTTTTATTTTTAAATGTAGTATGCGCACCATTCAATTTGCTATTGAGATGATATGAAGATGTATTTCTTGTTTTCTTTACAAATAAACATTCCTTAAAATCTTTCATTGTAAGTTCTCTTGTACATGGTCGACTTACACCCTTGGTTCTTTTAATTTCTTCTCTGCCATCAATATTTAGGCAATACATTTTTGTTTTTAGATCAGCAAATTCTGATATTATAGACCCTGCTGCCTGATCTTTCATTTACCCAGGGATCATCTGATTTTCAAGACTGTGTAATGGATTATTTTCTGGATAATTACTGAAGTCAAAATATTCTTTCAAGTAGTGGAAACCTATTGGTTCTAAGTACTCCTTGTAGGTATGCCTAGTATTTAGAATCAGTTGTGACATATTTTGATGATTTTGATGATTTTTTTATGGATTTTACTGCCTTTGACGATGTTCTAGCCCTATTTTTTGGGCAATCTTGTTTAGGGACTTTTTGTGTGAGGTGGTGGAGCTCTTCTTTGTAGGTATGCCATGGTCTTACGTGATATAACTTAACCTATTCACATTTTTACAACCTTTTATGGGTTAAAATAACCTACAAAGTGTAAAATGATTGTTTCTACGCAACCCTTGTAGGTGGACTTAGTATTTAACCTCAGTTGTGACATATTTTGATGATTTTGATGTTTTTTTATGGATTTTATAGCATTTGACGATGTTCTAGCCCTATTTTTTGCTCAATCTTATTTTGGGACCTTTTTTGTAAGGTGGTGGGGGCTTTCAACGTAAACGCCTACGGGCCCTCAGCGTAAACGGCTACGCCCCGCCCTTTTCACGATGTATGTCGTGGCAATAGGTTCAATGCCCCCACTACTACTTTTGGAGGGTGGGAGGGGCTCGCATTGTTGCCAAATTACTCCACAACAATTTTACCATATGATATTTCACAGACGAAGCTATCCTACAAATAGAAGTTGGCACTACTCAGTATTGCCATAAATTTCTATAGTATAGCGTTTTTTTTATGTGTGAAGAATATTTTGGATTAAGGTCAGTGTAATTTTTATAGAATTATCCAATTTTTTTTGTATTTAAAACTGTTCAGTCACTCTTTCATTCTTGACATTATACACAAATGTTTTCTCTGCAATAAAGATGACGCTGCACAGTGTGTCCGCAGGCAGAGCATCGTGGAACTCACAGACAATCTTGATGTTGGTGCGATCGTTAATAACCACCTGCTTTCTCTTATATGTGTTAATGACGAACATGGGTCTGCGAGCTATGAACTATTTGGGTTGTAGTACACGTCCACATTGCTGGAGGTCACTCTCTTGTAAGCTGTGTATGCCTCGTACAGTTTCAGTTAGTCGTTATTTGCAATGTTCAGGTTGTAGTTCTCACGCGGGAATATCTCTTTCCTGCCATTATTGAGGTAGATGTTCTTGATATTGCAGTTGTCGAACTGGCTCGAATCTTTTTCTTGGTTGTTGTCCTCCCCCCGTCTGGAAGAGCACGACCACAAACTCTGGCATATGGTACCGGATGCTGTTAAAATGTGTGGTCACGTCAAATTTAAAATGGTTGCCCTGGTAACCGTAAAATTGGATGGGTACTTGGGGATTCTTCAAAATGTCTGCTTTGTACTTGAGAGCGTAGTTAGTTACGTATTCCACTACGGGCATGTGTACCTCCATGAACTGGATGATGCACTTGGCAGGATCAGGTAGTGTGTTGGGAAGTGCTGCACCGTCTGCACTCAAGGTGCTGTAACGCATCAACGGATTGTTGTCGTTGGCGCTTCTGCGAAACGTAACGCGCAAACCACCCTTCCACATAATCTCTGTGTAGTCGGAGAAGCCAGGAAGCAGGCGCATGGGAAACAGTACTGTGTGACTTTGAGTTTTGATTTTTGTACCTGCTTCGAATCCCCCTGCCTGGTAGTATGCTGCATCGGTCTTTGAGAGTTTCAGTGTTCCCACAGCTGTAGAGGTAATCCCGGGGTAGTGAACCCTATCGATGACGGTGCCATGCTTTCTAACTTAAACCTGCGAGAATAGGTACGGCACAAAATTATCTACAAGTCTTAAATTTGCATTGGCAAGGAATGCCTCGCCGTTGTCTCTCTTCACAACATCAAACTTGATATACAGATCGGCTCTGTGAGGGTGAATGAATCCATCCCCGACGTAAACGTCGTATTCTATCTCTCGATTCGCTTCGTTGAGGTTGGCAAACGTGCGACGATTGCGAGGGAAGGACTGCAACTCGTAACTTTCGATTTGCTCCATGATGGTTATTTATTATATGTTAATCTCCACGACGGCAGTGGTCGTGGCTCCTGCAAAATCAACCACCTCTCCCTTCTCGTTGGTAATTGCCAATTCTATGTTGCCCATGCGATTACGAGATACAGGAAAGTATATCGGTGGGGAGGGTGTGTAGATAATTGGCTCCATGAACTCAGAGTTTGGTTTGAACGTAGCGATAATACCTGTCTGCTTGTGACTCCCTGGGATGCCGTCCGAGGATTTGGTGATCATACCTTCTGCCACATTGCAATGTATGTTCAGAGTCTCGATGGCTAGAAATTTAGGAATGTTAGCACCGATATGCTTGATGCTAGGTTCGAGCTTTGTGTTGTTCTCGAATCCCAAAAGCTCTCCGATGGTACCCAGGTCTACGGTTTCCGTGGCAGACACCAGTTCCACCCTGCGAGTTACAGTAGTTTGCGACAGCAGTACACTTCTTGGTAATTGAGCCTGCAAAGTAGACAGGTTGTACTGGCCGGCCAGGAGTGATGCTGATTTTTTCGCTGCCAATTTTGATGGTATTGTTGTGTACCGTCACGTTAGGTATCAGGTACATGCTGTAGAATGCACGAAGAGCAGTAGATTTAGGATAGATGATATCGTCATGCAATACGAGTTTCAGAATCGAAGTCTCGCTTGTGAGATGGAATACCCCCATAGTGTTTTAGGTGCCACAATGCTTTCTGGAAATCATCGATTGTTGGGTTATTTAATTGCGAGAGGAAGACAAGCAAGGAAACTCAGAGATGGCCACAGTTCACATCGCTGAAACCTTGAATGCGTTCGTCATTGTAGTAGAGGTTGACAACACTGAGATACTTTACCAACCCAGCAGGTGGCATGCCTCCGAATGAATCGAAAACAAATGCTTTGTTGTTGTTGTTGGCTTTGAGGTAGCATATCCAATGTGTACCTGGATTTTCGTAACTGTCCAAATTAACCACACCACAGTCTTTTTTCTTCGCAACAGAGGATAGAGAATCACACATGAAAACGCCTCTGAAGTGCTTGATCCCCAACAATTCGATCTAAGATTCAATATCGAAGTTGGACAGGGGAACTTCTTTTTTTAAAACTTTTTCAAAGCTTCGAGGTAGTTCTCTCGCTTTTGTGTCACACCTTTCCACTTTTTCTCCATAGCCAGGTTGTGGCGTTTCTGCTCTTCCAACTCGGCTTTATTCTTTTTTTGCATCGATGACGGTCTTGGCAATGGCGGCACAGCCTCCTGCCAAGCTGCCAACAGCACCCAATGCTGCCAAGATAGCAGGGATGCTGAATATGAAACCTACAGTCTTCTGCTGCTGCTTTCGCGAACCTTGTAACCTCCTCAACTGAGGAATGCTAAGCAGCAATTTCATTCCATGACCTTTTGCCAAGCAGGAATGTTTCCTCTCGCGCTGCTTTTTGGTGAGCATTCCATCAAGAGCTCCGAGAGACTTGAGGTTTGCGTAGTGTATTTGGTAAAGGACACCTTTGGGCTTCATGGTGATAGTACGTTATCTATATATATCGTGAAAAAAGTAAGGCTTCGCCCCCTAATGCAATGAAGTGATGATAGGTTGGTTATACAAGTTGATTTTTTTTCACCTGGTGTTATTTATTTACAGCCCCCACCCTAATTCTTGTTTTGTGTTCATGGCGATGGTCGTACCCAATGCAGCAACCCGTTCACCTAGCGAGGCATCTCTGCTGACGAGTCTCCCGAAAGCTGCATGCTCCAACTTCCTGTCAGCATCATGACGTGCATCGAGATCTGTGTGAGTATTGTAGGCAATGTCGTGGTCCTTGCATGCAGCGTCCAGTGGGTTCACACCCTTGTCTCCTTTTTCCAGTCGCTGTTCGAGTTTGGTACCCGGACCGCAGTACTGGTAACCTGGCAAGTGCATCTCGAAGGGTAGCTTGTTGATAATATCGTTCACGAAACCTCGACCCTCGGCCACATTCCAGAATTTGGGAGGTAGGGTGTTGATGATTTTGATGAGATAACCTATGCCTTTGTTGTCGTTGACAATGAAGTTGCTAAGCTTGGTGCTAATCATGTCCATGATGCCCACCTTCTCGTTGTGGAAGTTGCGATTGCCTGCATTTTCTTCGCCTGCGATAACCAGCAATCGATCTACAAGCTTTCTTATGTCGTCTACCCAAACAAACTCTTTAGGTAGGGTATTGTACAGTTTGAAACCTCTGCCAAGCTTGAGCTGGGTCCATATTGGCTTGATGAGGTTCCTGTACTTTTCTCCACTGCTAGATTTCACGCGATTCTGTGTTGCATCGTTGTTTTGGTACAGGGCGTCCGTCATGATTAAAATTTCTGTGTAACTTTGGTAATCATCGTCGGTATAATCTTTAGGTTGCTCCTTGGTGATAAGTTCCCACATTCCAACGGTGCCGGGATACCTAATCTAGCTGTTTTTCTCCCCTAAATTGATTTTCACGTCGTCTCCCTCGAACGTGACTTTCGATTTTCCAATTTTCCAAACCACACCCTCGTTATGTTCCATGGTCGGGTACAATCCGAAAACATCGTATTTATCGAATTTCCCGGTGCTTAGGTAATCCCTCGCTAACGGACCCAGCTCGACTAGCTTGTGCGAAGAGGTACTGCCTAGGGCATGACGTCTCGGAGCTGGAGTAAGTTCGAACGGAGTAGTGTGAATGCTGGATATCGGTGTGGGTATGGTATAATTTTGAGCGGTGAGTGGCACAAGCTCGTTGATTAACTCTTTGTTTTGCTCGGTGACATCTTTGATTTCTTTACCAAGTCCAATGATGGCATCGATGATAGGTTGGTCCTGACGCTTTTTCTCTTCGTAAATTCCACGATTCTCGGATTTCCAACCCTTAAACCTTTTTGCCAGGTAGCTCGCAGTTTCAGGTTGTCGTCTGCAAGTTTGCGTTTCATTTTTTTTTGGCATGTAGTTATTTATAATAGGTCTTGTAACGTTACAACGTTTAGAAAATTATTATTTTTGTTTCTGTATTTTCCGTTATTGGGTTTCCTCGTCATGTCTATTGTGACAAATCCGAAATCATCTTGGTTCCAGGATGAAGAGCAAAATTTGGAAAACTGATTGTAGTTTATGTCCCCACCTACATAATCATCGTAAGCGTGTTTTAAATTGGTGTAGTCTTGACGAAACAAACAAATAAAATTAGCATTGTCTTTAGCATTGTCTCGGAGTAGCTGCTTGGGGATTTTGGAAAAAGTCTGAGCAAGATAGAAGCAGTCCATGCCTCTGTGCCGACCTTGAGTAAAAAATTGCGAATTTAGTTCTGGTTCTCCAGGATCACATCGTCAAAAAAAACACCGAATTTTCGATACAGCAGTCTAGAGATATCACTTGAGAGGCAAATATAGCTATGCCTAGTTCCTCGTACAGTTTCGACAGCTGGCGAAACTTCGATTGCTCCAAACTTTTGGAGAAATCATATAGATGCCTGTTCTTCCAGTTTAACCAGTTGGGTGCAAGAAGAAAATTATCAATAAGCAACGTTGTTTTTCCACATCCAGAAGGTCCAACAATAAGGCAGCGAATGTTGTCGGATAGAAGCTCGCCACGTTTCCTATCCTGACGTTCCTGTGGAAAATCTGGCATTCGCAGTACCACACCCCAAGCACCCGTTACACAATCACCTCGTTTGCGTCTATCCAATTTTTTTCCTCGAGTCCCAGCCATTTCACCAACAGTTTGTCACCTTTTCTACGTAATACTTTTTCAATAAGATACGTGTCGGGGTAATTTGTTTTAGAAAGTTCCTCTTCGTAAAATCTTCCTTTCAGAATTTCGTCGCGATTATCTTTTATTATATACGTGTGACGGTTTCCGGGTAAGACTCGAATTACGGTGAAAAGTTCCTTACTCCAATTTTTTGTGAAGCCCTTTTCGAACGCACGCTTAACTTTACTGATTCTCACCTGATCTCCACTTTTGTATTTCGGTTTCTTGCTTGTAAATTTGTACTTTGGACAATAAACCGTAGAAATTAAACGTCGCTCGTCAGATTTGTTGACGTCAGCCGGTTTCATGTTTATCGTGCGATGCAAACTGTGATTATAGCTGTTAACGAGTTCCGGAAGCATATCGAGCCACTTGTAATTCCCCTGAAGCGTGAATTGTTTCTACATGCGTGTTTTGAGAGTTCGGTTGAAACGTTCTACTACGCTGGATTTGATGTGACTAAAGGTCGAGTAATGTTGAATATTTTGTTATCGAATAAATTGCTGAAAGACAGAGTTGTAGAATTCTTTTCCGTTGTCTGTTTGAAGAAATCGAGGTCGCGTGCCACTTTTATTGAAAATAGTTTTGAATGCTTCCACTAAACTGGTTTCTGTTTTTGCCTTGAGGGCTAAAGCCCACGCAAATTTTGAAAATGTGTCTATAACGGTGAGAAGATACTTGTATCCCTTGTTGATTTTATGAATTTTTTTAAATTGCTACTGCTCATTCCCACAAGGTCAGCTTCCCACAAGTCGTCTATGCCTTTGGTCACTACCGCCAGTCGTTTGTAGTTTCGTCGTGCAGGTTTTTGCAGCTCGTTCACAATAGCCTGCCCAGACATTGCTTGAAAATAAGAATATAGCTTGGATGGGATTTCTGGCTGCAGACAATGCCGGGTTTTCTATGTACAGCTTATCACCTATTTCTATGTCGATAATTTGAGTGGCATCTTCGGCATAGGCAGTCTCGCGAGTTTCGGGGTGGGTGAAATCTACCAACTCCACTCCTCTTATTTTAGGTTCGTCACTGATGTTCGTCACGGTCATGGTTGGGTAGTGGGTTGCGTGAGGCAAAGACCAGTATGAAACCTTGACGAACTGAAGTGTGTCAGCGATGAAAAACTGGTGATAGGCTTTGGCTGGAGTCAGCATGTAGAGTTTGGCACCCGGATGGAAAAGTGAGGAAAATTCCCTGTTTACATCGATGTAAAAATGTAATTCGATGGTTTATTTGTATCATATTTTTCTTCCATGTGCATGTTGTTGGCTTCTGCATGTCTCTGTACACATTGTACCATCATCCCACCTCGAATCCGTCTCTCGATGAAAAGTAACATGTCTACATCTGTTATTAATTCTAACTTAATTTTTGTTTGCAACAACATTGCAGACCACGCTAATCCCGGGAGGCTGAAGAAATGCGCAGGGTCCAACTTGTAAATAGACATTGACGTTTTCCTGAATGCTTGAAAAACATCCGCAAGTATTGTTACGTCTAATTTCACGTATGCGTTGTGATTATCTCCGAATGTCTTACATTCTAGTTTATCCCACATCCATGTTGTGCATGTTCGTATTCAATGTCTGTAATTCTTGCTTTTCTCAGTTGACTGAAGAATTCTTTTTGAGGAGGGAGAGTGTCGTCATTAAATTTAGATTCATTGTTTACGTATTCATACGGATCAATCCCTTTACTTCTAATCAGTTTTATATCTATGTTGGGAAAACTAGCTTTCGTAATTTTGAATTGTTCATCACAAAGTTTACTTGCTAGAGCATCCAAACTTGCAGAGAGAAATCTGAACGAGTCAAGAAACCTCATCTCTATGGTTTCATTTGTCCCCGAAATCTTTACTTTCTTACTTATAGAAATGTATCGTTCTTCATTTTGAGCAAGAATATCTATTTTTTGTGTGTCATATCCAAGTTTCCGAATTAAGTGATGAAAATCGTAATTCGATCCATTATGAAAAAATATGGGGACAAATTTGGGCCTTTGAATTTTGAGGTTGCAAGCATTACAGATTCCGCTGATGAAACGACCTCTGTGTGCGAATGGTGAAACATTTTACGATTCTCGTTTGTGAAGTATTGATTGCACACTGGACACTTGACATTTTCATCAAATATGTTTTGTTCCTCTGGTGTCAACGAATTCATCGGTTTGGATATTTGCAAGAAGCTGCCAATTTTCTCAACCTCCTCTTCCATCTTTTCAAAAAAGTGTTCGATAACATTTGGTCCACGGTATACATATGGTTTATTTATTTCATCTTGTCGTATGACAGTGTAACCAAAACTATTTGGCTCATCAAGCTGGTATGGCGTTGTGAAGGAAATATCTGGTTTTGGTTTGCAGGAGGATAGTGGCTTCAGAAATGATTCTAGAACTGCAACGATAATGGCTGGATGTTCAAACAAAGCCTTGTACATTTTGAATTCTGCGACTTCGTTCTTTTTGGGGATCAACATTCGAGCTGGTTTGTTGTCACCGCAATATATTTCATGTTCGACACGTTTTTCAATAGCAATTTGCCGTGCGGTATATATTTGGTGATTGAATTCTCTTCGATCATTAAACGTTGTCAAACACCTTGGACAAACCTCGATGTGGTTTGCATACTTCGTTGGTTGACTTCTGATTAGTCGTGATAGTGAACGAATAAGGCAGTAATGGTGAATATTGTAGTTTGAAATTAAAAGAAGATTAATTTAATGAGCATTATTATCGTTGATATCATTTATCCTGATGGGATGCACAACATGTTTTTCTGACGTATACGAATATACATTAATAGCAATGCGTTTTCCATCAGAATCTCGTGTGCACGACTCGAACTTTGATATGTCTGACAATGCCACGGGGTATTCAATGCTAGACATTACATTTTCAAACTCTGTCTCGTACAGCTTGTAATGATAAACTTGCTCCGGTATATTTTTCCAATGAACAGGATGAAGAGCTGCCATGATGCACCAAAGAAAGCATTTTGAGTCATTATTTTGGATATTTAACACTGCTTTCTTGCTTTGAATGGTCGGTGGTAGAGGAACATAACTCGATGCAGAAAAAGGCATGAATTTGTTCACGTAAATGGTTAATGTATGAGGACTACCACATAAAGACCATCAAGACCCCTTAGCCTCGAAAGTGTCATGTTTCATAATCAACTCATTTGACAGATTGGAGTAAAACATCGTCCAAATTTTCAACATCTGCCAAATAAAGAGCCTGGTTTTTGCTACGATAATAAAAAACTTTTATTGTACCATTGACTTTCTCATATTCGGAACATAAATCAACGTATACTTTTATGGAATTATTGATTTTCAAAGTATTCAGTACAAAAGTTTTCGCTTCACGGAAAAAACTAGGAACGTCACGGCCTGCTTCCGACGTAAATGATAAATCCTGAAGTCGACCATTAAATGCAGACCTAACTGGTTTATATTTATTATTTAACTTAATTTGTTTTGGAGCGGAAGCTTCAGCTTCAGAATAATCAATTTTTATTTTCAATGTTCCTTCTCCGGTCGATGGTTTGCAAATTTTCAAATGTCTACTTAGATTTCGAATGCTAATTTCTTTTCCACATTGAGCACAGGCTTTAGAAGGAAACAAACGATTTGCTCCGTTACAATTTGTCTTATGTATCGATAAATTATTCTTTGAAATTAGTTTCCCACAAGTGACACATTCGATCTTATCATTCTTACGAGTAAAACAGGTAGGTGATTCCATTTTTTATATGCTTTAAAATATGAGCAAACAAACGATAGAAATTTCAGATATGTTATTTATATAAAATTTTAAAAGAAATTATATAAAATTTAATTGGATATCACCAACCTGATAAAACTATTCCCTATGAAAAACTCTTTGACCTTAGTTGGGTTTTTCCGCCAAATTATATGCTTCTAGTCTCCTATACTTTGGTGGAGAACGTTCAGGTTCTATCCCCCGCGATGTGGTCTCCTCTGCCGATCCAGCAAATGTGAGAAATAAGCACTGTGCTCTGACTTATATAGATTTATAGAGCCAATAGAAATCTTGCTTACTTAAACTAATCAGAAAACACCACGTATAAATTATTAGCCAATCAAAATCTCTGTTATTTTAGCTATCATATAAAAAAATGCAAAATATCCCAGTTTCAATTCTATCCATTTATCTGAATCGAAGAAACCGACAATTCACATATCCCCATATCATTGTATGCTTGCCTTATTAGCACCTCTTTCGCTGTTGTGCTCAATTAGTTTTCAGTGATTGGCGATTTTCTTGAAGAGGTCTAATACAGCAAGATACGGCGGAATGAGAAATATTTAAATTAAATATATTTTAGCGAATTACGCCGGCATAAGCTAAGTTCGTATTGCTAGAAGGCCTTCGTTGTTGCAAGTCACCTAACCCATTCACTGGCAAAAAGAGTTAAAAATGTTGACGTACTGAAAAAAAATGACTTGTCACCCTCAAGCATTCATCGAGTTCCAACATTTGCACATAGATGGCTCTGTTGTTGTCGCTTATCAAATATATATATATTTTGGAATATCTCTAAAACAGAGAGAAACAGGCAAAATCTGTTTGCAGATTTGTAATGTACATTCGAAGATAAGTAAAAGTATGAATACAACCTATGCTCGGAAATTAAAAATGGCGACCGGAAGTAGGTTTATCTCTTAAACGGTAGTAGTTAGCCAAAATCTGTTTGCGAATTTGTAATGTACACTCGAAGATAAGTAAAAATATGAATATACAACCCATGCTCAGAAATTCAAAATGGCGACCAGAAGTAGGTTTATCTCTTAAACAGTAGGAGTTAGCCAAAATCTGTTTGCAGATTTGTAATGTACACTCGAAGATAAGTAAAAGTGTGAATACAACCTATGCTCGGAAATTAAAAATGGCGACCGGAAGTAGGTTTATCTCTTAAACGGTACGGGTTAGAAAAAATCTGTTTGAAGATTTGTAATGTACACTCGAAGATAAGTAAAAGTGCGAATACAACCTATGCTCGGAAATCCAAAATGGCGACCGGAAGTAGGTTTATCTCTTAAACGGTACGAGATAGCCAAAATCTGTTTGCAGATTTGTAATGTACACTCGAAGATAAGTAAAGTGTGAACACAACCTATGCTCAGAAATTAAAAAATGGCGACTGGAAGTAGGTTTATCTCTTAATCGGTACGAGATAGCCAAAATCTGTTTGCGAATTTGTAATGTACACTCGAAGATAAGTAAAAATATGAATACCACATATGCTCGGAAATTTACAGAGTTCATAGGAATTGTTATTTTATAGATACATTGTTAGCCATAAGGTTAATTGACCCCCTTCCCCTCAAATCGCATTACATACATGTGGAAAACAGAGGTATGCATATTTCCGTCCGTGGCATTACAAAAAAAACAAGCCTGTCTCCCAATATTGCTTATGAGTTTTTGGTTAGCATGCAATAGATCAGTATGCTAGAATTTTTGTAGAGTAATTTGGGAACACTGCGAGCCCCTCCCACCCTCCAAAAGTAGTAGTGGGGGCATTGAACCTATTGCCACGACATACATCGTGAAAAGGGGGGCATAGCCGTTTACGCTTAGGGCCCGTAGGCGTTTACGTTGAGGGCCCCCACCACCTTACAAAAAAGGTCCCAAAATAAGATTGAGCAAAAAATAGGGCTAGAACATCGTCAAATGCTATAAAATCCATAAACAAATCATCAAAATCATCAAAATGTGTCACAACTGAGGTTAAATACTAAGTCCACCTACAAGGGTTGCGTAGAAACAATCATTTTACACTTTGTAGGTTATTTTGACCCGTAAAAGGCTGTAAAAAAGTGAATAGGATAAGTTATATCACGTAAGAAAATGGCATACCTACAAAGAAGAGCTCCACCACCTTACAAGAAAAGTCCCAAAACAAAATGGCGCAAAAAATAGGGCTAGAACATCGTCAAAGGCAGTAAAATCCATAAAAAAAATCATCAAAATCATCAAAATATGTCACAACTGAGGCTAAATACTAGGCATACCTACAAGGAGTACTTAGAACCAATAGGTTTCCACTACTCTTTCATATCTAGCAAATCACTGTACAAATCAGGTGTTTCTATCACATACACAAAACTATCAGTATCCATGTATGCTATTTCAATTTTATTTTTGCATATAGGTTTCATAATATCATAATGAAATTGATACATTTCTAATTTAGATAATTATAGAACTGCAACACCCACAGCTATTGGTGCATCACATTTTATTTTGTTATTAGATCTTTCAATAGGAGTCGGATCATATGTAATTCTTGTAAAACCTTTGTATGTGAGATCAGTAATAAGTTTCCTGAGTTTTTTGGGATCGCATACCAAATTACACCTTACTCGATTTCTTTTGTTCTCTGTACATTTTCCATATATTGCATTAAATATTAATTTAGAAAGATCTTTTTCATCTTTAGAATTTGTATTCGATTCTTTGCATTTTTCTCACTACAAGATTTTAACCATTTTTCTTGCTCAAATTTTAACCCCTTATGGATTTTAGTAAGTTCCATACCTTGCTCCAAGTAATATTGCAACTGTCGATAGTGAAGAACATATTTTTTTTAGTTTCGAAAGATGACAGTAATTTTGTTTCTTTTGTACCTGGGACATTCTGAGAAAGTGGTGCCATAGCTAATCCGTGATGATCGACATGGAGATCTGATGAATATTTCAAATCAACTTCCAGTAGAAAACCTTTTGGATGATCTTCAGTCCAATTTAAGAAATCCCTGTCTTCAAGTTCTTTCTTGCTCATCCATTTGTAATTACCAATTGGCAGTGATTTAATCATCGTATAACCATATAAATTGTTCATATCAACGTAAAATATGTATTTAGATGGTTTGCTACGATCATAGTTAGGTAAATATTTATTGTTTGCTTTTGCATATCTTAAAGGACACTGCACTATACCACCACGTTTAGCAGAATCAACAAACATGAACTGGTTAATATTATTAATAAGACCAATTTCAACTTTAGTATTTAAAAGGATGGCCTGCCAGGATAAACCGGGTGTTGTGTACATAAAACAGGATCTACTTCATATAATTTAAAACAACGTTCTCGAAAAGTTTTGAATACATCAGCCAACTGGAGAGTATCCAAAATCAAGTAGTTGTCATGATAATCTCCCATTTTTTTGCAATCTAGTGTTTTCCAGACTCTTTGTGCATATTGATAATCTAACTCGCTACATTCTTTATCATCAAGTTTGTTATAAAATTTATCTATCGATGGTAAATGTGTCTCATCAAATTTTTCAAAATCATCCATGTAATCATATGGGTAGACCCCATTTCTTTTCAACAATTCTATTTTATCCTCCTCAAAATATTCTTTTGTGTGAAAAACTTTCTAGTTGGTTAATTTACTCACTAGAGTAGCCAAACTGCTGGGAAGAAACTGAATGAATCCAAGAATCTAAGAACAACTTTTTTTCCATTTTCTAATTTGATAGTTTACTCTATAGCAATATATTTATCTTTACTGCCTGGTATAATATTGATATTCACTGTATCATACCCTAATTCTTTGATAAATAAATGTGCATCAAAATTTTGCAAATTGTGAATAAATATTGGAATAAAATTAGGTTTTTTAATTTGCAAATTACATGAATTACAAATTGTATGGATGTATTCTCCATTAAAATGGTTGTGGTGTTTCCTTTTATCACTATCAGAATTAAAATATCTATTACAGTATCTGCAACTTAAAGTATTATCATGTTCCAGTTGTTGTTCTGGTGTAAAAGGGTTCATTGGTATTTCATCATTATATAAAATTGGACGATATTTTTCACCCCACTCTTGAAGTTTTTGAATACATTTTCGGTCTGCATCTTCACCTCGATAAAAATATAATTCTGAATTATTTTGTTTATATGTTTTTAATAACTTTAGTGCAAAGCCACATGCTTTATGTTTAGCTATATTTGTTTTACTTGATGCATTCGAATCTGGAAAACATGTTGCTACTGATTCTGGTACTGTTTCAAAATCTGCATACATTGCAAATGGATTTTTTACCAATGATTTGAAATTACTAAATTTTATACTTTTGGATGAAACATCATAAGTCCCAGGAGAGTGGAGAGAGCAATATTTAATATGTTCCTTTAATTTATCTTCACATGTTTTCCCACCTCTTCCATCAAATTTTGATAAGCATCGATCACTTATTACTATTTTACCATGATATGATGTTATTTGACTATCTAACAATAGTCCCAGATCCTGTATAAGACAATAGTGTTTCTTGTTTCTCTTTGTAACATATAATAAATATATAACTCGTGTACCATCTGCTGCTGGATAGTGACGCAGTGGATAAAGTTTATTATTTTTATCAATACCATAAACTTGCACAGCTATTGGTCGATTGTAGTATCCTTTATATTGTTTTTCAAATCGACTAATAGCTGAGATATCTACTGGATATTTCATGCCTAACATAGGTTTTTTTAAAACTCTTCTATATATTCAGGATAATTGTAATTAGAGATACGATATTTATTGTTATATGCTGGATGAAAATAAGCTATAATGCACCAGAGAAAAAAAATTATTATCTTTATTTTGAATATTTATTACAGCATATTTGTTTTTGATCTGGTCGGGTAATTTAATATAACTAGATACACCCACAAGAGGAATATATTTTGCTATTTTCAATTCAAGTTTATGGTTTGTATCACAAAGTGACCAACCCGAACCTTTTCCTTGGAACTTTTCTTGTTTTGACTTAAGTTCTTTACAATTTTTTCATAAATATCATACAAAGAACGAATATCACTCTTGTGTAAAATTACCACACGGGTGCGATGAATGTATTGTCCTTTTTCATTATGAGATTTTATATACGTAGAGAATAGATTAAAATATATTTTGAGAGAACATCTTTCTAGTTCATTTTGAATTGTATCTATAATTCTTTCTTTCAATTTAGATAGAAAGTTTGGAATATCTGAGTCATTTATGTCTAATGTGGTATATTTTTTTGTATACAATTTTTTTTGTTTTTGCTTTCTATTATTCATTTTTGTTATTCTTTTACATAATTTGTATATATATATAACTATATATTTTTAAAAAATATATATTAAAAATTTTAAAAATAAAATTTCTTAGGTTTTATATATAAATTTGTTTTCAAAAATATATTAGAACAATTTATACTTAATAAAAATTAATTATAAATATATATATTATGAGTATTCTACATACCAAAGGTGCATATATATTTTTATATATAGCCTTTTTTCTTTCTAAAAAAATTCACACATGTACATTTTCAGACGTAAAAAATTAATCAGAATATATTATACATTTGAAAAATAATATTACATACTCTACATTGCACTGCAGCACTCATAACGTAGAATATGCACACATTTGAGAAATAATTATATACGCAGCACTGTACAGTGCTATACAGCATTGTAAAATAACTCAAAATCACTATCAATATATGTATTTCTCTTAAAAAATCTAATAATTGTAAATATATGCTTAAAATATACTTATGTAGGCTCAAAAAGTAAATTTTGTCCCCTATGAGTTGAGCTTTGATAAAAAACATAATTAATTTTTATACTATAAAAATGGTAAAAATTGGATTTTTTGGATCTTTCCCCCTTAGAAAATTAGCTGAAATCAGGGTAAAATAAATAAATAGCAAATAAATGTTTGCAAACGTATCAATATATCTACTCCATTATACTCCAGTAATTTTATAATTTTACAGATTCAGCTGAAAATTAGTTAGCAATATAAAAGGTAAAGGTAAAGTGCTCCCCTGTGCTTAGCACCACGCCATGAAGGCGTATAGGGGGTGTGGGGGTAACGCTGCACACTTTCTTGATCCGGTCATGAGTGGGGGTGGTGTGATCAGCATCACGCCCCTGACCGCCTTTACCCCCAGGGTTTCCCCCAGGTACCCATGTTATTCGACGCTGGGTGGGCGCCGGGGCCGCTTACAACCTTAGAAAAGTTCCCGGATTTTGAATATATAGTTAGCAATATACCTCTAGTAATCTAACATTATGATACATTACAAACACCATTTCGAGAAATTTGGAGATATCACTGTAAATTCCATAACACACAGAAGGTAATTTCGTCACAGTGATGTACGGCCATCCCATGAACATTGCTGGACATGTAGTAGTACCGAAACATACCTTTGCAGGAAAAGTTTTATTTCCGTGTATCAACAACCTAAGTTTCTATGCCCAAAAAATTGAAAAATTGTGACGGAATTACCATTTTTCCTGATGTATTAAAATACGCGTATGCCCCAGCTTACGTACATACAAAATATCATAATGAGATACACAAATTAGTTCTTCTATGGCATGATAATCTTATCATATTACCAAAATAGTTCCTTGTTGCCACATGCAGCGAGTTCATGGACCGTTAAGATGTACAATCAACATACCATGCAATTTACTTTACGGCCATCTCGCAAAATAGCGTTTCTGGCCACGTACCTTATTGTTTTTAATGAAACAAAGGCATGTTCCAGTAACTACAAGTATAACTCTCGTATGATATATTCTTCACTTTTTTGTACATAGCTTTTATGTTTTTGGTCTGGAGGTTGACATTTCGGTGGAATGCCAATATTCCAATTTATTGTTAAAGTTACTATTTTGCGTCACTAATTGCTAATTTGCTAATCAATGAGGATGTGGCGAGAATTTACAACTTACCTATTATTTCTAATTTTCCAAACATTACGTCTCTCACATATCTGTATTTTGGAAAATATTCACATTCATAGAACACTATACCACCTTCTTCGTCACCTTCCCTGGAAGAAATTAAAGTTTTCGGTAAGGCTACTTATTTAGTAAAAACAACTTAATATATTCATTGTATAATTAAATGGGTATTTCGTTATTGGTTGCTGAGATTTATTAAGGCGAGCATTTCAGTTACTGGTAAATACTTTAGGTAAAGAACACTAACTATAGACAATATTTCTTTGGTGGCTTTTATTGTGCAAACAAAGAATTCATTTGAAAATCTAGACAACATACCTGCAAGTGTTGAAATAAACATTAAAGAAAATAAGGTATATATGTCAGGGGTCTAACTTTGGGCCACTTCTTTTCACATGCCTTATTACGTACTTGCCTGATTTATTTGAAAATTCACAAAAATTGATGTTTGCAAATGACCTGGAATATTACAGGAAAAGAAGCAAGCAAGATGACAGCATTCAACTTCAAAATTATATTACAAAGTTAGAAACGTGGCAATAAATAATAATTTAACGCTAAATGCCATTATGTATAATGTATACTCCAAAAAATCCCAGTTGAATTTCATTACCAGAAAACCATATTGTTGCAAGAAATGTCACAGCTAGTATTGAAGGGGTTATTTTTTATTCATATCTTACATGAAATAAACGCATAGAACATAATTAGTAATAAGTTCAAAAAGCTTGGGTTTATTCTTAGACTGGGGATGGATTTTCAAAGTATTGAGACACTAAAATTTTTGTATTGTTCATATGTAAGATCAAAACTCGAATATGCACATGCTACATGGAATACAGATACAGTAGTTCATCCTGAGAGAAAGGGTGAAGGAACCGCATCACCTTAACCCTACTCTGGGCATCATCGGGCACAACCTTAGCGCCAATACAATCAATTTTCCTTCCTTCCCCTTACATAAAGTGAGAAAGAAATTATACTTTATTAATTGCTACAGACAAGTCTCATATGACACTCAAGACATGTATCTCAGTACATTATCTGATACACAGGGGCTTCCGAAAGTCACATAACACTCTTTGTGATGCAGGTGTTACAACTGGCTTTAGCGACAGTAACTGGGTGTGATATGTGTGTCACGGCAGGCATCTGAGTTAAAGCAAAATCGTCAAGAAAGTAAACATAGGATTAAGGAACACTTTAATTTATTAACTCAAATTGATACTTTTACGTAGTATGCAAAAAATTATAGTATTTAATATAAAGCATATGTACAATACACACAAACAATGGAATACTATTTGAGAAATAAATGTTATCCCTTCATTTTACGAACGATGTACTATAACACTGTAATATTATAACAAGTTAGTCGTAGATCTTATATTTTCTCTAAGAATACAGATTTGAAGTTCTGATTAATAAGCTCATGTAGCACACGTTGTTGGCCGAACGTTGGGAATTATAAGCACCGTTTGAAAATGATTAGTTGGAATATCGTTGGGAATTTTTTCAATTATTGCTGGCCCACCGTTAGGAAATGTTTTGTTGGGTGACGGGTGGCAAGACGGACATCGTTAACAGTTTCCGGACTGTTCGTACAAAGGACGACAGCAATTTGCCAACGTTGGTCCAACAGTTTTGTGCTACATGGTTGAAGGAAAGAAAAATATTTTTTGTCGATATTCTATTAACTTACTTTTCCGAATGGTCTGATAACGATAAGAAATTTGCATCTTCGCACAGCGGGTAGCATCTGCACAATTGTGCAGATTGATTTGCTAAAAAAGAAAAAAGTATTGATGAATTGAGTTGGTGTTTTAAGTCCACTTTATGCACAGTAAGGTTAATAGGGACCGGACCTAGAGTTTGAGGTGGGATCCTAACCACTATGTGCCTCCACCGGGTATCGAACTCGGGACTACTGGATTACAAGGCGAAGAATCTACCGAGCCATTGGGAAGCCAATAAGGAAAAATTAATTTACAATTTTTACAAAATGTTCCAGACGATCATTTTCATTATAATTGTTTACTTAATGTCCCTCATACTGTCCAGTTTTTGGGTCATTCGACGAAAATAGAGCAATAATATTATGCCATCATAAATTGAAATTCATGTGGTGTAAAATTCTGTTCCGTTAATAAGTCATAGATTATTTATATTATCTTGCAGCAAATTGATATATATGTGAAAAAATACGGTTAATATACACAGAAGCATGTAAAAAAATACGTTGGAAACACTATGATGAAACCACATTTCCATTTTAAGATTTTCAAAATATTAAGTTTAAATAAATTTAGATGTAAACATTCTTTGTAAACACTTTACTTCCTCCTGATGCAAAAATATGGTTTATGGAATGTTCAAAATATGATTTTATTTAATGTTCCCTCTGGTCATACGAATATAGTTTCACTACACTCAAAGTAATATTATACTGAAACTGTAACAGCAAGAAGAAAATAAAAATAATAATAAAAATAATAACAACAAAACAAGAGAATACAAGATGGCAGACAAAAAATGAAATCGTTACACGTACATTTTTAGCGTTTGTTGGGAACCGTGTTCTGACAAGAAAATATCGGTATTTATAGGCAGGTTATTATATAAGTGGGGAGCCTATAGTAAATATATCGCTGTAGAATAGAGAGCCTTGTTGCGGGAATGTGAAAGAGCTTTACGTTGAAGGTTGGCCTTGCGGGTACTCGTAGATGAAATTGGTTGACATGGAATTCAGTTTTAATTTTGTCATTAATGATTTTATGCAATAATGTCATGTCTGCTAGTTCGTTACGAGTGTGTGGTGACTGGATCTTCAAAACAGATATAATATCTGTTTTATGGGGGTGTCTGAGAAAATTATTTCTATGGCGAGCAATTGCGAGGAAAAATCTGAGGACATAATGAATCCTGGAAAAAATAGTTTTAGAAGCCATAGTCCAGATGGGGAGCAGTATTCAAGAATGGGAGAGATAAAGGATATGAAATGGTTGATTGGTTTTGGTATTCAGGGAACCTGTACAGAATACCAAGGCGACGCATGGCTCGTTTAGTAGTATACGTAATGTGTTCATTGAAGTTGAGCTTCTCATCGAGATAACACCAAGATCTTTTTGAGCGGAAACATTTTTAATGGGACAGTTTTCGAGAGTATAAAGAGAGATCAGTTTGTTCCTTTTTAAAGATATTTGTACAGCTTTGGCTTTACAACATGCATGTTTAAAGCATACAGGCCACTACTGGCAAAACCATACATAAGAATATTACTAGTTTTTGAATTACGAATTTTAATACCCCTTATTGTTCATTGTAATACTATATTACTATACTACTATTGTGTAGCTGCTATTATTGAAAATATATGTGCACTTGCATCAGGTACATAGAACACATATCTCATTTCAGCATCATGCTAAACACCGTCACAATGAACTTGAATCTTAATTGTACCTTGTTCATGTGCCCGCATCATTATATTTTGCTATCCTAACAAAATTATTTCAGGAGCTGCAAATTTGGTAAATGAAGTAAAGTACTGTTTTTTGGAGTAATGTGTTTTTATGCACCACTATCATAATAACACCTATCTGCACTAATGTTTTTACTAACTGATGCCCCAATTACTTATGAAAAATGCATCACCACGAACTGCTTGTTTTTATTACCTGACTGTTCTTTTCTGTTGACATTCTGCTGCCCAATGACCTACGTGCTTGCATTTATTACAGGGATATCTTTTGTTAGCACGATCAACACAACTTTTTCCAAATTTCCTGGAACTGTCCTTGAACTCACGCGATTTCATTTTACTTTTACTTTCACTATGTGCATATAGCGTTGTAAATTTAGACCTAGTTTTTCCAATTTGCATGTCAAGCAGTTAAATGGCACATAACTTCTGAAAGAGTTAATTTCAAAGTTTGCTTTTCTGAAGGAATAGTCTCCAACAGATTCTTGAAATGTTCATATTCCTTGCCTAAGGTTGACGAATTCGACCATTCAGCATATGTTCAGAAAACATATTTTCATCGTGTTTTTTAGTTCATCATTTGTCTACAAATAGCTTTTGCAACTTTGCCACATGTAAACTGATGTCTTCTTTATCATCACACTGGATTCGGAAAAAAGTCTCTATAAGTATATTCCGGCGTTCTGAACTGCTGAGCTCAAACCTGGCACACATTTTAGCCCTGAGTTATTTTACATGATTACACGTTAGCACGAGTTCCGTGATCGGTTTGCTTAACGCACTGTCTATTACACTTGCCGCTTTTACATCGTCTTTTAGCCATTCCGCGAATGCTGCTTTTTGTTCGCTCGTTTGTTCTACGGATAATTCAACAGATTTTCTCGAACTGTCCACAATTGTTTCAAGTCCTTATGCACGCACCATCATCTTCCATTTTCCGAATCATCACAACCCTCAAGTTTGTCGATGGATGCTTTGTATTCACTGCATGCAACAATTTTTACGTGTTCACTAACGACCAAATAAACTTGAAATGTTTACGCACAACGTGCTCTGGTGCCCGTAACCTGTTAAAGTTATTTGAAGAAAATGGTCCAAACTATCAATTTGTAGCGTATTTGTAGTTAGCCTACAAATAGCATTATGAGAGAAAAAAGAACGAACGGGAAAAAGCCAACGTCCTTGCAGTCGAGACTGCTTACGCAAAATACTCCGTGGGTCACACATACTACTCACCAACAGCCGTAAGTTTTACACTCAACCACCAGATGACATCACAAATCAAGCCCAATGCAGTGTTTCTGTAATTCTTAAGAATATCCTCCATTTTAAATCTGGAAGTGTTTGTTTCTATTACGTTCTCCTGATTAATATGAATAAGATGTATTATTAAAATTATAATGCTTCTTTACAGTTCACAAACTCATGAAATCTGCGAGAATTCATACTTTTCAACAAAGATTGTTTCCTCTAGATGGTCCCTCTTCAAAGTTTGCTACGATAAAATGCAATATTTACAAATTCCAGGAGAGAATATTTGCTAACCGGACTAGCAAAAAATATGTAAGTAATCATATGTTGCATTAAAGTTGATAAGATAATTATCCATAAATATAATATGAAGAGAATAAGTATAATTTATGGTCAAAACAGTTTATTAAAAAATTATGGTTTACTTTGCATATTGGGTAGTGTATTTTAAAATAATATATTATTACAATAAGAAATCCTGATTCATATTACTACGTAGATATAGTTTATTTTTCTCTATTAATTCGAACATGCTTAAACACAAGTAAGTGATAAGAAGATGATATTTTAATATGTTCCATACCTTTAATGCGAGCAATGCAACTTAACCCTTTAGCGTCACATGACGGATACGGTCCTGCAGAAATAAAACAAAATGTGTGTAGAATTATTTACTATTCTGAACTGTGGATATGGATATAAAAGAATTAGTAAACTTCAGAATAAAAGCAACATTCATGAGTTATTGTTGTAAAATAGCATTATGAAATGAAATTATATCAAAATGATAAGAAATAAGTTGATGTCAAATTGAGTGAGTTCTTGTTTAAAGTCCATTCTATGTACAGGAAGGCTGCTCTGGAAAGGACCTACATTATAAAAGTTGGATTTGAATTTCCCTCTACAGGGTATCATATCCTGGTTAAAAGGCAACAGATTGCAGCTAATCCTTCAGGGAGGCTCAAAACAAAATCGACAATCAATTACTATATCAAGTTACAAGAATTATTTTTAATATTTTATAACATTTTAAAATCATAGACATGTCTTATTAATATCTACATTAGCTTCAGTGATATTGAATTGGGAATCCACCAAATGAGATATAAATTTGTTGAGGTCATTCCATGTAAAATCAACCAATGGCCCGAACCTTGACATCTCAGAAATTGATAATATTTGGTGCAGTGGTAGTACCAGTAACGTTGACGAAAACTGCAAATTGCAGATTTTCTGGGCTCATAGTTTCTAAGTTATTGACTTTAAAGAGGCAAAAATCCAAAAATTTGACATTTTGAAATCTTTAAACGGCTGTAGATCAAAAACTATTTGACCTAGAGAGCTCAAATTGTTGTCATTCTCTTCTGCGTATAATGAGCTTTAATTTGAAATGCAACATGACTGTTGTACTTGAATTTTCTCATTTTTCATAAATCCAAAAACGTGTATTTTTGAAAATCTCAAAAACACCCCCATAAATTTTAGAAAAAAATATGTTTTGAACACATCAATTGGCTATTTGTGTGCAAAATTTCATAATTACATGGCAATGGGTTCCTTTGGAAATTATTTATTTTGTGGTGTAATGTGTTGAAATTTACTAATTACATGTTAGAACCGTAACAATAAGCAGACTATGGCAGTAATGCTAAATACATTGTGTGGGTAGGTGCACATTATCTGTAAGGTGCGTGGCTAGAGCTTTTTTGTGCTAGAAAATTAATCATTATCACAAGACGATTGTGGTTACAAGATCGCTCCATATCTTTCTAAAAGATCACTGGCTGGTACGTCAGGACATTGAATTTTTTTAACATTATGGAACATATTGATGTTTGTTGGTCAATGAAATATATATTGTGTTCACGAAGTTACGTCGAGGTTATCTTAGCACCACGTCTGTGAGATGTAACCAACGGCCATATTTCAACCCTCTTATACACTTTGTAATCTGCTTTCTGACTTAGCATTGTGAAAATTCCTATTTTAAAAGGTACTATAACCTCATAATTATATCAAGAGAATCTTTGTTAATTCTGATTGGGTACATGCAATATTTTCCATCATTGAACTTATATTGCTTCTGGTAGTCATCAATGCTTGGTAGGAAAAGTGGTGCCATGCGTTTTGTCTTCAAGCTCAGACGAAAACGTTGCTTCATGAAATATGGGTTGCGGATTATTTTTTAGTGAATCCACAAATGCACACAACAGAAATCATTTATCACCCTCTGCGTTTGGCCGGTTCAAAATTGCTTTCCTGTTCACGATATGGAAGGCAGCTTGGTGTAACTGCTAACACCCAGTAACTTACTGATATTTTCACTATTATGAGCTGGGAGTGGTGTTTACTTAAGCGTTTTTTTATTCAAAAGTAGCAGCTAATACCGATTAGCAATAATATCTGTTTGCCGATAATATTCTCAATTTAATATATACGAAATTTTTCCTTATACTGGCAAGGATTTATAAAGTCATATATCTTGTCTAACTTGAATGTAAGCTATTCTAGAATTTAAAATAGAGTTAGCCCCGATTCTCATAATATCGACTGTAGCGACTCAGATTGACTTTTTAAACTACAGCTAAAGTAGTGGAAATGTATTGTTTCTACGCACTCCTTGTAGATATGCCTAGTATTTAACCTCAGTGGTGACATATTTTGATGATTTTTTTATGGATTTTATTGCGTTCGACGATGTTCTAGCCCTATTTTTTACTAAATCTCACTTTGGGGCCTCTTCTTTGTAGGTATGCCATGATCTCACGTGATATAATCACTTTTTTATAGCCTTTTACGGGTTACAACAACCTACAAAGTGTAAAATGGTTGTTTCTACGCAACCCTTGTAGGTGGACCTAGTATTTAACCTCAGTTGTGACATATTTTGAGGATTTTGATGATTTTTTATGGATTTTATAGCATTTAACGATGTTCTAGCCCTATTTTTTGCTCAAACCTATTTTTGTAGGTGGTGGGCCCTCAACGTAAACGCTTACGATGTATTTGGGGGCCTCATTTTCTCTTTGTAGGTGGGGGCCCTCAGCGTAAAAGGCTACGATGTATTTTTATGATGTGTGACCCCCCCTTTTCACGATGTATGTCGTGGAATTGGTTCAATGCCCTCCACTACTTTTGGAGGGGGCCACAATGGGAGGGGCTCGCAGTGTTGCCAACTTACTCCACAAAAATTTCACCATATGATATTTCACAGGCGAAGCTAACCTACAAATAGAAGTTGCCATAAATTTCTATAGTATAGTGATTTTTTTTATGTGTGAAGAATGTTTAGATCTAAGATCAGTGTAATTTTTATAGAATTATCCAATTTTTTTTCTTGTATCTAAAACTGTTCAGTCGCTCTTTCATTCTTTACATCATACACAAAAGTTTTCACTGCAATAAGAATTACGCTGCATAGAGTATCGGCAGGCAAGGCGTCATGGAACTCGCACACGATTTTGATGTTGGTACGACAGTTAACAACCACCTGCTTTCTCTTCTATGTGTTATTGACGAACATGGGTCTGCGAGCTATGAACTATTGGGGTTGTAGTACACGTCCACATTGCTGGAGGTCACTCTCTTGTAAGCTGTGTATGCCTCGTACAGTTTCAGGTAGTCGTTGTTTGCAATGTTCAGGTTGTAGTTCTCACGCGGGAATATCTCTTTCCTGCCATTTTTGAGGTAGATGTTCTTGATCTTGCAGTTGTCGAACTGGCTCGAATCTTTTTCTTGGTTGTTGTCCTCCCCCGTCTGGAAGAGCACGACCACAAACTCTGGCATATCGTAACGGATGCTGTTAAAATGTGTGGTCACGTCAAATTTAAAATGGTTGCCGGAAGCAGGTTTCTGCACGCACTGGTAACCGTAAAAGTGGATGGGTACTTGGGGATTCTTCAAAATGTCTGCTTTGTACTTGAGAGCGTAGTTAGTATCGTATTCCACTACGGGCATGCGCAACTTCATGGACTAGATGATGCACTTGGCAGGATCGGGTAGTGTGCTGGGAAGTCCTGAAAAGTCTGCACTCAAGGTGCTCTAACGCATCAGCGCATCGTTGTCGTTTGCGCTTCTTCGAAAAGTGACGCGCAAACCACACTTCCACATAATCTCTGTGTAGTCGGAGAAGAAGCCAGGAAGCAGGCGCATGGGAAACAGTATTGTCTGACTTTGAGTTTTCATTTTTCTACCTGTCTCGAAATACAGGAAAGTATATCGGTGGGGAGGGTGTGTAGATAATTGGCTCCATGAACTCAGAGTTTGGTTTGAACGTAGCGATAATACCTGTCTGCTTGTGACTCCCTGGGATGCCGTCCGAGGATTTGGTGATCATACCTTCTGCCACATTGCAATGTATGTTCAGAGTCTCGATGGCTAGAAATTTAGGAATGTTAGCACCGATGTGCTTGATGCTAGGTTCGAGCTTTGTGTTGTTCTCGAATCCCAAAAGCTCTCCGATGGTACCCAGGTCTACGGTTTCCGTGGCAGACACCAGTTCCACCCTGCGAGTTACAGTAGTTTGCGACAGCAGTACACTTCTTGGTAATTGAGCCTGCAAAGTAGACAGGTTGTACTGGCCGGCCAGGAGTGATGCTGATTTTTTCGCTGCCAATTTTGATGGTATTGTTGTGTACCGTCACGTTAGGTATCAGGTACATGCTGTAGAATGCATGAAGAACAGTAGATTTAGGATAGATGATATCGTCATGCAATACGAGTTTCAGAAGCGAAGTCTCGCTTGTGAGATGGAATACCCCCATAGTGCTTTAGGTGCCACAATGCTTTCTGGAAATCATCGATTGTTGGGTTATTTAATTGCGAGAGGAAGACAAGCAAGGAAACTCAGAGATGGCCACAGTTCACATCGCTGAAACCTTGAATGCGTTCGTCATTGTAGTAGAGGTTGACAACACTGAGATACTTTACCAACCCAGCAGGTGGCATGCCTCCGAATGAATCGAAAACAAATGCTTTGTTGTTGTTGTTGGCTTTGAGGTAGCATATCCAATGTGTACCTGGATTTTCGTAACTGTCCAGGTTAACCACACCACAGTCATTTTTCTTCACAACAGAGGGTAGAGAATCACACATGAAAACGCCTCTGAAGTGCTTGATCCCCAACAATTCGATCAAAGATTCAATATCGAAGTTGGACGCAATTTATTGGCCTTTAGAATGTATACACACATATATATTCATACATATATACATACACATATATACATACAGCACATATACATATCTAAAGGGGGAAACCTCCCGAAGTAGCCCGCCTCCACCCGCGTACTTTCGAGGGTATGCTCTCAATGTCCTGGTACCTTTAAATAAACCAGGACGTCAGTTTCCTGAATTTAAACGGTTCCCCCGCCTTTTTATCCTTCTTCTTCTCATCTTTATTTTCATACATAAAATACAATTACAAAAAAAAAGAAATAAATAAAATAAAATACATGGAGATTCTATACATAGCTACATTTGATAATTTTTAGTTTGTATTATTTTAATAGACCGTTCTGGTGACCGGAACAAGTCTTAAAGATTTCTTGTAAATTTACTGTGCATTTGTATGATTGGTAGTTAGTTAAATTTGTTAATAGTAGTTATGGATTAGTTTATGTTAATTTATTGGTTAGTTTTAGTTATCGTATAGATAGTACTATAGGAAATGCTATGTACAGGAGGGACAACCATTCTGGTATCCAGAACTGTTTTAAGCTTGAGGGGAGAGTATGATGGGGTGAGAGTTTAGATTGGGGTGAATGATTGCTTGGATTAGTCTGCACGGACGCAAGTTCCCTGTCTGGTTTCCAGATCAGGCTTTATTGTAGTGTGTGGGGAGAATTTGCTATTTGGAAGTTAAATGCACTGAAATACTGGGCTAGTTCATTAATTTAGTGGATGTCGATTCCTAATATACACTTACTGTAAAAGGTTTTGTAGTTCCTTATTTATCTCGCCGTTGTTTCATTTATGTGTTGAGGACACACGCCCGATAAGATACCGGCGTCAGCACTCCGTGTCAACTTGGTTATGCGACATGAAGCTGACTCTGCATTCCACGGGAGCGACAGTGGCCGTGCGAGGTTCAATGTCCGTGCAGACTGAGGCTGCTATGAAATCTCAGAAAGAAATCACAGCCGCACAATTTAACGTGAATTAACGGGTACTAAGTTTTGAAAGAATGCTAATTATGCGGAAACTGTAATTGTTAGATATGTAATAGATAAATAAATATGACATAAAAAACGCAAATAATTATAGACTTGATAATAATAATAATAATAATAATAATAAAAAATTTAAAAAGGAAAAAGATAAACAAACTTTTATATTAGATTATATTAATTAATAATAAGTATATAAATACATGTTCATGGTTTTTACTGCACTTACATTGTTAAAAAATTAATTTTAATTTAATTTGTTTGTTCGAAATTTCCTTTCATATTAAGTCTCTTTGGTGCCTATCGAAGTTGGACAGGGGCTCTTCTTTTTTTAAAACTTTTTCAAAGCTTCGAGGTAGTTCTCTCGCTTTTGTGTCACACCTTTCCACTTTTTCTCCATAGCCAGGTTGTGGCGTTTCTGCTCTTCCAACTCGGCTTTATTCTTTTTTTGCATCGATGACGGTCTTGGCAATGGCGGCACAGCCTCCTGCCAAGCTGCCAACAGCACTTAATGCTGCCAAGATAGCCGGGATGCTGAATATGAAACCTACAGTCTTCTGCTGCTGCTTTCGCGAACCTTGTAACCTCCTCAACTGAGGAATGCTAAGCAGCAATTTCATTCCATGACCTTTTGCCAAGCAGGAATGTTTCTTCTCGAGCTGCTTTTTGGTGAGCATTCCATCAAGAGCTCCGAGAAACTTGAGGTTTGCGTAGGGTATTTGGTAAAGGACACCTTTGGGCTTCATGGTGATAGTACATTATCTATATATATCGTGAAAAAAGTAAGGCTTCGCCCCCTAATGCAATGAAGTGATGATAGGTTGGTTATACAAGTTGATTTTTTTTCACCTGGTGTTATTTATTTACAGCCCCCACCCTAATTCTTGTTTTGTGTTCATGGCGATGGTCGTACCCAATGCAGCAACCCGTTCACCTAGCGAGGCATCTCTGCTGACGAGTCTCCCGAAAGCTGCATGCTCCAACTTCCTGTCAGCATCATGACGTGCATCGAGATCTGTGTGAGTATTGTAGGCAATGTCGTGGTCCTTGCATGCAGCGTCCAGTGGGTTCACACCCTTGTCTCCTTTTTCCAGTCGCTGTTCGAGTTTGGTACCCGGACCGCGGTACTGGTAACCTGGCAAGTGCATCTCGAAGGGTAGCTTGTTGATAATATCGTTCACGAAACCTCGACCCTCGGCCACATTCCAGAATTTGGGAGGTAGGGTGTTGATGATTTTGATGAGATAACCTATGCCTTTGTTGTCGTTGACAATGAAGTTGCTAAGCTTGGTGCTAATCATGTCCATGATGCCCACCTTATCGTTGTGGAAGTTGCGATTGCCTGCATTTTCTTCGCCTGCGATAACCAGCAATCGATCTACAAGCTTTCTTACGTCGTCTACCCAAACAAACTCTTTAGGTAGGGTATTGTAGAGTTTGACACCGCTGCCAGGCTTGAGCTGGGTCCATATTGGCTTGATGAGGTTCCTGTACTTTTCTCCACTGCTAGATTTCACGCGATTCTGTGTTGCATCGTTGTTTTGGTACAAGGCGTCCGTTATGATTAAAATTTCTGTGTAACTTTGGTAATCATCGTCGGTATAATCTTTAGGTTGCTCCTTGGTGATAAGTTCCCACATTCCAACGGTGTCGGGATACCTAATCCAGCTGTTTTTCTCCCCTAAATTGATTTTCACGTCGTCGCCCTCGAACGTGACTTTCGATTTTCCAATTTTCCAAACCACACCCTCGATATGTTCCATGGTCGGGTACAATCCGAAAACATCGTCTTTATCGAATTTCCCGGTGCTTAGGTAATCCCTCGCTAACGGACCCAGCTCGACTAGCTTGTGCGAAGAGGTACTGCCTAGGGCATGACGTCTCGGAGCTGGAGTAAGTTCGAACGGAGTAGTGTGAATGCTGGATATCGGTGTGGGTATGGTATAATTTTGAGCGGTGAGTGGCACAAGCTCGTTGATTAACTCTTTGTTTTGCTCGGTGACATCTTTGATTTCTTTACCAAGGCCAATGATGGCATCGATGATAGGTTGGTCCTGACGCTTTTTCTCTTCGTAAATTCCACGATTCTCGGATTTCCAACCCTTAAACCTTTTTGCCAGGTAGCTCGCAGTTTCAGGTTGTCGTCTGCAAGTTTGCGTTTCAATTTTTTTGGCATGTAGTTATTTATAATAGGTCTTGTAACGTTACAACGTTTAGAAAATTATTAATTTTGTTTCTGTATTTTAAGTTATTGGGTTTCCTCGTCATGTCTATTGTGACAAATCCGAAATCCTCTTGGTTCCAGGATGAAGAGCAAAATTTGGAAAACTGATTGTAGTTTATGTCCCCACCTACATAATCATCGTAAGCGTGTTTTAAATTGGTGTAGTCTTGACGAAACAAACAAATAAAATTAGCATTGTCTTTAGCATTGTCTCGGAGTAGCTGTTTGGGGAATTTGGAAAAAGTCTGAGCAAGATAGAAGCAGTCCATGCCTCTGTGCCGACCCTGAGTAAAAAATTGCGAATTTTGTTCTGGTTCTCCAGGATCACATCGTCAAAAAAACCACCGAAATTTCGAGACAGCAGTCTAGAGGTATCACTTCAGAGGCAAATATAGCTATGCCTAGTTCCTCGTACAGTTTCGACAGCTGGCGAAACTTCGATTGATCCAAACTTTTCGAGAAATCATATAGGTGCCTGTTCTTCCAGTTTAACCAGTTGGGTGCAAGAAGAAAATTATCAATAAGCAACGTTGTTTTTCCACATCCAGAAGGTCCAACAATAAGGCAGCGAATGTTGTCGGGTAGAAGCTCGCCACTTTTCCTATCCTGACGTTCCGATGGAAAATCTGGCATTCGCCGTACCACACCCCAAGCACCCGTTACACAATCACCTCGTTTGCGTCTATCCAATTTTTTTCCTCCAGTCCCAGCCATTTCACCAACAGTTTGTCACCTTTTCTACGTAATACTTTTTCAATAAGATACGTGTCTGGGTATTTTGTTTTAGAAAGTTCCTCTACGTAAAATCTTCCTTTCAGAATTTCGTCGCGATTATCTTTTATTATATACGTGTGACGGTTTCCGGGTAAGACTCGAATTACGGTGAAAAGTTTCTTACTCCAATTTTTTGTGAAGCCCTTTTCGAACGCACGCTTAACTTTAATGATTCTCACCTGATCTCCACTTTTGTATTTCGGTTTCTTGCTTGTAAATTTGTACTTTGGACAATAAACCGTAGAAATTAAACGTCGCTCGTCAGATTTGTTGACGTCAGCCGGTTTCATGTTTATCGTGCGATGCAAACTGTGATTATAGCTGTTAACGAGTTCCGGAAGCATGTCGAGCCACTTGTAATTCCCCTGAAGCGTGAATTGTTTCTACATGCGTGTTTTGAGAGTTCGGTTGAAACGTTCTACTACGCTGGATTTGATGTGACTAAAGGTCGAGTAATGTTGAATATTTTGTTTTCGAATAAATTGCTGAAAGACAGAGTTGTAGAATTCTTTTCTGTTGTCTGTTTGAAGAAATCGAGGTCGTGTGCCACTTTTATTGAAAATAGTTTTAAATGCTTCCACTAAACAGGTTTCTGTTTTTGCCTTGAGGGGTAAAGCCCACGCAAATTTTGAAAATGTGTCTATAACGGTGAGAAGATACTTGTATCCCTTGTTGATTTTATGAAAAAATCTTAAATTGCCACTGCTCATTCCCACAAGGTCAGCTTCCCACAAGTCGTCTATGCCTTTGGTCACTACCGCCAGTCGTTTGTAGTTTCGTCGTGCAGGTTTTTGCAGCTCGTTCACAATAGCCTGCCTAGACATTGCGCGAAAATAAGAATATAGCTTGGATGGGATTTCTGGCTGCAGACAATGCCGGGTTTTCTATGTACAGCTTATCACCTATTTCTATGTCGATAATTTGAGTGGCATCTTCGGCAAAGGCAGTCTCGCGAGTTTCGGGGTGGGTGAAATCTACCAACTCCACTCCTCTTATTTTAGGTTCGTCACTGATGTTCGTCACGGTCATGTTTGGGTAGTGGGTTGCGTGAGGCAAAGACCAGTATGAAGTCTTGACGAACTGAAGTGTGCCAGCGATGAAAAACTGGTGATAGGCTTTGGCAGGAGTCAGCATGTAGAGTTTGGCACTCGAGTGTTGTTCTCGAATCCCAAAATCTCTCCGATGGTACCCAGGTCTACGGTTTCCGTGGCAGACACAAGCTCCACCCTGCTAGTTACAGAATTTTGGGACAGCAGTACACTTCCTGACAATTCAGCCTGCAAGGTAGACAGATTGTACTGGCCAGGGGTGATGCTGATTTTTTCGCTACCAATTTTGATGGTATTGTTGTGTACCATCACATTAGGTATCAGGTACATGCTGTAGAAAGCACGAAGAGCAATAGATTTAGGATAGATGATATCGTCATGAAATGCGAGTGTCAGAAGCAAAGTCTCCCTTGTGAGATGGAATACTCCCATAGTGCTACAGGTGCGACAATACTTTCTGGGAATCCTCGATTGTTGGGTTATTTCATTGCGAGAGGAAGACAAGCATGGAAACGCAGAGATGGCCACAGTTCACATCGCTGAAACCCTGGATGCGTTCGTCATCGTAGTAGAGGTTGACAACACTGAAATACTTTACAAACCCCACCAGGTGGCGTGCCTCCGAATGAATCGAAAACAAATGCTTTGTTGTTGTTGGCTTTGAGGGTAGAGAATCAGACATGAAAACGCCCCTGATGTGCTTGATCCACAACGGATCGATCAAAGATTCAATATCGAAGTTGGACAGGGGCTCTTCTTTTTTTAAAACTTTTTCAAAGCTTCAAGGTAATTCTTTCGCTTCTTGGTCACACCTTTCCCTTTCTTCTCCATAGCCAGGTTGTGGCGTTTCTGCTCTTCTAACTAGACCTTGTTCTTTTTTGCATTGATGACGGTCTTGGCAATGGCGACGCTGCCTCCTGCCAAGCTGCCTACAGCACCCAAAATTGCCAAGATAGCCGGGATGCTGAATATGAAACCTCCAGTCTTCTGCTGCTTTCGTGAACCTTGAAACCTCCTCAACTGAGGAATGCTAAGCAACAATTTCATTCCATGGCCTTTTGCCAAGCAAGAATATTTCTTCTCGCGCTGCTTTTTGGTGAGCATTCCATCCAATGTTCCGATAGACTTGAGGTTTCCGTACGGTATTTGGTAAACGACACCTTTCGGGCTTCATGATGATAGTATGTTATTTATATATCGTGATAGGGTTAGAAAAAATCTGTGCTTTGCCTAATGCATTGAAATGATGATAGGTTGGTTATGCAAGTTGCTTTTTTCACAAGGGTTATTTAGTTACAATCCCCACCCTATTTTCTTTTTGTGTTCATGGCGATGGTAGTACCCAATGCGGCAACCCTTTCACCTAGCGAAGCATCTCTGCTGACGAGTCTCCCGAAAGCCGCATGCTCCAACTTTCTGTCACCATCATGAGGTGCGTCAAGATCGGTGTGAGCATTGTAGGCAATGTCGTGGTCCTTGCATGTAGCGTCTAGTGGGTTCACTCCCTTGTCTCCTCTTTCCAGTCGCTGTTCGAGTTTCGCACCCGGACCGCAGTACTGGTAACCTGGCAGGTGGATCTCGAAGGGTAGCTTGTTGATAATATTGTTCACCAAACCTCGACCCTCTGCTACATTCCAGAATTTGGGAGGCAGGTTGTTGATGATTTTGGTAAGGTAACCTACACCTTTGTTGTCGTTGACAATGAAGTTGCCAATCTTGGTGCTAATCATGTCCATGATGCCCACCTTATCGTTGTGGAAGTTGCGATTGCCTGCATTTTCTTCGCATGCGATAACCAGCAATCGATCTACAAGCTTTCTTACGTCGTCTACCTAAACAAAGTCCTTGGGCAAGGTATTGTAGAGTTTGACACCGCTGCCAGTCTTGAGCTGGGTCCATATTGGCTTGATGAGGTTCCTGTACTTTTCGCAGCTGCTAGATTTCACGCGATTCTGTGTTGCATCGTTGTTTTGGTACAAGGCGTCCGTCATGATCAAAATTTCTGTGTAACTTTGGTAATCCTCGTCTGTATAATCTTAAGTTGCTTCTTTTTTTCCTTATTGGGTTTCCTCGTCATGTCTGTTGTGACAAATACGAAATCATCTTGGTTCCTGCATGAAGAGCAAAATTTGGAAAACTGATTGTAGTTTATGTCCCCCCCCCCTACATAATCATCGTAAGCGTGTTTAAATTTGGTGTAGTCTTGACGAAACAAACAAATGGAATTAGCATTTTCTCGGAGTAGCTGCTTCGGGATTTTGGAAAAAGTCTGAGCACGGTAGAAGCAATCCATGCCTCTGTGCCGACCCTGAGTACAGTCTAGCCCCTCGTACAGTTTCGAAAGCTGGCGATACTTCGGTTGCTCCAAACTTTTGGAGAAAACATACTGGTGCCTGTTCTTACAGTTTAACCAGTTGGGTGCAAGAAGAAAATTATCAATAAGTAATGTTGTTTTTCCACATCCAGAAGGTCCAACAATGAGGCAGCGACGTTCCTGACGTTCCGATGGAAAATCTGGCAGTTGCCGTACCTCATTCCAAGCACCTGTTAAACAATAACCTCGTTTGCGTCTATCCAATTTTTTTCTTCGAGTCCCAGCCATTTCACCAACAGTTTGTCATCTTTTCTACGTAATACTTTTTCAATAAGATATGTGTCGGAGTATTTTGATTTAGAAAGTTCCTCTTCATAAAATCTTCCTTTCAGAATTTCGTCGCGATTATCTTTTATTATATACGTGTCACGTTTTCCAGGTAAGACCCGAACTATGGTGAAAAGTTCCGTACTCCAATTTTTAGTGAAGCCTTTTTCAAACGCACGCTTAAATTTACTGATTCTCACCTGATCTCCAATTTTGTATTTCAGTTTCTTGCTTGTAAATTTGTACTTTGGACAATAAACCGTAGAAATTAAACGCTGCTCGTCAGATTTGTTGACGTCAGCTGGTTTCATGTTTATCGTGCGATGCAAACTGTGATTATAGCTGTTAACAAGTTCCGGAAGTATGTCGAGCCACTTGTAATTCCCCTGAAGCGTGAATTGTTTCCACATGCGTGTTTTGAGAGTTCGGTTGAAACGTTCCACTACGTTGGCTTTGATGTGACCAAAGGTCGAGTAATGTTGAATATTTCGTTTTTGAATAAATTGCTGAAAACAGAGTTGTAGAATTCGTTTCCGCTATCCGTTTGAAGAAATCGAGATCGCCTGACACTTTCATTGAAAATAGTTTTGAATGCTTCCACTACACAGATCCCTGTTTTTGCCTTTAGGGGTAATGCCCACGCAAATTTTGAAAATGTGTCTATAACGGTGAGCAGATACTTGTATCCCATGTTGATTTTATGTTTTTTTTTAAGTTCCCACTTCTCATTTCCACAAGGTCAGCTTGCCACAGGTCGTCTAGGCTTTTGGTTACTACCGCCAATCGTTTATAATTGCGTCGTGCAGGTTTGTGCAGCTCATTCACAATAGCCTGCCCAGACATTGCGCGCAAATAAGAATATAGCTCGGATAGGATTTCTGGCTACAGACAATACCGGGTTTTCTATGTAAAACTTGTCACCTATTTCTATGTCAATAATTTGAATGGCATCTTCGGCATAGACAGTCTCGCGAGTTTCGGGGTGGGTGAAATCGACCAACTCCACTCCTATAATTTAGGCTCGTCACCGATGTTCGTCAAGTCATGGTTGGGTAGTGGGTTGCGTGAGGCAAGGACCAGTAGGAAATCTTGACGAACTGAAGTGTGCCAGCGAGGAAAAATTGGTGATATGCTTTTGCAGGAGTCAACATGTTGAGTTTCTAACCTGGATTGAAGGGCGAGGAAAATTCTCTGTTTGGAATGCTGTACAGTTCGATGACAACAGAGGACATTGGTTCGAACCTCGCTCTCCACATCTTCCAATCTACCGTTAACCGATTCCAGGTGTTCCTCGATAGCATGAACAACAGTGCCATAGTCAGGCTTGATCTTCACTTCGACAATAAGCCTCTTGAATTTTTTGTTTAACTCATGTAGTTGGGTACTGAAATTGGTTATGGCCGATTCCTGGCTCGCCTCTATGCTGCCAATTTGCTCTTTCACATTGGCGATAATCTGCTGTATACTTTCCACGAGTGTCAAATTGGAGCTCTAGGTTACGAGGTCGTAGACCTGGGTTCTAATTTCCGCAAACAAGCCATGTAGCTCGCTGATGTTCTGGTTGGTAAGTAAGGTTGCAACAGACTCCCGAAGCAATTCAATTTCGGGTTGGATGTTTTTGATGTCGTTGGATTTGAGTATTCGGTTGAGAGCCCTCTTCACGCTTTTCAATTCCTGCGAGGTAGGCAGGGTGGCCACCGTGTTTTGGAGCGACAACAAAGCTTTTTTCACCGCATCCAAATCAGAGGCAGCAGCAGCAGCGCGTATGCCTTCTTGTAATTGTGTTATGTCGTCCTGGGTGGGAGTGGATTGTTGCAAAGTTTCAAACTTAGTCTGTATGTCGACGATCAAGTGATGAAAATGTGACAACTCTGATTCGGTGTTTAGATTTTCCAACTTGGTGATCTGCTGTTGGACGCTGGCAAGAGTATCGCTGATGAAAGGCAGTTTGGATTCCAGTGCTTCGTGTACGTTTGCCAGATCATTTTTGATGACGGCGAGAGCTTCCTCAATATGGGCTATACGTGCCTTGCAGCTTCCCGAAATCTTCGTAGATCTCAAGTTGGAGTTTTATGTTGGCCACGCTACGGGCAATAGCGTTCAGCTCCCTTGACGAAGGTAGATTGTCGATGAAGCCCTGTAGGGTTTGGAGTTTAGTTTTAACTTCGTTTATGGCTGCATGCAAAGCGTCCGTTTGAAGCTCAGCCTTGATGCTTTCCAACGTAGGAATTTCGAACGATTGAAAATTGTTCGTGTAATATGCAATACTTGCATTCACGCGATCATAGTCATCTTGACTTTTTATACTCTGGATAATGTTTTGCAGTTCAGTCTGGATGGTGTTAGTTTGGTCCTGCAAGTATCGCTTCAGCTGTTCCACGTCAGAAGTTTGCGTTTGCTGCAGCTTCACAAATTCGTTTTGGAGTTTGCCTACACTCAGTGCCAGGTTCTCGAAGTTGTCTATTGACGCGAGGTCGGTGTATTTTTGCAGCAGCGATTTGAGCTCAGCGTCGATCTTGAGTACGGGGTCCAGGCACTGAGACTGCAGGCTAGCTATCTTTGACTGGAGGCTGGAGTTAAGCGTGGACTGCAGAGCAGGTCGCTTGCAGCTTCTTGACCCTGACGTCAAGCACGAGAAGCTCGTCGCTGTGATCATCGCGCTTGGTGTGACCAAAAATATCGTTAGGCAATGTTGCTACGGTTATTTATTATAGGGCAGGTGATTTTCATTTCTATAAAAAGAGGGATGAGTTTATCATAGTCGTCCAAAAGCTCCACGTACAGGTGATCGCCAGCAGATACATCGTACGTTGTAGTCGCTAACATCCTATCATGCTTGATGAAATAGATGTTCTTGCCAGAGGAAACCTTGGCCTCCCCTTTGTTCTCGGGATTCATGTTGAACTTAAGTTTGCGAGAGACGAGGAACTGGTAATAATTCAAGTTGTTGTTGAATACATAGAACGTTTTGCTCACATCCTCGTCGTACTTGGTCAGAATGCTATTCAAGCGTATAATTAACAGACAGTTAGGTTTAGATAGCATGGAAGGCAGGAGTTCGTTGAAGCTCGTAGGTTGGACGGGCACTTCCATAGCTTGCTTCCTGAAGCCAAACAGGTTCATAGGCATGGTTATTTTATATGCTTGTGTTGATAGAAATATTTTCCAGCCATTTTTTGGATGATATAATAATTGATTTTTTGTATGTGTATGATGTTTTTTTAAGTGCATTGTATGCATTTCTCACTACTATTTAAATGATAGTGCCCCCAAGGCAACGTATGGATTCCACAAGACAAAATACTTCTTTTATAATCATGTAAATCTAATGCTACTTTCCAAAATTTGTTTGTTGTAATCACATGGTCTACACTTTGGTGTCTTTTTTCCAATCGTAGCTGCTTCTTCAATTCCTTCACACAATCAATATAGTCTTGAAATGAAAGTTTGTTTTGTACAGTATTTTTACCAACACATTTAGCTTTCTTCGTGATGCTGCTCTCAGTTCTAAATGTATACATTTTGGAACGCAAACCGGCAAACTCGAGAACGATGTCACCGTTACACTCATCTTTAAATTTACCTACAACTTTTTTGTTACTAGATGGAATTCCAAATATGTTCGGTTGAGGGTAGGAAGATGTATCATTATAATCAAGCAAGGACGGATTTTTTACATCTTCATATAGATTGGATGTTTTAGTGCTATAAATAAAACTGTCTGTGTACATGTAAAGTAATGAAATACTATCGTTGTAGAAAGGATGCATAACATTGTAGTGAAATTGAAACATGTGAAGTTTCGATAAATCTAAAACTGTTGCTCCCACATAAATTGGTTTTCGGAATTTTATCACTTTTATATCTAGATTGAAAAGTGACAGATTCTCGTTGTAAATTTTTCGTGATTTAAATCTAGGATCAGCCACACACTTACTGCATTTATTTTCATCTGCAACCAATCTCACGTCCACGTTATTTCTCACTTTCTCCATTGTCTTGCCGTATACAGCATTGTTCATCAATTTGAAAAAATCTTTGTCTAAATCGGAAGTGGCAACTGTTCCATGTTGTGTGTTTGTTTCAATGTATGGTTTGAGCCACCCGGAATGTTTAAACCTGATGACTCTTCTAATATCCAATACCTTAACACCCATCGCAATCAAAAACTGTAGACTCTTGTAATAGAGAACATATCTTTCTTTTTGTATTAAAAGTTAGTAAAAGCTTGCGTTGATTAGAATTAGGTGGGCATTTAAGTTCGGGTGCCGGTGATAAATCGGAAACAATTTCATGCAAATTGTCTGGAAATTCAATATCCACTTCTGCAAAGAAACCAAATTCATAATCGCCAAAATCAAAAGTTTGTTCTATCCATTCGAAACCTCCATAAGGAAGTTTCTGTATCTTAGCATATCCATAGAGATTATTAACGTCGATGTAAAAAATGTAATTCGATGGTTTATTCTCATCATATTTTTCTTCCATGTGCATGTTGTTGGCTTCTTCATGTCTCTGTACACATTGTACCATCCCACCCCGAATCCCTCTCTCGATGCAAATTGACATGTCTACATCTGTTAATAATTCTAACTAAATTTTTGTTTGCAACAACATTGCAGACCACGCTAATCCCGAGAGGCTGAAGAAATCCGCAGGGTCCAACTTGTAAAACATTGACGTTTTCCTGAATGCTTGAAAAACATCCGCAGGTATTGTTACGTCTAATTTCAAGTATGCGTTGTGATAATCTCCGAATGTTTTACATTCTAGTTTATCCCACACCAGTTGTGCATGTTCGTATTCCTTGTCCGTAATTGGGAGAGTGTCGTCATTAAATTTAGATTCATTGTTTACGTATTCATACGGATAAATCCCTTTACTTCTAATCAGTTTTATATCTATGTTGGGAAAACTAGCTCTCGTAATTTTGAATTGTTCGTCACAGAGTTTACTTGCTAGAGCGTCCAAACTTGCAGAGAGAAATCTGAACGAGTCAAGAAACCTCATCTCTATGGTTTTATTTGTCCCCGAAATCTTAACTTTCTTACTTATAGAAATGTATCGTTCTTCATTTTGAGCAAGAATATCTATTTTTTGTGTGTCATATCCAAGTTTCCGAATTAAGAGATAAAAATCATAATTCGATCCATTATGAAAAAATATGGGGACAAATTTGGACCTTTGAATTTTGAGGTTGCAAGCATTACAGATTCCGCTCATGGAACCACCGTCTGTGTGCGAATGGTGAAACATTTTACGATTCTCGTTTGTGAAGTATTGATTGCACACTGGACACTCGACAGTTTCATCAAATATTTTTTGTTCCTCTGATGTCAACAAATTCATATTTGCAAGAAGCTGCCAATTTTCTCAACCTCCTCTTCCATCTTTTCAAAAAAGTGTTCGATAACATTTGGTCCACGGTATACATATGGTTCACTTATTTCATCTTGTCGTTCAACAATGTAAACAAAACTATTTGGTTCATGAAGCTGGTATGGCGTTGTGGAGGAAATTTTTAAATTTGGTTTGAAGGTGGAGAGTGGCTTAAGAAGTGATTCCAAATCTGCGACGATAATGGCTGGATGATCAAACAAAGCCTTGTACATTTTGAATTCTTCGACTTCGTTCTTTTTGGGCATCAAAATTCGAGCTGGTTTGTTGTCACCGCAATATATTTCATGTTCGACACGTTTTTCAATAGCAATTTGCCTTGCGGTATATATTTGGTGATGGAATTTTCTTCGATCATTAAACGTGGTCAAACACCTTGAACAACTCTCTATGTGATTTGCATACTTCGTTGCTTGATTTCTATTTAGTCGTGATAGTGAACGAATAAGGCAGTAATGGTGAATATTGTTGTTGAAATTAAAATAAGATTAATTACATGAGCATTATTATCGTTGATATCATTTATCCTGATGGGATGCACAACATGTTTTTCTGACGTATAAGAATATACATTAATAGCAATGCGTTTTTCATCAGAATCTCGTGCGCGCGACTCGAACTTTGATATGTCTGACAATGCTAAGGGGTATTCAATGCTAGACATTACATTTTCAAACTCTATCTTGTACTGCTTGTAATGATAAACTTGCTCTGGATGATTTTTCTAATGAACAGGATACAGAGCTGCCAAGATGCACCAAAGAAAGAATTTTGAGTCATTATTTTGAATATTTAACACTGCTTTCTTGCTTTGAATGTTCGGTGCTTTAAAATATGAGCAAACAAACGATAGAAATTTCAGATATGTTATTTATATAAAATTTAAATTTTTTTATATAAAATTTAATGGGATATCACCAACTTAAAATTCAACCTGATAATACTATTCCCTAGGGTGACCAGACACATACATTCAAAAAAGAGGACAGAGCATGGCTAAAAAGGAGGACAAAACCCAAAAAAAGAGGACACCTACCCTTAACCTTAGCTTATCCAAAAGGGGGGGGGGCTGCCTACTTCTTAGATTTTTCAACTGAATATTTTTAGGAAAAAAAAATTAAAAATAAATTACAATGTTCCCTAGAGTGTTCAAAATATTCCGGTATTACATTTGTTCATAAAGACTTAAAATGCAACGTAAAGGGAAAATTCACTCGGTTGGGCTATCAGGCAACTCCCCTTTTATTGGATGCATGTTATTCGTGCCATTGATAATGGCAGTGCACAAATGGTTAGTAACAATGGTATTTTATAGTAATAATTATTTATAAATAACAGCAACTACATAAACACGAAAAAAACTTTGATGGATAAATAATATTGTTTTTGTGAGGTTCAGTGTATAAAATGTGTGTGTGACAATCATACAACAAGTGGTTATTTTTCTCATTTATGATTGTTAATTTTTGTAATTATTAAAATTATTAAATAACTGTACTTATCTTGATTGATTTTTGGTTGATTTTCTTTATTTTACTTCGCTTTTTGTGCCACTTTTGGCTAATTTGCAAAGATGGAGATGAGTGACGAATGGATGCGCGTAGCGTGATGTGTTAACCACTCCTCCGGCATCTGTATTTATATAAACAACAAGACAAGCAGTGACGGTTTCTTGAATTTTAGTGATAAAACAAAGTATGGGTTTTTGAGCCCCCTCAGGTAAGTAAGTTTTTCGTTCCGCAGGGGTACGAGATCTGACTTTCTCCAACAATTTGTTGATATTTGTGAGAAAATTCTCTCAACATTTGTATTAAGTTGTCGCGGCACAGAAAATAAATATTTTGCTATATTTTGAGTAGTTCTGAATAACATTCGGAAGACTTATTTGAATGGAAATATTTAGTCTATTTCTCATTTACATTTTCTAATTCAGAATTACCACCAACAAACTGCTTTAAGATGAAAAATTAGTAAAAACTTTAACATCATCAATATAAATTCCTTTAATTTAAACCATAGATTTGCATACATTTTTTAACATCACTGTATTTCCGATTTGTTTTATTCCTTCACTTAAATCATTCAAATTCATCAACAAGACTCACATACAACATATATTGTTCTACCTCTTTAACAAATTCATCTTTTTCAGCACTTTCAATAATTTCCTCTTACCTTTAAACACAGAAAGCAATCTTCTAATAAATGCTCTAACAATCATAACTAAGAGTATCTATAATTTAAGCACACAAATGTGTTCCTTTTCAAATCCTTTTGATTTTGGAATGAAATATCCCCATATATGAATGCAAATGAAACAAGTAAGCTTCGCTTAACCTATTTCCGAAAGAAACTGAATTAAAATTTTAGGTAGTTTAGGTTTGAACAAGAAACATTTTAATGATGCGAACATTTCTGGCACTCTTTCATCAACAGGGAAATGTGACAGCCGCTGACACAGATGGGGAGGGGCTGATGGGGCTGCAGCCCCTCCACAAATATTGAGAAGATCAAAGTTTTCAAATGAAAACAGCAATGGACTTGTGAAAAACCAAAGACGTAAATGCAAACACCTTTGAAAATGAGCCCCGATTACAAATTTTGCATTTGCACAACTTTTAAAACGAAAGTTAAAAACTGCAATTATGATATATATTGTATACTGTATACCGTTCCGTCCCACCAGAACATAATTGCAGCCCTGCGTACGCCTTCTTGACACTCTGCCTCATGCTTGATTCTTCCATCCTTAAAACGTTAATATTTTCATGCTTTTATTGTTGAATTTACACTTTAGTAAAAGTAACTATTACTCAATAATAAAAATTCTCACGATGCATTTCTGTATTGCGTATGTGTGACTCGAAACAGAACTGCAGAGACTGTATGCGTTCCCGCAGGCAATCTGGGGCTCCCTCAGAAGTAGAAGCAACAAATTAGAAATATAATGATGATGACACGTTCAGAAAAACTTGATCATGCGCCCCATGTAAAATAGCAAATTATGATCGTCGGTATTGATACATTGCCTGTGCAGCACTTTCGCTATAGTCGATGCTGCACTCTTTCCGAAAAAGGGGCCTCTTAGATGAGGTAGTGGTTGCGTCGTCGTATTGTCAAGGGGCCCCGGGTTCGATACCTGGTGGAGACGCATAGTGGTTCGGATCCAACTTTAAACTGTAGGTCCAGTCCCAATTAGCCTTACTGTGCATAAGTGGACTTAAAACACCAACTCGATGGATCAATCAATCTTTCCGAAAAAGGAGGACATTTACCGATTTCTAAAAAATCTGCCCGGACGCCGGACAGACACCTAAAACGGAGGACATGTCCGGATAAAAGAGGACGTCTGGTCACCCTACTATTCCCTATATAAACTCTACGACCTTACTTGGGTTTTTTAGCCAAATTATATGCTTCTGGTCTGCTATTCTTTGGTGGAGCCCGTTCAGGTTTTATCCCCAACGATGTGAGTTCCTCTGTCGATCCAGCAAAGGTGAGAAATCAGCACTGTGCTCTGACTTATATAGATTTTAGAGCCAATAGAAATCTTGCTTACTTAAACCAATCAGAAAAGACCACGTATAAAATATTAGCCAATCAAAATCTATGTTTTCTAGCTATCATATAAAAAAATGCAAAATATCCCAGTTTCAAATCGATCCATCTGTCTGAATCGAAGAAACCCACAATTTGTATATTCTCATATCACTGTATGCTTGCCCCCTATTAGCACCTCTTTTTGCTGTTGTTGCTCAATTAATTTTCACTAATTGGCAATTTTCTTGAAGAGGTCTAATAGAACAAGATACAGCGGTATGAGAAATATGCAAATTTAAATATATTTTAGCGAATTACGCTGGCATAAGCTAAGTTCGCATTGCTAGAAGGCCTTCGTCGTTGCAAGTCACCTAACCCATTCACTGGCAAGAAAAGTTAAAAAATGTTGACGTAAAGAAAAAAATGACTTGCCCCCCTCAAGCATTCATCGAGTTCAGACATTTGTATATAGACGGCTCTGTTGTTGTCGCTTATCAAATATATATATATATATATATATATATATATATATATATATAAATAGATATATATATATAGATATATATAAATTTTAATAACTCTAAAACGGAAAGAAACCGGCAAAATCTGTTTGCAGATTTGTAATGTACACTCGAAGATAAGTAAAAGTGTGAATACAACCTATGCTCGGAAATTCAAAATGACGACCGGAAGTAGGTTTATCTCTTAAACGGTAGGAGTTAGCCAAAATCTCTTTGCAGATTTGTGATGTACACTCGAAGATAAGTCAAAATATGAATACAACCTATGCTCGGAAATCCAAAATGGCGACCGGAAGTAGGTTTATCTCGAAAACTGTTGGACATAGCCAAAATCTGTTTGCAGATTTGTGATGTACACTCGAAGATAGGTAAAAATATGATACAACCTATGTTGGAAAATTTACAAAAAGAGTTCATAGGCATTGTAATTTTATAGAAACATTGCCAGCCATAAGGTTAATTGCCCCCCTCCCCCAAAATCACATTTCATACATGATACATGTGGGAGAGAGAGGTATCCATGTTTCCGTCCGTGGCATTACAAGAGATGAGCCTGCTTAAAGGTTTGGTTAGCATGCAATAGATCAGTATGCTAGAAAAAACAGAGGAGAGGGGGTTATCAAGAGCATCAACACTGCACCACCACCACTATTGCCAGTTATCATGTGTTAGATCGTAGTCATTTGTCACCAACTCTCCATCTTACTGCATACTTATCGTCTTACAAGGCTACAAAATATTACAGCATAGATCGTAGTCAGCGCTGTCAACTCCTATTTGTAGGCTAGCCTCGCCTGTGAAATATCATATGGTGAAATTTTTGTGGAGTAAATTGGCAACACTGCGAGTCCCTCCCACTGTGGCCCCCTCCAAAAGTAGTGGAGGGCATTGAACCAATTCCACGACATACATCGTGAAAATGGGGGGTCATACGTCATAAAAATTACATCGTAGCCGTTTACGCTGAGCCCCCCCCCCCCACCTACTACAAAAAAATAAGGCCCCCAAATACATCATAGGCGTTTACGTTCAGGGCCCAGCACCTACAAAAAGGTCCCAAAATAAGATTGAGCAAAAAATAGGGCTAGAACATCGTCAAATGCTATAAAATCCATAAAAAAATCATAAAAATATGTCGCAACTGAGGTTAAATACTAGGCCCACCTAGAAGAATAACATAGAAACAACCATTTTTCACTTTGTATGTTATTTTAACCCGGAAAAGGCTATATAAAAGTGAATAGGTTAAGTTATATCACGTAAGATCATGGCATACCTACAAAGGAGAGGCTCCAAAATGAGATTGAGCAAAATATAGGGCTAGAACATCGTCGAACGCAATAAAATCCATAAGAAAATCATCTAAATATGTCACAACTGAGGTTAAATACTAGGTATACCTACAAGAAGTGCGTAGAAACAATACATTTCCACTACTAGCTACTTCAGGGTTTTGTGATATAGCCTGCGATACTTACAATGTTAAGCAGGTAGGAAAATATTGGTGTATAAGAATGGCACATTTTGAAATGTGGACTTGAAAAGTTTTGAATACTTTTTACATATACATACACATGAAACATTTTAGTGTTAATCGATTTTTGATAGTTATATGTACGTACATATGCTATTATTATTTAGATATAGACAGCGGAGCAAAGATATTTCCATTTTACATGTTAGAATCATTTTTGAATAAATGGTCCAAATCACGTCATGATCATACATGCTGAAGATGCCAAGAGATTATTTGAGAAAGATATTCTTGCACCACATGCATATGTAAAGAAGAAAAAGGTTTGTGACGATAAAATAAGAAGAAACACTTGCAACCTGTAATTACATTGACATCAATTGTTATTGATGCTAATGAGATATATATTTCATATAAGTTACATTATCTGTTATCTACCTTTGCATGATAACGATAGACGCCAGCAGGAATATTGTTGTGATTTGACATCTTGTTTACAAATATTATACTTGCCTGTAATGTTGAACGAATGTACACATCATAGAAGAATTTGTTTGATAATACAAAGCAAGGTATCTCTCTCAAAATTGGACATACAGGGTGAGGCAATGGATCGGGCCAAAAATACATAATATTAACGAAATATACATAATTAGGACAAAATGAACTACCTTATTATCTGAATAAAAATACCGAAAGGAAATAGAAATAATATTCTTGCATTTTGATTTATTTGAAAATAACATTATTACTAGAGCCTCCATTCCCGTCCCCTCACACTATCTGTATCTGTGAAGGAATTTGAGGCATCTCGTCTCGTGTCCGATAGTAAGTTAATTTAGAGGGCGTGGGGTTGGATGCAAGGCTTTCGATATCGATTCCCTCCCAGAAAATAATCACACGAGTGTTGTTTCCGTAATACACTGTTACAACTAACGCGCAATGTACCCCGTTCTTCGACTCAATCGTAGGTAATGGGAAAGCAGGGTCTTCAAGATGGCGGAAGTTACGTGTTAGCTCTGATGAAACAACTAGTAATATCCATTGTTTTCAAAATCTCTCGATTCATTGCGAAATACAAGTTCTACTTCCCCAAATTCACATTTAAAATAAAAATGAGATCTTTAGCCTGCTTAAAATCAATCCTAGTTTACCTGAGATTAGGAGGGGAGCTGTCATACCAACTTTTTCTTTTTTAAAATTTCAACTGTTAATAATTTTATTTTAAAAAATTAAAAATGTATTGTTTCTTTGGGTTTTCCAAATATTGGTGCATTATTTTTGTAAAACAAAATCCTAAAGGTAACCTGAATAGGAATAAAATTCGCGTGGTGGGCCTTCTAGGCCCCTTGGAATGTAAGTTCCGACGTGAGTATGTGATGAAATTGATGAATGGGCACTCACAAACATCCGTACCCAGGCCAGGATTCGAACCTGGGATCCCTGGCGTCGTAGCGCTTTGTGCTAACGATTCCACTACGAAGGGCGGCGTTCCGACGTTGGCAATGATGGCAATGTTTGTAGTTGTTAAAATTACTACAGGATTATAAACAAAGAAATATATTTCCAAACGGCATTAATATGTTTTTTCGAGTTTTAGTAAATAATGAAATAATGAAAGGACTTGTACATTCCTAAGTTTGCACCAAATGTACTGAATAATCATTTTTGTGACCTCCCGACTATTGAAAATAATGTTAAACGTGAAACTATTCGGAACATCTCAACGCACTCCACAAATGCTTCAAAATTTTGCTTCTCCTGGATTTCACCGGAACATGTCAGAAAGTCTTTACTTATGATAAAATCGTCGGCCGTAGGAGTAGATGAAGTTTCCATTCTCGTGATCAAAAAAATCCTCCATCATGTCCTTATTCCCATCACGGACATATTCAATTTCTCCTTGCTTTCTGACACATTTTCGTCGCTTTGGAAACTCGCCCAGGTACGGCCTATACCTAAAGCAAGCGATGAAATCAATTTAAACAAATTTTAAACCAAACAGCATCCTCCCAGCTCTGTCTAAGGCTTTAGAAAATCTTATTAGTGGTCTCCCCGATGGCGTATTGGTAGCGTCGTTGCCTTGTAATCAAGGGTTCCCGGGTTCGATACCCGGTGGATTCACATAGTGGTTCGGATCCCACTATAAACTGTAGGTCCAGTTCCAATTAGCCTTACTGTGCACAAAGTGGACTTAAACACCAACTCAAAAACAAAAAAGCCTTGAATTTCTAGCACGAAATAACCTAATCAACCACTTTCAATCTGGGTTCCGTAGCAACCACAGCACATGCACGGCTCTCGTCAACGTAACCGACGACATGAGGTTAGCCATGGACAATCGACAACTTACAATCCTTGTTCTTCTCGATTTTACCAAAGATTTCCAAACTATTGATCACGAAATTTTACTCACAAAACTTTCATCTCTATTGAGCTTCTCGAACTCTACGGTTAACTGGTTCCGTTCCTACCTGCATGGACGTCAACAATGTGTCGTCGACCCACATCGAAGATCATCCTGGAAAAGCATCCCCTGTGGCGTCCCTCAAGGCACCGTACTGGGCCCCCTCCTGTTTACACTGTATATTAACGACCTCCCGTCGGTGTTTAATCACTGTAGGTATCACATCTATGCCGACGACTTTCAATTATACTTTTCTTTCCCTCCTCAAGAAATATTGAATGCAACCGAAAGTGTAAACAACGACCTGAAAAAAATCAACAAGTGGTCTGTAGACCACGGCTTGCACGTCAACCCGACCAAAAGCCAGTATATGCCCGTAGGCTCTCCAAAAGATTCTGAACAGAATTGACGAATTAAATCTCCCTAAACTTACGGTCAACGATAAACACTTGCCTGTCTCTACCACGGTTAAAAATCTGGGAATTACGCTAAACAATAATCTTACCTGGAGAGAACACGTAAACTCCGTGTGTAAAAGAGCTTTCGGTGCACTACACTCTCTTTACCGGCTTCAAAACTTCCTCCCCGAACGTATAGAAACCAAACTTGTCCAATCTCTTGTCTTCCCTATTATTGATTACTGTGACACTGTTTACTCGGATGTTAATCGCAAGCAAGCTAAACGCCTTCAGCGAATCCAAAACGCCTGCGTCCGTTTCGTTTTAAACAAAAAATATTCCGAACATTTGACACCGTATTATGCGAAGGTCGAGTGGCTGAAATTAAGTGATAAACGGATTTACCACAACCTTGTCCAACTGTACAAAGCCCTAGAAATAAAACATCCAAAATACCTTTCCAGGTGGTTTCAATATCTTTCGGACTTTCACTCCCGCAGCACCAGATCACGTGAAAAATTTCTGTTATCCATCCCTATCCACAGATCTAACTTCTACCCCAATTCGTTTACCGTTACCTCTGCAGGACACTGGAACAGACTGCCCCCAGAATCCAAGCCTCCTCCTCAGTTGTAACATTCAAGAGACAACTAAAATTATACATGCTAAAAAATTGGACATAGATTAAATTCCCAGAAAGAAAAACGTTATACGTTTAGCCCACGAAAAATACTTTCTATATAGGTACTTGTGTGTGAATGTGTGTGTGTGGGTGTGTGTGTGTGTGTGTGTGTGCTTGTAGAAACTGTATTGCTTTTATTTTTAATTTCTTCTAAGCTATATGTTTTCACAGTGTTAGTAAAAATAATGAGCAATGTACGTAATTAGTGGTTAATCCAGGGCTTGACTGCTTGTATTCAAACTGTATTGCTTTCATTTTTATTTTCAATTTACTTTCATTACTTTATTTTTCTTTCATTATTTTATTTTTCATTTATCTTTTTTACTTTTTTAATTGTATAAAATTAACTGCAAAGAAAAAATGATCCCTGTAATTAATGGTTAAGTGGAAGAGAAGGCATTAATGCCTTAACTTCGGCATTTAAACAAAGTCGTAAATAAATAAATAAATGAAATAAAATAAATATGTGACACTCCTGCAATAATTGGGTCTTATTTTTTTATTAATGATTGTATTTTTGTAACTATTATAATTAGTGTGTAAGTGCATTTATATAAACTACAATGGAAGCAAACAAAACTGTTTTTTTAATATTAGTGATAAGAAAGCGTGAGCCAGAGAGCTCCCACTCTATCAGGTACGTAAGATTCTCGTACAGCACGGGTAAGCTAGGGTAATATATTTTAGTCTAAATCATCTGGAACATGGCATTAAAATCAAACCCGTTAAGAAAAAGGAAGTTGCATTTCCATCTAGTTTTTATAGTTAAAATAAGATAGATATATAAATAACAATTCACCTGTGTTGTAAAATATTCCTGGGCAACAGCCACACTTCTCCATGGCGACTTGATACTCGCATTGGAACTTGCATGCAATTGGGGTGTAGACTGGACTCACATCCAACTTTACTTCATCTAGATATATGCATTGCCTCTGCCTTGTGGACAGACTCCGAACGCCTGACTTGCTTGCAGTAAGAATAACTTGGATGTCAATGTAGTGCCAGTTGCAATTAGGTATCTCCTTGTACACGTAAAACTGCTTTTTAATATCTGGAAACTCAAACGTTGAGGTAAGAAGCACCTGCAAGAGTAAGGTTTCGATTTATTTATTTATTTATTGGGTGTTTTAAGTTCATTTTAAGCACAGTAAGGCTAATCGGGACTGAACCTACAGTTCAAAGTGGGATCCAAACCACCATATGCCTCCACCGGCGTCACACTACCACTGCGCCATAAGGAAGGTCCTGCAAAATGAAAGTGCACCTAAGCACCTGAGCGTGTATACGTACATTGTGTATATACAGTGATGTGTGTGTGTGTGTGTGTGTGCGTGTGTGTGTGTGTGTGTGTGTGTGTGTGTGTGCGATGGTGTGTGTGTGTGTGTGTGTTTGTGTGTGTGTGTGCGTACGTGCGTGCGGTAAAATATAGGATAAAATGCAATATGGTCAAAATAAAGAATACATGACTTGCATTTCTCATACACTGTTCGGTTTCATAAAGTGTCCTCTTCCTTGTATATTTCGAAATTTTGGGCCTGACCTGCATTCTAGAGAAAAATAAAATAGTTGCCATGAAGTATGCCCCAACCCTAGTAATAACAACCCTAGGGGATATATTATATTACAAGAGAATGCAATTAACACTCACATTGTTGATAATTGATTATGAAGCCCATTTTGAACATTGACTTGATATTATTCTCTTACACATAAATATATGATTCATGATTCAAGATGTAGCGGGTAACCAAATTACTGTCTCAGATATTGTGATGAAATCAGTTATAATTGAGAAGCATTATAAATACTCCGCCTACTGTAGGGTGTGTAATTGAAAAACATATATCCACTTTTAAGTATTGTTTTCCAAAATCACAAAAATGTTATATTTCATGCAGGTAAAATGTGTAGTCAGGTTTCTCTCCTATTTTAACTTATTGAATAATCAAAGGCAATACTTGGAAATTCATGGTCTGCGATTGTATGACCAGTTATTCAACTTCTGATAATTTTTCGAATATATCCAATATACAGGGTATTGAAAAACAACTTCAACAACGCTTGTGTGCTGGTAGATATCATAAGAACAAGTAACTTTCCATCATAAACTTTACCTCGAAAAGGCTTAGTTTCTGCGCTATAAGCGCTTAAACTGTATCCTGTATGTATGCAACCCAACACAAACGATAACTTTGACCAAACTTCCAGGGACGCACGGCAGGGTTGCCACTAGCGTCACTTGGTAGTCTTACCTGTGCAAAATACTAACGAATTATGATAATACCTGTAATGTTGTAAGATGTATTTGCAGTACTTATAAACTTACCAAGGCAAAGGATTTCCAATAAATTAGGACTGAAATTCAAGAATGCTCATTCTAAAAAAATCTCCGTCGTGTTTCGACTGTCATGCAATATCAGTAATCGCAAGACAGGCTTGCTACAGATGAAATAGTCGAATGAAGAACAAATGCTAACATCATGTGCTCTCCTCCTTGTTTCTAACACACACACTGTAACCATTTACTTGAAAATTACCCCTTGGCATGTCGAGTAATTTCTAATCGAGTCCATCACATAATACGGGATCAAGTCCCTTACTGAAAACAAAATAATATTAATGGCTCTTGCATTAACATGAAAAAAACGTCGTTTAAATATACATTAATTCAGAATGAAACTAATGAAGATATCAACTCCTTATTAAGAACTAACTCCATGCTTACGTCAATCTCTGAACTGTACAAAATGGTAGCATTCGTATCATCATTCATCCTCATAAATGATGAGAGCACTTGTCATAAAAACAAGTTAAATGCTTGACAGCAAAAGACACAACTGAAATAAAATACATTGAACATCTAGGAAATGGCAAATAGTCGCTAGTTGGACTTTAGAACCTTCGAACCCGAATCATACATGTTAAGGATTAGGATAAATACCTGTCTATAAATAGAAGAAAGATGATGAAGAAAATATAAAAGAGTAAAATCAAACTATGCTTTCTCCAGTCTTGGTAGGAAGTTCACCTCAGTCAGGCAGACTGCTCTCCTTCCCAAAGTGCTCTTTGCTTGTCTCTAATCAAATCGAAAAGTGAGACCCCTGCCAGTCTGTCCGCTCCTCTAAAACCTTGTCTCTGGAGACTTCCTATGCGCTGAGTTTTTACCTTCCTATCATTGTAAGTTGCTTACTCCTTGTTTACCTGTAGTAAACCTTGTAGCCTCAATATATCAGGAAGTAGAAGTCTGCTTAACACTCGACTGTGCATAATTCAAATACCTGAGAGGAGTGGACAGCTGTTGTAAACAACAAGTGAATGAACCTTGGTAAATTGAAGCTTGCAGAGAAAGTTAAAATAAAATAAAGAATAGTCCTACAGATTGATACGTTCCCCTCTCCGGAAAAAATGTCCAAGTTGAAAAAATTTAGTTCAAGAGCTCCATGATTATTCAAGTTCAACGATTAATTTATTTAAATAATAGAGAATAATCCTATGGATTGATACGGTATTTAAAGAAAACTAAATTAGCATCATTCTGTTGATTGAAACATCTTATTCATATGCAAGTAAAGTATTCTGTATACATTGAGATAAATAGGTTTCGGCGAAACGGGAGTTATTCGTATGGTACTAAGGATCCTCGGGATTTGTATCTACAGCTACCGCGTAAGAAACAAAGAGCAAAGCATTATGAGCCAATATTCTCCAAAGTATTCGAATCACTCATTTTCGATCACCTCAGATGGAATCTAAGAACCGTCATAGCCCCTCAGCAGCATGGTTTCGTGCAGGGCAGATCCACAACCACGAACTTAGCAGTGATAACACAAAGCATAGCGGACTGTATAAACAACAAAGGACAGTTGGATGTAATCTACACAGACCTCAGCAAAGCATTCGACAGAATAAACCATTCCATCCTTCTCCGGAAACTACTTAGTGTTGGAATCTCTGGTAACTTGCACAAATTACTAGCAAGCTATCTTTGTGATCGCACGCAAGCAGTTGTACTAAACGGGTTCGCCTCGGCCGAGAGAAGAGTTTCGTCGGGAGTCCCCCAGGGATCCAATTTAGGTCCGTACCTTTTCCTTCCGTTCGTCAACGATATTTTGAGCCACCTGCAAAAAGTCAACATTCTAACGTACGCAGACGATATGAAATTGTACTATCCAATCAGCTCATCGAATGACTGTCATACGCTGCAGGAAGGCCTAAACTCCTTCGCAAACTGGTGTAAGCAGACGGGAATGATCATAAATGTGAATAAGTGCAACGTAATGTCATTCACCAACAAGAAAACAACCATTACACACGAGTATAAAATTGGCAGCTCGACGGTGAGGCGTACGACAGTTGTCGTTGACCTCGGTGTCCACTTCACATCTGACCTGTCGTTCAACACCCATTATCAAGCCTTAGTGAAAAGGTGCACAAAGCTAGTTGGTTTCATTAGAAGAAATTTTCTGTTTAATTTCTCTGTGCCTACGGTTGTAAAAATATACGTCGCACTCGTTCGTCCAGTACTGGAATACTGCAGTCCCATATGGAATCCACGGTACAAAACATGGCAAGAGGAAGTGGAGAGCGTCCAAAGGCAGTTTGTGAAATGGCTGTGCTTCGAGGTGAACATTGAATATCACAAAAAGAACTATACATCTCCATGCAAGCATTTCGGTCTGGAAACTTTGTTCAACAGAAGAGTCGTCAGTGATGTCATTTTTTTACAGAAACTGATTAATCACGGCTGTGAGTGTTCTGCACTGTTAGAAAGTATAAACTTTAATGTAGGCCGACACAGTGCAAGAAACCGAAAATTATTCTACACGGAGAGGTCAAGGGTGAACACGCATAGGTTTTCACCTGCAGTGCGCATGCAGGACACGGTGAATGAGCTATTAAAAACTGTAGACTTTGATATGTTCACAGACTCACGTAGTGTGCTGAAGAAAAACATAATGACAACAATAAGTTCATAAATTGATGTAAATATTGTGTACATAGACGTTCATACTTTCATGTATTCTTTTTTTTTCTCTTCTATCTTGTTATTTATTCACAGTGTATTATGTTCGACATAATTGGGAAATGTATCCTGTGCTGAACAAATAAATAATAATAATAATAATAATAATAATAATAATAACGTTTGATATAGGTATTCTGCATAAATGTCTCTCGCTAGGTCTCTCTGTATCCATCTAGGCAAAGTGGGTCATCTCAAATGCACTGTTAATTACATTAAATCAAGAATTTATTTCTTTATGGAAACGAATTAAAGCGAGTTCGGTGCCTGTCCGTGTAAGTTTATTCAACACTTGACGATATCGAATGACTTTGGTTTATAAATATAGATCTCGTAATTCATACTGCAGTTACATGTGAGAATTAGTTTCTTTATTTAGCGCTTTCATAGCTGATTCTTTTATCATCGAACGAGAAAGTAAAACGGTGAACACGTCATAAATTGTCCATATTTCTAATTAAACATTTTCCGAAGCCACCCAAGACGAGGTTCTCATATGCGGATTACTTTCTAAGGTAATCCTCTTGTATTTTTTTTCTTATTTTATTTAACCTTTCTGCCTTTCCAGGCAAATCGCAACCATAACGATGAATGACTCAGTGACACTTTTGTCCAGACAGGAACTTGAATCCGAAACCGTTCGTAGGGAGATTGCATTCTGATCTTCTAAACGTAATCGGTCACTTCGGCGGCTCAAGAATATTGCTTTACGGAGATAAAATGTTGTCTTTTATTTTCTCATTGTTCATTTCAAACATCCTATACACCTCGGCGCTTGACATAAGTATGGATAATTTGGTTTTACTTCCTAATAAGGATTGATTGATTGATTTGGTTATTTTTTTTGTTTTTTGTTACTTTTGGCGAATAGCGAGGATGCCGATGAGTGACATCCATGCTGTAATCCTGTACGTCTCTTATTTCCCCTTTATAAATAATAAAGAAGTGAGACAAGGATTATATTATCTGCGCAGTGGAAGTTAATTATCTTTCAGTAGGTATTTAAACTGTTTTGTTCTTTTAGTTTTTAATGCACTGCACTGTTCTTGCGATAAATTACACAATGCAGTGGTCCTTAAAGATACGTCATTGAATATTGCGTATTGTAGCATCACACAGCACGAGCAGACGCACGAGCGCGAAAAACCGAGCCGGAATTCTACTTCTGTCGTCTGCATCGGAAGTACAGCGCCTTGAATCGGAAGGTCACATGGTACCTAGAACCAATCAGGTGCTCCGTACGCCAGCGTATGGCGAGAGCATTTCGCCCGTGCTGTAGAGATCCAAGCCACAAACTTTCCCTTATTCTCTCTGCCTCCAGGCAGGCATGGCCCTGTACGCCAAACCTAGCAAAGACATTAGAGAAATGCTACAACGAGAGCTGTTAGTGGAGCGTAGTAGACGGATCTTGAAAATAGGTTTTATAATGTCATAATGCTCAAACATGTATATAATTAGTCACGTCTATATATTTACAGCATGTACGCATTTTTAAAATTTTATATCAGGGAACGCGAGGCGTATGGGGGTACTAGGACGCTTCGCTACTGGTGTTTTCTGTGTTAGCCACTCGGGGGAGATTTGTGACGAAAATCGCGATGTAATTATATTTATCGCGATTTTCGTACAATCCAGTCGCTCCGCCACTGTTTTGTGGCTTACGCCATGTGATGATCCTCTTTTGTTAGTGACAAATTTTGAGACGACAGTACACTAGAGGGCAGCAAGGTTCCGCCCACACTTCTCGCCTGGAAAGTGTTCAGCGCAAACTATCGAGTCTCGTCAGATATTTGGAGCAGTTAGTCACGCCAGGACTCCTGTGCGCGGAGAGAGTTGAGCTTGCCTGGAGAGAACGGAAGCACATGGTTTGCAAACGTGTGCAGATGCCTGGACTTCGAATACGTCGCACTACCACGATGAGAAACTTGGTAGCCTACAAAATGGAAGTACAGTGGGATCCGTGAGTATTACCGTGCAAATTGTCCATGACTATTTTCATTAATTTTTCTTCCGCATTCTGCGTCTTTTAGCGATGGATTTTTATGTATGTTGGTGCAGAAGTTGTCAGCAGCTTGTTTTGAGTTTTCTTATAATAGGGTAAAATAAAGTGTACGAAAATAGTGATGGACAATTTGCAAGGTAATGCTCATGGAACCCACTGTACGTGTGACTGTCGAACGAGATCGAGTGTTCTCTTTAGAAATACGTGGACGTACGTGCCTACTGGACATTAGGAAATACTGAGGTACTTTATGTTTACAAGTGAGAGTATTTGGGAGAACAACGAAGTGCTGCGTTGTTGAAGAAGATAATGGAGTTTGCGAGTTAAGTCTGGGTCTCCGAGATGCGTATACTTCGTGTATACTCCGTATACGGGCTTCAACCTGATGACGTCAAAAGATTTGTCATGTATTTTGGCGAAATACATGTATTTCAATTAGCGACTTGTTCTAAAAAGAGTTCCTGTAAATGTATTTGTTTGAGTTGGTGTTTTTGAGTCCACTTTATGCACAGTAAAGCTAATCGGGACTAGACCTACAGTTTAAAGTGAGATCCGAACCACTTGTACCTCCACCGCGGATCGAACCCGGGTCACCACTTTATTACAAGGCAATGACGATACCACTGCGCCATGGGGGAGACCCTGTAAATGTATTTATTTCACAGTAAGAATAATAATTATTATCGCAAATTAAGCATAGTTATGTCCTGATCAGTTACAATTAAATGTAGGCGTTTCTATGTAATAAGACATTTAATTACATGTTAGTAAAAAGGAGTGTGTTCAACCAGCGCCAAATACATTTAAGAATTTGTGGGTAATATTAATTACACATATGTAGAATTTGTAACAACTAATTATATTATTTTAATTAACACGAAAAAATTTTGATAGTTATTCATATATGCCCGTATTATTGCGCATAAGTTGTCTGAAATTGTGTAGATCAAAGTTCAAAAGTCACGTCTTAAACATCTAATTTACTATTTAGCCACAGTACAGGAGTATTCACTTGCTTCTACAAGCTATGTTCCGGTTTACAAAAATTATGATCTTGATGATATGTATCACGTGAAAGAAATATAATGTACGTACATCAATGGAATTTTACGACTTAATTCAATTCTAATAACAGTAGTAGGAGTGGCCCGGTTCACCAACATCAAGTGGAGCTCGGTGGAGCTCGCCTTACTGGATTTCTCTCGTAAGGCATGAGCTCCATTTGATGGCGCAGTGTTGCCAACTCCTCACTCGAAAAAATCACCAAGGTTTTTTTGGTCTAACCTAACCTAATGCAAGGAGCTGGCAACCTTGCTTGAGGCCCCTTAATGGTTTGCTCTTGTAAGGCATAAGCCCCATTTTCTCGCAGTATTGCCAACACCTTACTCGAAAAAAATCACCAAGGTTTTTTTTTTGGTCTAACCTAACCTAAAGCAAGGAGCTGGCAACCTTGCTTGAGGCTTGCCTTACAGTGCATAAAGCAAGGTTGCCAACCTACTGGTACTTTTGCCATAGCCTTTTACAAAAAAAAAAAGAGAGAGGAGAGAGAGAGAGGGGGAAGAGTTAAACAACCGACAGTCTACCTACAGCCTTTTTTTTTTGGTCTAACCTAACCTAAAGCAAGGAGCTGGCAACTTTGCTTGAGGCTTGCCTTACAGTGCATAAAGCAATTTTTGCCAACCTACACACACTGGGCAAGGAGAGCCGGCACTGCCGTAAAAGAGAGAGAGGGATGGATGGATGGCAATACTGCACGGGTTCAACGTCAGAAAGTGGAGCTCGGTGGAGCTCGCCTTAATGGTTTTCTCTTGTAAGGCATGAGCTCCATTTTCTTGCAGTGTTGCCAACTCCTCACTCGAAAAAAATCACCAAGGTTTTTTTTTTGGTCTAACCTAACCTAAAGCAAGGAGCTGGCAACCTTGCTTGAGGTTTGCCTTACAGTGCATAAAGCAAGGTTGCCAACCTACTGGTACTTTTGCCATAGCCTTTTACAAAAAAAAAGAGAGAGGAGAGAGAGGGGGAAGAGTTAAACAACCGACAGCCTACCTACAGCCTTTTTTTTGGTCTAACCTAACCTAAAGCAAGGAGCTGGCAACTTTGCTTGAGGCTTGCCTTACAGTGCATAAAGCAATTTTTGCCAACCTACACACACTGCGCAAGGAGAGCCGGCACTGCCGTAAAAGAGAGAGAGATGGGTGGATGGCAACACAGTATGTGTGTGCGTGTGTGTGTATAATATGTAGCATTATTAAATAGAGAGTGTTGGCAAACCACCTGCAACTAAAAAAAAAATAGAGATGCCAACGTTGCTGTAAGATGAAGGGAGAGAGACCTATAGCTGGCAACAGTGGTGAGCGAATGCACCTTATCGTAAATTTTTTCCAAGTCCCGGGGGCCAATGTTTATATATATCGTGACCTTTGTAAACCTCTCTCGGGGGAATGATGTGCTACACACGCGCATGCGCGTGCCTTTTATTATTTCCGTATTGTGATGCAAACAAACAAATAATAATTGTTGTTTTTTAGGATACCTGGCCCCTATAACCTCGCCAGGGTGCGTGGTGCCCAACCAAAAAAAGTAAAGGTTTTCTAACCGCTGCGGTTATCTACAACCGCACCTCTGTAGAGTTTCACGTGTTTTTTTTTCTCAAACTTCCATGAAACTCTACAGAGGACCTCCGTAATGCATGCAACGTGTACTAACGACTCTAGTGTTATTTGATGTTGTGATATTTTTGGATATAGAGTTTTATTGTGAGATATAGATAAAAATAATTATGTTTATTATAATATTTTCTTGATGAAGATGGAGAATATGTGTGTGTTACAAATAAAGTTGCATGCTTTTTTTTTTCTAGTGTGTGTATGTGTTTTTGATGTTTCGACAGCATCTGAAACGTTAAAAAAAAAGAATTTTATTGTTAATTTTCTCGTGTAAAAACAACAACAAATTTTGTGCAAATTCTGATTGTCTCGTGCTATAGTGCAAAAAAAAAGATATTGTAATTGATAACTGATGAAATTGACATTTGTAACTGATCTGAACTAGTGAAATTTGTATTGTGCCATTGTAACTGATTGTGCTTGTACAAAAAATTCCTTATTGTGCAAGAAAAGATGTAAAAAAGCCTGTTAAAACTGCTCTGTGACCCTCTCGTTCTTCACGTCGTGGACGAAGGACTTCTCTGCGACCAGGATGACGCTGCATAGAGTATCGGCGGGCAACGGACTGTTGAACTCGCAGACGACCTTGATGTTGGTGCGATCGTTGACCACAACCTGCTTTCTCTTAGATGTGTTGATGACGAACATCGGCCTGCGGATTTTGAATTCGCTGGGCGTGTAGTACATGTCCATGCTTCCCTCGGTCACGCGTTTGAAAGAGGTGTAAGCTTCGTAAAGTTTGAGGTAATCGTCTTTGGTCATGTCGAGGTTGTAATTCTCGCGCGGGAACACTTCGTTGCGTCCATTCTTGAGATAAACGTTCTTGATCTTGCAGTCGTCGAACTTGCTGGAATCTTTTTCCTGATTCTTATCGCGCCCGGTCTGAAAGAGCACCACGACGAAATCTGGCATGTCGAACTGTATGTTGTTGAACTGAGTCGTCACGTCGAATTCCATGTGACTTCCCGTCGCCACCTTCTGCACGCACTGGTAACCGTGAAAGTGAATCGACACCTGCGGACTTTTCAAGATCTCCGCTTTGTACTTGAGGGCGTAGTTCGTTTCGTATTCCACGATCGGCATTCTCAATTCCATGCTCCGGATGACGCATTTCGCCGCTTCGGGTAAAGTGTTGGCTATCGGCGTGCCGTGGCGTTCAAGTTGGTGTATCGCATCAGTGCGTCGTTGTCGTTGGCCGCTCTTCGAAACGTGACCCTCAGTCCCCCCTTCCACATGATCTCCTTGTAGTCCGAGAAGAATCCCGGCAGCAGACGCATGGGAAAGAGCACCGTGTGACTTGTAGTCGATATTTTGGTCCCCGCCTCGAACCCCCCGGCCTGATAGTATGCTGCGTCCGTTTTGGATAATGTCAACGTTCCCACTGCCGTCGACGTGATGCCTGGATAATCGATTCTGTCGATGACGGTACCGTGTTTCCTCACCTCCACCTGCGAGAACAGGTGAGGCACGAAGTTGTCCACGAGTATCAAATTTACATTGGGCGGAAAGGCTTCTCCGCTTTCCTTCTTCACCACGTCGAATTGAAGGTAGAGGTCCGCTCTGTGAGGATGAACGAACCCGTCCCCTACGTCCACGTCGTATTCGATCTCCCTGTTCGCTTCGTTGAGATTGGCGAACGTGCGACGGTTGGGAGGGAAAGATTGCAATTCGTAACTTTCGATTTGCTCCATATTTTTTTTTTTCACTATGCATGTTATTTATTATACGCTGATCTCCACGATGGCAGTGGTCGTTGCACCTGCGAAATCCACCACCTCTCCTTTCTCGTTCGTCACCACCAACTCTATGTCGCCTATGCGGTTGCGACATACTGGAAAATAGATCGGCGAAGAGGGCGTGTAGATGATCGGTTCCATGAACTCGGAACTTGGTTTGAACGTGGCTATGATTCCCGTCTGCTTGTGACTTCCTAACAATCCGTCCGAAGATTTCGTGATCATTCCTTCCGCCACGTTACAGTGTACGTTCAGAGTCTCTATGGCCAAGAATTTAGGAATGTTGGTTGCCACGTGCTTGATGCCTGCCTCGAGTTTGGTGTCGTTCTCGAAACCTAAAAGTTCTCCCATGGTGCCCAGGTCCACGGTCTCCGTCGCCGACACGATTTCCACTCTGTGCGTGACCGAATTTTGAGAAAGGTACACGCCTTTGGGTAACTAAGCTTGCAAATTGGAAAGATTGTATTGACCTGGCGTGACGACGATATGTTCGCTTCCGACGCTAATTTTGTTGTTGTGATGCGTGACGTTAGGTATGAGGTACATGCTGTAGAATGCACGCAGAGCCACGGATTTAGGATAGACGATGTCGTCGTGCAGCGTGAGTTTCAAGATCGAAGATTCGCACGTGAGATGGAACACGCCCATCGTGTTTCAGGTTCCACAATGCTTTCTGGAAATCTTCGATCGTAGGGTTATTTATTTTAGAGAGAAAGGCGAGCACGGAGAGGCAGAGATGACCGCAGTTCACGTCCCCGAAATCTTGAATGCGTTCGTCGTTGTAGTATATAGAGGTTTTGTTCGTTTTCAGATAATGGACTAAATTTGTAGGTGGAACACCTCCGAAAGAATCGAAAACGAATGCTTTGTTATTGTCGTTTTTGTGGTAACATATCCAATGCGTGCCTGGATTTTCTTGATTGTCCAAGTTGACTACTCCACATTCTCTTCTTTTGACGGTTGAAGGTAACGAGTCGGACATGAAAACTCCTCTGAAGTGTTTGATTCGTAACGGTTCGATCAGAGATTCAATGTCTCGGTTGGTGAGTGCTGCTGTTTCTTTTTTTTAAACTTTTTCATCACTCCCTTTCCCCCTTTCTTCTCCATGGCCAGGTTGTGACGTTTCTGTTCTTCCAACTCGGCCTTGTTCTTCTTCGAGTCGATGACGGTTTTCGCGATGGCGGCACTTCCGCCGGCCAAACTTCCCACGGCCCCCAGTGCTGCCAGGATGGCCGGGATGCTGAATATGAAACCTCCGATCTTTTGCTGTTTCCGCGAACGCTGCAAGCGTCTCAATTGAGGTGTGCTGAGCAGTAATTTCATTCCATGTCCTTTCGACAAGCAAGAACGTTTCTTCTCGCGTTGTTTCTTGGTGAGTAACCCATCGAGGGCACCTAGATTCTTTAGATTCGAATATGGTATCTGGTACACGACACCCTTGGGCTTCATGTTGATGCTCTATGTGTTATTTTCACGGTATGTTATTTATATATAAATGTTCTGAGATTTTTTTCAATGGATGTTATTTTATATATACTCCGCATAGCCCCGTTACACAAATTCTATTACATGCTTTGTTTTCTTACCAAGAAGTTCTTTTGTCCCTTTGTACACGATTCGAGTTTTGTTCTCGATTAAGATAGCTAGCTTCTCGTCGGATAACATGTTGGCGTATCGATCTGGTAAAAATAGACTGTATTGTCCGTTGAGCAACAGACGCACCTTGGGACCATACTGGGTAGAAACGATTGAACCGGAAGTTATCGTGTAAGGTTTGTCGACCTCCAATTCCTGAATTTTTACATACTCGACTGACAAATTTAGCATTTGTTTTAATGCTTGGAGGTCACTCATTTTTTCACTCGTCATATCAAAGAGAAATTTCAGGGTGTTAGAGAATTTTTAATTTTTCACAATGTGTGTTATTTATATATATTTTTTCACGAGATTTTTTTTTGTATCGAATATTTTTTTTAACAGAGGAAGAAAGTTTGTGCTTCCGAAAACGCGATGATGTGCGTGATGATTTCTTCCGTCTCCTGCTTAGATTTTCTCCAATCATCGGTGCCCCGTCTTCTCCCCTGCCTCGCCTCGTGCAGTTCGTCCAACCTCTCGTTCAATTTCTTCCGCACCTCATTCCACTGATCTCCCGAAGACGGTCCTTGAGAACTATTTTGCATCCCATGTGAAATGCCGGCTATGATCACAAGTTTATTAACATCTCCGTTAACTACCTTTTTGAATATTTTATATAGTAGTTCGTGCGGCAAATCAGTTATGCAAGCCATGTTGTTTTTTTACTGTATGTTATTTATATACCCACCCCAATTTTTGTTTTGTGTTCATGGCGATGGTGGTACCCAGTGCGGCGACCCGTTCACCCAACGATGCGTCTCTGCTCACGAACCTTTCGAAAGCTGCATGTTCCAATTTCTTGTCTGCTTCGTGACGTGCGTCCAGATCCGTCTGCGTGGTGTTGTAGGCGATGTCGTGATCTTTGCATGCCGCGTCCAACGGATTCACACCTTTGTCTCCTCTCTCCAATCTTTTTTCGAGTTTGGTACCCGGTCCGCAGTACTGGTAGCCAGGTAGATGCATCTCGAAAGGCAACTTGTTGATGATGTCGTTCACGAGTCCCTTTCCTTCGGCCACGTTCCAAAATTTCGGAGGCAGTGTGTTGATGATTTTGATCAGGTAACCTATGCCCTTGTCGTCGTTCACGATGAAGTTGGAAAGTTTCGTGCTGATCATGTCCACGATGCCAACCTTCTCGTTGTAGAAATTACGATTGCCTGCATTCTCTTCGCCGGCTATCACCAACAATCGGTCCACGAGTTTCCTAACGTCGTCCACCCAAACGAATTCTTTGGGTAACGTGTTGTAGCGTTTGACGCCGCTGCCTGTTTTGACCTGGTTCCAAATCGGTTTGATGAGATTCCTGTACTTCTCGCCGCTGCTCGATCTCACCCTATTCTGCGAGGCGTCGTTGTTCTGGTACAAGGCATCCGTCATGATCAGAATTTCCTTGTAACTTTGGTAATCTTCGTCGGTGTAATCTTTCGGCTGCTTTTTGGCAACGAGTTCCCACAGTCCCACCGTACCCGGATACCTGTTCCAACTATCCTTGTCGCCTAAATTGACTTTAATGTCGTTGCCTTCGAAGGTCACCTTCGATTTCCCAATCTTCCACACCACACCGCCGCCTTCGTTGCTTTCCATGCTCGGATACAAACCGAACACTTCATCCTTGTCGAACTTCCCCGTGCTCAGGTAGTCTCGTGCCAAAGGTCCCAACTCGATCTTATCCGAAGACGTGCTGCCTATGGCTCGACGTCGTGCCGGTACGTCCTTCAGTTCGAACGGCGTCGAAGGAATGCTCGAAATGGGCGTGGGTACAGCGTAACTTTTAGCTGCGAGTGGTACGAGCTCGTTGATCAAATTTTTATTTTGTTCCGTGACACTTTTAATTTCTTTACCTAGACCGCTGATGGCATCGATCACGGGTTGATCCTGACGTTTCTTCTCTTCTTAGAATCCGCGATTCTCGGATTTCCAACCTTTGAAGCGTTTCGCGAGGTAATCGCGAAGCTTGAGATTTTCGTCTTCGATTTTTCGTTTCGTCATGACGTTATTTATACACCTCGTTTCTCACAACGTTGCAACGTTTAGAAAGTCGTTGATTTTGTTTCTGTATTTTCCGTCGATGGGTTTCCTCGTCATGTCGATCGTAGCGAATCCGAAATCGTCACTGTTCCAGCAAGAAGAGCAGCGTTCCGAAAATTGATTGTAGTTCATGTCTCCGCCTACGTAGTCATCGTACGCGTGCTTGAGGTTGGTGTGATCTTGACGAAACAAACATATGAAATTAGCGTTGTCGCGTAGTAACTGTTTCGGAATTTTGGAAAACGTTTGAGCTAGGTAAAAGCAATCCATTTCTTTGTGACGACCTTGCGTGAAAAAGTTGCAAATTTCATTTTGATTTTCCAGGATGACGTCGTCGAACACAACGACTGAATTTTCACGACAATCGTCGAGTGGTTTTATTTCCGAAGCGAACGTTGCAATGTCCAGACCATCGTACACTTTCATCAGTTGCTGGTATTTGGATTGCTCCAAACTTTTCGAGAACACGTACAGGTACCTGTTCTTCCAATCTAACCAATTCGGTGCGAGGAGAAAATTGTCCACGAGCAGTGTCGTTTTCCCACACCCCGAAGGACCTACGATCAGACAGCGGATGCTGTCGGGAAGCAACTCGCCGTTCTTTTTCTTCGTTTGACTTTCCGCATCCGGTAGACGCTCCACCACGTTCCACGTACTCACAAGATCAATTCGTTCGCGTCGATCCAACTCTTTTCCGGAAGTCCCAGCCATTTGACAAACAGTTTGTCACCTTTCCTACGCAATACTTTCTCGATGAGGTACGTGTCGGGGTGTTTCGTTTTAGAGAGTTCCTCTTCGTAAAATCTTCCTTTCAAAATCTCGCCGCTACTATCTTTTATTATATACGTGTGTCGGTTTCCGGGTAAAACTCGAACCACCGTAAAGAGTTCCGTGCTCCAATTTTTTGTTAATCCCTTCTCGAAGGTGCGTTTGAATTTGCTGATCCTCACCTGGTCTCCAATTTTGTATTTAGCTTTCTTTGTCGTGGGTGTGTACTTTGGACAGTAAACGGTAGAAATTAAACGCTGCTCGTCAGATTTCGTAACGTCGGCTGGCTTCATGCCTATCGTTCTGTGTACCGTTTTATTATAGGTGTCGACGAGTTCCGGCAGGATGTCGACCCATTTGTAATTTCCCCTAAGCGTGAATCGTTTCCACATGTGTGTTTTCAAGGTTCGATTGAATCTTTCCACGATGCTGGCTTTGATGTGACTGAAGGTCGAATAATGTCGAATATTATGTTTTTGAATAAACTTTTGGAATACGGATTTGTAAAATTCCTTCCCCTTGTCCGTTTGCAGAAACCGAGGTTGTCTGCCGCCGCTTTCGCGAAAAATTGTCTTGAATGCTTCCGTGACGCATGTTCCCGTTTTCGCCTTCAAAGGTAGAGCCCATGCGAATTTCGAAAATGTGTCTATGACGGTAAGGAGGTACTTGTTGCCCTTGTTCAATTTATGTACGTTTTTCAAATTGCCGCTACTCATCTCCACGAGGTCACTTTGCCAGAGGTCGTCGATGCCCTTGGTTACCACAGCCAAACGTTCGTAGTTACGGCGTGCAGGTTTATGCAATTCTTCGACGATGGCTTGCCTAGACATTTTTTTAGAGATTACGTTTCAAGAGAAGCACTAGCGTGATGGGATTCAAAGAGGGTGGTACCTCGCTCGTGTTTTGAATGATCAGCTTATCGCCGGCACTCACGTCGAAAACGGTAAGATCTTCGTCTTCGTGTATTTCATATATGTTGCGCGTTTCGTTCCAACGTGCCAGAGGAATGTTTCCTGCTTTCTGGACACCACGATTCGATATCAAAGTCATGGTGGGAACGCTAGCTTTTCTACCGTGAGACCAGTACGAAAATTCGTTTATCTGAATCGTGCCATCGAGGAGAAACTTGTAGTACGGATGATAAGGATGCAACATGTACAGTTTGTTACCTTCGACGAACGTGGAGATTCTCTGTTGATTGGGCACGCTGTTGATTTCGATGGCTTGCAGAGAATGCAGTTTAGCGAATTTAGTGTCGACGCAGAGCAGATTACTGTGAACGTGTCCGAGTTTATTTTCGATGGGCAGCAAATGCTCGACTATGGTATCCGTTACGGCAGACAACGACGGTTTGATTTTCACTTCCACGTTCAACTGCTTGTAGTTTTCGTTGAGTTCTTGTAACTTGGCACCGAAAGAAGCCAGCGTCGATTCCTGCGTGGATTCCAGCACTCCGACTTGATCTCTGATGTTGACGACGATGTTCTGAAGGTTCTCGACTTGATTCAATTTCGAGCTCTTCTCGGTAAGATCGTTCACGATGCTTCGCATCTCTGTAAACTGCGTGTGAAGATCGGCGACGCTCTGCGAAGTGGGCAGCGTCGACACCAGCGAACTGATTTCGTCTCGAATCTGTTCCACGTTCGCCGTTTCCGTTTCCTGTCGTTTCAGCATACGTGATATGTTCCTTTTCAAAGCGTGCAATTCTTTGGAGGTGGGGAGATTGGCCACCCTACTCTCGAGATCGCTCAACGAACTTTTGACGTCGCTCGAATCGGATAGTGCCGCCACCGCCGTTTTCAATTTTTCCAAATCTTCGCTCGAAGGTACGCTCGTCCGTAACGATTCCAAGTCACCCTGTATGTTGTCCAGTACGTGATGAAAATGAGCGAGATTGGATTCGACGTTCAAATTTTCTAAATATTCGATCTTCTGCTGAACCGTACTCAACGTGTCTTGAATGCTCGTCAACGCTCTCGCTTCAGCGTGAATATTTTTAATTTCTTCGTTGATCAACTCCAAGGACGCCTGAAGCGTAGCGATGGTGGTTTGAATGTGTTCGAAATCTTGATAGGCCTCCAATTGAATTTTTATGTTCGCGACGCTTTTACCGATGACCTGCAGTTCGTCCGACGATGGTAGGTTCGTCATGGTATCTTCCAAAGTCTGTAACTTGGATTTAATTTCTTCCAACGTGCCGGTGAATTCTTCTTGTAATTTGGAAACGACGACGTGCAAGCGTTCTACATCAATATCGTTCACCACGGTTTGAAGTTCGGAGAAATTCTTTTCGATTGCGGAAGTTCGTTCGTCGATTTCGAGTTTCAATTTTTCCAAATCTTCATTTTTCGATTGAAATTGCTGTAATTTGGCCAAATCATTTTGAAGCGAATCCACGCTCAACTGTATATTTTGAACGCTGTCGTAAGAAGGTACGTCGACATAATTTTTTATGAGCGTTTTCAGTTCGGAATCGATTTTCAGAATGGGGTCGAGACATTGCGTTTGGAGCGTAGCGATTTCCGACTCTAAACTTTTGTTTAAGGTCTCCTGCAAAGCGATCAAATGGGTCCTCAACTTCTTAACACGAACGTCCAACATGAGAATCTCTTCTGCATGGTCCACACGCTTGGTGTTGCCGAAAATGTCGTTAGGCATTTTTGGTTAACGCTTATTTATAATAGGATAGACGATTCGTAATTCTACGAAGAGAGGAATGAGTTTGTCGTAATCTCCGAGGAGTTCCACGTACAGGTAATCTCCTGCTGAAACATCGTACGCAATGTTAGAAAGCATCTTGTCGTGCTTGATTCGAAAAATGTTCTTGCCGGTAGAAATTTTGATTTCGCCTACGTTTTCCGGATTCACGGTGATTTGAAGTTTCCCACCGATCGGAATTTCGTAAAAATGTAAATTGTTGTTGAAGATGTAAAAATTTTGCCGACGTCTTCATCCAATTTCGTCCAAATGCTGTTGAGGTGAATGATCAACAGACCGTTGAGTTTAGGTAACACGGAAGGTAAGACTTTATGATCTGGTATGGACGGTGTAGTTTCCATGATGATCTGTTTTTTGAAACCGAACAAATTCATAGGCATGCTGGTTATTTAAGAATACGGTCAAAGTTTTTTGTAATGACAGTCAGTGTTTTTTTTTTTTTGTAATGACTAACAAAATATTTTTTTTTTTTATGAATCTTCTGTTGAAGATGGGCATATGTTGCAGGTTTTGCTTTCTGCCAAGCGATAGTGCCCCCATGGTAGTGTGTGAATTCCGCACTTCAGGATGCACCTCTTATCGTCATCGGGATCCAACGCAATTTTTCTAACTTTGTTTGTGGTGATGATATGGTCGACGCTCTGGATGCGCTGTTCCGCTCTTAGAACCGACGACCTGGTCTTGAGGCAATCTAGGAAGTCCTCGAATGTAAGATGCTCCCGAACCACCTGTCTGCCGACACCCTTGGCCTTCTTGGTAACGCTGCCCTCGGCTTTGATGGCATAGGCCCTGGCGCGAAGACCTGCAAACTCGAGAATTACATCACCGTCCTTCTCCTCTTTGAGTTTGCCAGGCACCTTCTTGTTGCGGGCCAGGATACCATACTTGTTTTGCTGGGGATAGCCCGAGGTGTCGAAGAGGTTAACCAAAGATGGAACTGTGGCTATATCCCCGTACGCGTCGTCCGTGCGAACGTGGTACACCAAGCTGTCTGTGTCCGTGTAGAGTAGGCTGATATTGTCGTTATAGTGCTGGCGTAGTTTCCCATAATATATTTGAAACATGTGCAGCTTGCTCAGGTCTAATACTGAGGCACCAACATAAATTGGCTTGTCGATCACCACCTTGCTCTTCCTCATATGCACCAGAGCAAGCTGTTCATTATAAATGGTCCTCGATTTGAATAACGGGTTTGCTACGAGCCTGCGACATTGTGCTTTGTTCGATATTAGCCTCACATCTACACGATTCCGTACATTCTCCATAGTTTTCCCGAACACCGCATTGTTCATGAGCTTGAAGAAATCCTTATCAAGCTCTGACGTGGCTGCGGTGCGGTGGTTGGTGTTGACTTCAATATATGGACGCAACCACGGACAATGTACGAACTTGAGGATGCGGTGAACTGCGTGGACCGTGACCCCTCGCTGCATCAACCACCGGAGATTCTGGTAGTGCAGGACATAACGCTCTTTGGACTCGAAGTCCATGACGAGCTTCGTCTGGTTGGAATCGGGTGGACACTTGAACTCGGGTGCAGGGGGAAGATCGCAGAACAAATCCTGCAGCTTCTCGGAGAACTCAAGGTCCACCTCGGCGAAGAACCCATGTTCCGAATCGTCGAAACCTTCAACGTCAAAGTTGGAGGGGTCAGCCCACTCGAAGCCTCTAAAGGGGAGTGGTTGCATCATGGAGTGTCCGTAGAGGTTATTGACGTCCGTGTACATGATGTAGCTGGACGGTTGTGAGGGGTCGTAGCCGGTGGCCATGTGGTGATTGTTGGCGCGCGAGTGTCGCTGCGACACCTGGACCATTCCACCCCGCACGGCACGTTCTACAAGCAGCATCATGTCCACGTCCGAAAGAAGCTCAAGCTCGATCTTCGTCACCAGAAACATGGCCGACCATGCCAGTCCGGGGAGACTATAGAAGTAGGCGGGGTCCAGCTGGTAGATGGTCTTCGCAGTTGCACGGAACGTCTGGAACACGTCGGCGAGGAGCGTCACATCAAGTCTGAGGTAGGCGTCGTGGTAGTCCCCGAGAGTTCGACAGCCCAGCTCGCGCCACATGGACTGGGCATGGTGATATTCTTCGTCGGTGATGTTCGAGCCTCGTAGCTGACTGTAGAACTTCGCCTGGGGAGGCAGCGACGTCTCCGCGAACTTGGAAGGGTCTGTGACGTATTCGTAGGGGTAGACGCCCTTACGCCTGAAGAGATCGGCGTTCAAGTTCGGAAAGTTCGCGGAGGTGATGAGCATTTGCTCGTCGCTAAGCTTCCCTGCGAGAGCATCGAGGCTTGCCGGGAGGAACCTCAGGGAGTCGAGGAAACGAAGCTCGATAGTTGCTTCCAATTCGGGGATCGACACCCACTTACTCACGCTAATGTAGCGCTCCTCGTTCTGCGCCAGGACGCTGATTCCCTCGTTGTCGTACCCAAGATGCTTGACGAGGTGGTGGAAGTCGTATCCCGAGCCGTTGTAAAAAAACACAGGGATGAAGTGCGGGTCCCGGGCCATGAGGTTGCAATCGTTGCACCAAGGACCAACGTACCTACCGTTAAAGTGATCGTGGTGTTCGACTTTACGGTTGTTGGCGGTGTACTCCTTGTCGCAGACAGGGCAAGCGATGGCCACGTCGTGTCCACGTTGATCGTCGGGGGACAGTGGGAGCATAGACTTGGGGGCCAACAGTACCTTCCCTATCTCGATAGCCTCGACAACCATCCTCTCGAGGAAGTGTTTAGCTGCGTCGGGACCACGGTACACGTAGGGCTCGGGGACGATGTGCTGGTCTCGTCGCACCACAACGTATGCGTAACTCGAGGCCTCGTGGAGTTGGTATGGGGTGGTGGAAGAAACTTCGGGATCGGGATCGCAAGTGGACAGGGGTTTGAGGAGGGCTTCGAAATCCGCGATGATGATAGCTGGGTGCTCTACCATGGCACCATGCGTGTGGAAACGCTCCACGGTGCCAGGTTTGGACAAGACTGCCACCCCCGGCTCGTTGGCATTGCAGTAGATCTTGTGGCTGGCAAGCTTCTCGGCAGCGATGTTGGGACCTCTGATGCGCTGATAATCCTGCTGTTCTCGATTATGAAATGTAGACAAGCACCTGCGACACACCTCGACGTGGTGACTATCACTGCTCCGTTGGCTCGAAACAAGCCGGGAGAGGGAACGGATAAGGGTGTAGTGGTGATGGGTCTCGTCCTTGATGAGCAGAAGGTGAATTTCTCGAGCACCATCGTCGTCTACGTCGCTCACCCTGATGGGGTACACCACATTTTTGTCAGTGAGGCCATAAACGTTGATGGCCAACCGAGGGTTGTGTGTACGGGCCTCAAACTTTCGAATGTCCGGGACCTCCACGGGATAGTCGATCCCAGCCATCGCATCTTCCAGCTCTGGCTCGTAGGGTAGGTAGTGGTTAACCCGGTGTGGTTGGTTTTTCCAGTCGACGGGGTGCAACGCTGCCAGAACACACCAGACGAAGCACTTGGCGTCACTGTTCTGAATGTTCAGGACAGCCTTCTTTGCCGCAATGGTACGTGGTAAGGGGACGTAGCTGGAGGCGGAGAGAGGCACGAACTTGCAAAGTTTGACGCACAGCTCGTGGGGTTCACCGCACAGCGAACCCCCCGAGCCCTTGGCTTGATGTTCCTCCTGTTTTGCCACCAGCTCCTCTGCAAACTTGTTGTAGATGGCCTCCAGGTTGTCGACATCCGCCAGATGGAGCGTCTTCGCCTTGGTGTTGTGGCAGAAGCTGTAAATTTCATCAGACGGCTTCTTGTACTGGCAACGTAGCGATGCGTAGAATTTGGTGGAGTGCGTTGCAAGCGCATCGCCGAGGATGGAAATAATTTTGGCTTGCACGTTCTCCAAAAAGCTACGCACGTCGCATGAGCCCTCCGAAGTGAGGACAAAGTCCTCTAACAAACGCTCGAAAGCAGACCGGTCTGCTTTCGCCACAGGCTTGACACGTTTGGCGGATGGTGGCGAGTCGGCTTCCGCTTTCCTCTTGGTCGAGCTGGTCGACGGTTGTGGAACAGGTGCTCCGACGACGACTTTGCATGATGTTATATGCCTTTTCAAATTATTAATGGTAATATGTTTACCGCACCTGGGACATGGTTCGGTGGCAGCCAAATGCTTGCCTGGCACGCAGGTGCGACAATGTCTTGCAAAATGTTGGCTTGATATACTTCTTTTGCACACAGGGCAACTTTTCATGGAGCGCATTTTTTTCGGGGGGTATGTTTATTTATATGTGATCTGTTGGTGGTAGAGTGTTTACAAAAAATGCCTTATGAGAAAAATTTTGTAGGCTAATTCTAATTAGTGTTAGTTTGAGGGGTTTATTTATGGGTGGTGTTGTCTTCCTCAAATATGTGCTTTAGTCAACCCTGTAAAAAAAATTTAAAAAAATATATAAGAAAAATATGATTGAAGATAGAAAAAAGCACAATAAATATTGTATGCATGTGTAATTCTATTTAGCTTATTTTTGCTAGACACGAATCTTCTTCAGATTTTATTGCCCATTAGTATATTTTTCTACCAATCTAGTAGAGGTATGAAACTATGAAAATATACTTGTTTATATATATTCTATTGTTTTGGCTTTTGTAGAGAGTTTTACCTTTTATCTACAATTCCTTTACATCTGTTTGGCTATTACAGAATCAACTCACAGAAGCAACACTACCTATTTATATAACACAAAGCCAACTCATGCAAGCTAACAAACAAATTTACTCACGCTAGTTAATTTCAATCACAATCACAATGTTCTCCTTGCAGCTCACAATAAAAATAGGACCTGATGCCCTCGAGCTTCTAGTTTTATTAGTCGAGGAGTAATATGTAGGTTAACAACGTGGACTAGTAGAAATCCGCTCTAGAAAATAGTTCTATACTTCAATTTTTAGCAATGTCATTTTCCTACTTTCGTAAATTCATCACGTCACCCCCACCAATGCTGTTACCTGACGTCATTATTTCTCAACAGTTGGCTGAGCTGATGTGAAAATTACATAGCATCATCTGTGCTGAACACGAATTTTTGAACGAAATAAATGCGTCAGCATGAAATTCCATCATTATTGTTAGCTTTTGAAAAAACAGGAAGTACATCCGCCACTGTGAATAACCAGAAATGCTGCCCCCCCAGTCATCCATCTCTCTTACAACAGCGTGTGTGTGCTGGCAACTCTCTCTAGTTGCAGGTTTTTTAGTTAACTCGTAATCCTCGTCAAAAACTACAGTAACATCATAATGTCATATTGCACAGAAGAGGGAGGACATCGTACACCACTGTTGCCAGCTATAGGTCTCTCTCCCTTCATCTTACAGCAACGTTGGCATCTCTATTTTTTTTTTTAGTTGCAGGTGGTTTGCCAACACTCTCTAGTTAATAATGCTACATATTATACACACACACGCACACACATACTGTGTTGCCATCCACCCATCTCTCTCTCTTTTACGGCAGTGCCGGCTCTCCTTGCCCAGTGTGTGTAGGTTGGCAAAAATTGCTTTATGCACTGTAAGGCAAGCCTCAAGCAAAGTTGCCAGCTCCTTGCTTTAGGTTAGGTTAGACCAAAAAAAAGGCTGTAGGTAGACTGTCGGTTGTTTAACTCTTCCCCCTCTCTCTCCTCTCTCTTTTTTTTTTGTAAAAGGCTATGGCAAAATACCAGTAGGTTGGCAACCTTGCTTTATGCACTGTAAGGCAAACCTCAAGCAAGGTTGCCAGCTCCTTGCTTTAGGTTAGGTTAGACCAAAAAAAAACCTTGGTGATTTTTTTCGAGTAAGGTGTTGGCAACACTGCGAGAAAATGGGGCTTATGCCTTACAAGAGCAAACCATTAAGGGGCCTCAAGCAAGGTTGCCAGCTCCTTGCTTTAGGTTAGGTTAGACCAAAAAAAAAACCTTGGTGATTTTTTTCGAGTGAGGAGTTGGCAACACTGCAAGAAAATGGAGCTCATGCCTTACAAGAGAAAACCATTAAGGCGAGCTCCACCGAGCTCCACTTTCTGACGTTGAACCCGTGCAGTATTGCCATCCATCCATCCCTCTCTCTCTTTTACGGCAGTGCCGGCTCTCCTTGCCCAGTGTGTGTAGGTTGGCAAAAATTGCTTTATGCACTGTAAGGCAAGCCTCAAGCAAATTTGCCAGCTCCTTGCTTTAGGTTAGGTTAGACCAAAAAAAAAGGCTGTAGGTAGACTGTCGGTTGTTTAACTCTTCCCCCTCTCTCTCTCTCCTCTCTCTTTTTTTTTTGTAAAAGGCTATGGCAAAAGTACCAGTAGGTTGGCAACCTTGCTTTATGCACTGTAAGGCAAGCCTCAAGCAAGGTTGCCAGCTCCTTGCTTTAGGTTAGGTTAGACCAAAAAAAAAACCTTGGTGATTTTTTTCGAGTAAGGTGTTGGCAATACTGCGAGAAAATGGGGCTTATGCCTTACAAGAGCAAACCATTAAGGGGCCTCAAGCAAGGTTGCCAGCTCCTTGCATTAGGTTAGGTTAGACCAAAAAAACCTTGGTGATTTTTTCGAGTGAGGAGTTGGCAACACTGCACCATCAAATGGAGCTCATGCCTTACGAGAGAAATCCAGTAAGGCGAGCTCCACCGAGCTCCACTTGATGTTGGTGAACCGGGCCACTCCTACTACTAATAACATATTTCACAAATACATTGTGGATGATTTTATATCTTTGTACTCAGTAATGGATGTCATATATTATATTTGTCGGTTATATCTGTCAAACACACTAATAAATCTCTATTATTATTGCGATGCAGTTAGCGAACTAAAAAAAAATATGTTCTTGTGTTACCAGCTATTAAGGTAAATTGGAAATGCAGAACGAAAATCTAGACAAGTTGCTAAGGTGAAAATTTACTACACATCTGTCCAAAATTAAAGTAACAAACAGTAACCCCTTTCCTCGTGTGATTTTTTTGTTGATAAATTTGCGAAGTTTAACCTGTTTCTATAGTGATTTTTTTGTTAATAAATCCTGACAGGGATGCCCACGGGGGGGGGGGGGGGGGGTTCATGGCGCAGATTGAGCCATCGAGATTTTTTTGGGGGGTATTTTTTCCCTTCAAATAATATAAAATTCAAGATTTATATATTTTCCAAAATATATGTTAAAATGTTACACCTTAAATATTTAATCCATTAGATGAAGAAATGAAAGTGTTTAGGGCATTATCGAAGGTGGGAGGTGGATATCCAACTCCTATATATCAGGCCTTAATTGACACGTGGGTTCTGAGGGGGATTCTGAATTGAACTTGAGGGGGGGACAGAATCCAACTCTAGGTCTTAGATTATGGCGAGTACATTAGTTAGAGGGTTACTATTGTCTTAGACTGTTGCGGAAGTTCTGGTGTGGAGACTGAGAATTATTGTTTTGGAGGAGGCAATATCTACTCTTCAATATTAACATTAAGTCTAAAATTGGCATGGGAATTTTGGTGGTAAGACTGAGTATGAAATTTAAAGGGGAAAATAGAAAGCTCTTGATAAAGTGTTAAATCTTAGGTTGTTAAGGGATTTCTGTAGTGGAGAGAGAGTTCGAACATTACATTTTGGAGACTGTATTTAGTGATAAGGCATCGACACGTTTTTGACCCAGAATGTGCCAAAGGAAAAGCTGGAAAAGGAAAATACTAAATATCTCGGGATCTTAACAAAGTATTGTTACCCCATTAAATTAATATTCTTCGAAGCCTGAAAAGAAATGCATGTAAAAGTTTTCTTGCTCACTTCGCTCGCAATAACTTATTGCTACGATGTGTTTTTGGCGCTTTAATGAAATGAATATGAAGTTTTTATACTAAAGCTGCATTACAAGACAAGTGATATTCTCGATTGATTGATTTGTTTTCTTTTTAGTCCAGTTCATGCACTCTAAGGCTAATCGAGACTGAACCTACAGTTTAAAGTGGTATTCACGCGATATTCTCGATTATGATGGACGATTTTAGGGGTCGTCTTGAGTGATGGCACCCCTGGTTAGGGAGGAGGTGCAGATCAATTATAATGTTCACTAAAGCTAAGAAGAAAGTTACTTTCGGTAGACACGCCGTAGTAATTAAATATTTTGTGGGGATTACGATATGGTTTAAGGGCGAGAATGATATGATTTGGGGGAAACGCATGACGTGATTTTTCGGGGGTGTAACATTGGCCTTGCGGGGGATGGGCACCCCTGAATTCTGGCACATTAAGGTTAGTTTATTTTCTATAATAAACCAGTTGTCTATGACATCATAAATATTACTATCACCTGATCGTATTGTGTGGCGAAATGGACACATAGGAAAGAATATCCGTCTGTAGCTTTAATTTTGGACATTAGTATAGTTTATAAACAATCTGAATAACGATTCACTTATAATAACACTTTCACAGTCAGTCATTGTGATTTCATGTAACCTTTTTGCATTAATTTAATTTATACTCTGTATAAAAGTAGGAGATCGAAATTTTTTCTTAACCTGTTCTAAATGTTCAAAGTACATGGGGAAAATATAAATATGATTTCAATACATACCTGTTTTACTCGTAAGAATGATAAGATCGAATGTGTCACTTGTGGGGAAACTAATTTCAAAAAATAATTTATCGATACATAAGACAAGGTGTAACGGAGCAAATCGTTTGTTACCTTCTAAAGCCTGTGCTCAATGTGGAAAAGAAATTAGCATTCGAAATCTAAGTAGACATTTGAAAATTTGCAAACCATCGACCGGAGAAGGAACATTGAAAAGAAAAATTGATTATTCTGAAGTTTAAGTTTCTGCTCCAAAACAAATTAAATTAAATAATAAATGTAAACCAGTTAGGACTGCATTTAATGGTCGACTTCAAGATTTATCATTTACGTCGGAAGCAGGTCGTGCCGTTCCTAGTTTCTTGCGTGAAGCAAAAACTTTTGTACTGAATACTTTGAAAAGTAATCTTGAAAATAATTCCATAAAAGTATACGTTGATTTATGTTCCGAATATGAGAAATTCGATGGTACAACAAAAGTTTTTTATCATCGTACCAAAAACCAGGCTCTTTATTTGGCAGATGTTGAAAATTTGGACGAGTTTTACTTTAATGTGTCAAATGAGTTGATTATGAAACATGACACTTTCGAGGCTAAGGGGTCTTGATGGTCTTTATGTGGTAGTCCTCATACATTAACCGTTTACGTGAACACATTCATGATTTTCTCTGCATCGAATTACGTTCCTCTACCACTGAACATTCAAAGAAAGAAAGCAGTGTTAAATATTCAAAATGATGACTCAAAATGCTTTCTTTGGTGCATCTTGGCAGCTCTGTATCCTGTTCATTGGAAAAATAATCCAGAGCGAGTTTATCATTACAAGCAGTACGAGACAGAGTTTGAAAATATAATGTCTAGCATTGAATACCCCGTGACATTGTCAGTCATATCAAAGTTCGAGTCGCGCGCACGAGATTCTGATGGAAAACGCATTGCTATTAATGTATATTCTTATACGGCAGAAAAACATCTTGTGCATTCCATCAGGATAAATGATATCACCGATAATAATGCTCATATAATTAATCTTCTTTTAATTTCAAACATCAATATTCACCATTACTACCTTATTCGCTCACTATCACGACTAATTAGAAGTCAAGCAACGAAGTATGCAAATCACATCGAGGTTTGTCCAAGGTGTTTGACAACGTTTAATGATCGAAGAAAATTCCATCACCAGATATATACCGCACGGCAAATTGCTATTGAAAAACGTGTCGAACATGAAATATATTGCGGTGACAACAAACCAGCTCAAATTTGATGCCCAAAAAGAACGAAGTCGAAGAATTCAAAATGTACAAGGTTTTGTTTCATCATCCAGCCATTGTCGTCGCAGATTTGGAATCATATCTGAAGCCACTGTCCTCCTGCAAACCAAATCCAGAAATTTCCTCCACAACGCCATACCAGCTTCATGAACCAAATAGTTTTGGTTACATTGTCGTACGACAAGATGAAATAAATGAACCATATGTATATCGTGGACCCAATGTTATCGAACACTTTTTTGAAAAGATGGAAGAGGAGGTTGAGAAAATTGGCAGCTTCTTGCAAATATCCAAACCGATGAATTTGTTGACAACAGAGGAACAAAACATATTTGATGAAACTGTCGAGTGTCCAGTTTGCAATCAATACTTCACAAACGAGAATCGTAAAATGTTTCACCATTCGCACATAGACGGTCGTTTCATCAGCGGAATCTGTAATGCTTGCAACCTCAAAATTCAAAGGCCCAAATTTGTCCCCATATTTTTTCACAATGGATCGAATTACGATTTTCATCTCTTAATTCGGACACTTGGATATGACGCACAAAAAATAGATATTCTTGCTCAAAATGAAGAACGATACATTTCTATAAGAAAGAAAGATAAGATTTTGGGGACAAATGAAACCATAGAGATAAGGTTTCTTGACTCGTTCAGATTTCTCTCTGCAAGTTTTGACGCTCTAGCAAGTAAACTCTGTGACGAACAATTCAAAAATTACGAAAGCTAGCTTTCCCAACATAGATATAAAACTGATTAGAAGTAAAGGGATTTATCCGTATGAATACGTAAACAATGAATCTAAATTTAATAACGACACTCTCCCTCCTCAGAAAGAATTCTTCAGTCAACTGAGAAAAGCAGAAAATACGGACATAGAATATGAACATCCACAACTGATGTTGGATAAACTAGAATGTAAAACATTCGGAGATTATCACAACGCATACTTGAAATTATACGTAACAATACTTGCGGATGTTTTTCAAGCATTCAGGAAAACGTCAATGTCTATTTACAAGTTGGACCCTGCGCATTTCTTCAGCCTCCCGGGATTAGTGTGGTCTGCAATGTTGTTGCAAACAAAAATTACGTTAGAATTATTAACAGATGTAGACATGTTACTTTTCATCGAGAGAGGGATTCGAGGTGGGATGGTGCAATGTGTACGGAAACATGCAGAAGCCAACAACATGCACATGGAAGAAAAATATGATGCGAATAAACCATCGAATTACATTTTTTACATCGACGTTAATAATCTCTATGGTTATGTTATGGTACATAAACTTCCTTGTGGAGGTTTCGAATGGATAGAAACAACTTCCATAAATATTATTGATTTTGACGATTGTGAATTTGGTTTCTTTGCAGAAGTGGATATTGAATTTCCAGACAATTTGCATGATATATTTTCCGATTTACCACCGGCACCCGAACTTAAATGTCCACCTAATTCTAATCAACGCAAGCTTTTATTAACTTTGGAGAAAAGGAAAGATACGTTCTCCATTACAAAAGTCTACAGTTTTTGATTGCGATGGGTGTTAAAGTATTGGATATTAGAAGAGCCCTCAGGTTTAAACAATCCGAGTGGCTCAAACCATACATTGAAACAAACACACAACATAGAACAGTTGCCACTTCCGATTTAGACAAAGATCTTTTTCAAATTGATGAATAATGCTGTATACGGCAAGACAATGGAGAACTTGAGAAATCACGTGGACGTGAGATTGGTTTCAGATGAAAATAAATGCAGTAATTGAGTTGCTGATCCTAGATTTAAATCACGAAATTTACAACGAGAATCTGTCAATTTTCAATCAAGATATAAAGTAATAAAATTCCGAAAACCAATTTATGTGGGAGCAACAGTTTTAGATTTATCGAAACTTCACATGTTTCAATTTCACTACAATGTTATGCATCCTTTCTACAACAATAGCATTTCATTACTTTACATGGACACCGACAGTTTTATTTATAGCATTAAAACATCCAATCTATATGAAGATGTAAATAATCCGCCTTGCTTGATTATTATGATACTTCTTCCTAGCCTCAACCGAACAGATTTGGAATTCTATCTTGTAACAAAAGAGTTCTAGGTATATTTAAAGACGAGTGTAACGGTGACATCATTCTCGAGTTTGCAGGTTTGCGTTCCAAAATGTATAAGGTGTTGGTAAAAATACTGTACAAAACAAACTTTCATTTCAAGACTATATTGATTGTGTGAAGGAATTGAAGAAGCAGCTACGATTGGAAAAAAGAATTCAAAGTGTAGACCATGTGATTACAACAAACAAAGTTAGGAAAGTAGCATTAGATCCACATGATGATAAAAAATGTATTTTGTCTTGTGGGATCCACACGTTGCCTTGGGGACACTATCTTTAGATAGTAGTAAGAAATGCATACAATGCACTTAAAAAAACCTTACGGCTGGAAATATTTCTATCAACACAAGCATATAAAATAACCATGCCTATGAACCTGTTTGGCTTCAGGAAGAAAGCTATGGAAGTGTCCGTCCAACCTACGAGCTTCAACACTTGAATAGCATTCTGAACCAGTACGACGAGGATGTGGGCAAAACTTTCTATGTATTCAACAACAACTTGAATTATTACCAGTTCCCCATCTCTGGCAAACTTAAGTTCAACATGAATCCCGAGAACAAAGGGGAGGTCAAAGTTTCTTCTGGCAAGAACATCTATCGCATCAAGCATGATAGAATGAACAGTACCACTACGTACGATGTGTCTGCTGGCGATCGCCTGTACGTGGAGCTCTTGGACGACTACGACAAACTCATCCCTCTTTTTGTGGAGATGCGAATCACGTACCCTATAATAAATAACCACAGTGGTAACAATGCCTAACAATATTTTTGGTCACACGAAACGTGACGACCAGGGCGACGAGCTTCTCATGCTCGACGTCAGTATCAAGAAGTTGCGAAGCGACCTGCAGGCCCTGCAGTCCACGCTCAACTCCAGCCTCCAGTCACAGATAGCCAGCCTACAGTCTCAGTGCCTGGACCCTGTACTCAACATCGACGCCGAGCTCAAATCGCTGCTGCAAAATTACACCGACCTCGCGTCAATAGACAACTTCGACAACTTGGCACTGAGTGTACGCAAGCTGCAAAACGAACTTGTGAAGCTGCAGCAAGCGCAAACTTCTGACGTGGAACAGCTGAAGCGACACTTGCAGGACCAAACGAGCACCTTCCAGACTGAACTGCAAAACATTATCCAGAGTATAAAAACTCCAGATGACTACGATCGCGTGAATGCCAGTATTGCCAAATTGCACGAACAGTTTCAATCGTTCGAAATTCCTACGTTGGAAAGCATCAAGGCTGAGCTTCAAACAGACGCTTTGCATGCAGCCATCAACCAAGTCAAAACTAAACTCCAAACGCTACAGGACTTCATCGACAATCTACCATCGTCCAGCGAGCTGAATGCTATTGACCGTAGCGTGGCCAACATCAAACTCCAACTTGAGACCTACGAGGTTTCGGGAAGCTGCAAGGTACCATAGCCCATAATGAGGATGCTCTTGCCGTCATCAAAAATGAGCTGGCAAACGTACACGAAGCACTGGAATCCAAACTGCCTGGCATCAGGGATACTCTGGCCAGCGTCCAACAGCAGATCACCAAGTTGGAAAATCTAAACACCGAATCAGAATTGTCGCATTTTCATCACTTGATCGAAGACATACAGGCTAAGTTTGAAACTTTGCAGCAATCCACTCCCACCCAGGACGACATAACACAATTACAAGAAGGCATACGCGCTGCTGCTGCTGCCTCAGTGTTGGATGCGATGAAAAAAGCTTTGGAGTCGCTCCAAAACACGGTGGCCACCCTGCCTACCTCGCAGGAACTGAAAAGCGTGAAGAGGCCTCTCAACCGAATACTCAAATCCAACGACATCAAAAACATCCAACGCGAAATTGAATTGCTTCGGAAGTCTGTTGCAACCTTACCCACCAACCAGAACATCAGCGAGCTACATGGCTCGTTTGCGGAAATTAGAACCTAGGTCCACGACCTAGCAACCCAGAGCTCCAAGTTGACACTCGTGGAAAGCAGATTATCGCCAATGTGAAAGAGCAAATTGGCAGAATCGAGGCGAGCTAGGAATCGGCCATAACCAATTTCAGTACCCGATTACGACACTGTTGTCCTTGCTATCGAGGAGCATCTGGAATCAATAAACGATAGATTGGAAGATGTGGAGAGCGAGGTTCGAACCAATGTAAACACCCTGGAAGCCAGCATCGACAATCTCAAGTCTACTGTTGTCATCGAACTGTACAGCATTCCAAACAGGGAATTTTCCTCGCTCTTCCATCCGGGTGCCAAACTCTACATGCTGACTCCTGCAATAGCCTATCACCAGTTTTTCATCGCTGGCACACTTCAGTTCTTCAAGGTTTCATACTGGTCTTTGACTCACTCAACCTACTACCCAACCATGACCGTGACGAACATCAGTGACGAGAATAAAATCAGAGGATTGGAGTTGGTCGATTTCACCCACCCTGAAACTCGCGAGACTGCCTATGCCGAAGATGCCACTCAAATTATCGACATAGAAATAGGAGACAAGTTGTACATAGAAAAACCGTCATTGTCTGCAGCCAGAAATCCCATCCAAGCTACATTCTTATTTTCGCGCAATGTCTAGGCAGGCTATTGTGAATGAGCTGCACAAACCTGCACGGCGAAACTACAAACGACTGCCGGTAGTGACCAAAGGCATAGACTACCTGTGGCAAGCTGACCTTGTGGAAATGAGCAGTGGCAACTTGAAAAATTTAAATAAAATCAACAAGGGATTCATTTATCTTCTCACTGTTATAGACACACTTTCAAAATTTGCATGGGCTTTACCCCTCAAGGCAAACACAGAAACCTGTTTAGTGGAAACATTCAAAACTATTTTCAATAAAAGTGGCACGCGACCTCGATTTCTTCAAGCAGACAACGGAAAAGAATTCTACAACTCTGTCTTTCGGCAATTTATTCAAAAACACAATATTCAACATTACTCGACCTTTAGCCAGCTTATGGAACGTTTGAACCGAACTCTCAAAACACGAATGTGGAAAAATTCACGCTTCAGGGGAATTACAAGTGGCTCGACATGCTTCCGGAACTTGTTAACAGCTATAATCACAGTTTGCATCGCACGATAAACATGAAACCAGCTGATGTCAACAAATCTGACGAGCAGCGTTTAATTTCTACGGTTTATTGTCCAAAGTACAAATTTACAAGCAAGAAACCGAAATACAAAATTGGAGATCAGCTGAGAATCAGTAAATTTAAGCGTGCGTTTGAAAAAGTCTTCAGTAAAAATTGGAGTACGGAATTTTTCACCGTAGTTCGAGTCTTACCCGGAAACCGTCACACGTATATAATAAAAGATAATCGCGACGAAATTCTGAAAGGAAGATTTTACGAAGAGGAACTTTCTAAAACAAAATACCACGACGAGTATTTTATTGAAAAAGTATTACGTAGAAAAAGTGACAAACTGTTGGTGAAATGGCTGTGATTCGAGGAAAAAAGTTGGTTTGACGCAATCGAGGGGATTGTGTAACGGGTGCTTGGGATGTGGTACGGCGACTGCCAGATTTTCCCTCGGAACGTCAGGAGATGAAAAATGGCGAGCTTCTACCCAACAACATTCGCGGCCTTATTGTTGGACCTTCTGGATGTGGAGAAGCAACGTTACTTATTGATAATTTTCTTCTTGCACCCAACTGGTTAAACTGGAAGAACAGGCACCTGTATGTTTTCTCCAAAAGTTTGGAGCAACCGAAGTATGGCCAGCTGTCGAAACTGTACGAGGGACTAGGCATAGCTATATTTGCTTCTGAAGTGATACCACTAGACTGCTGTCTCGAAAATTCGGTGGTGGTTTTTGACGATGTGATCCTGGAGAACCAGAAAGAAATTCGCAATTTTTTTACTCAGGGTCGGCACAGAGGCATGGACTGCTTCTACCTTGCTCAGACTTTTTCCAAGATCCCCAAGCAGCTACTCCGAGACAATGCTAATTTATTTGTTTATTTCGTCAAGACTACACCAATTTAAAACACGCTTACGATGATTATGTAGATGGGGACATAAACTAATATCAGTTTTTCAAATTTTGCTCTTCTTGCTGGAACCAAGATGATTTCGGATTTGTCAAAATAGACATGACGAGGAAACCCAACGGCAAATACAGAAACAAAAATAATAATTTTCTAAACGTTGCAACGTTACAAGAAACGTCTTGACCTATTATAAATAACAAAAAAAATGAAAGGCAAACTTGCAGACGACAACCTGAAGCTGCGTTGCTACCTAGCAAATAGGTTAAGGGTTGGAAATCCGAGAATCGTCGAATTTACAAAGAGAAAAAACGTCAGGACCAACCTATCATCGATGCCATCAGTGGACTTGGTAAAGAAATCAAAGATGTCACCGAGCAAAACAAAAAGTTAATCAACGAGCTTGTGCCACTTACTGCTCGAAATTATACCATACCTACACCGATATCCAGCATTCACACTACTCCGTTCGAAATTGCTCCGGCTCCGAGACGTCAGGCTCTAGGCAGTACATCTTCGGACAAGCTAGTCGAGCTGGGTCCGTTGTCGAGGGATTACCTAAGCACCGGGAAATTCGAAAAAGACGAGGTATTCGGATTGGAACATAACGAGGGTGTGGTTTGGAAGATTGGAAAGTCAAAAGTCACGTTCGAGGGCCACGATGTGAAAATTAATGTGGCCGAGAAGAACAGCTGGACTAGGTATCCCGGCACCGTGGGACTGTTGGAACTTATCACTAAGAAGCAACCTAAAGATTATACAGACGATGATTACAAAAGTTACACAGAAATTTTGATCATGACGGACGCCCTGTGCCAAAACAACGATGCAACATAGAATCGCGTGAAATTTAGCAGTGGAGAAAAGAACAGGAACCTCATCAAGCCAATATGGACAAAGCTCAAGACCTTGCCCAAGGAGTTTGTTTGGTTAGACGACGTAAGGAAGCTTGTAGATCGATTGCTGGTTATCGCAGGCGAAGAAAATGCAGGCAGTGGCAACTTCCACAACGTGAAGGTGGGCATCATGGACATGGTTAGCACCAAACTTCATTGTCAACGACAACAAAGGTATAGGATATCTTATCAAAATCATCAACACCCTGCCTCCCAAATTCTGGAATGTAGCCGAGGGTCGAGGTTTGGTGAACGATATTATCAACAGGCTACCATTCGAAATGCACCTGTCAGGTTACCAGTACTGCGGTCCGGGTACGAAACTCGAACAGCGACTGGAAAGAGGAGACAAGGGAGTGAACGCACTGGACGCAGCATGCAAGGACCACGACATTGCCTACAATACTCACACCGATCTTGACGCACGTCATGATGCTGACAGAAAATTGGAGCATGCGGCTTTCGGGAGAATCGTCAGCAGAGATGCCTTGCTAGGTGAAAGGGTTGCTGCATTGGGTACGACCATCGCCATGAACAAAAAAGAAAAATTAGGGTGGGGATTGTAACTAAATAACACTTGTGGAAAAAAGCAACTTGTATAACCAACCTATCATCACTTCATTGCATTAATGGCAAAGCAGAGATTTTCTTTTACCCTTTCACGATATATAAATAACATACTATCACCATGAAGCCCAAAGGTGTCGTTTACCAAATACCCTACGCAAACCTAAAGTCTCTCGGAACATTAGATGGAATGCTCACCAAAAAGCAGCACGAGATTAAACATTCCTGCTTGGAAAAAAGGTCATGGAATGAAATTGCTGCTTAGCATTCCCAGTTAAGGAGGTTACAAGGTTCGCGAAAGCAGCAGAAGACTGGAGGTTTCATATTCAGCATCCCTGCTATCTTGGCAGCTTTGGGTGCTGTAGGCAGCTTGGCAGGAGGCAGTGCCGCCATTGCCAAGACCGTCACCGATGCCAAAGAGAATAAGGCCTACTTAGATGAGCAGAAACACCACAACCTGGCTATGGAGATGAAGGGGAAAGATGTGACCAAAAAGCGAAAGAACAACCTCGAAGCTTTGAAAAAGTTTAAAAAAAGAAGAGCTACTGTCCAACGTCGATATTGAATATATGATCGAATCGTTGGGGGTCAAGCCCTTCAGGGGCGTTTTCATATCTGATTCTCTACCCTCTGTTGTGAAGAAAAAATAGTGTGGTGTGGTTAACCTAGACAGTTACGAAAATCCAGGTACACATTGGATATGCTACCTCAAAGCCAACAACAACAAAGCATTTGTTTTCGATTCATTCGGAGGCACGCCACCTGCTGGGTTGGTAAAGTATCTCAGTGTTGTCAACCTCTACTACAGTGACGAACGCATTCAGAGTTTCAGCGATGTGAACTGTGGCCATCTCTGCGTTTCCATGCTTGTCTTCCTCTCACAATTAAATAACCCAACGATCGAGGTTTTCCAGAAAGCATTGTGGCACCTGAAGCACTATGGGGGTATTCCATCTCACAAGCGAGACTTCGCTTCTGAAACTCGCATTGCATGACGATATCATCTATCCTAAATCTATTGCTCTTCGTGCATTCTACAGCATGTACCTGATACCTAATGTGACGGTACACAACAATACCATCAAAATTGGCAGCGAAAAAATCAGCATCACTCCTGGCCAGTACAATCTGTATACCTTACAGGCTCAATTACCAAGAAGTGTACTGCTGTCGCAAAATACTGTAACTCGCAGGGTGGAACTGGTGTCTGCCACGGAAACCGTAGACCTGGGTACCATCGGAGAGCTTTTGGGATTCGAGAACAACACAAAGCTCGAACCTAGCATCAAGCACATCGGTGCTAACATTCCTAAATTTCTAGCCATCGAGACTCTGAACATACATTGCAATGTGGCAGAAGGTATGATCACCAAATCCTCGGACGGCATCCCAGGGAGTCACAAGCAGACAGGTATTATCGCTACGTTCAAACCAAACTCTGAGTTCATGGAGCCAATTATATACACACCCTCCCCACCGATATACTTTCCTGTATTTCGTAATCGCATAGACAACATAGAATTGGAAATTACCAACGAGAAGGGAGAGGTGGTTGATTTTGCAGGAGCCACGACCACTGCCGTCGTGGAGATTAACATATAATAAATAACCATCATGGAGCAAATCAAAAGTTACGAGTTGCAGTCCTTCCCTCCCAATCGTCGCACGTTTGCCAACCTCAATGAAGCGAATCGAGAGATAGAATACGACGTGGACGTCGGGGACGGGTTTATTCATCCTCACAGAGCTGATTTGTATATCAAGTTTGATGTTGTGAAGAGAGACAACGGCGAAGCATTCCTTGCCAATGCAAATTTAAGACTTGTAGATAATTTTGTGCCGTACCTGTTCTCGCAGGTGGAAGTTAGAAAGCATGGCACCGTCATCGATAGGGTTGACTACCCCGGGATTACCTCTACAGATGTGGGAATACTGAAACTCTCCAAGACCGATGCAGCATACTACCAGGCAGGGGGATTCGAAGCAGGTACAAAAATCAAAACTCAAAGTCACACAGTACTGTTTCCCATGCGCCTGCTTCCTGGCATCTTCTCCGACTACACAGAGATTATGTGGAAGGGTGGTTTGCGCGTTACTTTTCGCAGAAGCGCAAACGACAACAATGCGCTGATGCGTTACAACACCTTGAGTGCAGACGTTTCAGCACTTCCCAACACACTACCCGATTCTGCCAAGTGCATCATCCAGTCTATGAAGGTGTGCATGCCCGTAGTGGAATACGAAACTAACTACGCTCTCAAGTACAAAGCAGACATTTTGAAGAATCCCCAAGTACCCATCCAATTTTACGGTTACCAGTGCGTGCAGAAACCTGCTTCCGGCAACCATTTTAAATTTGACGTGACCACACAGTTTAACAGCATCCGGTACGATATGCCAGAGTTTGTGGTCGTGCTCTTCCAGACGGAGGAGGACAACAACCAAGAAAAATATTCGAGCCAGTTCGACAACTGCAAGATGAAGAACATCTACCTCAAAAATGGCAGAAATGAGATATTCCCGCGTGAGAACTACAACCTGAACATGGCAAACAACGACTACCTGAAACTTTACGAGGCATACGCAGCTTACAAGAGAGTGACCTCCGGCAACGTGGACGTGTACTACAACGCCAATAAGTTCATAGCTCGCAGACCCATGATCGTCATTAACACATCGAAGAGAAAGCAGGTAGTTGTTAACGATCGTACCAATATCAAAATTGTGTGCGAGTTCCATGACGCCTTGCCTGCCGATACTCTATGCATCGTTATTCTTATTGCAGAGAAAACTTTTGTGTATGATGTCAAGAATGAAAAAGTGACTGAACAGTTTTAGATGCAAGAAAAAAAATTGGATAATTCTATAAAAATCACACTAACCTTATATCCAAACATTCTTCACACATAAAAAAATCACTATACTATAGAAATTTATGACAATACTGAGTAGTGCCAACTTCTATTTGTAGGTTAGCTTCGCCTGTGAAATATCATATTGTGAAATTTTTGTGGAGTAAGTTGGCAACACTGCGAGCCGCCCCACTGCGGGCCCCCTCCAAAAAGTAGTGGGGGGCATTGAACCAAAGCCACGACATACATCATGAAAAGGGGGGCTCAAACATCGTAGCCGTTTACGCTGAGGGCCCACCCCACCTACGTAGGCGTTTACGTTGAGGGCCCACCACCTTACAAAAAAGGTCTCAAAATAAGATTGAGCAAAAAATAATGCTAGAACATCGTCAAATGCTATAAAATACATAAAAAAATCATCAAAATATGTCACAACTGAGGTTAAATACTAGGTTCACCTACAAGGGTTGCGTAGAAACAATTATTTTACACTTTATAGGTTATTTTAACCCGTAAAAGGCAGTAAAAAAAGTGAATAGGTTAAGTTATATCACGTAAGATCATGGCATACCTACAAAGAAGAGGCTCCATAAATGAGATTGAGCAAAAAATAGGATCGAACGCAATAAAATCCATAAAAAAATCATCAAAATATGTCACAACTGAGGCTAAATACTAGGCATACCTACAAGGAGGGTCGGTGAAACAATACCTTTCCACTACTTACGTTTCGTAGCGATTTTTTGAAATTCAGATCGCGAAATCGTACAACTTCCAATTCTGCGTGTTGGAAATTGTTCCGCTCAAAAAATAAGTGATACAATCACTCATTATTTAATTCCCTGAACTTCCGACAAATGGCACCACTGTCTATTTGCGAGATATCTCGTCGTAAGTACTCCATGTGGAACATGACGTAACCAGGAAGTGAAAGAGCAGGGGTATGTGCGTGTGCACAGGCCAGTTACGTCTTGTGCTTTATATCGCAAACAGTATTCACGCACTCCACTGCAAATGTTTCTCGGGCACGCAGTTTGAACTTTATCGTCTGGACGTATCCTTCACTACTTGTGATGAATTGCCGAGGTTTGTTGAATGTAAATCACGAGGCTTCGATGTAAAATACGCGTCGCAACAGGTCAAATATGGTACCAGTTGCCTAATTGACGCTAGTGTTGCCCACGGGACGAGACGGGACAGCATTTCACAGCATTTCCACGAGACGAGACAGGCAAATGTCTCGTCTCGTGGGCAACACTAATTGACGCATGGAATGGAAAGCGGCATTTAACAGTTTGCAGCAGGAGTGATATTGAAAATGGGCAAATGAGCTCCTTCAGATTCTAACCACGAGATATACGTACCCATGGGGATTTGTCTACCAAAAATGAAGGAAGTCGTCTCCTTTCAGAACCTGGAACTTTACTGCACATAAAACGAAGGTAGGCAAATGGATATTGTTGTTTTTTGGTGAATTGTAGTGTGAGTGGAAAATGCCGATGTTTACTTGACAAGAAACTTCGCAAATTACGTACGATTTGCATCAAGTTGTAAAAATAAGTATTTTTGTCAGCGACGAAGTTCTATCTTACGTCATACATAAATATATATATATACGTGTTTGCTAGATAAATGATAGTATTGAAATTTGTAAAATATCACGAAGCCGAAATTTGAATGCAGCACGTCGTATAATCAATGGCATGTCACATGCTTGTGACGTACCTCGTCCAGTTAGAACGTATAGACGAAAGTTAAAATGGTGATCTGAATACGCATGTAAAAAAATGTTTGATATTTGAAGTTCTATAACGTGTTCATTATTTTTTTGGAAAGACTTGCTGGGTTTTGTGAAACACGTCGGAAACATGTACTTGAACTAATCGTGACGAAGTCTTCAACAACGCAATTCCCTCATTTACCCCCTTTTTGGATTACGTCAATTTACTGGCAAATTGTGCGATGTAATTCAATTACTTAGTTTGGAATGAGCATCTAGGGCACTGTCAAAAAAAAAGTAAGAAAGGGTTGATGTAAAATTTGTCGCCAATTTCTTAGTGTGGCTTTTTTGCAGTTTATAAATGTATAATAATAACGACGACGGGCTTTTTGAAAGAGTAAAATCATTTTTGATTTAATCCATATCACAAAAATGGTTGAAGAGTAGATACGCAAAACAAGTTAACAAAAATTGTAGATTCTTCAATTTTACTTATTTCCAAATTTTTGAACCATTTTATTGAATAGATGTTTAAGATTATTTAAACTACAAATGTAAGCATAGTGATAAATGTGATAAAATTGTTTAAACAAATTGTATCTAGTCAACGTCAAAAAGGACGTAATTTGTTGTTCGATTTATATTCGCTAATATTATCCCAAATGTTATGAAGAACGTTGTTAATGGTTTACTTGACGTAATCTTGTTGCGGTAATTAGGAAAAGATTATATTCATCTTGTTGTTAATCTTTAATGTTGAATAAATTACGCCATTAAATTGTTAAAAATTTGACATCTGTGTTTGACTTCATTTACGCTGAATTTTTCCTTAATCACTACGTGCTTCGATGATATAAAACGAAGCGTAAAAGAGGCATTTGTAGCTAGAAACAATTGTAATTTTTGGTGAAAGTAGATAAACCTAGATTATCGTAAGCTTTACCGTATCATATAACGCATTTTGGAAATTTGTGGCAGTATTACGTTCTTTATTTTCGGAATCAGCTTGTAATCGGCAGTATTCTGGTGTTTATTCCCAAATTGAAGTTAAGAATAGTGAAGTTCATAGGTAACTTTGAGGTGTCGCGAAAAACGTGACAACCTCCACCCGATTGATTTTGTAACTTCCACCAAGGTGCTTAAACCGACCACGGCCTTTGAGGTAGTAGAATAACGATCAATCCCAGTCAGGACTGTAAAATAAAAGCACCTTGCGAACTTCAACGTTACAGTTTCTTTCTAATTCCTATTTGTTAATAATTGGAAACTACAAGAGTATTCAGAGTAATACAGTATGATGCATATTTCTGGTACAATTTTTCGAAGTGAAAGTTAGATTGGTTATTGTTTCATGTGTGTTAATTAAAGTGCATGATTGTAGAGTTAATGATTTCTTTCTCTAGGTACTTGAACAGCAATCTTGAATATCGACTTATTGTTATTTTGGAAAACTGGTTTTAAAGGATTATTGTTTTCGTAATTGTCTGCCTATTGGCAATCTCGAGTGGATTTGTGAAAGAGGTTCCGTAGAACCTTGAAGTGTACCGTATCCTTGGTATGTATTTGAACCCAAATATTTTGTACGTTCTGCGATCTACTAAAATTAACATCCAAGGTTTTTTTCCCTCGGACCTAGTATCGCGCTAAGAAGCAGAACGTTGTAAAATTCCTGGTAGAAGCCCATGGTTTATAACTGCCAGAAATACAAACTTCATCACAGTAAGGTGGTCAATTTTTGTGTATGTGTGGTTGTGCCCTTTTGGATAAATAAATTTTGAATTATTTTTCCCAAACATGTGCTTCCGTTCTCTCAAGGGAAGTTCAACTCTCTCCGCGCACAGGAGTCCTGGCGTGACTAACTACTCTAAATATCTGACGAGACTTGAATGTGTACGCTGAACACTTTCCAGGCTAGAAGTGTGGACGGAACCTTGCTGCCCTCTAGTGTACTGTCGCCTCAACATTTATCACTCACAAAAGGAGCATCAAGTGGCGTAAGCCAAAAAACAGTGGCGGAGCAATTGGATTCTGCGAAAATCACGATAAAAGTAATTTAATATAGATTACGTGTACGTACATCGAGATTCTTGTCACAAGCTTGCGTCTTGTCATAGATCAATTTGAATCTTCGCTGCGGCAGAGGCTTGAGGCACACAAACTACCCGTTTTGGATTTCTCAAGAAATTGAATACGCCTACTAATGAATAGATAATTGAAGCAGCTGAAAACTTAGTAGAAACATATAACAATGACTAGAGGATCAATTGGAAAATGAACTGCTTCAGTTCAAGGCTTTTTACCATAGTTTCAAAAAGATGATGAGGAAAATGAAAAAGTAATTAGTCTGGAGAGCTGGATGTATACACTCCTCCTATAAAGAAACGTCAAAGATTGTCTTTCTAATATCGAGGTCGCTCTAAGAATGTACCTGTCACTTATGGTCACAAACAGCAGTGGAGAGAGGTCATTTTCAAAATTGAAGTTGATCAAAAACAGGCTTCGAAGACAGGCTCAACGTTTTGGCTTTGCTTAGCATTGAAAGTGATATTTTAAGACAACTATGTTATGAAGTAGATTCATTAGTATGAAGTGTAGGCGCAAACTAATTAGCCACTAATATTATTTGACACTTTCATATTACGCCTGATTGTTTGGTAAAGTACTGTATTTGAATTTAATAGAAGTAAAATTTGCTTCTTTGTTACATTCTCTTTTTTATCTTGCATTTCCCTAACATGTTTACTTAAAATTACAATATGTTATTTTTAAAATTAAAATATTATTTTCAAAATAAATATTATTTTAAAAAAAATTCCCTCCGGTAGGGGTTTCACCACAGGTTCAGCCTAGAGGTCTACAGATTCTGAATATGGCCCTGGATAGCATGCACCATACTCTACCCACTGCACTGCTCCAAAACGTAATGCAAACGGTGCAGACACCAATTGCAATAACTGACACAAAATGAACGAAGTAGATGACTCAGTGTTTCACCTGGTAACCAACTAGACACGTGAGTGTAAAAATAAACAAAAAGTTAAGCAAACTAGACGGGGCTAATATATTCAGTGTCTGCACCTTTAGCACTACGTTCAGGATCGATGTATAGTGTGGTGTATGATCACGTGGTACGTGCTAATCAATCAATTGAACGTCAAAAGCAGCAGACAGGCATTTGTTGAATATTCTGATCTTGAATAACTCCGTATTAGATACACACAAATTCCTTGCAACAGGTTGGCAATAGGATGCACCTTCGCTACACAAAGTGTCAAAGAATGCAGCAATCTAGACAAAGCTAATGTTAGTGTTAAGGCTGATAAGTGAAGCGGACATCTCTAAAAATAACTTCTCGCATAAATTTGAAATGACGTAATACGAGTTACGGGCTCATCTTTGCTAACAAAGGTCCACATACGAATTTAAACAGACAAAAACTTAACACACAAAACTAAGAGTAAGAAACCTACTTTTCGTACAACAATTATTAAACATCCTTATAAAAATTCATCTTTTTTCAGAATCAACCCTCTAGATGACACCCTATCTTTCCTAGTTCACTTCATCGTTCCAAACAAAAAAAATACCAAAAGCAGTCGTGGTGGAATTCTAGATGCCGAATCGAAAGCTTCTCCTGTGACTTTTAACAACTATTTCAAAGTATCCAACCAATCGGGGAATCCGTTTTCAACATCTGTCTGCATCTGCAATGGAATCACATGGCAAAATGTGGAATTACCATGTTGTATGCACGCGTGTATTTAGTTACACCAAATAATAGACTATATACGTATATAACTTAATTTACCACTGAGATTTCGAAAGTATCAAACATATTGACCGTAACTTGCAAATGTTTCACTAAGCAGAAAAACACTTTCACATCCCGTCTGGTTAGAAATAGATAGATGTTTGTGTCCACCATTTCGTATGGATCCATTGTTGGATATATCTCAGAAATCTAGCTCTAGGGGTTGGTTTCTTTTATTGATTATAACAGGAAAACGATCATTCGATCGGGAAGATGAATATACCATCAAGCATATTATTCATAGTTGTTTCAACTCGACAAATGTGCACTTCATCCTATGATATTTTGCGAAATATTGCACTAGTATTGGTGTACTTTCAATGGTATACTTTCATTTTCTTGACACCTGTAGACAGAGTGACGGCAAAAAAATATATACTTCATGCCTTCATGATTGCGAGTGTCTACCAATCGACTGCTGGTGTCACTCGCACCAGAGGTAGGTGACCATCCATCCAGTTACTAGGTGACGTGTGTTGACCACGAAAAACCCTCAGTAATTTTTGTACGTTTTAGATGATCTGGTTACTTTACTCATTCGTAGCCACCCAAATTCCTCACGATCGCAGGTGGCCACCGGTCCCATAGACAGGCCGAAACTCAACACCGTATCAATCCCTAAGATTGTATGTTTATTTTATTAAGTCTCTCTGAACGCTTCATGTTGACCAGGGCATTCACTTGTTTTTCTCAGCTGTCTCAAGCCTCTTAGGCATGTTTACAATGCATTGTGTTGTGCCATGCAAACCTCCTGAGCATTCAGGAACAGGTAACACTTCTGGTTTTAGAGTCAGCGGTTTGCATGGTAGCAATTATGATAATCACACGATTCGGCGATTCGGCATCGAGGAAGAGCTCGATGGCCAGGGAATATAGAGGTGAGACAAGCTGGGAGGTGACTGACTTTGGAGATTGAGTGGAGAGAGTGAAGGTGGTCAGCAAGTCAGTAGGTGAGGAGTACTACAACGCTCTGGTCAACAAATAGGAGACAAGCTTACAGAGGACTTCGCTATTTTCATTCAGCTAAGAGACTTCAGTTAGACAGGTAATTATCCTACACCCAGCCATGATACAGGTTCAAAGGTTCACAAAACACAACGAGTGTCCATTGTCTTTTCAGTAGTTTAATTCCTTTGTGTAATTTGTACCTTTCGCATGCCAAGCAATAACTCGTCATGTCAATGACGAGTGGTCTCATCAAGAGGATGAATGATGAGTAGTTTACATCACCACATCGATTAACTGGTTAACCTGCTAGATAGCCTTAAGATCCCACGAACTTTAAGGTTCGTTACGTGGTCGAGGTGCTGGGATTTTCATTTATTTCACCATGAACTAAATGAAAATTGAAATATTAGTTTTTATAACCAGTTTTATTCAAACCCACCCCCAACGATAGCTCGTTACGTGGTGGAGAAATGAAAAGAAATTTTTAACCAGTTTAAATTCAACCCCACCCCAAATATTGACACATGGTCAAATCCCACCCCAAAATTTTGCTCATTTATTTAGTTTCGTTAGTATGTCCTTGCCATATTTTATTTTGAAAATACATAGGGCTTAAAGTTTTTTTGCATTAATGGGGGGGAGAAGAATTTACTTGTGCCATGATAGATGTCGAGCTTTCACCTTGCTGATGAACTCGACGAAACATTAGATCAATTATTAGATATAGCACGAGGAACTACAAGTTTTAAATTAGATGTCAGCGGTCCAGCTGCAAGTTCCACCCCCAAATTTAAACGTAGCCCAATTTTAACTAGACGCCTTCAGCGAGAATTATTGGAAAAACAGAAATGTGAACCACAATTAGAACAACAAGATCAGGATATTAGAGATTTAGACCAAACACAATTCGCAACGATGGCTCAGTCGCAGTTTGTCCCCCCAACTATTTTAGAGGGTATCCCATTTCAGGGGATAGCCGGGGAGGATGTATCAAAATTCTTAGATAAAGTGGATAGCCTTGCCATATTAAATGGATGGAACAATGCCCGTAAGCAGGAATTATTTCCAGCCCTTCTGGCCGGGCCAGCGTTACGATGGTACCAGACCTGGAAAGATGGTACAGAAAATCAAGAAGTTTCTTACGAGGTGATACGGCAAAAAAGTAAAGACGAATTTACAGGGTCCTTGGATCAACTCCAGATCGAGGAACAAATTCGATATAGATTACACAAGGAAACTGAGCCAGTTACGAATTATGTTCGGGACAAACAATTACTTCTACTCAAGGCAGACCCCAAAATGAGTGTTCAACAACAGATCAAACAGATCATTTTGGGATTACAGGTGGATTATATGAAAGATATCCACCATAAAGAGTATGAGTCCGTGCATGGGTTACTTAAGGACTTAAAATCCTTTGAAAAACTTCAGTTCTTGATGAGGCAGCGCAAGCTGAAAGAACTGAGGTACGAAGATCAAAGAGAGAGTTTATTCTCTCCTTTGCATAATACACCAACTTTTCCGCAACAGCAGCAGATTTTACTGCAGAGTAACAATCTGACTACTGCTGAGTCTGCGCAATCGCGACCCACTTCAGACATTGAGGCAAAATTCAAAGCATTGCAAAAGGAGGTTGAGCAATTAAAATTATTTAATAATCCTCAAAATACCAAAGCTCAAGTCCAGGCTCAGGAAACTGGTCTGGAAGCGAGATTAGCCAGTCTCACTTTGAGATTGGATAGCATGGAGGATCAAAAACAGAACCCTGGCACCGACTCATCTACTCCAAAACAATTTAGAGAACCTTATTATAGGGATAATTATCAGTCAGGTAATAATTATAGAGGCTCCTATCGGGGTAATAATAATAGACGACAATACAATAGGGGGTACAGGAATGGACGTAATAATAATGGTAACAACTCAGATCGCAATAGGCGATATGGTAATACCCAACAATGGCGAGGACGTGGAAACTTCCGCGGACAGAACTCGCGGGGTTCCTCGTCTTCAGTAGGGCGAGACCAGGAAAACAGGAAAGAGCAACGGGGGAGACCACTCTGCTCAATTTGTAATTACCCTAATCACACAGCAGCCACTTGTTTTCAGAACACGGAGGCTTTAAACGAACAGTGACTGCCCATAGAAGAGACGTATGCGCAGATTTCGTTGGCAAACAAATATCAGTCTCTACTTTCCCCTATGAGGAACTAATATACATTAACGCAGTGTTAGGGGGACAACGTCAGAGGTTTCTTGTGGATTCCGGAAGCCAAGTATCTGTTACCAGTGATCGAGGTATTCCTTCAACCGCGAAACGTTTCAAAATTCATACGGCCATAAGGGGAGTAGCAAAAGAACAAATTGAAATTAAAGAGATTGTCCTGTTAACATTTGCAATAAACGGCCGCAATTTTACCCATCCTTTTCGGATGATTCCAAATTTTGAACATGGGACAATCCTAGGAAATGATTTTTTAAGAGCTCATAAGGCAAATTTGGATTTTGATCAAAATCGACTCACATTGAGGAGATTTGGTACTCCTCCGCGGAACCAGTTAAGGACGGAACACAGAAAAACCTTTGACGTTTCCATAAAAGTTGCTAGTCTGATCAGGGATTTATATGTGCCGGAATTTGTAACTTCCAGACAAATTAGAATCAAACCTAGATCTCATTTGTGTATTCCTGTCAAATTGACAAATTCTAATAATCAAAATTTAACTTATTTGGAACCAGATTTACAGTTTCAAATGGACACAGGCCGAATGGTGCCTCGAGCCATTGTAAATCCGGAGTCATTTTTAATTTGGATTACTAATCCAAGTTCTTACAAAATTAAAATTAGGAAAGGGGCACGCTTAGGTACCGCAGAGGCATGGCAAAATCCAGTACCAGCTTCGCGTCATATTGCAGATGACGAAGGACCTAACGTTATGGTGACTAAGGAGACTGACACCGTGACAAAACCAGTACACGACATTACTAAATTTGACATCAATCCAGCATTGGAACAGGATCAGAAATTGCAACTTAGACAATTATTAGAGAAGTATGTAGATGTATTTTCTTGGTCTGAGCAGGACATTGGTTGTGCCACTAATTATACGCATCGTATAAAGTTAAAGGACGATTCGGAATTTCACGTCCCAGCCTACCCTATACCTGTACACCTGCGCAAGGAATTTAATCAGCAAATTGACAACTTGCTAGAAGCAGGGGTCATCAGTCCTACAACATCACCGTACAATTCACCAGTTTTTCTTGTCAAGAAGAAATCAGGAGCTTATCGCATGGTGCAAGATTTTCGATTGCTGAATGCCAGGTCCGTTTTCGACGCAGTTTCAATTGGAAACATTTCAGAGATATTGCACAATATGGCCGGTAAGAGCTACTACTGTAGTGCTGATCTGAAACAAGGATTTTTCAAATTCCTTTAACAGAACAATCGAAAAAGTACACTGCCTTTACTATACCAGCCAGGGGACAATTTGCGATGAATTTTACACCTATGGGCCATGTGACTTCTCCTGCGGCAATGACCCGAAGTGTTCAGCTCGCTACAACGGGGATGAACGACAATAACTTTGCCTTTTATATCGATGACATGTTTGTTTTTGCCAATACATTTAAGGATATGTTGGTGAATTTAGAGAAAATGTTTCAATGTTTACGATCTGCCGGATTGAAATTGGCTGTACCTAAATGTTCATTTGGATACTATGAGACAATTGCCTTGGGCCACAATGTGGGCAAATGTGGCTATCGTATAAGCGATAGAATACTGTCATCCATTAAGAATTATAAGGTTCCCACCACCACGAAGAAGGTTAAAATGTTTTTAGGTCTTTGCAGCTACGTGAGGAAATATGTCAAGAATTTTTCTGATATCGCATCACCATTACAGGGTTTAATTCGTAAGGGCAAGAAATTTACATGGGGTCCTGAACAACAATCGGCATTTGAGAAATTAAAGGAAGCTCTAATTACTGCACCTGTTTTGTTACCGTACGATCCAGCGAAGAACACCAAGGTTTTCACCGATGCTTCATCTCATGCGGTTAGTGGCGTATTAATGCAGCCCAATGCAGAAGGAGAGTACTTGCCATGTGCGTACTGCAGTAGAACGTTGACCGACACTGAAAAAAGATTGAGTGTTATTGAGCAAGAATTAACAGCAATTTTACATGGTTTCAAATCATTTAGATTTATCTTGTTGGGCGCCATTTTGATTTATACACGGACAACAAAGCAATTACGTACATTAGGACATCCCGTAATTTGAGCTCAAAGCTTCTTCGATGGAGCAACCTTTTGGAGGATTTTTCATTCACTCCTATCCATGTTAGAACTACGGAGAACATCGCCGATCCCCTCAGCAGAGAATGTGGAGAAAATGTAGAGGATGGCAACACTGAAGAGGACATTACCGAACCCAGGACACTTACTTTATTTGATGCAACCACAGATGTCGCGGAACATCAGAGACAGGATTCATTTTTTGGCCCAATTATTAAAGTTTTGGAGGACCCGGACAGGGACGATGGAACATTACCTCTATACATCCAGAGCCAGGTCTATCATCATGTGTTGGAAGATGGATTATTATATAGACAGCAGAAATTAGGAGCTACTACCAAGAAATTATTATGCATTCCCATGACGTTACTTGATTCTGTGATTGAGACACTCCACGCTTCACCCATAGGAGGTTCTCATCTTGGGTTTACCAAGTGTTACAATGTGGCCTTACCACGAATTTATTTTCCAAATATGAAGTTATTTATACAGAGGAAAATTAGGGAATGTATTACATGCCAGCAGAATAAACGCCGTCCAGGGCTACCAGCAGGAGAACTGTGCACTTTTCCCGCACAGAGGCCATTTCAGCGGATTTGTCTAGATTTTTCAGGTCCATATCCTCCTTCATCCAATCTTCGTCATCGATACATAATCGCTGCAACAGATTTTGGGACGCGCTATTTAATAGCCAAACCAGTTGCAGATTGCACGGCCAGTACAGCAGCAGAATTTGTGTATGAAGAGATCGTGTTACGCTACGGAACCCCACAGGATATTTACACCGACCGTGGATCAGCATTTAAATCTAAGCTTTTCCAGGAACTTGGCAATAAATTGGGAATCACCATCAAGTTTTCACCAGTCGGTCTACATAATTCTATAGGTCTTTCTGAACGGAACCACGGGGTATTGCAGAGTATAATGAAGTGCTATGTTAATTCAAAACATACAGATTGGGTCCAATATTTACAGCCAAGTGTATTCAGTTATAACACCACCAGGAATCAGAATTTGCGGTATAGCCCATTCTTTTTAGTACATGGATTCCAACCTACTTTTCCCTGGGAGCTTGCATTACACACACCAAGCTGTGAAAATGTGGAGAATGATGTACGGTTCCGAGTATTGGAAAAAGCAAGAACCAATGCTACGGATAACTTAGCAAAACGTCATGTTGAAGTGAAGAAATATTATGATCAGAAGAGGAAACAGATCAAATTTCAACCAGCCGATAAAGTATTAATTTTTGACAGCACCCAGAAAATTGGAACCGCACGGTGCTTTTCAGGTATTTATAAAGGCCCAGCCACAGTTATTCGAGAAGAGAATCCCAATACATACCTGGTGGAATTCCAAAACAAGCGCGGAAAGACAGTAGTGGACTCTATTGCCGTCCAGAGACTCAAAAAATATTATGCGCCAGATGACGGTGAAGGCGAAGAGAATTTGGCAGGTGAAGATGAAGATCATCAAGAGCACAACGCGGACTCACGCGCAGACAATGGTCACTAAAATTGAAAATTTATATAAGTAACAGGTTTAACATTTTAATTTCACTTGCGTGACATAATAATAATAATTTATAATAAAATAGCACTAATAATATTAAAGATTAAAAGCAGACTTATTATTTAATAATGTGCCGTAGGCACAAAAGTATTTGCAGTATGTAATAATACTCGCTCAGCGAATACATCACTAGAATTTTATAGTTACTCTTCAGAAGAAGGTATATGATTATATTAGCAAAGTTTATTTTAAGCGCCAGTTATGAGAATATTTATAGTATATGAATATGTAGATGTCGACATCAAGATTTTTTTTGCGCTCCTATAACAAGTATTTTCCTTCGGATATTGGATAGCTACCGATAATCCTGGAAATCCATTCTGCCATCGCAGAATGATAATGAGTAAACCACAACGGTTTTAGTTTCAAGCTTTGCCACAATAATATGCTAAGCATATTTTAGAATGAGTAGAGAGAATTAAAGATTCTTCAAGTTTTAGTGATGTTAGTATTTTAATGCATTTAAAGATCGCATAAATAATAATTATTATTTTATTTCAGGTAGTCAGGAGTAAATCAGTCTCAATTTTTTTCCATACCTTGTACCTCAGTACGGTTCGATTGATTTTAAGTATGTAAACATAAAAATAACACCTGAAATTAAATAAGATAAGTTTGCAGTAAAATTTAAAATAAGATAAGTTAACCAGTGCTAATAAATTTAGAGAATAAAAAAATAAATATTAAATAAATAAATTACGCAGATAAATTGAGCCTAGAGTCAGAAAATAATTAAAAGTTGTGTTAAACTATCTACTAATTAAACTAGGCAGGCTTAAAGTACGTGTTAGCTTTGAAGAACTGTTTGTTTTGATCGCCTAAGCAACATGAAAATCATTGCGATTTTAGTTATTTTAAACGAATTACTTCCACACGTAAAAGCTTCTAATTTTATTTATCTGTTGAACAAGTCCTTTGACTATCCTTATAATATAATTACAATTTTATTATTAACAACATTTATTATTAGTATTTTTATAATTTTCATAATCTGTTATTGTCAATGTCAACGCAAGAAATCTATTACTTATGACCATGAGTGTACCAACGAATTACCGTTAAGCAAATTTAATGATTCACCGTCCATTGATCAGATTTACGACGATGTTGCACCGATGGTTGAAGTGGTACCATTAAAAACGAGTAACCCGCCAATTCCCCCACCCTTGCCGCAGTCCATTATTATTCAACCTAGAGTACAACTAGCAGTTCAAGATGTATCCAGAAATAGTTTAGTCACTAAAAACGACAGTATAGATTTGCCCAAGAATATTTTATCCGTTAAAGATAGAGTTCAGACATTTACCGTAAGCAAGGATCCTAATTTTGTTCAAAACAGTCGCAAAATGGAAAGTGAATTGCCTATTTTACCCTGTGTTCAGCCAGTTGTCAAAGTTAAAGAGTCATTTGCGAATCAGTCACCAGTAAAAGTCGAGAAAGTTTCAAGTGTTACTTTAAAAGCAGAAAGTAAGCCAAATTTTCAGGATTCCGAACCTGTTGTATCGTTCACAGACCATATTTTCTACGACTTCACGTTCGCCTAGAATTTTTATATTCATTACGATTCAAATTTTAAGTATAATTCATTTTTTACGTTTGATTGTATCTTATGCAAGGTTTATTAGTCATTTAGTTTGCTAACAGCTTCCCAACTGTTGTTATTTTACGAGCACGGAAGTGTTCAAGTAAACACGCTGTCGCAAGCGCAACGAAGTTTTTTCTCTTTATATCCCATTTATTACGTCATTTCAAAGTCCTTGACTTTCATTTCGATTCTCGCAGCGCTTACTAGACTTTGTTTGTAGTAATTTAGAGTTTTGTAAACATTTACGCGTCACTCAATGTATCAGCGAATCATGGCGTTGCATTTTCTTCCTCCGTTCCTTTGCCCCCTGTCCGGAGCAGCGATTTTTCCCCTCCACCTATCCCGAACGGAACCCGAACTTACCCGAAGATGTCGACCGAACACGACAAGCGAGCCTACGATTTTCCTCGCTGTAGAGAAATTAGTTCAGTCCTTCCAAGCGACAACGAAATTGCAACTTTGCAGGAACTTTGTCAGCGAATTCCATTCTCCGCACGGTAGCTCTCTCCCGAGTACTTTGAACACGCTGGAAGCTCAGAAACACTTACCATAGGCTTTGCATATTTTCTCGCATCAGTGGCGGTCGTCCATTAAAATTTTATGGGATCAGTTTAGTTACGCATATAGCCATCAGAAGTTGATTTTCACGATAGATCGTTATGTCAACAATGTTAGGGATATTTTGTCTTACATAGGTAAATTTTGCCATAAAACGTCGCATTTATGCACTTCAGGTTAATCACGACCAATAATTTTACAAAGGAACAACAAGATGATTTTTTGCGTTTTTCTCGCAACATTTTCCCGTTTTTCATAGAGATATTTATAGTAAGTAAATTTTTGGGAAATTGACGCATTTTTTCATTATAATCAGGATAAAGTCAAACGAAATTTCGATAAATCAGGGAAATTTTACAAAAGGGCAAATTTTAGCACTTTAAGCACTTAGAGTAATCAAAATTTGTCAGCAACATACCCAGGCTAAGCCTCGGTGATTGGCACAGGCATGTGCAGCAAAAGTCGCCACGGCATCGTTAGCCTTTCCAAATTTAAACAGTGTGGTTTACCACAAATGTTAGCATTTGAGAAATTATTATTATTTATTATCAGGAAATTTAACTCACTTACCCAATTTGCACCTTATTCGACAATGCAGCAATAAATTCATTACTTCTTACTGATTAACTTCATATTAATGTTAGTACAGTAGGTAATAACTATTAATTTGTATTTATATTGTAATATATAGCATAACTATTTTCTATCTATTTTGTTTGGACATACCTAAGGAATTGACACACCATTCTTATGTGAGTCAAGTATACTTTTCCGCGGCGGGTCTGTTTTCACTACCAAGTGATTTGAGGTATACGGCGGACTCAAGAAGTTTTGAGTGGTTAAATTTCTTTTGTTTAAAGAAAATTTGAAATTGATAAAGTTTTTATTATTTTTATTGTGTTTCAAATTTGAATTTCACTTTTTTAATTCCCTGATGCTATATTTTGTTACCACCTGGAGTTTCAACGAAACTCAGAAGTAGCATTTACTGAAATTTTGTCTTACATTGCATATTTATGAACCACGGCAAATTGCACCGGCCTATTGTTTATTAGGAGGCCATTAGAGGCTTGTCAAAGCAACCTCTTAGGACACTAATAGCTTGCTTTGCGCAACACAAATTTTATTTATTTTAAGGGTTCACAACATAATAATTCATTTTATAATTTTCAACAGAATTTAGAACATGCTTGCAACACTTATCTTTGTTTATTAATTCTACATTTTGTAATTTTGAAGTGAAGTCTATTACTGACAATAAATTATTTCAGTTTATCAGAACACGCAATGGTATTTTAATATCAGGTTCAGGTCAATTTATTGTTATTCAGAATTTGAATAATAATTTGAACACGCACAGATCAATTCAGTCGCAGATTATTGTGGATCAACAAATTTTACACACAAGAATTTTAGCTTTCGAACAAGTAAAAATGAAGGAAATTGAGTTACTACCTAATATTCCCAAGAATTTATCTGATTTTACTATTCCCCAATGGACTCCGCTTGAACTTGCTTGAAAGCAACTTAATCAATCAATTAGTAAGAGCATCTCATTTCAGGAATTAGTCCTAAACCCTTTGCCCATGTCTATATTAGTTTTGTTATTTGGAATGTGTTATTAACCTCAACCCTAGGATATTATTTTTTAAGCATCATCAGCTTGCGAAACAGATTCATTTAGAGCAGCGCAGTAATAATTAATAGGTTAAGGCAACACATTAATCATGGACATTAATATTTTAATTACAGTTGGATATTTTATTTAAATTTTCCTTATTTATTTTCAAAGAGTTATGGCAATTATTTTTATTTATTTATTTAATTTATTTTATGTTGATGAGACAATTTAATTTGATTTTAAAGAAAAGGCAATGGAAATTAGTTGGTATTGGGTACTTGTATGAACATGAATTATACATTTCCTATCCTTCATTATTTCCTTTCTTTGTCATAATTTTTCCTTTTAACCTAACCTGTCTATACGGAGCACCATGGACACGCAATGCCTACACCATCCATGGGACATCCGCAGGCAGTCTACTATTACCAGGCAGAAATACTTATTACTATTCTACGAGGGAGACATGCAGACATTTCTAATTATTACCACACGGAGACTACCTTTTACAGGAAGGATGTAGTCAACCATACATTTCCCAGTATAGCGGACTATACATTATCAACAACACCTAGTGATGGAGCTAGATAAAATTTCCCTCTACACTGTTTGCAGTTCAAACAACAACTTTTCCCCATCTCCCAAGTTCTACGGGTAATTTACCACATTTTTACATTACCCCAATGCAGTCAAGACGACAAGCAATCCAGAAAGAAGAAGAAGCATAGAAAGCATACATTCTACAAACAGCAGTTCCGGTCACAAACAATAATTACAGAATTGTGCTACAGTGTTTCTACACATACACATGTGAGCTCCTATCATGTGTATTTATTTGGTTATTTAACATGCATTATGGGAAACAATACTTTTCCATAGCCCTTATACACATTTTCAGTTTTGTGCCATGCATGAGAACCAGTTTTATATGCATTCAAGTTTACATTATACTACAAGGAAGCGACAAGCGACAGTGGTGTTAATTGACCAGTGCATCAATTAGTGCATAATTTTGTTTTAAGAAGAAGCTTTTACAATGGATATCCAATTGCACATGCAAGCTATAACAAGCATAGCTACAGTACTTTCAAACATTGCAGACAGTATGCTTTAGTTTTATGCAAATGTTTTTTCCAAACAGTTAATTGTGTTTCACCAACATGGTACATAGTTAAAAATACAATTGCACATTGGACATTTTCTCATATTTTCAATCAGAGTAGACAGTTGGTAAAATACTGCAAGATTATTTTTTGGTGTGTGTGCAGTCATACAAAGGTATTCACCAAGCCATATATATGTATACAATGTACAGATTAACGTAGAAAAGAAAATTGAACGCTATAGTTATGTTTTACCAGCAACAGTTATCAGTGTATCCAATTATACGCATTGAATATTGTATTATGATACATTGGAATGTGCAACATAGCTGTGCAAGTTCAGATTCAACGATGTTAGCAGTGCACTGGCTACGTAGTTAGCTCAACGTATTACACAGGCTTTAACACAAGACAAAACATTGAAATATATATATTGTGTCAATAATTTACATGCTTATTTTGGACGAATGTGACTATTCACATTTTATAGACTTACGTGTGTACCCTTGTCAAGGTTTGTAGTGTATTTATGGACTCCACTCTTAAGAAACAGTGGGAGCTATGTTTTGTTTTGCGAAGACGCTCCAGCCAACCGTTTGCCTCGCTGACGACACAGTGTAGTTACCGCTTGGCGAGGCATCACAGACTATTGACTAGGCGCTGGCGGATGAGCAATTCAACATAATAAACATTACGTACGCACAAATGTCGTACATTAAGAGTTTTATCGCTTAACGACACGAACCTTTGTGATTTCTAGTCTTATAATATTATATATTATTGTTTTTACATCGTATAAACATACGAATTTGTTAGTATTAAGGCTATTATTCATTATAAAGTTTAGGGAATAAAAATTTTCTTTCTTTCGGGATACGGCAAACAACAGACAGTTATGGTGGATTTCTTTGGTATATTTCGTTTTTTAAGAAAATATATGGAATTGGCGAACCTGAGTCATGTCAAGCTTTGCGATTTGACTTTTAAATTTTCAAAGGAGAAAATTTTTCTCAGTCGGGGCGAACGTATCAATCCCTAAGATTGTATGTTTATTTTATTAAGTCTCTCTGAACGCTTCATGTTGACCAGGGCATTCACTTGTTTTTCTCAGCTGTCTCAAGCCTCTTATTCATGTTTACAATGCATTGTGTTGTGCCATGCAAACCTCCTGAGCATTCAGGAACAGGTAACACTTCTGGTTTTAGAGTCAGCGGTTTGCATGGTAGCAATTATGATAATCACACGATTCGGCGATTCGGCATCGAGGAAGAGCTCGATGGCCAGGGAATATAGAGGTGAGACAAGCTGGGAGGTGACTGACTTTGGAGATTGAGTGGAGAGAGTGAAGGTGGTCAGCAAGTCAGTAGGTGAGGAGTACTAAAACGCTCTGGTCAACAAATAGGAGACAAGCTTACAGAGGACTTCGCTATTTTCATTCAGCTAAGAGACTTCAGTTAGACAGGTAATTATCCTACACCCAGCCATGATACAGGTTCAACGGTTCACAAAACACAACGAGTGTCCATTGTCTTTTCAGTAGTTTAATTCCTTTGTGTAATTTGTACCTTTCGCATGCCAAGCAATAAGTCGTCATGTCAATGACGAGTGGTCTCATCAAGAGGATGAATGATGAGTAGTTTACATCACCACATCGATTAACTGGTTAACCTGCTAGATAGTCTTAAGATCCCACGAACTTTAAGGTTCGTTACGACACATACAAACATTAACCCATTAGTGCATAGTGTGCAATATATTGTACATTCATTAATATTCTTCTATTCTTCCATCAAACTCTTAAAATGATTCTGTATTTGTATAAGACGGTTTTCGGAACATCAAGAATCACATTTTTAGTAACGTCCTGGCAATTGTGATTGTTTAAGCTGAAGAAGAAGAAGAAGTTTTAAAAATGGCTCAAAGAGATTTTCAAGTAACACGCACGGGGTAAGCAAATTTCAAATTATAAATTTTATTTTACATTTCATGTAACTATTTTTTGTTTACCAGGAAGCTGTGTATTGCATGTTTGTGTATAGTCAATATTTGCACAAAGAATCGGTTTACATAGATATCTGGAAACAATAAAAGTTAGGTGTACAATATATTGTACGCTATGCATAGCAACCTCTTGAAAGCCATTGTTTCATGATTGTGGCTTGCATTCTGCTTGAAATATTGCACTAGCTTTTCCTTCATGATTTTTTTATGTAATTGTTTAGTCTTGTTATACAACAATGTATGTAGCTTGTTATTGGTTTTTGTTATAAAATAATGAAATTTATTCATAAAGAGGGCATATACTGTTCTCGTTTTTTACTTCAAACACTAATTTATCAATACGTGCATATGTTCTTTTTCTCAATAATTTTTTCTTTTTTTCAGGTTGAATGTGCACGAATTTCTACCGAATGATCAAAATGTAATTTTGTTTGAATCTGTGTTACCTGGGAGCATCATTACGAAGCCACTATGGCCGCCCAAGTCTCCCGATCTCACTCCGCCGGACTATTTCCTCTGGGGATTTTTGAAGTCTGCGGCCTATACATATTGTGTTATCTTTTATAAAATCAGCTGATATTCCTCCCAATGCAGAACATAAAGTTTTTTTGGCAATTATTTCACCTCTGTAGCTCTTATGAAAGAGCTATCTGCATATGGCATATGCGCTACAGGGACAATACAGGATGGAAGAACAATGAAATGCACTCTAGTGGAAAAGAAGGACATGAGAAAGAAGGACAGAGGAGAGCATGATTATTGTTCGTGTGATGATGTACTTCTTGTATGGTGGAACGACAATAGCGTCGTTACCCTAGCTAAAAACTTTGAGGAACTCTCAATTGGCCAAGCCAATCGTTGGTCTAAGGCAAAAAGAGCAAAAATTACAGTCACGCAACCGATTCTTAACCGTTGACTAGACAATTATTTCGTAACAAAGAAACAAAAGAAATGTAATTTTGTTCTATTGCTTTCATAAATATATTTATGTAGATCTCTACTACTTAATAAATAGTAGTGATATAAGTAAAAACAGCAGCTGCATTAGTAGTAGTATTAGTAGTAATTATACTAATTAATTAATTATAAGTATTATTAATTAATTAATTAATGAAAGTATAATAAGGAAATCCATGATTATGAAAGAAGAAGGATAACATCATCTTTCAATTTTCCAAGCATTAAATAATCCACTTTGGCACCACTTGTACTATTTTATTTGTTATAGCAGTGAATGAAGTGTACCCTCCCATAATCCCTCCCCATTTTTTAAATGTTAAATACAAAGTAAAAAATAACTACTGCAGGATGAGCAATATCTGCACACACACACATGAATATCAGCTAAGATGATATTGTGAACTCTATCTAACTATAGTTATTATTATTTGTTTTTTTATATTGTGTAGTAGTTGTGGTGTGTGTGTGTGTTTATATTGTGTTATAGTTGTGATGTGTTTGTGTGTGTCTTGTGTAGTAGTTATGCTGTCTAATGTGTTTGTGTTCGTCTTGTGTAGTAATTGTGCTGTCTAATATGTTTGTGTTTGTCTTGTGTAGTAGTTCCTCCATTCATATCGAGGGTTAGGCGTAGAGCTGACAACTCTGCACTGTAAAAAGACATGTCAAGAAACAGAAATATAAGGCCATGGATGTTCCCAAGGTAAAATATTCCGGAGGTAAAATAGTCCCCCGTTCGGATCTCCGGGTGGGGACTACTTTGGGAGGTCCCTGGACTAAGGATAAGATCTACGTTAGGAATAAGGATATTAAATTAGGCACCTGGAATGTTCTGAGCCTTTACCGGCCTGGGGCATTTCAGTGTACAGTTAATGAGATAGTCAAGTACAAATTAGATGTAGTAGCTGTCCAGGAAGTTAGGTGGCCAGGAGAAGGGAATTGTAAAACTAAAAATTATACTTTTTTCTATGCTGGTACTGAAAATCATAATTTTGGAACAGGCTTTTTCATAAATAATAGAATTATCTCGGCTCTTAAAACAGTAGAATTTATTAATGATAGGATATCATATGTAGTTTTACAGGGTAGGTGGTGTAAAATTATTTTAATAAACATACATGCACCAACGGAAGATAAAGATGATAATACTAAAGATGATTTTTATACAGAGTTAGAACAAGTCTTTGTTAAATTTTCTCAGTATGATATGAAAATTCTGTTAGGTGACTGTAATGCACAGATTGGCAAAGACGAAACATTTAAACCCACGATTGTTAAAGAAAGTCTTCATGAATTAAGTAATGATAATGGTATAAGATTGATTACTTTTGCAACCTCAAAGAATTTAATTGTGAAAAGTACCACTTTTAAACATAAAGATATCCATAAATATACCTGGTCTTCTCCAGATGGTAAAACTCATAATCAGATAGATCATATTCTCATTGATAAGAGAAGACATACTAGTATAATTGACGTTCGTACACATAGAGGTGCTGACTGTGCCAGTGACCATTATTTAGTAATTGCTAAATTAAGAGAAAGACTCTCAGTGATAAATCATAAGCAACAAAATCTAAAAGTTATAAAATTTGATACAGGAAAGTTTGCTGATGAAAGAATTAAGAAAGATTACAAAATTAAACTGTCAAATAGATTTGAGGTTTTGCAGGATTTAAATGATGATGAAAATATAAATGAAACAGACGTAAATAAGAATTGGGAGCACATACGTAATGCAATAGAATCAGCAGCTAAAGAAAGTATAGGATACCATAAACCAAGAAAGAGTAAGCCATGGTTTGATAATGAATGTCATAATCTAATAGAGATAAGAAATCAGGCTAGACTTAGGTGGTTAAATAACTCTAATGATACAAATCTAAGCAATTATAATAGAATAAAGCGAGAAGTTAACCGCACGTTTAGAAGTAAAAAAAGAGATTACTTGAAAAGCAAAATTAACGAAATTGAAACAAACAGCAAAAATAAAAATATCAGAGATTTATATAAAGATGTAAATGAATTTAGAAAGGGGTGGCAACCTAAAGTAAACTTGATAAAAGATAAAAACGGTGATCTTCTAGCTGACCCAAGCGATATTCTAAATAGATGGAAGAACTACTTTAATGACCTTTTAAATGTCCATGTAGGAGATAAATCAGAAGTGAATGAAGTACACACAGCAGAACCTTTAGTTCCAGAACCAAACTTGATTGAAGTTAAAGATGCTATTAAAAGGCTAAAGAATAACAAAGCACCTGGCATTGATTTAATACCAGCTGGGTTAATTAAATATGGTGGAAATTCATTAATATGTCAAATTCATAAATTAATTTGTTTAATATGGAATAAAGAAGAAATCCCTCAACAGTGGAAAGAATCCATAATTGTTCCTGTGTTTAAAAAGGGTGATAAAATGAACTGCAATAATTACCGTGGAATTTCTCTACTCTCAACAACATACAAAATATTGTCTAACATTCTTTTAACAAGACTAACCTCATATGCTAATGAAATTATAGGTGATTATCAATGTGGATTTAAACGTAACAGATCAACTACAGATCAAATTTTTCACATCAGACAGACACTTGAAAAAAAGTGGGAATATAATCAAAATGTCCATCAGCTATTCATTGATTTCAAAAAAGCATATGATTCGGTCAAAAGAGATAAATTATATAATATATTAGTAGAGTTTGGAATACGTAAGAAGCTTGTTAGTATGATAAAAATATGCACCAGTGAAACAGAAAGTAAAATTCGTGTGGGTAATAATATGTCTGACAAATTTATAATTCATGATGGGTTAAAACGAGGAGATGCATTATCTCCATTGCTCTTTAATTTTGCCTTAGAATATGCCGTAAGGAAGGTAAAAGAAACTAAAGAAGGACTAAAATTAAATGGTGTGACTCAGTTGTTAGTATATGCAGATGATGTAGACTTACTGGGGGATGATATAAATACGATTAAGAATAATGCTAAAATATTTTTCAAAACTGCTAAAGAGATAGGTTTGGAAGTTAACAAAGAGAAAACTAAATATATGCTTACAGGCTGAAACCAAGTGTTAGGTAATAATCAAAATCTAATTATTGATAACAACTCGTTTCAACCAGTTTCCAAATTCAAATACTTAGGAGTAATATTAACAAATTAAAATTATATTAAAGAGGAAATAAAAAGTAGGCTTAATTCAGGAAATACATGTTACTGCTCTCTTCATAAACTTTTGTCTTCTCGTTTAATATCTAAGAAACTAAAAGTTAAAATATACAAAACAGTAATTTTGCCTGTAGTATTATATGGGTGTGAAACTTGGTCCCTTACATTGAAAGAGGAACATAAATTGAGAGTATTTGAAAATAAGATCCTTAGGAAAATATTTGGACCTAAAAGGGATGAGGAGACAGGTGAGTGGAGAAGGTTACATAATTTAGAACTACATAATTTGTATTCATGTCCAGACATTATTAGAATAATTAAATCAAGAAGACTTAGGTGGGCAGGCCACGTGGCACGAATGGGAGAGGAAAGAGGAGTTTACAGGATTGTTGTTGGGAAACCTGATGGTAAGAGACCTGTAGGAAGGCCAAGACGAAGATGGAGGGACAACGTTGAGATGGACCTAAAGGAAATCGGTAGTGATGGAAAAGAGTATGTAGATCTTGCTCAAGATAGGGACAGATGGAAGGCCTGTGTTGCTGCAGCCATGAACCTTCGGGTTTAAGAAGGCTAGAGAGTTAGTTAGTTAGTTTTCAACCGATTCTTATATCTCGCTACAATAAAGGGATGGGAGGAGTGGACCAAATGGACCAAAATGTTGCTGCCTGCCGCACACGAATTAGGCAGAAAAAGTGGTGGTGGCCCATATTTGCATATTTTTTGGATGTTTCTGTTTCCAACGCTTGGATTTTGGCTAAAATTATGAAAAAATACAAAAAACGTTATTAGTAAACTTTATGCACTAAAGTACATGCTTAGGGAAACAATCAAACCAGATCTATCAAATTAACTTGCTTTGATTTCAGAAATATCAACAAGACACTTACCTTAAGTTCCTGCTTTTCATTAATATCCTCTATTCCGAACTTCGGATATTCATCAGAGCTTTCAAATGCATACTCCATTACAAATTTTTCAGTAGCTTCATAGCCTTCTCTGTATGCAACAAAGGTGTGCAGAAAAAGAAAGATATTTCATATATCACAACACAGAACATTAAGATTTATTGACTATAAAATACATTAAAATCAAGTACACTAAAGTTGCTGTCCAAGGTAGTTCATCGTGAATTAAAAGCACTTATCACGTAACGTTTCTATTTTTTAACAGGGTCTTCCTCAGACGAAGAACTAAACCTTTTTTTCTTTTTTTAGATTAGTGCTTCGTCTGAGGAAGACCTTGATAGGGAGTAGAAACGTTACATGTAAAGTATTTTTAAATCTTATTAAACTGGCTTGGTCAGCAATATTAGTGTTTTCAATATTGAAACAAGGCTGAATTATATTACCATAATCCATGTAATATACTGAATTTGAAAGATATGTTTTAATGGATATCTTAGCAGAAATACGAGTAGTTCACATAAAATTTAGGGATGAGGGAAAAATAACAGCAAAATCAGTTTTTTGTTGTGAGTGAAGTAGTGGTGTTCTTTTCCTGCCATGTGGATGCTGTACTGGACATTACAACAGCCTCTCTCTGGTTTCATATATTTGACACTGCCAGTCATCTAAGCATATGTTTTTTAATCTTTTCATTTGGATCTTCAGTAACGTTTTGGAATTAAAATTTCATTCTTCTGGAGTTGAGTTACCTGTTTCTTCCTCTGACGCTTCACTCCTCCATAATCCAAGAATAGTTCCTCTACAGTTTAAACAGCTCCGCTTGTGTGGGAGTACGAACATACATATATACATAATTAAGTGCGTGCGCGAACCAGAAACACTAAACCGTATAATAGGTGGCGTAGCTATTCATAATTTATTTTGCAGATGGTCATCACTGACTTGGCCTAAATGTGGGATGTGCGAGAGATCGCACTTGGGAAGAATGGCAAGAATTGACAAGTACCGTAAATTGGCTTTATACTCTCGACGACTGAACTGATATGGATGTACTTAGAAAAAGGACTGTACTTGCCGCTCGTCCGGATGTAGGTTTTTCCATAGATCGTCCTCTCAATCATCTAAAATTGGCAACATCACATATCTGACCACCCTCTAAGTACTCACACTCCTCACACACTTGCGCACTTCATCCCAGATCCTGTCACTATCCCTTTCACTCGACAACAGTCTTCTCCCCGAAACACAGCCGTCTCTCCAGTCAGTAACCTAACGTTTGTGTAATTACTTATTCAGAATTCCTTTCTCTGCTTCCTGCTATGTTAAGAATAACACAAGACTTGTAACTTCTACACAACGCCTTGAGTACGATACGGTATAGTTACCAGCAACAGAATTACTCTGCAATGTTACCATTATATTTGCCTCTTGTTACATAGTTAATTTCCATATTTTAGTATGATGCAATTTAATTTGAACACCACACGCAGTGACTCGCAGTTGTAACTTCTCAGTTTCCATGGTTCAGTTGTCATACACACACACACATACATATGTTCCACGTACATCTTTACTCCGTTGAATAAAAATATACATAAAATCGCAGTAAATTGGCAATGTTAATAGATTTTGAAACATATGCAAAGAGCTTCAAAACAATACCAATGTTCTGTTTGAAGGACTACCCAATACTAAGAAAAATCAATTCACAAAATTGATAAAAATTATTTTTTGCCAATCATAAAAATATGAAAATTTAGAATTGTGTTTAGAATCTTTCTGCCTGCATTGAATTAAAATTTCATCACGATCGGTCCATTTTTTTTATATTTATATAATTGCAAGGAGACCGTTCGTTTGCAAAATTAAACAAACGAAACAATTTCTGTTCTCACGTTCATAAAAAATAGAAGTCATACTCGAAAAGAAATTGTTACCATATATTAGCGCATAATTTAATAAGTTGCATTTTGATGTAATTCGTTTTATATGGAGGTCTACTGTTCAATTCTAAATTGTAATATAAACACAAGCATCAGTAATTTTTATTCCGATAGTAAGTCTTCTTTAGAAAATCCTATGAACCTTATTTCTTGGAATTAACCATCAACCTAATGAGAAAAATAAATGTATTTTTTTAAAATAATTGTATTAAAGTTTCCATTGTGATTCTATAAGATGTCTGTACATCATAGTAAGGGAAAGAAAATCTCGAGTTTTTCAGACCCCTGTATTTTTTGTTTTGTTATAGGCCACCTAATACAAATTCAAGGGTCTACCTGATATTAAGTGTCAGCAGTAGTAGATGAAGTGTTACAAACCACATGCACTGTGCAACTGACATGGAATATGCAATGTTTGGAATACACTATTCCTGAGTATACATGATATTACTAAATATGTAGACAATACAAGTTTAATGACGTGTCTGTATATGTAAATGTGAAGCACTTACACGTTTGTCGTCTCACCTATTTAAGTTTTCTGATGATTAAAAATATCCCTTCGTTTATGGTAAAATGTGAGCATGTAAGAAGTACATTTGGTTCCGAAATTACGAGAAGAAAATAAATTCAATATTGATATACTAATGAGCACACACACACACATACACACACGCACACATAACATCCCACACAAACACGTACAGAAACACACATGCAACATACCTGAGTATCATATCTAAGGTAGGAACATGTGCTATACATGGCATATATGGATTCATTATGTAATTTCGTCTTTTCTTAGTGCGCCCATAGAAGGCGTAACGTCCAATTAAATTGGGAAATTCTCGTACCTGTAACAATAAACAGATTGTACACTCTTCTACATATTTGATTTTTACAAGTGTATAAGTTATTAATCTCAGTAATTACGATACAGTTGTGGCATTTTATATAAAGTTCAATATCGTATAAAAAAATTGATACTCACGGCATTTGGTTCCTAATACGGGTGACAATTAATTAATGACCACATTTATATTGTAAGTTTTGTGGTACTAATTTGGTTTCTCTTTTTCATTTCAGGTGAATATAAAGATCGACCTTTGCAAAATTTAGTGGTGTAACATGGAAAGGTGGAGTGCACAGCAGCGAGCAGCAGTAGTGGAATTTTATTTCGCTAGAAATTACTCGGTGATCACTGCTGAAAGAAGGTTCCGTAAAAGGTTTGGGGGGAAGGTTTCGAGAAAATCAATTCTGCGATATGTTGCATCCCATAGAAACAGAGGCAATGTAACTTATGTTAAACATACTGGTAGGCGGAGATCTGTGCGCAATGAAGAAACAATTGAAAGGGTGAGAGTTGCAATCACAAACAGCCCAAAGAAATCTGCAAGAAGGTTGTCACAAGAAGTTGGTGTCAATAGAGAAGCAGTGCGGAAAATCCTGAGAAACTATTTACAAACTTCAGGTATCCCATCAGTTGAAACCGACTGATTTTCAAAAACTTTTAGCACTTTGCAACACAATGATTGGACTTAACACTAATCCGAATTTTGGAGAGATGCTCATAATGACCGATGAAGCTCATTTTCACTTATCCGGTTATGTGAATAAGCAGAATGTGAGAATATGGACTAGAGAAAACCCTAATGAAATCCATGAATGCCCTACACATAGTGCAAAAGTTACTGTATGGTGTGCATTATCAAGATGATGGATCATAGGCCCATATTTTTTGGAAAACGCAAATGGTGTTACTATAATTGTTAACGGTGATCGTTACACACAAATGTTAAGAGCATTTTTTCCCCTGAGTTACAGCGTCGAAACCTCAATTTTGAGGACATGTTTTTTCAACAAGTCAGTGCAACAAGCCACACTAATCGTGAAACAATGCAATTATTTTAACAGAAATTTCCCAATCGTGGGATTTCGAGGTTTGGTGACTTTGACTGGCCTCCTCGTTCCCCAGACCTAACTGCTCCAGATTTTTTTATGGGGGTACTTAAAGTCTAAAGTCTATGCCAGGTATTCAGGAATGCATACGGTTCAATGGAGGGTACCTCAAATCTGTTATTTCAAAAAATAAGCAGTGTTTGTTATTTCATATATCATACTACCTACTCCTTTACTTTTGTATCTGCAAGTTTAACACACATAAAATTATACTCAAAATAAATGTGGTCATTAATTAATTGTCACCCTGTATATTGCATTATAATTATATCACTAAGTAAAGCTCAGAAAACCTGTCTAAATTAGGTCATTGAAATGAAAACCTTAATTAGTTGTATTTATTATCACGCAAATGAAGAAATACAGAAAAATTTTACATACATCATTTTTCGACGTACTCCCATGAAGTGTAATGCACTTCAAAGTACATGGATACCTCGTGAGAAGAATTATTTTGGTTGTGACAGTAGTCATTCGTGCACCGCGGTTTCCACCTCTCCATTGCTTCGGAAGTGATTGCCTCCCATCGCCTCTTTGAACCGTCCGAACACATGAAAGTCACTGGGTGGCAAGGTCTGGTGAATAAGGTGGTTGTGTGAGACATTCAAATTTCATATCATGTATTGTCGCAACCGTTAAACGGACAGTATGTGGTCGGTGATTATCATGCAGTAACAATACACCTGAAGTTAGAAGTTTTGATGGTTTACTCATGATTGCAGAGCAAAGGTGATTTTGGAGAGGATCTGCATAAGATGTACTGGTCTCTGTTGCTCTCTTTTCCATAATTTGTTCAAACATTACCTTATTTGAATCCCAGAAGAGAGTAAGCATGACTTTTCCTGCTGATGGTTGGGTGTGTAATTTTTGGGTGGTTTTCGCGCCATTTCTTGCTCGATCATTTTCTTTCAGTTTGGTGATAGTGCACTCAGGTTTCATCTCCTGTAACAATTCTTTCCATAAATCCATCACCTTCGTTCGATCTGGAAACAACGCAAAAGTTTCTCCCAGGCATCTATTTATTCAGCAGTCAACTGACGTGGCACGCATCTCTCCAACACTTTAGTGAATCGCAGCACATCATGGACAATATTATGTGCTGAACCAAAACTATAATCCTAAATGACGTATATTACCTTAACACTAATACGCCTATTTTCCGTCACATGCTCTTCCACCCCGGGGATGTTTTTGTTCGTCACTACGCGGTGTGTCTTACACACACGTTACGCCGCTTTAAAACTTTCTACACCATTCATATACTACTAGGCATTCATCCTGCCATGAATTTCAAGCGTTTTAGCAATTTCACTACTCATAAAAAGCATCACAGATATCTGCTCTAACGCGGTGCATGTCGACAATGGGGCGGCCATCTTTGCTCTGACCCTGCTTTCCTCTTCAGTGTTGAAGCATCATGTTGAAACCCATTGGTCATTCGTTCAACTACAAGGATAACTTTTGCCAACTTACAAATCAATCATACAAATTTTCGGAATTTTATTGCACTTTTAAAATGTGTATTTGAATCACCTTCGTATTATATACGTGACCAGTGTGATAGTAGTACATAGTAGTAATTAGTACTAGTGAATCGGTATCAAGGAATGTTGGGAATTTTGTGAGACACCTGCAAACAGATTTTGGCTAACTCCTACCGTTTAAGAGATAAACCTACTTCCGGTCCCCATTTTGGATTTCCGAGGATAGGTTGTATTCATATTTTTACTATCTTCAAGTCTACATTATAAATCTGCAAACAGAATTTGCCTGTCTCTCCGTTTGAGAGATATTCCAAAAAAACATTTTTGATAAGCGACAACAACAGAGCCATCTATGTGCAAATGTCTGAACTCGGTGAACACTTAAGAACAAGTTGTTTTTTTTCCAATACTACATCATTTTAAACTCTCTTTGCCAGCAATAAGGAATGGTAGTAAGTGTTATACAAAGTACTTTTGAGCTGAATATGGCTTTCTTAAGACGTCGTATATTGTTAAAATATCTTTAATTTACATATTTCTCAATTATCTTGTTCTATTAGACATCTTCAAAAAAATCTCCAATTAGTGAAAACTAATTGAACACAACAGCAAAAGAAGCTAATAGGGCAAGCATACAATGATATGGGGATATGTGAATTGTAGGTTTCTTCGATTCAGATAAATGGATCGAATTGAAACTGGGATATTTTGCAAATTTTGAAAATGATTGAAGAGTACGCAGCGATTTTTGTTAACTGAGACAGAACTGTCCATCCCAGTCAACAAGGTAACATTGTCAAAACGTTGTGGCAACGTTGGCCCCTAACATACCTAACGTTACTACAACGTACAGTTAACGTTGACACAACGTTGTGCAATATCTCTCTCTCTCTCTCTCTCTCTCTCTCTCTCTCTATATATATATATATATATATATATATATATATATATATAAATGAATGTTTCTTTGTATGTCTCTTACGTGTTCCTATACCATTCAACGGATTGCGATGAAAATTTGGGATGTTGTTGTGGGCATGCCCGGGAAGGTTTCTGTGGGTGTAAGACACCCCTAGTAGAAACTTTTTAAAAATAGAGCGATATTAGTGTTCCGAGCATTCAGCTAGTTCATCATAAATACAACATGCATACAACGTTGTGGCAACGTTAGTATGTTGACTGGGATCCCATACTTCAGGTGCATAGCCTCTGTATCACCTCCAGCCACCGAGCCCTGGCTAAGAGGAATGCAACTCCCCTCGACGCGTCTCCATCTTCCAAGCAAGTTTTACCCATATTGCGAAATATTTTACCAAGTGATTATATAAGAGGTATGTTCTGATTGGTTGAAAAAATCACACCATATCAATGTGGCCTCTTCTGACTGGTCAGAAAAAAGTTGCGCCACATTCAGCAACAAGTTATTGCGTAATATGATGATGTCATATCAGACGTGTTGTCTTCTGATTGGCTTGCTGTCTCAGGTATTTTCAATGCGGTTCGCGCTTAAGGTACTTAAGGGGTTCTACATTACAAATCAGTCAATGCCGTGAGAGCAGTTGAAGAGTAAGGACACCTGTTGCAGCACTCCTCGTAGTACGTAAGTATAGTGATTGTGTATTATTTTTTGTGCATCAGTACGTGTAAAGTGATTGCATTCAAAAATAACATATTTCTTTGCATGGTCAGAAGTACACAGTATAGAGCAGTCAGTCCTGTGAGAGCAATAAAAAATACAGACGTCCTGTGACAGTGGTGATTGTGAATTATTTACAAAGTAAAAAAAAGGTTTGAATTTTTTTCCTTATATTCCGCTGCACTGCATAGTGTGTATAAATAAACTTACCCCCTCAAAAAAATCTCAGCATGATGCGTTCGAAGAACACTTGCTCTTTGTGCGAAAGAAGTGTTTCGAGCGCTAATTTTGCACGACACTGTCGTGTTTGCATACCAGCAAGCGTTTGTCCGCAACAAAACCGTGCCCCGGGTGCGGTAAACATTTGACAATCGCGTACATCAAGCAGCACCAGCTTACTTGTAAGGGTGCCGGTGCACCTGTGCCACAACTGTCCGCTTCTATCAAGAGGAAGGCGGAAGCAGCCCCCTCAACGCTCCATCTGCTAAACGCGTCAAGCCTGTAGGGAGAGCAGACCAAACCGCTTTCGAGCACATGTTGGAGGATTTTGTTCTCACTTCGGATGGCTCATGCGACGTGCGAAGCTTCTTGGAGTTTAAACGGGACAAGATTATTTCCATTCTCCGCGATGCGTTGCCCACAAACTCCACAATATTCTACGCATCGATATGTTGCAAGTACAAGAAGCCTTCCAATGAAACGTACAACTTCTTCCACACCACTAAGGTCAAGTCGCTGTATATAGCGGATTGTAACAACCTCGGAACCATCTAAGACAAGTTTGTCGAGGAGCTACTGGCCAAACAGGAGGATCACGAGGCTAAAGACTCGGGTGGCTTGCTGCGTGCCACCCCGCACGCACTCTGCGTCAAACTGACCGAATTTGTGCCACTGTTGGGGTCCAACTATGCCCTCCTGCCACCTAAGATCACAGCCAAGAAAGCTGTTTTGAATATTCGGAACAGTGACGCCAAGTGCTTTCTCTGGTCGGTGCTTGCAGCGTTGCACCCTGTGAACAGTAGAGACCATCCACATCGAGTTAACCACTACCTACCCTACAAGCCAGAGCTGGAAGATGCGATGGTTGGGATAGCCTACCCCGTGCAGATCTCGGACATTCACAAATTTGAAACCCGAGCACTCGATTTTCTGGACCTCCGGCTGGCCATCAATATTTATGGCCTCAGCGAGGGTGAAAGCGTTGTGTATCCCATCTACGTAAGCGACGTAGCTGCTGATGGTGCGCAGGAAATCCATCTTCTTCTTATCAAGGATGAAATTCATTACCACTACACCCTCATTCGCTCCCTCTCCCGGCTTGTTTCAAACCACAAAAGCAGAGACAAACACCACATAGAAGTCTGCCGCACGTGCCTGTCCATTTTCGACAGACAGGATCAATGTAATTCCCAACACCTCCGAAGTCCCAACATTGCTGCTGAGAAGCTTGCCCGCCACAAGCTCTACTGTGATACCAAGGAGTCGGGGGTGGCAGTCTTGCCCAAACCTGGTACTGTGGAGCATTTCCGCTTGCATAGTGCCATAGTAGAACACCCTGCTGCGATCTTTGCAGACTTCGAATCCTTCCTTAAACCCCTCTCTACCTGCTACCCTAACCCCGAAGTTTCCTCCGCCTCCCCTTACCAACTCCACGAGGCATCGAGTTACGCCTATGTTGTGGTGTGGCGCGATCGGCCATGTGCCCCCGAGCCGTATGTGTACCGCGGTCAAGACGCAACCAAACACTTTCTCAAGAAGATGGTTGAGGAAGCCATCGAGATAGAGAAAATGCTGTTGGTCGCCAACCCTATGCTACCGTTGTCTCCTGACGACTGGCGTAGGCACAAGGAGACAACCGTCTGTCCTGTTTGCGCCAAGAAGTTTACTGCCAACAACAGTAAAGTTCACCATCACGACCATTTTGATGGTCACTACGTTGGTCCTTGGTGCAACCGCTGCAATATGATGGCTCGGGACCCGCGCTTCATCCCTGTGTTTTTCCATAACGGCTCGAAGTACGACTTCCACCACCTGGTTACTCATCTCGGATACGACAAAGCGGGAATCAATGTCTTGGCTCAGAATGAGGAGCGCTATATCAGTATAAGCAAGTGGGTACCATTCCCGGAATCGCGCTCCAGCACCGAGCTTCGCTTCCTTGACTCCTTGAGGTTCCTACCGGCCAGCCTCGATGCCCTTGCAGGAAAGCTCAGCGACGAGCAACTGCTCATCACCTCCGCCATCTTTCCGAACTTGGACGTCAGCCTCTTCAGGCGTAAGGGGTCTACCCCTACAAATACGTCACCGACCTGCCAAGTTCGCGGAGAAGTTGCTGCCTTCGCAAGCTGAATTCCACACTCAGCTGCGAGACTCGGGCATCACTGAGGAGGAGTACCGGCAGGCTTAGTACATGTGTCGCGAGCTGGATTGCCAAAATATCGGTGAATACCACGACGCCTACCTGAAGCTTGATATGGTGCTCCTCGCTGATGTGTTTCAGGGGTTCTGCACTACCGCGAAGACCATCTACAATCTGGACCCTGTGTACTTTTACAGTCTACCTGGATTGGCATGGTCGGCCATGTTCCTTGTTACAAAAGTCAAGCTTGAGCTTCTCTCGGATGTGGATATGATGCTGTTCGTAGAACATGCTTTTCGTGGTGGAATAGTCCAGGTGTCGCAACGACACTCGCACGCAAACAACCGTCAAATGACCACCGGTTACGACCCCTCCCAACCGTCTAGGTATATCATGCACACGGACGTCAACAACCTGTACGGACACTCCATGATGTACCGCCTTGCCTCGGAGGGTTCGAGTGGTTTGATCCCTCCAATTTTGACGTTGAACGCTTCGACGATTTGTAATGCGGGTTCTTTACCGAGGTGGACTTTGAGTTCTCCGAAAAGCTGCAGGATTTGTTTTGCGGCCTCCCGCCAGCTCCGGAATTTAAGTGCCCGCCCAGCTCGGATCAACTAAAGCTCGTCATGGACTTCGAGCCCAAAAATTGTTACGTTGTGCACTACCGGAACCTCCAGTGGTTGATGCAGCAAGGCGTCACCGTCCACACGGTTCACCGCATCCTCATGTTCAACCATTCTACATGGTTGAGGCCATACATGGAGAGTAGTGTGTTTTGTACTACAACCAGGACGAGAAATGATGAGCCCCTCTCAGGCAGATTTGGCTACACTTAAAACTTGCTCAACATGCCCATATGAGCTTTTTGCTTAAGTGTGGAACCGCGTCTAATCAAAGATTTTTGCAAAAATGCCCTCGGGAAGTTCCTGTGAAGTGATGAGCCCCCTCAGATTGATTTGTCCACACTTACAAAAGGCACTTCTGTAAGATTGTTTTCCATAATCCTGTCAAAAATATGCCCCTCTTGATATTTTTTTGGATACACTTAAAACTAAGCCCTAGCATCATGTTATGTATTAAATTATGATGCAAGAGCTTTTGTTTTATGCAACAAATTATGAAGCAAGAGCTTTTGTATTATGCAACAAATTATGATGCAAGAGTTTTTGCATTGTGCAACAAATTATGATGCAAGAGCTTTTGCATTACACATCAGTTAGTATTGTGAGAGTGGCTGAGGAGTTCAGATGTGTTGTTGCATTGCTCCTCTTATTTTTTTTTAAATATAGCAGATTTGTATAAATTGAATTATAGGTTTGTTTGATTCAATATATAGAATTTTCTAATATATTGAACAAAGGGTTTATATTTGCCCTAGTTTGTTATACAAGATCAATACATGACACATGGTATTAGGTCAATGCCTTTCCATGCACATCACGACATGCCTGTGCAGACATGTAATTGAGAAAGGTCATTGCTTCAGTGGATCAATACTTATTCTATCTTTGTGCATGTAGGCTATCCTGTACAACCTGTCATAGGTTTATTAAGTATAGAGTTTTGATTTGAACCCCAAGAAATTTTATATAAATACCAAAGCCAAAAATATGAACACACATACACACACATATACACACACTAGATATACAAAACACACTGCTGAACCCAACTGATATTTTTTTTTAAGCATAGAATTTTGATTTGGACCCCAGGAAATCTTATATAATAAACAACAACAAAAATGCCAAATCAAAAATTTTGTAATCAATGCAATAAGAATATAACCAGCCCCAATTGGGCCAGGCATCAAAGGAATTGTAATCCAGACAAATGCAGAACTCCCACAAAAATTTGCCCTAAATGCCATAGAAAATATAATCTGGAATATTTCACATATAAACATAAAGGTACTCGTTCTGCACAGTCATCAACATTGCCCCCAATACCATCTACATCTGGTCTGAAAAGGAAGCATGAAACACCTGTTAATGCTGGACCGGCAAAGCAGCCACGCTATGCACCACCTATCCATAGCAGTTTTAATGGCCAACTTAGGGATTACCGGTTTGTATCAGAGCAAAAATGTGACATTAAGAATTTTTTGAACAGTATAAATCCTGATGTGCAGGCAATTCGAAATGCACAAAATGGCTCTTATAAGCTGTCCCTCAAATTGTTTACACAATATAAGAAGCCAAATGGCACAAAATTTACACAGCCCCACATAACAGAAACTGTACCTGTATATTCAAATACAAATTCAGACAAAATAATAAGCAGTTTGATAGATCAATTGAATATTAAACACTCTGAATTTGCAGCAAAAGAGTCTGGAGGGAGCCTATGCGGTTCTCCACACAAGCTCTATGTTAATATTTCTGAATTCAGCCCATTACAAGGATCTACATATCTGCCATTACCTGCCAATATCAAAAACAAAAGAGCCGTGGTTAACATAAAAAATAATGATGATAAATGCTTTTTGTGGTGTATTTTAGCTGCTTTGTATCTAGTTTCAAGGAATCCTGAGCGAGTAAGTTATTATAAACAACATGAAAATGATTTTGATGAGGCAATGGAGGGTTTAGAATATCCAATGTTTGTTCAGAATATTGATAAATTTGAAAAAAAGGCCAGGGATATTAATGATAAACAATTATCTATTAATGTATTTACTTGTTCTACTGGCCGTGGCAATTGCTTGATAGATCCTCTCAGAATCAGTACATTTGATGATGATTCTGCTGTTCCGATTGATCTGCTCTTAATTGAAGGGGATGGCACATATCATTATACTCTGATACATAATCTTGAAGCTTTAGTCAGAACACAACTAGACAAAACTCATAAAATATTCAATTTGTGCAGAAGATGTTTGTCTGTATTTGATGGTAGAAAAATGGTGAATGGTGTTTGTGAAAAGAATGCAGAAATTGCTAAAAACAAGTTAATTGAGCATCTGAAATACTGTGGCAACCATAAACCTGTTCATATGCTTATGCCTAACCCAAATGAAAATGCCAAATTCAAAAAATTTGAAGCCTTGTTGGAACACCCAGCATATATAGTCTGTGATTTTGAATCAAATCTCAAACCTCTTGCATTCTGTAGCTCAGATCCTGATGAACCTTCAATTACATCATACCAGCTAAATGAACCTTCTAGTTTTTATTATGTGGTTGTACAGGATGGGGTTGTTAGTAAAGAAGATATATACATGGGAGCAGATGCCATCAAAGAATTTGCACAAAGAATAGAAAATGAGTGCCATAACATAGCATCTAATGTCTAATTAAAATAAAAACCCATGTTGCCTTTAACAGAGAAACAGATTGAAGATTTCAACAATGCAGAAAAATGCCCGGTATGTGATTCTGAATTTTCAGATGCAAATATCAAGGTGAAACACCATTCTCATACAGATGGTAAATTCTTAATGGCCTTGTGTAATAGCTGTAATATTAAGATCCAGAGACCAAAATTTGTCCTTATATTTTGCCGTGGAGCATCCAATTATGATTTTCATCATTTGATCAGGTACGAGGGGTTTGACAATCAGAATTTAAATATTTTAGCTGAAAATAATGAGAAATATATTGCCATTAGCAAATAATTAAAGTTAATGGTGTTCCTATTCACTTAACATTTCTTGACTCTTACAGAATTTTATCGGCTAGCCTGGCTACACTGGCCACTCAATTATCTGATGATCAATTCAAAATCACATGTGCTTCGTTTCCAAATCAGGAGCTGAAATTATCTAGGCGGAAGGGTGTATATCCATATGATTATGTTACAGATTTTTTTAAATTTGATGAGTGTTCTCTGCTACCACAACAAGAGTTTTACAGCAAAATCAGAGGATCTGGAATCACTGATGAAGATTATCACCATGCCCAGTTGATGTGGAACAATTTAAAATGCCAGACATTTGGTGATTATCACAAGGCTTATTTAAAACTTGATGTGACCCTCTTAGCTAATATACTGCAGGCATTCAGAAAATCTTCCATGCAAAATTATAAGCTGGATCCAATATATTTTTACAGTGCTCCGGGCCTAGCATGGTCTGCAATGTTTTTAAACACTAAAATGCAATTGGATCTGATCCAAGATCAAGATATGTATCTGTTTATGGAACAATGTATAAGAGGAGGCATGGTGCAATGTTCTCAGAGATATGCCAGAGCAAATAACAAATATATTCCTGATTATGATCCAGCACTGCCATCAAATTATATACTTTATGCAGATGCCAACAACCTTTATGGTTATGCCATGATGAAAAAACTGCCATATGCAGGGCTTGAGTGGGTTGAAGATTTTTAATATTGAAGATCTTAAAAATTTTGATGACAGTAACTATGGCCTGTTCTTAGAGGTTGATCTGACAATTCCTGATGATTTACACAACACAATTTTCTGATCTGCCCCCAATTCCCGAGGTTAAGTGTTCACCTGGCTCTAAACAGAAGAAATTGATGATGACTTTAGAGCCGAAACAGGATTATGTCATATATTACAAAAACCTCCAGTTCCTGATGAATATTGGAATATTGTGATATTGGAATTGGCCAAATTACACATGTTAAAATTGTATTATAATGTGTTGAAGCCTTTTTATAAGGATCGTGTAAAACTGATGTACATGGACACAGATAGTTTTGTTCTTGATATTCAAACAGAAGATGTTTATCAAGATATAGCACAGCCTGAATTGTTTAAATATTTTGATACCAGTGAACATACAGAGATTCAACACCACAACAAAAAGGTGCCTGGCAAGTTAAAAGATGAGACTCTTGGTGATGTTATTGTGGCATTTGCTGGGTTAAGAGCCAAGATGTACAGCTTTGAAACATGTAGTGGCGCTGTTGCCAAAAAGGCCAAGGGCATTGGCAGAGTGACTGTGGACAAAGAGCTTGAATTTGAAGATTACAAAAATTGCCTCAAATCATGTAGCACAATCAGAACATCAGAATCCAGAATTCAGAGTGTGGATCACTTGTTGACTAGCAATATTGTAAGAAAAGTGGCTCTGGACCCACATGATGATAAGAGATGCATTTTGTCATGTGGCATACATACTTTACCATGGGGTCATTGTGATTTGAAAAGTGGCAAACAATGCCCAATTACAGAGCATGATTTGAAATAAATAAACATGCCTATGAACTTATTTGGGTTCAAGAAACAGGCTATTATGGACCTGCCAACAGCACAACCCTCTTCTGATATAATATCTAAACTAAGTGCTTTGTTAATTATTCATCTGAACAGCATACTTACAGATGTTGATGATGAAACAGGTAAAATATTGTACATATTTAACAATAATTTAAATCATTACCAATTACCTGTAGGTGGTCAATTGCAATTTATTACAACCCCTGAGGGTAATGTCAAGATTTCAGTAGGGAGAAATATTTATAGAATTAAGCACTCAAACATGATTTCTGGCACTGTATATACTGTTTCTGCTGGTGACTGCTTATATATTGAGGTCCCTGGATCATATGACAAGCTTATACCTTTTTTTATAGAATTAAGAATCAGATATTCAATAATAAATAACCACTAAAACAAAAATGCCTAATGATATATTTGGCCATACAAGACATGAAGATCACAGTGATGAGATTCTGATGCTTGATGTCAGAGTCAAGAAATTAAGAAGTGATTTACAAGCTTTACAAACCACACTCAATGCCAGTCTTCAACTAGAAATTACAAATTTACAAACACAATGCATGGACCCTCTTCTTAAAAATCACCAGAACTCAAATTAGTGATTCAGAAATATACTGACCTGGCAACATTGGATAATTTTCAAAGTTTAGAAGAAGCTGTAGCAGCTCTTCAAGCCAAATTTAAGACCCCAGGCCACCAACTCTGAGCAATTGAAACAGAAATTGGAAGAGCAGATAAATAATGTCCAGCCACAGCTCCAAACAATTGTCAAAAGCATAAAATCACAAGAAAGATTTTGATCTAGTGATTTCCACTCTAAAGGAACAGATTCAATCACTCCAGATACCTAATCTGGACCCCTTGAACAATGCCATAGCCGAGGTTAAAGAAAAAATTGAGACACTTGAAAATTTTATGAACAACTTGCCATCTTCTGATGCTTTGAGTGCAATAACTCGGAGTGTTGCCAACATTAAGCTGCAACTTGAAACATATGAAGATTTTGGAAAAATTCAAAGTACCATAACCCATCTTGAGGGTACAATAGCAGCAGTGCAAAGTGATTTGACAAATGTACAAGAATCTCTAGAATCCCGCCTGCCTGGAATTGTAGACACACTTGTCAGTGTCCAGCAACAGATCACAAAGTTTGAAAACCTCAACACTGCATCTGGGCTATCTCATTTTCATCACTTGATCGATGATATCCAAACAAAACTTGAAATTTTACAACAATCAACACCCACTCAGGCAGATATAGCCCTGCTCCAAAATGCTATGCAAAATGTAGCTGATGCTTCTGAATTAAATAATGTGAAATTGGCACTTGAATCTTTGCAAAATACTGTAACAAATCTGCCTACATCACAGGAACTTAAAAATATTAAGAGAGCAGTGAATCGCATATTGAAATCAGAAGATATCAAGAATATCCAGACAGAGATCAAACAACTTACTCAGACAGTGGCCACTCTACCAACCAATCAACATATTAATGAACTGCATGCCCTGTTTGAGGATATCAGAAGACAGGTCCATGATCTTACTGCTAAAAATTCAAAATTGGCAGTTATTGAAAATTTGCAACAAATTGTAGCTAATATCAAGCAACAGCTAGGGACCATGGAATCCAATCAAGCAAATGCTCTCTCTGTTTTTTTTTTGCCACCCAGCTACAAGAAATTGTGCAACAATACAAAAAACTTGTTGTGGACATAAAGATCAAGCCAGGCCATGATGATGTTGTTAGGACTATCAATGAGCACCTTGAATCTGTAACAAGTAGATTGCTTACAGCAGAAAAAGAAATAACTGGCATAATCGAGAATCCTAAACATACAGTAATTCTTGAATTATACAGTACCCCCAACAAAGAATATGATTCACCATTTACACCAGGTGGCAAAATATATATGCTGTCCCCTGCACAATTTTATTACCAGTTTTTTGTTGGGGGCACACTTAGACCAATCAAGATCAAATATTGGCTACAACCACAGGCACACCACTACCCTACCTTATCAATAACAAATGCTGATAACAAAGCAAAAATCACCAGTGTAGAGTTAAAGGATTTTACAGATGCCAATACATTAGAGACATCTTATGCTGAAGATGATGGCTCTCTGGAATTTAATATACAAATAGGAGACAAACTGTATTTAGAAAATCCTGTAGTATCAGCTGCTGAACACCCCATAGTTGCAATATTCTTGTTTTCATATTATGTCTAGACAAATTATTGTTGATGAATTACACAGACAAGCCAGACATAATTATAAGAGACTGCCAGTAGTCACAAAAGGCATAGATAATTTATGGCAGAGCGACTTGATTGAGATGGCAAGTGGACAGCTGAAAAACTTAGACAAAATCAACAAGGGCTACAAGTATCTACTTACTGTAATAGACACATTTTCAAAATTTGCCTGGGCTGTGCCACTCAAATCCAAGACTGGAAAATGTGTTACAGAAGCCATCAGGACAATCATCAATCAGAGTGGAAGATCACCGCACTATTTGCAAACAGATAATGGCAAATAATTTTATAATTCTGTGTTCCAACAATTTATTAAAAGCCAGTCAATACAACATTATTCGAGTTACAGTGATCTCAAGGCCTCAATTGTAGAGAGATTCAACAAAACCCTAAAAAATCTTATGTATAAACAATTTACACTTCAAGGTAATTATAAATGGCTTAATATTCTTCCAGAACTTCTACATAAATATAACAACTCGGTTCATTCCACAATCAACATGAAACCCTCTGAAGTAACTTCATCTGATGAGCAAAAATTGATCAGGACTGGTTATGATCCTAGATACCAGCCAACAACAAGAAAGGCCAAATACAAGGTGGGTGATCAAGTAAGAATCAGCAAATATAAGCACTTATTCAAAAGAGGCTTTACAAGAAACTGGAGCACTGAATTATTTAAAGTGGTTCAAGTTAAACCTGGGACCCTTAACACATATATAATAAAAGACCACCGTGGAAAAATTCTCAAAGGCCGGTTCTATGAAGAAGAACTCAACGAAACTAAACAGCCTGACACATATCTCATAGAAAAATCACCGGCAGAAAAGGCAACAAGTTATTTGTCATATGGCTAGGACTTCCAGAACACAGCTGGATCGATGCAGACAAAGTGATAATATGAGCACCTGGGATGTTATAAAAAGGCTGCCAGAACCTGAACAGCAGATTAAGAGAAATGGCAAGTTGATGCCTGAAAATATTAGATGTCTTAATGTTGGGCCATCAGCTTGTGGTAAAACTACACTAATGATTGATATTTTTTTATTGGCACCCAACTGGTTAGACTGGAAAAACAGGCACTTGTATGTTTTCTCTAAGAGCTTGGAACAATTAAAATATCAGCAGCTGATGAAGCTATATGATGGATTGGATATTGCCACTTTTGAATCAGATGTTAAGCCACTTCATGAATGTCTCGATAATTCTGTTGTTGTGTTTGATGACATTATACTGGATAATCAAAACAAGGTTAGAAATTTCTTTACACAGGGCCGACACAAAAACATTGATTGCTTCTACCTGGCACAGACTTTTTCTAAAATACCGAAGCAGCGGATCCGAGACAACAGCAATTTTATATGTGTGTTTCATCAAGATCATACCAACCTCAAACACATACATGATGAATATGTAGGTGGGGACTTGAGCTACAATGATTTTTCCAAGTTTCGCAGTAGGTGCTGGAACCAGGACAGTTATGGGTTTGTCACAATTGATATGACAAGAAAGCCCAATAGTGGCAAATACAGAAATAAAATTAACAATTTTCTAGACATTGAAACATATATAAATAACCATGAAAAGGCCAATCATTGATGATCTTAAATTAAGAGATTATCTTGTAAAAAGATTTAAGGGATGGAAATCAGAGAACCGAGGAATTTATGAACAACACAAACAAACAGAACAGCCTATTATTGATGCTATTAGTGAATTAGGTAAAAATATCAAAACTGTTACAGAGCAAAATCAAAATTTGATCACAGAGCTTGTACCTGTAGCTGCAAGGAACATATTAGATTATCCAATCACCCCACTTTCCAGTATTCATACACCTAGTCCTGTTGCTCCTCGAAGAATTGTAGCTACTCTGGATCCTATTGAATTGGGTCTTCTTGCTCAAAAATATTTAAGCACACCTAAAGACAACAAAGATGAGGTCTTTGGCTTATATGCTGACACAGAGCGTGATGGTAGCATCATACATAGAATTGGCAATTTCAGAGTAACATTTATGGGAGATGATCTCATTGTATATTCAGAATCTCATCTGGGAGAAAAAGGTGGTTTTGTTAAATATCCCGGCACACCTGGGTTGTGGGAACTGATGACTAGGAAAAGGCCTGGCAACTATACAGATCAAGATTATGAGCACTACAAAGAAATATTAATAAAATCAGATGCTCTATACCAGAACAATGATCCCACACAAAAAAGAGTCAAGTCTAGCAGTGGGGCAAAATACAACAATTTAATCAAGCCCATATGGTCACAGATCAAGACTGGCAGTGGAATCAAACAATACAACACCCTGCCTAAAGAATTTGTGTGGGTTGATGATGTCAGGAAACTTGTAGATAGGTTATTGGTGGTAGCTGGGGAGAAAAAATGCTGGCAACCACAATTTTTACAATGAAAAGGTTTGAATTATGGACATGTTAAGCACCAAATTGTCTAATTTTATAGTGAATGACACTAAGGGGATTGGATATCTTATAAAAATTATTAATACTCTACCACCTAAATTTTGGAATATTTCTGAGGGTCGGGGGTTGGTTAATGACATTATAAACAAGCTGCCATTTGAACTACACATTCCAGGCTATCAGTATTGTGGTCCAGGCACAAAATTGGACCATAGATTAAAAAGAGGTGATCCTGGTGTTAATCCCCTAGATGCTGCTTGTAGAGACCATGACATAGCATACAACACACATTCTGATCTTGACAAGAGACATGTTGCAGACAAGAAATTAGAAGAGAGTGCATTTGGTAGATTTGTAAGCAAAGATGCTTCTTTAAGTGAAAAAATAGCAGCATTGGGGACCACCATAGCTATGAACACCAAACAAAAACTGGGGTGGGGGCTGTGAATATGTATATAATAAACCTAGAATGAAGGCCAAGGGTGTTATGTATCAAATACCTTATGCAGGTCTTAAATCTCTTAAAGCTATTGATAGCGTTTTAACCAAAAAGCAGCGGAAGAAAAAAAGCTCTTGTATTGCCAAGGGCCATGGTATGAAATTGTTGCTTAGTACCCCCAATTAAAAAAATTACAACAATCCAGGAAAAAATCACATGTGGGGGGTTTCATATTTACTATCCCGGCCATCTTAGAAGCACTTGGGGCTGTTGGGAGCTTGGCTGGGGCATCAACTGCCATAGCAAAAACAGTAATAGATGCCAAGAAAAATAGAGCAGAATTAGATGAATTGAAGCGCCATAACCTGCCCATGGAGAAACAAGGCAAAGGTGTTAAGAGAGCCATGAATAAGTTTAAGAAAAACAAGAGCCGCTTACAAACCAAGATATTGAAGCTTTAATCTAGCCACTGGGCATCAAAAATTTTAGAGGTGTGTACATGTCTGATTCTTTAGCAGAACAACCACTCAACAAAGAGTGTGGCATTGTTAATTTGGATAAGTACAAAAATCAGGGCACTCACTGGATTTGTTATCTTAAATATTTAAAAGATGAGGCATTTGTGTTTGATTCATTTGGAGGTGTTGCACCTGAAAATTTAGTAAAATATCTAAAATCAACTAATCTTTATTACAATAATGTCCGTGTTCAAAACTTCAAAGATGTTAATTGTGGACATTTGTGTTTATATGTTCTCAGATATATGTCTCAAATAAATAAACCATCAATTGAAAATTTTCAAAAGGCCTTGTGGTATTTAAAACATCATGGGGGTATTCCATCTCACCAGCCAAAATTCAATATTGAAACTCAAATTACATGATGATATAGTGTATCCCAAAACAATAGCTCTCAGAGCATTTTATGGCATGTACTTGATCCCTAATATTACACACTACAAGAACAAAATTGCAGTAGGGGATCAAAAAATTGTCATCACTAGAGGGCAGTATAATTTGTCCACTCTAAATGCTCAATTACCCAGAGGTATAGTATTAACTCAAAATTCTGTCACTCACAGAGTAGAGATTGTATCTGCTACAGAGACAGTGGATCTGGGTACTATAGGAGAGCTGTTAGGATTTTAGAACAACACAAAACTTGAACCAGCCATCAAACACACTGCTATTAATATACCCAAATTCTTAGCCATAGAGACTCTGAATATTCACTGTAATGTGGCCGAGGGTATGATCACCAAATCAAATGGCATAGGCACTCACAAACAAACTGGCATCATTGCAACATTTAAACCTAATTCTGAATTCATGGAGCCAATCATCTACACTCCATCCGAACATTATATTTTCCTGTGTGCCATAATAGAATAGATAATATTGAATTGATGGTCACTAATGAAAAAGAAGAATTAGTTGATTTTGCTGGAGCCACAACAACTGCAATCATAGAGATTAATATTTAAATAAAAATACATACAAAAAAAATGGAAAATATTGAGAGTTATGAGCTACAATCATTCTCCCCAAACAGGAGGACATTTGCAAATTTAAATCAACCCAACACAGAGATTGAGGTTGATCTTGATGTAGGGGATGGCTTTATACACCCCCACAGAGCAGATCTATACATCAAATTTGATGTTGTAAAGCTCGATGGAACAGATTATCCGGCAAATTCAAATATAAGATTGGTAGATAATTTTGTGCCGCATCTGTTCTCTGAAATTGAGATCAGAAAGCATGGTGTTGTTATAAACAGAGTGGATTATCCCGGCATTACCTCCACAGCTTTGGCCACACTAAAATTATCCAAAACCGAGGCTTCTTATTACAAAATAGGTGGATTTGAGGCTGGTGATAAAATTATATCTAAGAGCCACACAGTGCTGTTCCCTATGCGCCTGTTGCCAGGATTCTTCTCATATTACAAAGATATTATGTGGAAAGGTGGTTTAAGAATCACATTTAGAAGAGCTGCCAATGATAAAATGCTTTGATGAGGTACAGCACATTAAACTCTACAGGGGAAGCTTTGCCTAATACCCTACCTGATGAAGGCAAATGCATTATTCAGACTATGGAGCTAAGAATCCCAGTTGTTGAATATGAAGCCAGTTATGCTCTTAAATACAAAGCAAAAATAAAAAAAATCCACAAGTACCTTTACAATTTTATACATATCAATGTGTACAGAAGCCTGCCGCTGGTACTTATTATGAGTTTGATGCTACAAATTCAGTCTCCAGTATACAATATGACATGCCGGATTTTGTGGTGGTTCTGTTTCAGACTGGAAGACACAATAATCAGGAAAAAATTCAAGTAGATTTGATAACTGCAACATCAAGAACATATATCTTAAAAATGGCAGAAATGAGGTATTTCCCAGAGAAAATTATAATTTAGACATGTCCAAGGATGATTTCCTTAAATTATATGAAGCATTTACAGCATACAAAAGGGTCACTACTGGCAATACTGTCATGTATTACACACCAGATGAATTCAAAGCACAGAGACCCATGTTTGTCATCAACACTTCAAAAAGGAAACAAGTTGTGGTTAATGACAGGACAAACATTAAAATTATCTGTGAATTCCATGATACACTCCCTGATGACACCATATGTAGTGTTATTCTCATAGGTGAAAAATCATATGTTTATGATGTAAGAAATGAGAGAGTCACAGAGCAATTCTAGAAGATTTTTGCACAAACCATTGTCTTAGTACTAGAAATGCAAGTTGAGGCTGGTGTCCAATTGAACTTAAACCGGAAGTAAATATGTGTGTGTGTGTGTGTGTGTGTGTGTGTGGGTGTGGGTGGGTGTGAGGGGTGTGTGTGGGTGTGTATCTTAGCTTAGTTTTAGGTGTGGGCAAAAAAAATATCAAGACGGGCATATTTTTGACAGGATTATGGACAACAATCTGACAGAAGTGCCTTTTGTAAGTGTGGACAAATCAATCTGAGGGGGCTCATCATTTCACAGGAACTTCCCGAGGGCATTTTTACAAAAATCTTGGATTAGACGGGGTTCCACACTTGAGCAAAAAGCTCATATGGGCATGTTGAGCTTGTTTTAAGTGTAGCCAAATCTGCCTGAGAGGGGCTCATCATTTCTCGTCCTGGTTGTAGTACAAAACACACTACTATGGAGCTCAACACCAAACATCGTACAGCCGCCACCTCCGACTTCGATCGCGACTTCTTCAAATTGATGAACAAAGCATTGTTTGGGAAAACCATGGAGAACGTGCGAAATCGTGTGGACGTGAGGCTGGTGATGAAGAAAGTATGGTGTCGACAGCTCGTCGCGAGTCCGCTGTTCAAGTCTTGGACTATCTTTAGCATGCAGCTGGCTCTGATCCATATGAAGCGGGGTGAGGTAAATCTCACCAAGCCCATCTATATTGGCGCCACGGTCTTGGATCTGAGCAAGCTGCACATGTTTGAGACGTACTACCGCACACTACAATCGCACTATGGCCACAATATATCGCTACTATACACAGACACGGACAGTGTTGTGTACCACGTTCGTTCGGCCGATGCGTATGGGGATATAGTCATAGTATATAGCCTTACTCCCAACCCTCGTGGACCTCTTCGTTCCCTCTGGCTATCCCCAGCCGAACCGATACGGAATCCTGGCTCGCAACAAGAAGGTGCCCTGCAAACTCAAAGCCGAGAAGGACGGAGATGTGATTGTCGAGTTTGCTGGTCTTCGCGCCAAAGCCTATGCCATCAGAGCCGAGGGTCCTGTCACCAAAAATGCCAAGGTGTGGGCAGGCAGGTGGTCCGAGTGCACCTCAAATTTAAAGACTTCGTCGATTGCCTGGAGAAGACCAGATCGCCGATTCTAGGAGTGGAGCAGCGCATCGAGAGCGTAGACCATGTGTTGACCACCAACAAGGTAACGAAGATCGCCCTAGATGCACGCAACGACAAGAAGTACATCCTTGAGTGTGGGATTCACACACTCCCGTGGGGCCACTATCGTCTCAATACCAGCAATGCCTGTTCCATCTGTTCATAGTCCTGTAATTTTGTTTCAATTGGTTTTCTATACTCAAACACTTCTTCTTCTTCCTCTTCTAAACCAGAAATAACTCCATCCGTGTCCTACAGGACAAGAAAAGAGCACACACAGGACTGAAAGGACAGGTTTTTTTTGTGCACTCAAGTGTGATTATTTTTTTTGTTACAGTAGTAGTGTAATTTATGCTATTATAAACCCGAGAAAGTATGAGCCCCTCTCAGGCAGATTTGGCTACACTTAAAACTAGCTCAAGATGTGCATATGAGCTTATTGCTCAAGTGTGGTACTCTGTCTAACCCACGATTTTTGTAAAAATGCCCTCGGGAATTTCCCGTGAAAGTATGACCCCCCTCAGATTGATTTGCCTACACTTACAAAAGCTACATCTGTGAGATTGTTGTCCATAAGCTTGTTAAAAATATGCCCCTCTTGATATTTTTTTGGCTACACCAAAAACTAAGCCAAAGAGCAACCCACACCCACCCACACCTACACATATTTACTTCCGGTCCACTTCCGGTTTAAGTTCAATTGGGCACCAGGCTCAACTTGCATATCTAGTACAAAAACAATGTAATATGCAGAAGCCTTCTAGAATTGCTCTGTGACTCTCTCATTTCTTACATCATAAACATATGATTTTTCACCTATAAGAATAACACTACATATAGTGTCATCAGGGAGTGTATCATGGAATTCACAGATAGTTTTAATGTTTGTCCTGTCATTAACCACAAGTTGTTTTCTTTTTGAAGTGTTGATGACAAACGTGGGTCTCTGTGCTTTGAATTCATCTGGTGTGTAATACATGTCAGTATTGCCAGTAGTGACCCTCTTGTATGCTGTAAATGCTTCATATAATTTGAGGAAATCATCCTTGGACATGTTTAAATTATAATTTTCTCTAGGAAACACCTCATTTCTGCCATTTTTAAGATATATGTTTTTGATGTTGCAGTTATCAAATTTACTTGAATTTTTTTCTTGGTTATTGTGTCTTCCATTCTGAAACAGTACCACCACAAAATCTGGCATGTCATATTGTATACTGGAGAATGAATTTGTAGCATCAAACTCATAATAGCTACCAGTGGCAGGCTTCTGTACACATTGATATGTATAAAATTGTAAAGGAACCTGTGCATTTTTTAGGATATCTGCTTTGTATTTAAGAGCATAACTGGCTTCATATTCAACAACCGGGATTCTTAGCTCCATAGTCTGAATAATGCATTTGCCCTCATCAGGTAGGGTACTAGGCAGAGCTTCCCCGGTAGAATTTAATGTACTGTACCTCATCAAAGCATTATTATCATTGGCAGCTCTTCTAAATGTAATTCTTAAACCACCCTTCCACATAATATCTTTGTAATCTGAGAAGAATCCTGGCAACAGGCGCATAGGGAACAGCACTGTGTGGCTCTTAGATATAATTTTATCACCAGCCTCAAATCCACCTATTTTGTAGTAAGAAGCCTCGGTTTTGGATAATTTTAGTGTGGCCAAAGCTGTAGAGGTAATGCCAGGGTAATCTACTCTGTTTATAACAACACCATGTTTTCTGATCTCAATTTCAGAGAACAGATGTGGCACAAAATTGTCTACCAATCTTATATTTGAATTTGCCGGATAATCTGTACCATCGAGCTTTACAACATCAAACTTGATGTATAGATCTGCTTTGTGGGGGTGTATAAAGCCATTCCCTACATCAAGATCAACCTCAACTCTGTGTTGGGTTGATTTAAATTTGCAAATGTCCTCCTGTTTGGGGGGAATGATTGTAGCTCATAACTCTCAATATTTTCCATTTTCTTCTTGTATGTATTTTTATTTAAATATTAATCTCTATGATTGCAGTTGTTGTGGCTCCAGCAAAATCAACTAATTCTTCTTTTTCATTAGTGACCATCAATTCAATATAATCTATTCTATTATGGCACACAGGAAAATATAATGTTGGGGATGGATTGTAGATGATGGGCTCCATAAATTCAGAATTAGGTTTGAATGTTGCAATAATGCCAGTTTGTTTGTGAGTGCCTATGCCATTTGATTTGGTGATCATACCCTCAGCCACATTACAGTGAATATTCAGAGTCTCTATGGCCAAGAATTTAGGTATATTCATAGCAGTGTGTTTGATGGCTGGTTCAAGTTTTGTGTTGCTCTCAAAGCCTAGCAGCTCTCCTATAGTACCCAGATCCACTGTTTCTGTAGCAGATACAATCTCTACTCTGTGAGTGACAGAATTTTGAGTTAACACTATACCTCTGGGTAACTGAGCATTTAGAGTAGATAGATTTTATTGCCCTGGAGTGATGACAATTTTTTGATCACCAACTGCAATTGTGTTGTTGTGGTGTGTAATATTAGGGATCAAGTACATGCCATAAAATGCTCTGAGAGCTATTGTTTTGGGATACACTATATCATCATGTAATCTAAGTTTCAATATTGAATTTTGGCTGGTGAGATGGAATACCCCCATGATGTTTCAGAATCCACAGGGCTTTTTGAAAATCTTCAATTGATGGTTTATTTGTTTGAGACAGATATCTAAGAACAGATAAACACAGATGTCCACAATTAACATCTTTGAAGTTTTGAACACGGGCATTATTGTAATAAAGATTAGTTGATTTTAGATATTTTACTAAATTTTCAGGTGGAATACCTCCAAATGAATCAAACACAAATGCCTCATTGTTTTAATATTTAAGATACCAGATCCAGTGAGTGCCCAGATTTTTGTACTTATCCAAATTAACTATGCCACACTCTTTGTTGAGTGGTTGTTCTGGTAAAGAATCAGACATGTACACACCTCTAAAATTTTTGATGCCCAGTGGCTTGATTAAAGCTTCAATATCTTGGTTTCTAAGCGGCTCTTGTTTTTTTTAAACTTATTCATGGCTCTCTTAACACCTTTGCCTTGTTACTCCATCGCCAGATTCTTCTTGGCATCTAGTACTGTTTTTGCTATGGCAGCTGATCCCCCAGCCAAGCTCCCAACAGCCCCAAGTGCTGCTAAGATGGCCGGGATAGTAAATATGAAGCCACCCACATGTGATTTTTTTTCTAGATTGCTGTAATTTTTTTAATTGAGGGCTACTAAGTAATAATTTCATACCATGGCCCTTGGCAAGACAAGAATTTTTTTCTTGCGCTGCTTTTTGGTTAAAAGACTATCAATAGTTTTAAGAGATTTAAGACATGAATAAGGTATCTGATACATAACACCCTTGGCCTTCATTCTAGGTTTATTATATACATATTCACAACCCCCACCCCAGTTTTTGTTTGGTGTTCATAGCTATGGTGGTCCCCAATGCTGCTATTCTTTCACTTAAAGAAGCATCTTTGCTTACAAATCTACCAAATACAGCATCTTCTAATTTCTTGTCTGCAACATGTCTCTTGTCAAGATCAGAATGTGTGTTGTATGCTATGTCATGGTCTCTACAAGCAGCATCTAGAGGATTAACACCAGGGTCCCCTCTTTTCTTTGTAACTTTTCATTGTAAAAATTGTGGTTACCAGCATTTTCTTCCCCAGCTATGACCAGCAACCTATCTACAAGTTTCCTGACATCATCAACCCACACAAATTCTTTAGGCAGGGTGTTGTATTGTTTGATTCCACTACCAGTCTTGATGTGAGACCATATAGGCTTGATTAAGTTGTTGTATTTTGCTCCACTGCTAGACTTGACTCTTTTTTGTGTGGGATCATTGTTCTGGTATAGAGCATCTGATTTTATTAATATTTCTTTGTAATGCTCATAATCTTGATCTGTATAGCTGCCAGGTTTCTTCCTAGTCATCAGTTTCCACAATCCAGGTGTGCCGGGATACTTAACAAAACCACATCTTTCTCCAAGATGAGATTCTGAATATACAATTAGATCATCTCTCATAAATGTTACTCTGAAATTGCCAATTCTATGTATGATGCTACCATCACGCTCTGTGTCAGCATATAAGCCAAAAACCTCATCTTTGTTGTCTTTAGGTGTGCTTAAATATTTTTGAGCAAGAAGACCCAATTCAATAGGATCCTGAGTAGCTTCAATTCTTCGAGGAGCAACAGGACGAGGTGTATGAATACTGGAAAGTGGGGTGATTGGATAATCTAATATGTTCCTAGCAGCTACAGGTACAAGCTCTGTGATCAAATTCTCATTTTGCTCTGTAACAGTTTTGATATTTTTACCTAATTCCCTAATAGCACCAATAATAGGTTGTTCTGTTTGCTTGTGTTGTTCATACATTCCTCGGTTCTCTGATTTCCATCCCTTAAATCTTTTTACAATATAATCTCTTAATTTAAGATCATCAATGATTGGCCTTTTCATGGTTATTTATATATGTTTCAATGTCTAGAAAATTGTTAATTTTATTTCTATATTTACCACTATTGGGTTTCCTTGTCATATCAATTGTGACAAACCCATAACTGTCCTGATTCCAGCACCTACTGCAAAACTTAGAAAAATCATTGTAGCTTAAGTCCCCATCTACATATTCATCATGTATGTGTTTAAAGTTGGTATGATCTTGATGAAATACACATATAAAATTGCTGTTGTCTCGGATCAGCTGCTTCGGTATTTTAGAAAAAGTCTGTGCCAGGTAGAAGCAATCTATGTTTTTGTGTCGGCCCTGTGTAAAGAAATATCTCACCTTGTTTTGATTATCCAGTATAATGTCATCAAACACAACAACAGAATTATCGAGACATTCATGGAGTGGCTTAACATCTGTCCAGTCCATCATATAGCTTCATCAGCTGCTGATATTTTAATTGTTCCAAGCTCTTAGAGAAAACATACAAGTGCCTGTTTTTCCAGTCTAACCAGTTGGGTGCCAATAAAAAAATATCAATCATTAGTGTAGTTTTACCACAAGCCGATGGCCCAACAATAAGACATCTAATATTATCAGGCAGCAGCTTGCCATTTCTCTTAATCTGCTGTTCAGGCTCTGGCAGCCTCTTTATAACATCCCAGGTGTTCATAGTATCACCTTGTCTGCCTCGATCCAGCTGGGTTCTGGGAGTCCTAGCCATTTGACAAGTATCTTGTTGCCTTTTCTGCGGATGATTTTTTCTATGAGATATGTGTCAGGCTGCTTAGTTTTGCTGAGTTCTTCTTCATAAAACCTGCCTTTGAGAATTTCTCCTCGGTGGTCTTTTATTATATATGTATATCGGGTCCCAGGTTTAACTTGAACCACTGTAAATAATTCAGTGCTCCAGTTTCTGGTAAAGCCTCTTTTGAATAAGTGCTTATATTTGCTGATTCTTACTTGATCACCTACCTTGTATTTGGCTTTTCTTGTTGTTGGCTGGTATCTAGGATAATGAACAGTACTGATCAATTTTTGCTCATCAGATGAAGTTACCTCAGAGGGCTTCATGTTGATTGTGGAATGAACCGAGTTGTTATATTTATGTAGAAGTTCTGGAAGAATATTAACCCATTTATAATTACCTTGAAATGTGAGTTGTTTATACATAAGATTTTTTAGGGTTTTGTTGAATCTTTCTACAATAGAGTCCTTGAGATCACTGTAACTCGAGTAATGTTGTATTGACTGGCTTTTAATAAATTGTTGGAATACAGAATTATAGAATTCTTTGCCATTATCTGTTTGCAAATAGCGCGGTGATCTTCCACTCTGATTGATGATTGTCCTGAAGGCTTCTGTAGCACATTTTCCAGTCTTGGATTTGAGTGGCACAGCCCAGGCAAATTTTGAAAATGTATCTATGACAGTGAGTAGATACTTGTAGCCCTTGTTGATCTTGTCTAAGTTTTTCAGCTGTCCACTTGCCATCTCAAAAAAGTCAAACTGCCATAAATCATCTATGCCTTTTGTAACCACAGGCAGTCTCTTATAATTATGTCTGGCTTGTCTGTGTAATTCATCAACAATAATTTGTCTAGACATAGTATGTAAACAAGAATATTGCAACTATAGGGTGTTCAGCAGCTTATACTACAGGATTTTCTAAATACAGTTTGTCTCCTATTTGTATATTAAATTCCAGAGAGCCATCATCTTCAGCATAAGATGTCTCTAATGTATTGGCATCTGTAAAATCCTTTAACTCTACACTGGTGATTTTTGCTTTGTTATCAGCATTTGTTATTGATAAGGTCGGGTAGTGGTGTGCCTGTGGTTGTAGCCAATATTTGATCTTGATTGGTCTAAGTGTGCCCCCAACAAAAAACTGGTAATAAAATTGTGCAGGGGACAGCATATATATTTTGCCACCTGGTGTAAATGGTGAATCATATTCTTTGTTGGGGGTACTGTATAATTCAAGAATTACTGTATGTTTAGGATTCTCGATTATGCCAGTTATTTCTTTTTCTGCTGTAAGCAATCTACTTGTTACAGATTCAAGGTGCTCATTGATAGTCCTAACAACATCATCATGGCCTGGCTTGATTTTTATGTCCACAACAAGTTTTTTGTATTGTTGCACAATTTCTTGTAGCTGGGTGGCAAAAACAGAGAGAGCATTTGCTTGGTTGTATTCCATGCTTCCTAGCTGTTGCTTTATATTAGCTACAATTTGCTGTAAATTTTCAACAACTGCCAATTTTGAATTTTGAGCCGTAAGATCATGGACTTGTCTTCTGATATCCTCAAACAGGGCATGCAGTTCATTAATATGTTGATTAGTTGGTAGAGTGGCCACTGTCTGAGTAATTTGTTTGATCTCTGTCTGGATATTCTTGATATCTTCTGATTTCAATATGCGATTCACAGCTCTCTTAATATTTTTAAGTTCCTGTGATGTAGGCAGATTTGATACAGTATTCTGCAAAGATTAAAGTGCCAATTTCACATTATTTAATTCAGAAGCATCAGCCACACTTTGCATAGCATCTTGGAGCAGGGTTATGTCTGCCTGAGTAGGTGTTGATTGTTGTAAAATTTCCAGCTTTGTTTGGATATCATCGATCAAGTGATGAAAATGAGATAGCTCAGATTCAGTGTTGAGGTTTTCAAGTTTTGTGATCTGTTGCTCGACACTGACAAGGGTGTCAACAATATCAGGCAAGCGGGATTCTAGAGATTCTTGTACATTTGTCAGATCACTTTGCACTGCTGCTATGGTACCTTCAAGATGGGTTATGGTACCTGAATTTTTCCAAAATCTTCATATGTTTCAAGTTGCAGCTTGATGTTGGCAACACTACGAGTTATAGCACTCAGAGCATCAGAAGATGGCAAGTTGTTCCTAAAATACTCAAGTGTCTCAATTTTTTCTTTAACCTCAGCTATGGCATTGTTCAGAGGGTCCAGATTAGGTATCTGTAGTGATTGAATCTGTTCCTTTAGAGTGGAAATCACTAGATCAAAATCTTCTTGTGATTTTATGCTTTTGACAATTGTTGGGAGCTGTGCCTGGACATTATTAATCTGTTCTTCTAATTGTTGTTTCAATTGCTCAGAGTTGGTAGCCTGAGTCTTAAATTTGGCTTGAAGAGCTGCTACAGCCTCCTCTAAACTTTGAAAATTATCTAATGTAGCCAAATCAGTATATTTTTGAAGCAGCAATTTGAGTTCTGAGTCAATTTTAAGAAGAGGGTCCATGCATTGTGATTGTTAATTTGTAATTTCTAGTTGAAGACTGGCATTGAGTGTGGTTTATAAAGCTTGTAAATCACTTCTTAATTTTTTGACTCTGACATCAAGCATCAGAATCTCATCACTGTGATCTTCATGTCTTGTATGGCCAAATATATCATTAGGCATCTTGATTTAGTGGTTATTTATTATTGAATATCTAATTCTTAATTCTATAAAAAAAGGTATAAGCTTGTCATAGGATCCCGGGACCTCAATATATAAGCAGTCACCAGCAGAAACAGTATATACAGTGCCAGAAATCATGTTTGAGTGCTTTATCCTGTAAATATTTTTGCCTATTGAAACCTTGACATTACCCTCGGGGGTTGTAATAAATTGTAATTGACCACCTACAGGTAATTGGTAATGATTTAAATTATTGTTAAATATGTACAATGTTTTACCTGTTTTATCATCAACATCTGTAAGTATGCTGTTCAGATGAATAATTAACAAAGCACTTAGTTTAGATATTATATCAGAAGAGGGTGCTGGTGTTGGCAGGTCCATAATAGCCTGTTTTTTAACCCAAATAAGTTCATAGGCATGTTTATTTATTTCAAATCATGCTCTGTAATTGGGCATTGATTACCACTTTTCAAATCACAATGACCCCATGGTAGAGTATGTATGCCACATGACAAAATGCATCTCTTATCATCATGTGGGTCCAGAGCCACTTTTCTTACAACATTTGTAGTCAACAAGTGATCCACACTCTGAATTCTGTATTCTGATGTTCTAATTAAACTCTGGGATTTGAGACAATTTTTGTAATCTTTAAATTCAAGCTCTTTGTCTACAGTCACTCTGCCAATGCCCTTGGCTTTTTTTGCAACAGCGCCACTACATGTTTCAAAACTGTGCATCTTGGCCCTTAACCCAGCAAATGTCACAATAACATCACCAAGTGTCTCATCTTTTAACTTGCCAGGCACTTTTTTTTGTGGGGTTGAATCTTTGAATGTTCACTGGTATCAAAATATTCAAGCAATGCAGGCTGTGACATATCTTGATAGACATCTTCTGTTTGAATATCAAGAATAAAACTATCTGTGTCCATGTACATCAGTTTTACACGATCCTTATAAAAAGGCTTCAACACATCATAATAGAGCTTTAGAATGTGTCATTTGGCCAATTCTAATATCACAGACCCTACATAAATAGGCTTATCAAACTTAATCTTTGTTTTTTTCATGTTGAAGAGTGCCATATTTTCATCATAAATTCTTCTGTAGCTGAAATTAGGCTTTGCTATCAATTTTTTGCTCAGGCTGGGGACAGTAATTAATTTAACATCAGTATGTTTTCTGACATTTTCTATGTTTTTGCCATACACTGAATTTACCATCAATTTAAACAAAGTCTTATCAAATTGGCTCATTGCAGATATTCGAAGCTCTGTGTTTGTATCAATATATGACTTCAACCATCTTGAGTGCCTGAACCTTAAGACTTTGCCAACTTTGGTCACTTGAACACCATGATGCATTAGGAACTGGAGGTTTTTGTAATATATGACACAATCCTGTTTTGGCTCTAGAGTCATCATTAGCTTCTTCTGTTTAGAGCCAGGTGAATACTCAACCTCAGGAATTGGGGGCAGATCAGAAACTTTGTTGTGTAAATCATCAGGAATTGTCAGATCAACCTCTAAGAATAGACCATAGTTACTGTCATCAAAATCCTGAAGATCTTCAATATTGAAATCTTCAACCCACTCAAGCCCTGCATATGGCAATTTATCCATCATAGCATAACCATACAGGCTGTTGGCATCTACATACAGTATATAATTTGATGGCAGTGCTGGATCATAATCAGGAATATATTTGTTGTTAGCTCTGCCATATCTCTGACAGCATTGCACCATGCCTCCTCTTATACATTGCTCCATAAACAGATACATATCTTGATCCTGGATCAGATCCAACTGCATTTTAGTGTTCAAAAACATTGCAGACCATGCTAGGCCTGGAGCACTGTAGAAATACATTGGATCCAGCTTATAATATTCCATGGAAGATTTTCTAAATGCCTGAAGTATATCAGCTATGAGAGTCACATCAAATTTTAAATATGCCTTGTGATAATCACCAAATGTCTGGCATTTTAAATTGTTCCACATCAACTGAGCATGGTGATAATCATCATCAGTAATTCCAGATGACCTGATTTTGCTGTAGAACTCTTGTTGTGGTGGCAGAGAACACTCATCAAATTTAGAAAAATCTGTAACATAGTCATATGGATATATACCCTTCCGCCTAATTAATTTCAGGTCCTGGTTTGGAAACAAAGCACATGTGATTTTGAATTGATCATCAGATAATTGACTGGCCAGTGTAGCCAGGCTAGCCGACAGAATTCTGTAGGAATCAAGAAATCTTAAGTGAATGGGAACACCATTAACTTTAATTATCTTGCGAATAGCAATATATTTCTCATCATTTTCTGCTAAAATATTTAAATTCTGATTGTCAAACGCCTCGTACCTGATCAGATGATGAAAATCATAATTAGATGCACCATGGCAAAATATAGGGACAAATTTTGGTCTCTGGATCTTAATATTACAGCTATTACACAGGGCCATTTTGAATTTACCATCTGTATGAGAATTGTGATGCACCTTGATATTTGTATCTGAAAATTCAGAATCACATACCGGGCATTTTTCTTCATTGTTGAAATATTCAATCTGATAATCTGTTAAAGGCTCCATGGGTTTTGATTTTAATAATAGATTAGATGCTATGTCATGGCATTTATTTTCTATTCTACATGCAAATTCTTTGATGGCATCTGGTCCCATGTATAAATATTCTTCACTAACAACACCATCCTGTACAACAACATAATAAAAACTAGAAGGCTCATGTAACTGGTATGATGTAATTGAAGGTTCATCAGGATCTGGGCTGCATAATGCAAGGGGTTTGAGATTTGATTCAAAATCACAGACTATATATGCTGGGTGTTCCAACAAGGCTTCAAATTTTTGAATTTGGCATTTTCATTTGGGTTAGGCATAAGCATATGAACAGGTTTATGGTTGCCACAGTATTTTAAATGTTCAATTAACTTGTTTTTAGCAATTTCTGCATTTCTTCCCGAACACCATTTACCATTTTTTGACCATCAAATACATCTTCGGCACAACTTAAATATTATATTAAATTTGTCCAGTTGTTTTCTTACTAAAGCTTTAAGATTATGTATCAAAGTGTAATGGTATGTGCCATCTCCTTCAATTAAGAGCAGATCAATCGGAACAGCAGAATCATCATCAAGTGTACTGATTCTGAGAGGTGCTATCAAGCAATTGCCACGGTCAGTAAAACAAATATATACATTAATAGATAATTGTTTACCATTGATATCCCTGGCCTTTTTTTCAAATTTATCAATATTCTGAACTGACATTGGATATTTTAAACCCTCCATAGCATCATCAAAATCATTTTCATGCTGTTTATAATAACTTATTCTCTCAGGATGACTTAAAACTGGAAACAAATAAGCTAAAATACACCACAAAAAGCATTTCTCATCATTATTTTCTATGTTAACCACGGCTCTTTTGTTTTTAATATTGGCAGGTAATGGCAGATATGTAGATCCTTGTAGTGGGCTGTATTCAGAAATATTAACATAGAGCTTGTGTGGAGATCCGCATAGGCTCCATCCTGATTCTTTTCCTGCAAATTCAGAGTGTTTAATATTCAATTGATCTATCAAACTGCTTATTATTTTGTCTAAATTTGCATTTGAATATACGGCTACAGTTTCTGTTATGTGGGGCTGTGTAAATTTTGTGCCATTTGGCTTCTTATATTGTGTAAATAATTTGAGGGACAGCTTATAAGAGCCATTTTGTGCATTTAGAATTGCCTGCACATCAGGATTTTTACTGTTCAAAAAATTCTTAATGTCACATCTTGGCTGTGATACAAAACGGTGATCCCTAAGTTGGCCAGCAAAACTGCTATGGATAGGTGGTGCATAGCGTGGCTGCTTTTCTGCTCTAGCATTAACAGGTGTTTCATGCTTCCTTTTCAGACCAGATGTAGATGGTTGTGGGGGCAATGTTGATGACTGTGCAGAACAAGTACCCTTATGTTTATATGTGAAATATTCCATGCTATATTTTCTATGGCATTTTGGGCATATTTTTGTGGGAGTTCTGCATTTTTCTGGATCACAATTCTTTTGGTGCTTAGCCCAATTGGGGCTGGATATATTCTTATTGCATTGATTACAATATTTTTGATTTGGCATTTTTGTTGTTGGTTTATTATATATATTTCTTGGGGTCCAAATCAAAACTTTATACTTAATAAAAATATCAGTTGGGTTCAGCAGTGTGCTTTGTATACCTAGTGTGTGTGTGTGTGTGTGTGTGTAAATATGTTTGGCTTTGGCATTTTTGTTATTGGTTTATTATATAAAATTTCTTGGGGTTCAAATCAAAATTCTATGCTTAATAAAAAATATCAGTTGGGTTCAGCAGTGTGTTTTGTATACTTTGTGTATGTGGGTGGGCGTGGGTGTATGTGGGTGGGTGTGGGTGGGTGTAGGTGTATGTGGGTGGGTGTGGGTGGGTGTGGGTTTTATGAGCATTTTTAGATTAATTTTAAGTGTGGTTAAAACAATATTGAGAAAAGCCATATTTTTAACAAGCTTATGGACAACAATCTCACAGGTGTAGCTTTTATAAGTGTAGGCAAATCAATCTGAGGGGGCTCATACTTTCACAGGAAATTCCCGAGGGCATTTTTACAAAGATCTTGGGTTAGACAGAGTACCACACTTGAGCAATAAGCTCATATGCACATCTTGAGCTAGTTTTAAGTGTAGCCAAATCTGCCTGAGGAGGGCTCATACTTTCTCGGGTTTATAATGGCATCAATTACACTACTTACAGTGTATTTAAAACTGCTCGGTCACCCGCTCGTTCTTGACGTCATACACAAAAGTTTTCTCTGCAATAAGGATAACGCTGCACAGGGTGTCGGCAGGCAGGGCGTCGTGGAATTCGCACACAATTTTGATGTTGGAGCAATCGTTAACCACCAGCTGCTTCCTCTTCAATGTGTTGATGACTAACATGGCCTGCGAGCTATTAACTCGTTGGGAGTGTAGTACACGTCCACGTTGCCGGAGGTCAATCTCTTGTAAGCTGTGTATGCCTCGTACAGTTTCAGGTAGTCGTTGTTTGCAATGTTCAGGTTGTAGTTCTCGCTCGGGAATATCTCGTTCCTACCATTTTTGAGGTAGATGTTCTTGATCTTGCAGTCGTCGAACAGGCTAGAATCTTTCTCTTGGTTGTTGTCCTTCCCTGTCTGGCATGTCGTACCGGATGCTGTTAAACTGTGTGGTCACTTCGAATTCGAAATGATAGCCGGAAGCAGGTTTCTGCACGCACTGGTAGCCGTAAAACTGGATGGGAACGTGGGGGTTCTTCAGGATGTTGGCCTTGTACTTGAGGGCGTCGATGGATTCATATTCCACCACGGGCATGCGCAGCTCCATGGATCTTACAAGGCACTTGGCAGCGTTGGTTAGTGTGTTGGGAAGCGGAGTGGTTCCTTCCGGACAAATGGTGCTGTAGCGTATCAGCGCATCGTTGTCGTTCGCAGCTCTGCGAAAGATGACGCGCAAACCACCCTACCACATAATTTCTGCGTAGTCGGAGAAGAAACCGGGCAGCAGGCGCATGGTAAACACAACCGTGTGACTTTTTGTTCTGATCTTCGTTCTTGCTTCGAATCCCCCTGCTTAGTAGTAAGCTGCATTGGCCTTGTACAGTTTTAGCGTTCCCACAGCAGTCGAGGTGATACCGGGGTAGTCGACTCGATCGATGACGGTACCATGTTTCCTAACTTCTACCTGCGAGAACAGGTACGGCACAAAGTTGTCGACGAGCCTCAGGTTTGCGTTGGTCAGGAAATCTTCATCGTTGTTTTTTTACCACGTCGAACTTGACGTACAGGTCAGCTCTGGGAGGGTGGATGAAACCATCCCCGACGTCCACATCGAACTCGATCTCTCGGTTCGGTTCGTTGAGGTTGGCGAACGTTCGACGGTTGGGAGGGAAGGATTGCAACTCTTAACTTTCGATTTGCTCCATCATGGATATTTATTACACATTGATATCCACAACACCTGTGGCTGTGGCTCCGGCAAAATCTACCACCTCGCCCTTCTCGTTGGCCACCGCCAATTGTATGTTGTCTATGCGATTGCGACATACGGGGAAGTATATCGATGACGAGGGTGTGTAGATAATGGGCTCCATGAATTCCTAATTTGGTTTGAACGTGGCGATGATCCCCGTCTGCTTATGGCTGCCTGGGATGCCATCCGAGGACTTGGTGATCATGCCTTCCGCCACATTGCAATGCACATTAAGAGTCTCGATGGCTAGAAATTTAGGAATATTGGTGCCGATGTGCTTGATGCAAGGTTAGAGCTTGGTACCGTTCTCGAAATTCAGGAGCTCTCCGACGGTACTCAGGTCCACGGTTTCTGTGCCAGACACCAGTTCCACCCTATGGATTACGGAGTTCTGTGACAGCAGCACGCCTCTTGGCAAGTGGTCCTGCAAGGTAGAGAGGTTGTACTGGCCTGGGGTGACGCTGATTTTTTCGCAACCAACCATGATGGTGTTCTTGTGAACCGTCACATTGGGTATCAGGTACATGCTGTAGAATGCGCGAAGGGCAATGCATTTGGGATAGATGATGTCGTCGTGGAATACAAGTTAGAGGACCGAAGTCTCACTGGTGAGATCGAACACTCGCATTGTACTTCAGGTGCCAAAACGCTTTCTGAAAATCTTCGATCGTAGGGTTATTTATTTGTGAAAGGAAGACGGGCACGGATACACAGAGATGGCCACAGTTCACATCGTTAAAACCTTGCATGTGTTCGTCGTTGTAGTAGAGGTTAGAAGCATCAAGGTACTTCACCAACCTAGCAGGTGGCACACCTCCGAATGAACCAAAAACAAAAGCATTACGGTTTGCTTGCTTGTGATAACGTATCCAGTGGGTGCCCGGATTTTTGTTACTGTCTAGGTTGAACACACCGCACTCTTTTTTATTCACAACAGAGGGTAGGGAATCGGACATGAAAACGCCCCTCAAGTACTTGATTCCCAGTGGCTTGATCAGAGATTCAATGTCGAAGTTAGACAGTGGCTTTTCTTTTTTAAAACTTCTTCAGGGCTTCGAGCTTCCTGCCCACACATTTCTCTTTCTTCTCAATAGCCAGGTTGTGTCGTTTCTGCTCTTCCAGCTCGAACTTGTTCTGCTTTGCGTCGATAACAGTCTTGGCGATGGCAGCACTGCCTCCTGCCAAACTACCCACAGCGCCCAGAGCGGCCAGGATGGCAGGTATGCTGAATATGAAACATCCAGTCTTCTGCTGCTTTCGCGAACGCTGCAACCTCCTTAGTTGAGGGATGCTGAGCAGCAATTTCATTCCGTGCTCCTTGACTAGGCAGGAACATATCTTCTCCCTCTGTTTCTTGGTGAGCAATCCATCCAGAGCTCCGAAAGATTTGAGGTTTGCGTAGGGTACCTGGTAGATGACGCCCTTGGGTTTCATGGTTGCCATTTTCACAGTTTGTTATTTATCTACAGTCCCCACCCCAATTTTTGTTTTGTGTTCATGGCGATGGTTATACCCAACGCAGCAACCCGTTCACCTAGCGAGGAGACTCTGCGGACGAGTCTCCTGAAAGCCGCATGTTCCAACTTCCTGTTAGTTAGAGGAATGGCATGGTATGCCAGAGACCCGGGTTCGAGTCCTGGTCAAGCCTGCAGGTTTCGCTGAAAATTTCTACACAGGTACACTATGTCTCACGCCAGATCTAATAAAAAACACATAAAAGGCCAATGAAAACTTGAGATAAACTAAAAATATACAGAGTTTGATCATTTGAAGAGTTTTTTTTTCGAACAATTCCACTGTATAATTCAACTCTTCGGGTTCATCCTTGTGTGTTGAATCTTGTGCTTGGGCAACCTTCGCGAACAAAAACGAACGTGATATGTTGGTAATATTATAATCCGTTTGCAGAAGATCTAGAATGTGCGGAACCTTACTCCCAGAGTTTATGTGTGCTACATTTTATGTTGCAATGAATGTATTTTTAATATGTGTGTGTCTGTGTGTATGTTTGCATGTGGTCACTTTGTTCCAGTTCATAGAATGTCTCACTGTCGGGATTAGAACCTTTCCAGCAATATCTCTGTACGAAATGGTTCTGCCGTTCACGCAACCTCCAATGACAATCACACACACACAAAGAGAGGGGGTGGAGAGAGAGAGAGAGAGAGAGAGAGATAGGAGCAGCACAGTATTGAATGCTATTGCCTTACCTTTATTAACAAAATACCATATTTTTAATGGCTACCCCTAGCAAGTGTTTCAAATTACAGCACTTATTTTCAAACATTAAGCTATTGCCACTTACTTTGCACCAGTTCCAAGCCTATCCTAAATCGTTCAGTACCTTTTGTTATATTTTAATGCAGCTGCTGTCATATCCAAAATCAAAAATTTCAGACGTTCTCTAATGTTGAAAAATGTAGTAACGCTGAATGTGTTTACACATACCTCCATTTGAATCCCACTGATGTTAAGTGCACCAAGCAATTCATCTCCTTCATACTGGTCGAAGCTCTTCATATTGTTTGCATTTAGATATGCAACATCTGAAACGAAGCTCTCATAATATATGCGGTTCTTCACATATAACTCACCAAAATTTCTGAAAATGAGAAAAGGAAATGAAGTAATGAAGATACCCTTAACAGAATACCTTATGTAAGAGTAGTCTGTGCACTTTAATTTCATTGTTCTCTCCGTACCTTATAATATCCATCTCATCTTTCCCATAGACCAGTGGTTTTCAAACTGTGGTACGCTTACCCACATGGGTACATGAATGATTCCTGAAGGGGATAGGCGATCAGCTAGGAAGAGAAACGTCGAGAATAACCACAAGATCACATTTTCTCGCAGGTGTGTGGAGCAGACTTCATATCATTAACATTCAACAGGAAAATAAGACTGATTTTGTCATTGACACTCTTATATTCGTTTGATAAGTTTTGAAATAAAATACTCGTTCGATATTTATAATACACTAAATTTGTAGCGTAATCTATGTTTGAAAGTTTTAAGTGCACTGACAGACTATTTTTTATAGACTACTTAATATACATGTGTCTCCATTTTTTATTCTTGTGAGTAATAATAAAGATTATAAACATAATGACATCCAATAAAATAATAAATGTAGGATTCTAATATGTATTTGTTTATCATCTTTCAATGCTATTTTACCTTATTGCAGATACATGCATCAAACATATAAAAAACGACACACCAATCAAACACCAAAAAAAAAACCCAAAATTCGGAGAAAACCTATGGGTTTAGACATTTGGTTACCACTAGATGGCGCAATGAGAAAAGGGTTTGAGAACCCACTCACGTAGACGTCCATAACACCTGGGCATCTTATATTATTTTCCTCTTCCACAATTCCTTTGATTAAAGATAACCAAACGCACAGATATCAATATAGTCACGCAGAGGCGCCAACTTAAGATAAATTTTGCTGTGGAATGTAAATTTTGGGGGGGGCAAGATCGGCAAGAACAATACTTTATATATGTAAATATATATAAAATAAATACTTCTACGTGAATTTGGGGTGGGCGGCAGAAATTGCCTTGTCCTCCAAAGTTGAAGCCTATGCCTCGGACACTTCTGGTCTGTAATGATTCCAATTGAATTGAATGCGATAATTGCAAGGCAGAAAGAAGTGTCTGTGAGTGTGCAAACATGGAAGCCCGTAGATAGTTTATACCAAGGGTGTCAAATTTTAAATTGCTTGTCTTTAATAAGAATATAGTGTAGTTCTACCGACTTTGTCGACTTCATATTCATGGGTTGTTATGAATTTTGGTTTGTGTTTTAGTTGCATAATAGCCAGCTTTTAGCGAGCTATGGTTATATGCAGGGTACAATTAAATTGGCGGCCGGGGATCACAGAAACTTGCAGAGCACATGAAAAAGAACTACTTCTCTCTGTATCATTTCATTCTTGTAGGTGCATCGTTTCGCTTTGAACGTTGAAAAAGCACGTTTTGTTGTCTCTATGCTTGGAACCCAACATAACATTTTATCGCGTCTATTACGTGTTTTCGTGTTGTAAAACTACGCCTGTTTTTGTTGCGAGAAACACACATATTTTACAAAAAATTATATACTACCAACCACGGTATGTGTAGTAAAGCATAACAAGAAACACGTCCTGGAACACACAGTTTGGGCCCATGTCGATGTGTGGAGTGTCAAAAGTGGTTGGTGCAGTGAAGTTGAAATGATCACGATTTGGTGGACTGCCCTAAAACAAAGGTGGAGCAGTGATTGTGGATCAAATTACAGGTTTGCCCGTCGCAAAATGCACGAGTATGTGATCAACACTTGCATGAAGTTGTAGCAAAAATAATCAAGGTAAGAGTTGCACCAGGGGCGATTCCTCCATGTAGGAAGTGAGGAACTTCCTACAGTTCATTTGTACGTATTTCGAGTCCTCTATGTTTTAGGAGTTTAAGGCGTTTTATAAAATTATGCGCGTAATGTTTGTACGATCGACTGATTGTGTACTCTGAAGAGTTTACTGCTTTCGCACGCACCAGCAGCAACCCAAAGACAATGGTCTCAGGCTTTCTGCCGCTCGCTGAGGAACATCGGCTGTCATTCTACAGACAGATGCGTGAGGGGTAGAAGGGGCAGTGAAGGGAGGGGCGGCGAGGTTGAGAGGATCGGAGAGGACTGAGGAACTAGGAAGTTCTTCTTCAATCAGCGATGCCAACCCCACAAAAATTGTACTAAACGCAGCACAGTTTGATATTTGTTCGGACTTAGGATCCTGCTTTTTGCATAATGGTAAAATCTAACATAATCTGTAAACGCCAATCACTGGAAGAGGGAAATGTAACGCAATGGAATATCTTTTTCAGGAAATAAGAACAATATTATGTCCAAATCGCATTTCTACTTCATCTGCGGACATTTTTCAAACAAAAGGGAGTATGCCGATCCAGCGGCAAGCTCTTTTACAACCATGTCACAATCCACCCTCTATATTGTCTTCATCCTGCCCGATTTACTTAGTCAAGAGATTTTATGATAGGAAATTGGTAGAAAGTGGAAGGTAAACAATTCTGTCAAGCCTTTTTAACTTCTATCTTGAACCCATGTCGTTTCTTGTAAAATTTTAAACAAATTTTGTGGGGAAATTTACACTATTACATAACTGTTGAGAATAAAGAATGCAAGTTCAAAACTCCAGAAAAGTAGATGCAGAATCACAATTATCCAAAAAAAAAGTAATTAATAAAAAATCCTAGCACAATTTAGAAACATTTAGCATAATTTCGAAGTATAAGTAGAACCTTTTGTTATCGTGAATCCACTCGACGACAGGGAGGGAGAAGAAAATCCAAATTCTTAAAAAATAAAAAAAATGAAATATCGTTAATGTTATTGTCGTCGGTTTTTATATGCTCACATTTAAATATTTCATAGTTCAAAGTGAGTAGCAAGAGCTCCTTGCCATACCTTGAGCATGGGCCTGCAGCTACCATTCTAAATGCAAAGGATAGTACAAGCGATACGTGTGAATGTAATGAACGCATTTTTCAAACCTTCCTCAGTTCACAATAAGTTCATCCTACACTCCGAGAAAGTCCCTAGTCGCCACTGTGTTGAACAATAGGTAAGCGTATTTTTTAGAAGGTTGCGATGCAGCAGTGAGAACAAACTTCAACATGAGGAAAAAAATCATCATGCCAGGTTCTCGATATTGTTACCATTGTGCAACCATCAGATACAGGATTCATGCAAGTCTTGATCACATCAATCTCATGGTGGATACAAACTGATAGCAAACCATGCTGTAGTTCAATAACACGTTTATTGCCAAAGAGCGATATGGAATACGATGTTGTACTTATAGATGCGACCGAAACTCAGATAGAACACCCAAAATTGACAAAAGCATTACTACTCAGGTAAGAAGAAAAGACACACCTTAAATTAGATGGGATTGTTGTTTTAAGTCCACTTTATGTACAGTATGGCTAATCGGTACTGGACCTACAGTTTAATGTGGGATCCGAACCACTATTTGTCTCCACCGGGAATCGAACCCGGGGCACCTTGATTACAAGGCGACCACGCTACCACTGCGCCATCGGGGAGGCCAGACACACCTTAAAGATCCAAGTTACTGTAGATAAGAAAACGAAGCGTATAATATGCACAGCATTTTCAAATGGAAAGCGTCATGATTTTAGGTGCATTTTTGCCACGGGTTGCCTGGATTTTGATCCACCATCACTTTTCTACTTTTGTAAACATGCTTTAGGGCAAACCACAAAACGGTGTTCATTTCAACCAAGTGCATACACAACATCACTCGCTGCACCGACCACTTTTGGTACTCCTCACATCGACATGGGTCACAACTTACATTGCTCACTGCCTTATAACACATGCACGGTGTCATCTCCTGTTCCTGCCAGTGTTGATTCTACTTTATTTAGAACCCACGTGTGCGTGTGTGGCTCAGTCGGTAACGCGTCTGTTTACCATGCTCAAGGTCCCGGGTTCAATCCCGGCCGGTTCAAATTCGGGAACTTTTATAACGTTGGAAGCGGCCCCTGCGACCACCCAGCGTCGAATAACATGGGTACCTGGGAGAAACCCTGGGAGTAAAGGCGGTCAGGGGCGTGATGCTGATCACACCATCCCCACTCATGACAGGATCAAGAAAGTGAAGGGGCGTTACACCACACCCCCTATACGCCTTCATGGCGTGGTGCTAAGCACAGGGGAGCACTTTACCTATTTTTTAATATATATATATATATATAAGGTCTGAGCCGATACCGATGTCGATGCGTAGATAGATAGAACACAACAAACGCGTGTTCTGACATAACTACCTGGGGCGTGTGGCAGGGTTGCCACTAGCGTTCCTCGTTAAGAGAGACGACATCAAAAAAACAAATTTAGAGTCTTGCCTGAGCAAAATTCAGAACATTAAGGATACTTCCGATGTTGTAAGAAGAATTGACAGTATTTATAAACTGACCAAGACAAATAATGGGCAGACTGAAATTCAAGATTACTCATACTCAAATATCTCCATAATTGATTGATTGATTGACCGATTTTGTTTAATGGATCATTCAATGTCAAATCGACAAATTTCAGAAAACTTTCCAGGTCATGGTTTTTTGATTTGGATGAAATTTGGCAAGAAGGTTTAATCATATCTGGAAGGCTTGTATTCCAAATATTAGGTTCCTCTGAGAAATAGTTCTAGAGTTATAGCGTGTGGAAGAAGGTGGTCCGCAAAAGAAAATGTGATTGATCCAAATTTGAGAAATGAGCCTCAGAGCTAACTTCAGGACTCAATAACTTTGGAACTATTTATCACAGCCTAGTGATATTAACACACCAAACAAACATACCTTAAATAACCTAATATGTGAATAAATGCATATTTTGTGTGCCTGCTGTTACAACTGTAATCCAACCAGAAAGGTGGCATTAATTTTTCTAGTAACCCTGATGTGAGCTCAGAATGTACACATTATGTCGTCTCCATATATATCACCCAATCCATATTATATGTGGTTGAATATGGAAGAAAGTGAAAAATCACCGTAAAATTGTGGATTTTTTAAATGGTAGCACAAAACGGACAACAGATATACAAGCCAAGCTCCATACACTACATTAGACCTTCCTCTAATGTGTGTCAAAATTTCAACTTGTTATTACAACACCCAGCTCGTTTTCAGTGGGTAGTTTAAATTTTTGCAAGGTTTTAAAATAAGATGTATATCTCCGTAACTGCGAATGCTATAGTTACAAATTATACCTTGTTTCTTTCAGTACAGTCGCTGCTACACGCCTATTGTTGAAAAGATCCAATTTGCACTAACAAAATAGAAGAAAAGAAGACGAAATTAATAATCTTATTTCTTCTTTACAAAATTTCATTTTCGTCGGGCCCCCATGTAGGCAATGCCATGACGTGAAGGTTCAACACAGTTCCTGCGTATTGCCTAATATGTATTTCATTCTCGTAGCAAGAATTGTGCATTTACTGATGACACATTCTTAGAAAAATATTTTCTAATATAAAATCCGTGCTTTTTAACGGGAAATTCAAAATTCCAAGAATTGTTATCTCGGAAACTATGATTCTTAGAGTTAAAACTTATATCTCGTTATCTTTCGTACACACTAGACAATACGCCATTGGTCGAATAAACTAAATTGTAATTTATGAAGTAGGAGAAGAACAAGACGAAATTAAATAAAACTATATTTTTACAAAATTTAAATTTCATCAGGCCTCCACGTAGGCAACACAGTAACGTGCTGGTTTAACTTTGAACCAGCATATTGCAGGATATCTGTTTCATTCTCGTGGCAAGAATTGCGGACTTGCTTCTGATACTTTCGGAGAAAAAATATAATATTTGTAATGTAAAAGCAGTACTTATTTCACCCACCACAAATATTCATATTCAACCACATATAATATAGATTGGGCGGTATATTTAGAGACGACATAATGTGTGCGTACTGAACTCACATCAGCATTAATAGAAAAAATAATGCCACCTTCCTGGTTGGATTACAGTTGTAACAGCAGGCACACAAAATATGCATTTATTCACATGTAAGGTTCTTCAAGGTGTATATTTTGGGGTATTTTATTTGCTAACGTAAACAGGCTGAGGGTATTTTGATGCAATACACGTGCTCCTTGGTGGAAGGTTGTTTGGTGTGTTAATATCACTAGGCTGTGATACATAGTTCCAAAGTTATTGAGTCCTGAACTTAGCTCTGAGGCTCATTTCTCATATTTGGATCACATTTTCTGTTTTGGACCACCTTCTTCCACAGGCTATAACTCTAGAACTATTTCTCGGAAGAACCTAATATTTGGAATACAAGCCTTCTAGACATGATTAAATCTTCATGCCAAATTTTATCCAAATAAGAAACCCATCACCTGGAAGCTGTAACGGTCACTTGGGGTTTGAAGGTCCTCAAGTCAACCGTTAGGGTAACGTAGCTAAGTCGTAGGGGGTTTTGCTGTACGAGAACATATTAGGTACTAAGGTGAAGCCTTAAAAGTGGTGATACTTGTAAGGCGTAGACACAATGAAACACCTTATAAATAATAACAATGGTTTATAAATATAATAGCGCGTAGTTGATATGATGGAGGAAATCTCAACCTAAGAGTTAAAGGCAAGGAATCACTTGGAAGAAAGGGATAAGAGATTAGCGATACTTATAAGTTGGAGAGCAGTTCCATCTTCCATTAGCATGTAGACAGCCTGGACACGGCTGGGTGGTTAGCCATCTAGGTATGGAGAATGGCAGCGCCTCCGGCTACACCTCAGATTTATCACTGGACTTCCACACACCTAGTCTTGTGACTAGGGTATTTATACGTCGGGTGTGGGCTTTGTAACCTTGTTCAGGGCTACTGTCCTCATATTGCGTCAGCGTGTATTTTTACTTGTCGAGGCTAAGGTCAGTCTCAGGAAGTCTGGAAGGCCAAGGTCGGACGATCGTATCAGGTGGCCTTGGCATTGAGTGCTCAGAGCTGCAGGGAGTGACATCACTCATAGTGACAGCTGAGCTCACGGCCACAACGAGTACTGCTGGCAAGTCTATAGAATGCACGTAGACAGTGATGACTTTCGATGATGCAATCCACAATGCTTCCTGTTGTGAACCGCACCCATCTAAGGTGACTAAGTTCACTGGATCTTTGTACATGCAAAATGTGCATGTTACAAAGCCCTTGTCGATCTGACGTAAAATGACACTTATTTTCATTCGCTTTTCTCCCACCTTTTCCCTACAGTGTTTTCCTCGAAAGCGCTTAGTTTTCAGCGCTATAAGCTTTAAAAATCTATGGTGTATGTATGAAACCCAACACAGCAAAGGATCGTTATGTGACAGCGGTGGCTTATTCTGTAACGCGTCTGACTACCATGCTAAAGGTCCCGGGTTCGATCCCTGGCCTACCCAGCGTCGAACGACATGTGTACCGGGGGAAACCCTAAGGGGTAAAGGCGGTCATGTGCGTGATGCTGATCACATCACTCCCACTCACGTCCGGATCAAGAAAGTGTAAAGCGTTACCCCCAGTACGCCTTCATGGCGTGGTGCTAAATCCGGGGGACAATTTACGTTACTTAACTTTTTTCTGCCACCTTTGACTAATCGCGAAGATGAGGATGATATAATGAAATAACAAATGACACCAACGTCTAAGCCAGAATTTAAACCCGAGACACCTTGCGTGGTAGTGAGCGGTGCTAACCACGTCACCACGGAGTGTTTCGTGTATCATGCAATATCAACAATTGCAAGGGACACGTGAGATAGGGGGAATCCACGAACGAACAAATGTAAATATGATGTGTTTGCTGTCTCGTTTCGAACGCGCAGACTATAATGTAATTCCATTTTTTTTTATTAGAAAATTGTGAACTAGCGCTATTGCGAATCCAGTTCGTTATCAAAAGCAGTCACACCTATATACTGAAAAGAAATAAAAATTTCCAGTAGATGAATATTCTTGAGCCACATCGGTGACGAATTACGTTTAGTGATCAGCACATGATCTCTCTACCGAATGTTCCGGACACGAGTTCCAACCCGGATAAAGGTTTCACTGGATCTTTCGTCCTCGTATTTACTATTTGCCTGAAAGTGCAGAAAAATGACGTACAATGAGAAGAATAGAAATTCACAAGAATTATACCGGAAGTTCATCTAGGTGTCAGAATCTCGCTCATTTCTACAAAATGGTGTCGCCAGATTGAACTAAATGTTGACATTTTGGTACCTTTCGAAAATTTTACTGTACAATACAGGTGCCCTTCACAGTTCAGCGCTTGATAAGTAGTATAAAATACTATAGGATGATGGCAAAATCATACAAATGAAGAGCTCATATGATTAAACGGACTGATTTGGCTATACTTAAAACAATGTCAAGATGATATGAGTCCATTGCCCAAGTGTGCTACACAGTTAAATCCAAAGGATCTTGAGCCCTAGCGTACAAATGAAGAATTACAGTGTACAAATGAAGAAGCCTCAATAGCCTGATTTGGCCATGTGTACAAAAGGTGAATCTGTCAGTCTGTTGTCTGTAACCCTGCTAAAAATATAGTCTTCTTGATATTGTTATGGCTACACTTAAAACTAGGCCAAAAATGCTCATGTAGGTGCCTCTAATAACTTACAGATCCAATACAATACAGGATTATCTTGGACAAAGGCAGGCTGTAAATTGTTGCAGGCTTGTTACTGTTGTGTTAATATGTTTACCTGGAATATGCTCAATATTTTAATTCAGAACCAGGCTCAGCTCATATATCTAATACTAAGACAATGCATTGTGCAGAGGTCTTCTAGAATTGCTCAGTGACTCTTTCATTTCTTATATCATAAACATATGATTTTTCACCTATAAGAATAACACTACATATAGTGTTGGCAGGGAGTGTATCATGGAATTCACATATTATTTTAATATTTGTCCTGTCATTAACCACAACCTGTTTCCTTTTAAGGTGTTGATGACAAACATGGGTCTCTGTGCTTTGAATTCATTTGGTGAGTAATACATGTCGGTATTCCCGGTTGCAACTCTTTTGTATGCTGTATAGCCCTCATATAATTTAAGAAAATCATCATTGGACATGTTTAAATTATAATTTTCTCTAGGAAACACCTCATTTCTACCATTTTTAAGATATATGTTCTTGATGTTGCAGCTATCAAACTTACTTGATTTTTTTTCTTGGTTATTGTTTCTTCCGGTCTGAAACAGTACCACTACAAAATCTCGCATGTCATATTGTATACTGGAGAATGAGTTTGTAGCATCAAATTCATAATAGGTACCAGTAGCAGGCTGCTGGACACATTGATATGTATAAAATTGTAAAGGCACCTGTGGATTTTTTAGTATATCTGCTTTGTATTTAAGAGCATAGCTGGCTTCATATTCAACAACCGGGATCCTTAGCTACATAGTCTGAATAACACATTTGCCTTCATCAGGTAGGGTATTAGGCAGAGCTGCCCCAGAGAGTTTAATGTACTGTACCTCATCAAAGCATTATTATCATTGGCGGCTCTTCGAAATGTGATTCTTAAACCACCCTTCCACACAATGTCTTTGTAATCTGAGAAGAATAAAGGTAACAGGTGCATCGGGAATAATACAGTTGGGCACTTGGTTAATATTTTATCACCAGCCTCAAATCCACCGATTTTGTAGTAAGAAGCCTCGGTCTTGGATAACTTCTGTGTGGCCAAAGCTGTAGAGGTAATATCGGGGTAGTCTGCTCTGATTATAACAACACCATGTTTTCTTATCTCGATTTGAGAGAACAGATGTGGTACAAAATTGTCTACCAGTCTTATATTTGAGTTAGCCGGATAATCTGTACCATCGAGCTTTACAACATCAAACTTGATATAGAGGTCTGCTCTGTGGGGGTGTATAAAGCCATCCCCTACATCAAGGTCAACCTCAATCTCTGTGTTGGGTTGATTTAAATTTGCAAAGGTCCTACGGTGCGGGGGGAATGACTGTAGCTCATAACTCTCGTTATTTTCAATTTTTTTGTATGTATTTTTATTTAAATATTAATCTCTATGATAGCAGCTGTTGTGGCTCCAGCAAAATCAACTAATTCTTCTTTTTCATTAGTGACCATCAACTCAACGTAGTCCATTCTATTATGGCAAACAGGAAAATATAATGTTGGTGATGGAGTGTAGATGATTGGCTCCATAAATTCAGAGTTAGGTTTGAATGTTGCGATGATGCCAGTTTGCTTGTGAGTGCCTATGCTATCTGATTTGGTGATCATACCATCGGCCACATTACAGTGAATATTCAGAGTCTCTATGGATAAGAATTTAGGTATATTAATAGCAGTGTGTTTGATGGCTGGATCAAGTTTTGTGTTGTTCTGGAAGCCCAATAGCTCTCCTATAGTACCCAGATCTACTGTCTCTGTAGCAGACACAATCTCTACTCTGAGAGTGACAGAATTTTGAGTTAACACTATACCTCTGGGTAACTGAGCATTTAGAGTAGACAGATTATACTGCCCTGGAGTGATGACAATTTTTTTATCCCCAACTGCAATCTTGTTGTTGTGGTCTGTAATATTGGGGATCAAGTACATGCCATAGAATGCTCTAAGAGCTATTGCTTTGGGATATACTATATCATCATGTAGTCTGAGCTTCAATATTGAATTTTGGCTGATAAGATGGAATACTCCCATGATGCTTCAGATACCACAAGGCTTTTTGAAAATCTTCAATTGATGGTTTATTTAATTGAGACAGATATCTAAGAATAGATAAACACAGATGTCCACAATTGACATCTTTGAAGTTTTGAACACGGTCATTATTGTAATAAAGATTAGTTGATTTTAGATATTTTACTCAATTCTCAGGTGCAATACCTCCAAATGAATCAAACACAAATGTCTCATTGTTTAAATATTTAAGATAGCAGATCCAGTGAGTGCCCTGATTTTTGTACTTATCCAAATTGACTATCCCTCACTCTTTTTTGAGTGGTTGTTCTGGTAAAGAATCATACATGTATACACCTCTAAAATGTTTGATGCCCAGTGGCTTAATTAAAGCTTCAATATCTTGGTTGGTAAGCGGCTCTTTTTTTTTAAACTTATTTATAACTTTCTTAAGACCTTTGCCTTTTTTTCCATAGCCAGATTATGGCGTTTTTGTTCTTCTAATTCTGCCTTATTCTTCTTGGCATCTATTACTGTTTTTGCTATAGCAGCTGATCCCCCAGCTAAGCTGCCAACAGCACCGAGTGCTGCTAAAATAGCTGGGATACTAAATATGAAGCCACCTATATGTGATTTTTTTCTAGATTGCTGTAATTTTTTTAATTGGGGGGTACTAAGTAATACTTTCATACCATGGCCTTTGGCAAGACAAGAGCTTTTCTTCTTGCGCTGCTTTTTGGTTAGAAGACTATCAATAGTTTTAAGAGATTTAAGACCTGCATAAGGTATCTGATACATAACACCCTTGGCCTTCATTCTTGGTTTATTATATACATATTCTGGGATTAACTAGTTCAATTAAATTGTAGCTAATTTATTTAATCTATTACAACCCCCACCCCAGTTTTTGTTTAGTGTTCATAGCTATGGTGGTCCCCAATGCTGCTATTCTCTCACCCAAAGAAGCATCTTTGCTTACAAATCTACCAAATGCAGCCTCTTCTAATTTCTTGTCTGCCACATGTCGCTTGTCAAGATCGGTATGTGTGTTGTATGCTATGTCATGGTCTCTACAAGCAGCATCTATAGGATTTATACCACGGTCACCTCTGTTTAGTCTATGGTCTAGTTTGGTACCGGGACCACAATACTGATAGCCTGGTATGTGTAGCTCAAATGGCAGCTTGTTTATGATGTCATTAACCAGCCCCCGACCCTCAGAGATATTCCAAAATTTAGGTGGTAGAGTATTAATAATTTTTATAAGATATCCAATCCCCTTAGTGTCATTAACTATAAAATTAGACAATTTGGTGGCTATCATGTCCATAATTCCAACCTTTTCATTGTAAAAATTATGGTTACCAGCATTTTCTTCCCCAGCTATGACAAGCAACCTATCTACAAGTTTCCTGACATCATCAAACCAGACAAATTCTTTAGGCAGGGTGTTGTACTGTTTGATCCCGCTACCAGTCTTGATCTGTGACCATATGGGCTTGATTAAGTAGTTGTATTTTGCTCCACTGCTAGACTTGACTCTTTTCTGTGTGGGATCATTGTTTTGGTATAGAGCATCTGATTTTATTAGTATTTCTGTGTAGTGCTCATAGTCTTGATCTGTATAGCTGCCAGGCCTTTTCCGAGTCATCAGTTTCCACAATCCAGGTGTGCCAGGATATTTAACAAAACTGCCTCTTTCTCCAAGATGAGATTCTGAATATATTATCTGATCATCTCCCATAAATGTTACTCTGAAATTGCCAAGCTCTGTGTCAGCATATAAACCAAAGACCTCATCTTTGTTGTCTTTAGGTGTGCTTAAATATTTCTGAGCAAGAAGACCCAATTCAATAGGATCTTGACTAGCTTCAATTCTTCGAGGAGGAACAGGACTACGTGTATGAATACTAGAAAGTGCGGTGATTGGATAAACTAATATATTCCTAGCAGCTACTGGTACAAGCTCTGTGATCAAATTTTGATGTTGCTCTGTAATCGTTTCGATATCTTTGCCTAGTTCACCAATAGCTTCAATAATAGGCTGTTTTGTGCGCTTGTGTTGTTCATAAATACCTCGGTTCTCTGATTTCCATCCCCTAAATATTTTTACAAGATACTCTGTTAATTTAAGATCATCAATGATTGGCCTTTTCATGGTTATTTATATATGTCTCAATGTCTAGAAAATTGTTGATTTTATTTCTGTATTTACCACTATTGGGTTTCCTTGTCATATCAATTGTGACAAACCCATAGCTGTCCTGGTTCCAGCACCTACTGCAAAACTTAGAAAAATCATTGTAGCTCAAGTCCCCACCTACATACTCATCATGTATGTGTTTGAGGTTAGTATGGTCTTGATGAAACACACATATAAAATTGCTGTTGTCTCGTAGAAGGCTGCAGTGGCTCAGTCGGTAACGCGTCTGACAACCATGCTGAAGGTCCCGGGTTCGATCCTCGGCCGGTTCAAATCCGGGAACTTTTCTAACGATGGAAGCGGCCCTGGCGCCCACCCAGCGTCGAATAACATGGGTACCTGGAGAAACTTTGGGGTAAAGGCGGTCAGGGGCGTGATGCTGATCACATCACCCCCACTCACGACCGGATCAAGAAAGTGTGGGGCGGTACCCCCACACCCCCTATACGCCTTCATGGCGGGGTCATAAGCACAGGGGAACACTTTACTTTACTTTTTTACTCGTATCAGCTGTTTTGGAATTTTAGAAAAAGTGTGTGCCAGGTAGAAGCAATCTATGTTTTTGTGTCGCCCCTGTGTAAAAAATTTCTAACCTTGTTTTGGTTATCCATTATAATATCATCAAACACAACAACAGAGTTATCAAGACAGTCATCGAGTGGCTTAACATCTGATCCAGTCCATCATATACCTCCATCAGCTGCTGATATTTTAATTGTTCTAAGCTCTTAGAGAAGACATACAAGTGCCTGTTTTTCCAGTCTAACCAGTTGGGTGCCAATAAATAATTATCAACCATTAGTGTAGTGTAGTCTGCTGTTCAGGCTCTGGTAGTCTCTTTATAACATCCCAGGTGTTCTTAGTATCACTTTGTCTGCCTCGATCCAGCTGTGTTCTGGGAGACCTAGCCATTTGACCAGTATCTTGTTGCCTTTTCTGCGGATGATTTTTTCTATAAGATATGTGTCGGGCTGTTTAGTTTTGCTGAGTTCTTCTTCATAGAATCGGCCTTTGAGAATTTCTCCGCGATGGTCTTTTATTATATATGTGTTACGGGTCCAGGTTTAACTTGAACCACTGTAAATAATTCAGTGCTCCAGTTTCTGGTAAAGCCTCTTTTGAATATGTGCTTATATTTGCTGATTCATACTTGATCACCGACCTTGTATTTAGCTTTTCTGGTTGTTGGTTGGTATCTAGGATAGTAATCAGTGTTGATCAATTGCTGCTCATCAGATGAAGTTACCTCAGAGGGCTTCATGTTGATTGTGGAATGAACCGAGTTGTTATATCGATCTAGAAGTTCTGGTAGGATAGTAAGCCATTTATAATTACCTTGAAGGGTAAATTGTTTATACATATGACTTTCTAGGGTTCTGTTGAATCTTTCTACAATAGAGGCCTTGAGATCTCTGTAACTCGAGAAATGTTATATTGACTGGCTTTTAATAAATTGTTGGAACACCAAATTAGAGAATTCTTGCCATTATCTGTTTGTAGATAGCACGGTGATCTTCCACGCTGATTGATGATTGTCCTGAAGGCTTCTGTAACACATGCTCCAGTCTTGGATTTTAGCGGCACAGCCCAGGCATATTTTGAAATTGTGTCTATGACAGTGTGTAGATACTTGTAGCCCTTGTTGATCTTATCTAAGTTTTTCAGCTGTCCACTTGCCATCTCAAACAAGTCACACTGCCAAAAATCACCTATGCCTTTTGTAACCACAGGCAGTCGCTTATAGTTATGTCTGGCTGGTCTGTGTAGTTCATCAACAATGGTTTGTCTAGACATAGTATGTAAAAAAGAATATGGCAGCTATGGGGTGTTCAGCAGCAGATAGCACAGGATTTTCTAAATGCAGTTTGTCCCCTATTTGTATATTAAATTCAAAAGAACCATCATCTTCAGCATAAGCTGTCTAATGTATCGGGGTCTGTAAAAACCTCTAACTCTACACTGGTGACTTTTGGTTTGTTGTCAGCATTGGTTATTGATAAGGTAGGGTAGTGATGAGCCTGTGGTTGTAACCAGTATTTGATCTTGATTGGTCTGAGTGTGCCCCCAACAAAAAACTGGTAATAAAATTGTGCAGGGGACAGCATATATATTTTGCCACCTGGTGTAAATGGTGAATCATATTCTTTGTTGGGGATACTGTTCAATTCAAGGATTACTGTATGCTTAGGATTCTCGATTAGGCCAGTTATTTCTTTTTCTGCTGTAAGCAATCTACTCATTACAGATTGAAGGTGCTCATTGATATTCCTAACAACATTGTCGTGGCCCGGCTTGATCTTTATGTCCACAGCAAGTTTCTTGCGTGGTAAAAACAGACAGAGCATTTGCTTGGTTGGATTCTATGGTCCCTAGCTGTTGTTTGATATTGGCTACAATTCGCTGTAGATTTTCAACAGCCAATTTTGAACTTTGGGCTGTAAGATCATGGACTTGGGTTCTGATATCCGCAAACAGGGCATGGAGTTCATTAATATGTTGATTAGTTGGTAGAGTGGCCACTGTCTTAGTAAGCTGTTTGATCTCTGTCTCTATATACTTGATATCTTCTGATTTCAGTATGCGATTCACGGCTCTCTTAATATTTTTATGTTCCTGTGATGTAGGCAGATTGGCTACAGTATTCTGCAAAGACTCCAGGTCTGATTTCACAACACCCAACTCAGTAGCATCAGCCACACTATGCATAGCATCTTGGAGGAGAGCTATGTCTGCCTGAGTTGGTGTTGATTGTTGTAAAATTTCAAGCTTTGTTTGGATATCATCGATCAAGTGATGAAAATGAGATAGCTCAGATTCAGTGTTGAGGTTTTCAAGTTTGGTGATCTGTTGCTGGACATTGACAAGAGTGCCTACAATACCAGGTAAGCGAGATTCTAGAGTTTCTTTTACATTTGTCAGATCATTTTGTACTGCTGCTATGGTACCCTCAAGATGGCTTAAGGTACTCTGAATTTTTCCAAAATCTTCATATGTCTCGAGTTGCAGCTTGATGTTGGCAACACTACGAGTGATAGCACTCAGAGCATCAGAAGATGGTAGATTGTCCATAAAATTCTCAAGTGTCTCGAATTTTTCTTTAACCTCCGGATATGGTATTGTTCAGAGTGTCCAGATTAGGAATCTCCAGTGATTGAATCTGTTATTTTAGAGTAGAAATCACTAGATCAAAATCTTCTTGTGACTTTATGCTTTTGACAATTGTTTGGAGCTGTGTCTGGACACTACCAATCTGCTCTTCTAGTTGCTGTTTCAATTGCTCAGAGTTGGTAGCCTGAGTCTTAACTTTGGTTTGAAGAGCTGCTATAGCCTCTTCTAAACTCTGAAGATTATCTAATGTAGCCAAGTCAGTATATTTTTGAAGATGCAATTTGAGTTCAGAGTCAATTTTAAGAAGAGGGTTTGATTGATTGATTGATTGATTGATTGATTTAGTTTATTTTACTTCGCGTTTTGTGCCCCTTGGCTAATTTGCGAAGATGGGGATGAGTGATGAAATGATGAAATTGATGAATGGACATTCACAAACAACCAAGCCCGACCGGGATTCGAACCTGGGACCCTTAAGAAGAGGGTCCATGCATTGTGATTGTAAATTGGTAATCTCTAGTTGAAGACTGGCATTGAGTGTAGTTTGTAGAGCTTGTAAATCACTTCTTAATTTTTTGTCTCTGACATAAAGCATCAGAATCTCATCACTGTGATCCTCGCGCCTTGTATGCCCAAAAATATCATTTGGCATTGTGTTTTTTTATTGGTTATTTATTATAGAGTATTTGATTCTTAATTCTATAAAAAGAGATATAAGCTTGTCATAGTGTCCCGGGTCCTCAATATATAAGCAGTCACCGGCAGAGACAGTATATACAGTGCCAGAAACCATGTTTGAGTGCTTTATCCTGTAAATATTTTTGCCTACTGAAACCTTGACATTACCCTCGGGGGTTGTAATAAATTGTAATTGGCCACCTACAGGTAACTGGTAGCGGTTTAAGTTATTGTTAAATATGTACAATGGTTTACCTGTTTTATCATCAACATCTGTAAGTATTCTGTTCAGATGAATAATTAACAAACCACTTAGTTTAGTTAGCATAGATTGTATATCAGGAGAAGGTGCTGGTGTTGGCAGGTCCATAATAGCCTGTTTTTTGAACCCAAATAAGTTCATTGGCATGTTTATTTATTTCAAATCATGCATTGATTGCCACTTATCAAATCACAATGACCCCATGGTAAACTATGTATACCACATGATAAAATGCATCTCTTATCGTCATGTGGGTCCAGAGCAATTTTTCTTATAACATTTGTGGTCAACAATTGATCCACACTCTGGATTCTACATTCTGATGTTCTGATTGTATTATATGATTTGAGACAATCTTCATAATTTTTAAATTGGAGCTCTTTGTCCACAGTTACTCTACCAATGCCCTTGGCTTTTTTGGCAACAGCACCACTACATGTTTCAAAGCTGTACATTTTGGCCCTTAACCCAGCAAATCCTACAATAACATCGCCAAGTGTCTCGTCTTTTAACTTGCTAGGCACTTTTTGTGTAGGGTTGAATCTTTGGATGTTCACTGGTATCAAAATATTTAACCAATACAGGCTGTGCTATATCTTGATAGACATCTTCTGTCTGAATATCAAGGATAAAGCTATCTGTGTCCATGTACATCAGTTTTATACGATCACCATAAAAAGGCTTAAGCACATCATAATAAAGCTCCAGCATGTGTAATTTGGCCAATTCTAATATTACAGCCCCTACATAAATAGGTTTATCATATTTGATCTTAGTTTTATTCATGTTGAAGAGTGCCAGATTGTTATCATAATTTTTTCTGTAATTGAAGTTGGGCTTTGCTACCAATTTTTTGCTCTGGTTGGGGTCGGTAACCAACTTGACATCAATACGTTTTCTGACATTTTCTATGGTTTTACCATACACTGAATTGACCATCAATTTGAACAAGGTCTTATCAAATTGGCTTACTGCACATGTTCAAAGCTCAATGTTTGTATCAATGTATTGCTTCAACCATCTTGAGTGCTTAAACCTCAAGGCTTTGTCAACCTTGGTCACTTGAACACCGTGATGCATCAGGAACTGGAGGTTTTTGTAGTATATGACATAACCCTGTTTTGGTTTTAGAGTCATCATTAGTTTCTTCTGTTTAGAGCCAGGTGAACACTCGATCTCAGGAATTGGAGGCAGATCAGAAAACTCGTTGTGTAAATTATCAGGAATTGTCAGATCAACCTCTAAGAATAGACCATAGTCACTGTCATCAAAGTCTTGAAGATCCTCAATGTTGAAATCTTCGACCCACTCAAGCCCTGCATATGGCAGTTTAAACATCATAGAATGACAATACAGGCTGTTGGCATCCACATAAAGTATATAGTTTGATGGCCGTGCTGGGTCAATATCGGGAATATATTTGTTGTTGGCTCTGGCATATCTCTGAGAGCATTGCACCATGCCTCCTCGTATACATTGTACCATAAACAGATGCATGTCCTGATCCCTGGATCAGATCCAATTGCATTTTAGTGTTCAAAAACATGGCAAACCATGCTATGCCCGGAGCACTGTAGAAATAAATTGGATGCAGCTTATAATTTTCCATCGATGATTTTCTAAATGCCTAAAGTATATAAGCTAAGAGAGTCACATCAAGCTTCAAGTATGCCTTATGATAATCACCAAGTGCCTGGCATTTTAAGTTGGTCCACATCAACTGGGCATGGTGATAATCTTCATCAGTGATTCCAGATGCTCTGAGTTTGCTGTAGAACTCTTGTTGTGGTGGCAGAGCACACTCATGAAATTTAGAAAAATCAGTAACATAGTCACATGGGTATACACCCTTCCGCCTAATTAATTTCAGGTCCTGATTTGGAAACATAGCACATGTGATTTTGAATTGATCATCAGATAATTGACTGGCCAGAGTAGCCAGGCTAGCCGACAGAATTCTGTATGAATCAAGAAATCTTAAGTGAATGGGATCACCATTAACTTTAATTATCTTGCCAATAGCTATATATTTCTCATCATTTTCTGCTAAAATATTTAAATTCTGCTTATCAAACCCCCCGTACCTGATCAGATGATGAAAATCATAATTGGATGCCCCGTGACAAAATATCGGGACAAATTTTGGTCTCTGGATCTTAATATTACAGCTATTACACAGGGCCATTTTGAATTTACCATCTGTATGGGAATGGTGATGCACCTTGATATATGTGTCTGAAAATTCAGAATCACATACTTGGCATTTTTCTGCATTGTTGAAATCTTCAATCTGATCCTCTGTTAAAGGCATCATAGGTTTTGATTTTAACAACACATTAGATGCTATGCAACGGCACTCATTTTCTATTTTATGTGCAAATTCTTTGATGGCATCTGGTCCCATGTATAAATATTCTTTACTAACAACACCATCCTGTACAACCACATAATAAAAACTAGAAGGTTCATGTATCTGTATTGATGTACTTGAAGATTCATCAGGATCTGGGTTGCATAATGCAAGAGGTTTGAGGTTTGATTCAAAATCACAGACTATATATGCTGGGTGTTCCAACAAGGCTTCAAATTTATTGCATTTGGCATTTTCATATAGTTTAGGCATAACCATATGAACAGGTTTATGGTTGCCACAGTATTTCAGATGCTCAACTAACTTGTTTTTAGCAATTTCTGTATTCTGTTCACGATTACCATTTACTATTTTTTGACCATCAAATACAGTCAAACATCTTCGACACAACTTGAATATTGTATTAGATTTGCCTAGTTGTTCTCTGACTAAAGCTTCACGACTGTATATCAGATCATAATGGTATGTGCCATCCTCTTCAATTAAGAGCAGATCAATCGGGACAGCAGAATCATCATCAAGTGTACTGATTCCGGGAGTTTCTATCAAGCAATTGCAACTACCAGTAGAATTAATAAATACATTAATAGATAATAGGCTGCCATTGATATCTCTGGCCTTTTTTTTTTCAAATTTATCAATATTCTGAACAGACATTGGATATTCTAAGCCCTCCATAGCATCATCAAAATCATGTTCATGCTGTTTATAATGACTTATTCGCTGTGGATGATCTAAAACTGGAAACAAAGATGCCAATATACTCCACAAGAAGCTTTTTTGGTCATCATTTTTTTTTATGTTGACCACAGCTTTTTTGTGTCTGATTGGCAGGTAATGGCTGATATGTAGAACTTTGTAGTGGGCTGAATTCAGAAATATTAATATAAAACTTGTGTGGAGATCCACATAGGCTCCAACCCGATTCCTTAGTAGCAAACTCGGAGTGTTTGATAAGCAATTGCACTATCAACCTGCTTAGTATTTTGTCTGAGTTTATATTTGAGTATACAGGTACAGTTTCTGTTATGTGCGGCTGTGTAAATTTTGTGCCATTTGCTTTCTTATATTGAGTATACAATTTGAGGATAGCTTATAAGAGCCATTTTGTTTATTTAGAATAGCCTGCACATCAGAATTTATACTGTTCAAAAAATTCTTAATGTCACATTTTGGCTCTGATACAAAACAGTAATCACTAAGTTGACCAGCAAAACTGCTATGGATAGGTGCATAGCGTGGCTGTTTGCTGGTCTATGATTATCGGGTGTTTCAAGTTTCCTTTTTAGACCAGATGTAGATGGCTGTGATGATGTAGAAGGCTGTACATAACAAGTACACTTATGCCTATTGTAATATGCTTTGCTAAATATTTTATGGCATTTTGAGCACATTTTAGTAGGCTTTCTGCATTTCTTAGGATCACAATTATGCCGGTGCCAAGCCCAATTAGAACTAGATATATTTTTATTACACTGATTGCAATATTTCAAGTTTGGCATTTTTATTATTTATTTATAAAAAAAAATATTGGGCCAAAGAAACAGAACTATGGATAGTATGCCAAAACAATTATAACAGCACTTAGTGGCTTAGCGGGTGCTCTTATAGCCAGACAACAGCAGTAACTAGGCTCTGGTGATCCCCAATGTAGAGTAGTTTTGCTCTATTATGCTGTTGTATAACAGACTTGAAATTAGTTGGGTACAATTATATTATACCAAATAGAATTAACACAATTGTTATCCAAAAGCCTATCACTTTGGATTTCCCCACAGAAATAGACAATTTAGGTACTAGCAAATGCTTAACAGCATAGAGCTATTCATAAATATTCCACAGTCCAGCATTTGCTTATATGTTTTTAAAGACACAATTCTAGAGTTGTTGTTGTTGAGTTGGTGTTTTAAGTCCACTTTATGCATAGCAAAGCTAATCGGGACTAGGCCCACACACTCTACCGAGTATCAAACTCGGGAGCCTCTTGATTACAAGGCATATAAGTCATCGGGACAAAGCCCCCACTCTACCGAGTATCAAACCCGGGAGCCTCTTGATTACAAGGCATATAAGCCATCGGGACTAAGCCCACACACTCCACCGAGTATCAAACCCGGGAGCCATCAGCTGGATATCACCTAATACAGTCAAAGTTGGACTTAGGATCCGCAGTGAATATTCTCAAAGTCTCAGATGTGGGGATATTATTTCAGAGCATAGACTTCTGGAATTGGAGTCAGTAGCGCGTGTCAGGTCTGCATGAGAGCATGCAAAGGGGTAATGTCCTTTTAGTAAGAATTTTCCCTAGAATTACACAGAAATATGAATTAAAGTTTCATGCCCTTCCAGCGAATTGGAGTCAGTAGCGTGTGTCAGGTCTGCATGAGAGCATGCAAAGGGGTAATGTCCCAAGCCTGCATAATTTATTTCCAGGCAAAGCAATGCATTGATCTCCCCGATCGAAACTGTCTAGGCGGCAGACTGAAGTATTTCTGAGCTAAGTAATTAGTGCAATTACTAAGTAAGCAGGTAACAGTTCAATTTACAGCCTGCCTTTGTCCAAGATAATCCTGTATTGTATTGGATCTGTAAGTTATTAGAGGCACCTACATGAGCATTTTTGGCCTAGTTTTAAGTGTAGCCATAACAATATCAAGAAGACTATATTTTTAGCAGGGTTACAGACAACAGACTGACAGATTCACCTTTTGTACACATGGCCAAATCAGGCTGTTGAGGCTTCTTCATTTGTACACTGTAATTCTTCATTTGTACACTAGGGCTCAAGATTCTTTGGATTTAACTGTGTAGCACACTTGGGCAATTGACTCATATAGACATCTTGACATTGTTTTAAGTATAGCCAAATCAGTCTGTTTAATCATATGAGCTCTTCATTTGTATGATTTTTGTCATCATCCTATAGTATTTTATACTACTTTGATATAAGTATGCATTTCTTGGCTCTGGTTTTTAATAAGCACTAGTTTTAATGTGTGAATTTATTCATGTCTAAACGACGTTTTTCATTAATTTAAAAGCCGGCCCAGTGGCGGAGTGGTTAGAACATCACACTACAATGACAGGGGTCTTGGGTTCGAATCCCGGCATGGTCATGGATGTTTATGAGTGTCCATTCATCAATTTCATCATATCATCACTCATCCCCATTTTCGCAAATTAGCCAAAAGTGTCACAAAAAGCGAAGAAAAATAAAGCAAATCAACCAATCAATTAATCATTAAATTAAAAAAAAACTTACAAATATTTCCTTATGAGACGAACATGATTAACAATAACGCTAGCACAAATAGGAATAATTTTAAAATAAATTGTTACAACATTACAGTCTGCGTGTTCGAAACGAGGTAGCAAACACATCATGTTTACATTTGTTCGTTCATGGATTTCCCCTGTCTCAGGTGTCCCTTTGCAATTGTTGATATTACATGATACACGAAACAATCCGTAGTGATGTGGTTAGCACAGTTCGCTACGGCGCCAGGTGTCTCGGGTTTAAATCCTCGCCTAGACATTGGTGTCATTTGTTATTTCATCATATCATCCTCATGTTCGCGATTAGCCAAAGGTGGCAGATAAACGAATTAAAATAAACCAAATCAATCAATCAATTATGGAGATATTTTAGAATGAGTAGCTATCTTGAATTTCAGTCTGCCCTTTATTTGCCTTGGTCAGTGTAAAAATTCCATGAATGCTTCTTACAAGATCGCAAGTGTCATTAATGTTTCGGATTTTGCTCTGGCAAGACTCCCAAATTGTTGTTTTCAAGTCGTCTCTCTTAAGAGGAACGCTAGTGGCAATCCTGCCACACGCCCCTGGTAGTTATGTCAGAGCAAGCGTTTGTTGTGTTGGGTTGCATAAGTACAGGATAGATTTTAAGCGCATATAGCGCAGAAACTAAGCGCTTTCGAGGTAAACTTTATAGAGAAAAGTTACTTGTTTTTATGATAACAGCACCTAAGAATTGTTGAAAGATTTTTGCGACACCCTGTATATATATTTTCTTCATTTAATTTCGTTTTATTTTGTCGGTTTAGTCAGTCGGTCATTAGAAATAAACAACTTCTAAATAGATTTATTTTGATTTTGTGCATGTGGTAGTCTGACAGGCTTCTCCATTTGGAGTATGCAAATGGTTTGAATCTCCTTGTTCAGCGGTGCAAGGTGGAAAGTTTTTACTAAATATTTTGCAAATCGACAATGATATTGATATTGTATATTGGTATTTCTTTGTTTTGACTGATTTTGATGGGATATCAAATGCTAATTATTATAGCCCCCCCCCCCCCCCCAATGGCTGAACATTGTGGTACGGATCCCACTTTATACTAAGATACAAATAAGTAAGTAAGTGGTAAATTAAGATATTAGTTAGACATCACCATTCAAAAGAAAATATTAACATACACTTAAGAACATTCTGATGGTATAAGCGGAGTGGTTACCACATCGCGGTATGACTCCAAGGGTCCCGGTTTCGAATCCTGGCCTGGGCATGGATATTTGTGGGTGTGCATTCACCAATTTCATCATATCATTACTCATCCCCATCCTCGCAAATTAGCCAAAAGTGGCACTAAAGGCGAAGTAAAATAAATCAAATCAAAATAGGAATAAATAAAAATAAATTCTGATGGTATGTTGTATATTGTATATTTCATACATTTTTCATTTGCAGGAAAATACAGCATTATTGGGGTTAGCGATAAAAATTGCAATTAAGTTAAAGATTCGGTTATAAATATACATATATTACGAATATTGCTATTCTGTTGACAATTAATTTTGTAGAAAAAACATTACGTTTATAACTTACTTTGAATAAAATTGCGTCATATTGTCTGAGAGAACGCTTTCTGGGCATACCAGAACGGTAGGCTGTGGAATTTTCCATTCGTTGAAATTTCTTTCTATAGTTACTACCACAGGATGGAGTTGAAACTTTTCCCAAGATCTCAGAATGAGGACAATCGTAATTAGAAGAAAAGAGCTGCACAACAACACCCAAAGGAATCTGCAAACGGAAATATATTAATTATAGCTAAATTACATTTCTTAATAAGGGGGAACACCCAAAGTAAGGACGCCTACGCTCACATACATTCGAAGGTATGTGCGTAAGTCCTGATGCCTTTAAATAAATCAGTACGCAATTTTCACTCAATTTATTGGTTTTCATTTGTTTTCTGGTTTATTTGTTAATGATGATAACAAAACACATACTACCACAGTCACTCAACACGTACAATTACACAAATACACATCATCTCTCAAAATAGTCGTCGTTGGTCCATATGCACGTCTGCCAAAGTTGGTATAACTGGTGGAAACACTGGTGAAATATATTGGCAGGAAGATCCTGTACGGCTTCTCTTGTGGCAATGATTATCTCCTCGGCTGATGGAAATATACGCCAACGTAGTTTTGCTCTCAAGCAGGGAAGGCGATAGAAATCGTATGGTGCGAGATCAGAAGCGTGGCCGTGCGGTCTAAGGCCCCTTGCTTTGGACGGCGGCAGCGGGACGGCATGGGTTAGATCCCGGGTTCAGTCTCCGGGAATTTTCGGCCTGTGTATAGGGCCGGTGGTAATCCACCATCGTGAGGAAATTGGAGAGCTCCGAGTGAGTGAGCGTAATCCGGTCGCGAAGACCTACGACGGCTGGGGGTTGGTCGGGCTGACCACCCGTCCCCCTAGTCTGGCTGCAGATCTGCACGCCTTCCCTGGTGGTCTGTGTGGGAGGGAGGCCAGCAGTCGGTAGATAAGCCAGAGCCCAATATTGGGCTGTAGCGCTATAGGGTTATTTTAGTGTATGTTCAACATCTGCTTTGTAATGAAATAGAGTATTGGTTACGATATTTCAAGAATTGGGCAACTGCAGCGAATAATGATAAATAATAGTCCATTCAAAAGTATAAGTTCATTCCAAAAATATAAAGAGAACACTTTAAATTAGCTACAAAAAATTGACTGTATCTACAACATATTACGTTGTTTATCAACTTTGAAACTGCTGTGGTCAGCTATTCTTCATTCTGTAGTAAATAATAACCTAAAACTTTTATCTCGATTCAGTTTGAATATTATTTGTCATCATGGCAATAGTTATTGTATGTATTACACTTGTGTAACTTGCAAAATTGGAATCAGAACCATAAAGTACAGTTACGCTTGTTTCGTCGGTAAAATAAGGGACGAAATATGCTTATTATTGTTTTCATTTTTATGAAGTAATTATTTATACTCACTTAATATGTAAAGTTATATCCTCCCTAGTAAACTTAGAAAATCCAATATTGTGTGGTGCAAAGACTCGCAGTCTTCAAAATATTTGTTACAGGCTGAAATATGAAGGTAAGGTAGCCGCCATGATACCCCCCCCCCCCCCCCATCCGGCTTCGAAATTTTGGCTTCAAGTTGGCCCATGTTAAAAGGCCCACGTCTCCGGTCTGGTACCTTGAGATCTGTGGTTTTACAATAACCATATTGTCGTTTCCAAAGGTCTTGTAAACTGTAAGGTTGTAAGGTTCATTAACATTTTTTGAATGATTGGAGCGTCACACACGACAGATATATTGCATGATAATTACTTTTATCTTAGCTATATGTTTATTGTATATTGAATATATTGATAGAACACCTTAGAAAAAGTGAATCTCCTATGCTAGCTGCTAACTAACGTCAATGCAACACGCTAGGTTGATGCCATTGCAATTGCATGTAATTGACTTTCCACCGATATTTGAAGAATATACGTGTAGATTGAAATAATTGTAAAGGTATGATGTGTATGACTATCATAAGCTATACAATATTCTTAGTATTATATACAGTTATGTCTTGAAATCCCAACGGAGTAGTTGAGTTGCTATTTAGTTTCAAACATTAAAAAATAACGATTAAATGGAATAATAGTAACATTTTCCTAAAACATTTTCCTGAGACGACATATTCCATTCTTGCTCAGAGCGAATACACCTCTAGCATCGGTGGTTCTGTATAGCACTGTTTACAGAATAACACATGGTTGACTTAATGTTATATTTATTGCAAATTTAATTGCCTATCATGCATCATGATTTATATCATATCATGTGCAGACACAAATGCATACATATTTAAGTGTAGCCAGCGTTTTCTTTCAAAACCAGGCCTCCCCGATTGCACAGTGGTAGCGTCCTCGCCTTGTAATCAAGGGGTTCCGTGTTCGATACCCCGTGAAGGCACATAGTGGTTCGTATCTCACTTTAAAATGTACGTCCAGTCCCGATTAGTCTTACTGTTCATAAAGTGGACTTAAAAACCAAATCAAATCCAAAAAACTTTGAAAACCATTCAGTAGGGGTAAATTATAGTAACTCCCCTTCAAGCTCCGGGGATATTATAACTAACTATACATATAATTTCCCCAAAGAGTAACACATTTACCAGAGGAGGATTTCCGCAGATACGGCCTTCAAATACCACCCTGCTTATTGTAAGTAAACTAATTAATAAACATCATGTGTGGATATATTTAAAGGGTGGATGTGTGGTTGTTCTCAAGCTTACGTTAAACCTCTTTCGGATGAAGTTTCATCATTGGTTGCAAGCTTATTAGAATTATATAAGGTTGGGTCGTAAGTAGTGTAATCAAAGGTGTTCAAAATAACACTTGGTACGAGGCCTATTATTTTTATTAATTTAAGCACAATGGTAAACCTATTTTAACGATGTTTTTGTCGATTTTATACTATTGCAAATCTGTGATTTCTCACCTCACACTTGGTACGAGTGTCATAATTTCTTTCGAGTTAAAGTACGTAACGCCTAAAACCACCTACACCCACTCACACAGACGCACACCCACACACACCTATACAAATTTACTTCCGGTCTACTTCCGGTCTACTTCCGGGATACTTGACAGACACCTGTGAGTTTTTCCAGTTTTTTTAAGTATGCAAGTACATATATTTTAGCGGTACAAAGCCGTACTTGGTACGAGGCCTATTGTTTTCATTAATTTAACTACAATGGAAAACCTATTTTGTTGATATTTTTGTTGATTTTATACTATTGCAAATCTGTGATTTTTCATCTCATACTTCGTACGAGTGTCATAATTTCTTTCGAGTTAAAGTACGTTAAACCCATGCACACCCAGACACACCTACACCTACACCTACGCACACCCATACTTATACCCACACATACACCTACACCCACGTACACCTATACCCACACACGCTCACCCACGCACGCCCACGCTATGCAACAAGTTATTACGCAATGTTTACGCAACAAGTTATTACGCAGACTCGTATCTAGCGTGTTGTTGGTTATGTCGTAATGGGTGTCTTCTGATTGACTTATTTCGGATGTTTTCATACGCGCTTAGGTTACTTAAAGGGTTTTCGCATTACAGATCAGTCAGTATCGTGAGAGTGTTTTGAAGAGTACGGATGTGTTGTTGCAGTGTTAAAAGTTAAGCATTTAACTTATTTTAAAGCTACATAATATTTATTATTTTTAAGTTTAAAAAAAGTGTATCAAGTGATTTTTTCATAGTAATTTCTATCAACTTGAGTTTCGGTATATTTATTAATTTTTTTATACTTAGTACAAAAATATATTTTATATATAATAAAAATTAGCTAATATAAAATAAAACGTAATGAATATTTTTGGGTTTAAAAAGCAACAACATAATCAACCTGTAGAGAGAATTCCAGTAAACAAGCATGTATTTAGATAAATGTATCATCAATTGAAAGGGTTTACTTCTTGTTCACTTGAATAGTACTTTGTCTCATGTTGACGAGGATACTGGAAAGCACTTATTTGTGTTTAATAATAACTTATCATCATATAAGTTCCCTGTTAGTGGGAAAATTCAAATAAACGTTTCACCGCCCAATGCGGCAGTTTTGCACATAGGTCGAAATTTGTATAGAATTAAACATAGTACATTACTTCCTGATACGTCTTATGATGTGGAAGCTGGTGAATTTTTGTATGCTGAGATAATTGGAGAGTATGATAAATTGATTCCTCTGTTTATCGAAATAAGAATAATCTATGCTCTTATTAATATATATAATATATATATATATATATATTAATATATAATATATAAAAAAAAAACAAATAAACATGGATATATTTGGTAATAGAAGGCGACAGGAGATCCCAGATAATTCCAGCGAGATTGCTACTTTAGATGTACACTTCGCAACATCTTATTTGACCGCCCTGAAAAATTTCAAAGTCCGGAATTCGTAAATTTGGCAGCATAGCGCTTCAGAGCCAACTAAGAGTAGCCAACTTTGCAACATTTCTTCTTCCTGAATGAAAACGCTCGTGATTTTTTTTTTTTCATTCTTTCACATTCCATTAAGTAAAGATACATTAAGCAGTAATAAATTATATGAGTAGACAAAAAAATGTTAAGTAGAAAGACGAATGTTGAAAATATTTCAAGATTCTTCGTTCTGAATTTGAAAATAGGAAAATGTATGTGAATTGTGAAACACTGAACAGGTTCTCATCCACATTTGAATGCAAGAAGGCAAATTTATGACGATTTTATGGGAAATGTTTAGTAAAGATACCTTGCACAACACCAAACGATTCTGCAAAGTGTCTCTTTTCCTTGGTTCTTGGCAAAAAATGGTTCGAAACTCCGGCACAATGTTGCTTCAACTGAGATTAACGTGTTTTACTGAGCTTTCTGTTAGCAATCTCCTGGAGTAGTTGATTAGATAACAGCAGTTTCGTTTTTTTACTGTTTTCATCAAGATCGAAACATCGTAGGTTCAAATCCCACCCTTTCCTTATTATTTTTTTCTTTTTTTATTTACCGAGTACGAAGTGTTCTAATAACGTAATATAATATTATATGATATTACTGTAAATATTTATGCGATGCATGCTCAGTGGCGGGGAAAGTTGGGGGAGGGGAAGGGCAAGGACAGTTTCTTTCCCTTGGTAGATAATGTTTAGCATAGTGCTGGGTCATCTGCCCCTCCACAATCCATAATCGTCGCCTCTGTGCATGCCTCAAGTAATGCTTCTAGTAATGTTTTTAATCTTTCAGTGATTGGCAGGATTTTAGGAAATATTTTCCTTTCATTCAGCTGTTATAAGTGAACACATATTAAGAACTTACATGTCAACTTTCTGCATCCGGAAATGCTGGACATAAATCGCATAAATATCAACGGAAATATCCAAGAAACGTAGATAAGCATTCTCGTCCAAAGCCGTTTACTTCCCGAGAAACATTTTACAAAGAAGTAAGTTTGAACCCATGACCTTGCATTCCATAAGCAAACGATTACCCTACACCACACGGTTCACGTTATTTTATGCACTCGGTTCGGATCCCACTTTAAACTGTAGGTCCAGTCCCGATTAGCCTTACTATGCATAAAGTTGACTTAAAACACCAAATCATATAATATAATAATAATAATCCTAAGCGTGACAGCCCATGGCTTACCTACCTACTGCCGGTCTCCCTCCCACACTTTCCTTCGTCACCTCTAAGCATGGAGATCTTCAACCAGTACTGGAATAGTCGGGGGGTCAGCCCGACGTATCCCCAGCCGTTATAGTAGGTCGTCTCGACCGGGTTACGCTTCCCAACGATGGTGGGTTGCCACCGGCCCTATACGTAGGCCGAATAAATTCCGACCAGAGCCGGATTCGAACCTACGCCGTCCCGCAGCGAACGATCTTAAGACGATTGAATGCCTTAACCCGCTCGGCTACAAAACACCAAATCAACCAATTCATCTCCTTTCAGAGTGGGCCTTCTGTGATACTGTAGTCGGCCAGCATCCGAAAATACAGTTCTGCTTCGCGTATACCAGAGTGTAATTGCATTTAATATCGTGACTAATTTTACTTTAAAACTACAGATTAAAACAATAATAGTGTCCAGAAAAAGAACCTCAAAGTAGATCTTCACACAAAGTATTTTCATCCATTGCCAAACATTTCAGTTAAGAATAATATTATGCTTTTCCACTGACCGTATTTTCGATTCATGGTGAATTTGCTAAAAGGACCATGTCAATAAATCTAAATATGTAAGTTTTACTAGTAAATGCATTTAAAATGCACGAAACAACAGGGGAGGAGAAAAATAAACCTCAAAAATAAGTAAAAATGCAACAAAAACTGTTAAAAATACTGACAAATAAACTAAAAGCCAAAAAAGACTCCTTTTCGCTCTCCTGTTCCTACTTTATAACATAACCCTACAGCTCTACAGCACCATGGCGGGCCTTGGCTTACCTATCGACTTCTGGTCTCCCTCCCACACTTTCCGCCGTCACCTGTTATAGCGTGGAGGTCTCAGACCAGTGTTGGGGTGACGGGTGATCAACCCGACGAACCCCCAGCCGTTATTGTAGGTCTTCTTGACCAGGTTACGCTCACTCACTCGGAGCTTCCCAATTTCCTCACGATGGTGGGTTGCCACCGGCCCTATACGTAGGCCGAATAAATTCCGACCAGAGCCGGATTCGAACCTACGATTTCAAGACGAGTGAACGCCTTAACCCGCTCGACTACGGAGGGTTCCTACTTTATACAAACAACAAAATACTTCGTTACTAAACGATTGCTTGTTCAAAGCACGGAATTTTTACACAATTTACAAAATATGACAAAACGCCAATAGACATGTTCATCATTTTTCCCTTTCAGCGTTTCTCGATTTTATCTGAATTCGTTTCCTCATGAAAATTGCCATGAGGAAATTATAGATATGACATTATGTGTGAATTGGTTTCTTCAAACTGGTAGCAAAATTTAACATGAGCTACATGGAGAAGAGGTAGCGTGCTTGATTCTTACGAGGGTGGTCGTAGGTTCGATTCTCCACCTAGGCAGGATTTTTTTCAGGAGTATATCGTTGGGTGTAAAGTTTATCCACCGTGCTAAGAAGTTAACATTGGTCTCTGTATTTCACGAGAGGAAAGGAAATAGTAAGAGAAAGTTATTTCGATGATAGGAGGAAGTTACATGCCAGAATCAAGTTACATAGATCTAAGTCTGTAATGCTGGTTTCGAATATGACAAAGTTAGTGCGAAAAGTTTGTTATATCTGATTCTCGTACTTTCTGTTCAAAGAAGACAAACATTTTAGATACAAAGCCGTGAGGAATTAACGATCATTATGAGGTTTTGAATTTTTTGTTTGTCACTCACTATATAAATACTTATTAGTAGTTTCTTATCGAATCGGCCTTCGTCGCAATAACAATTTATTTATGTCAATTAGCGATTTACTATTAGTTTTAGACGCATGGCAAGATGGTGGTGAGGGGATTGACAACAGTCATTACGAAGGAACTGACATAAAATTACCAATCTTAGCAATTCTAACTCATTAAACGCTCTCCTTCGTTACAGTACTGCACTACATCACTACTTAACTCTATATCTTTTTTTAGTATATCGAAATCACATAATCAATATTTTAGGTGTCAGTGAAGAACAAACAATACATAACTTAAATAACATTACATTTTGCATCCTGAATACATATATGTGATTTGTGAATTAATCATGATATGTGTGTTAACACAACATATGAACAATAACTAAAAAGAAAAGTGTTAACTTTAAATACTGGAAATCTCCAACTTCTAAGGGGAAATATGCGCAGAAGGGACGTCCCTCAAGTGTGCCACGGATTCATTTTTTAAATATTCTAATATCAAGGGTATCTGTTCAGCAAACAAACAAAAGAAAAATAGGAAAGAGGAGAGGGTGGGATTTGAACCCGCGACCTTTCACGCTTGATGAAAAATAAGGATAGCAGCACCTAACCAACTGCTCTACGTTAACTTAATGACGTTATGCCCTTAAAAACATGTTGACGTTTATGAAGACTCCCACCTTCCTGTGTTTCAAGCACATTTTCTCGACAAGTCGTGTAAAATATAAGTTTTTGAGAACTGTTCGATATTATGCAAGGTATTGTAAATAAAATGTCGCATAAACTCCTCACAAATTTGCTTCTATCTGCACAAACTTGATGGCAATTTCCTCCAGGTGGAGAAAAACTCTATTTAGTGTTTCAAACCCCCAAAATTTCAAGTCGAGCAAGCAGAATCGTAAATATCCTTCAAGGTTATTTTTCCAATTTATTATTTCTGTTTGATTGTGTATTATAATAGCTGTTTATAATTTCTAAGTTCATGGAAAGTGTTAAATTGAAAACCTATCACCGCAGTGTTTATCGTCTAGTGGAAGGACCTACTCAAAGTTGGCTACTCTCACCTGGAGCTGAAGTGCAATGTTGCTAAGTTTACGATTTCGGGACTTAGAATTCTTTCGGGGCGGTCAAATAAGATGTTGCGAAGTGTACGTCTCAAGAAACTGAAATCAGATTTACTCATATTACAGAATTCGATAAATCTAAATATTCAAGCAGAGATTACAAATCTTCATACTCAACTAATTGCTTCTATAGTAAAAATTGATGGAGAATTCAAATCTTTGCTCGAGAAATATAATAATTTAGCTTCAATAGATAATCTTCAGAACTTAGAAGAGAATATTGCCAACTTGAAAAAAGAAATTGATAAATTTAGACAAATCAAGAGAACGAATACCGAACAGCTGAAACAGCAATTAAATGACCAGGCAAATAGTATTCGTACCGAACTGCAAACCATCATCCAGAATATCAAAACTCAAGAAGAATATGAGCAGGTAAATGCTAGTATTGCTAAATTGCAAGAACAGTTTCAATCTTTCGAAGTTCCTACATTGCAAAGTATCAAATCTGAATTACAGACAGATGAACTGCATACAGCTATAAAAGAAGTTCAATCGAAACTACAGACATTGGAAGATTTTATCAATAATTTACCTTCATCTTCTGAATTAAATGCTATTGCTCGGAGCGTTGCTGGCATCAAATTACAGTTGGAGACTTATGACGATTTTGGGAAGATACAAGGTACCATAGCTCACATAGAAGATACTATGGCAACTATGTGAAATGAGCTAACAAGTGTACAGGAAACTCTGGAATCGAAACTGCCTGGCATTACTGATATTCTAGCTATAGTTCAACAGCAAGTTACTAAGCTTGAAAGATTGACGACATTCAGAGTAAATTAGAGACACTGCAACAGTCTACACCTACGCAGGATGACATAACGCAACTGCAAGAAATTTTGAAAAATGCAGCTTATGCGACAGAACTCGATGCTATAAAATTAACTCTTACCACACTTCAGAATACTGAAGCTGCTTTGCCTACTTCTTAGGAAATCAGAGCTATGAGTAGAGCAGTACATCGAATTTTAAAATCTGAGGATATCAAAAACATTCAAGCAGAAATTGCGCAAATCAGAGAAACTTTTGCTAGTCTCCCCAACAATCAAATAATTAACGAACTACATGCATTATTTACATAAATCAGAAGTCAAGTACACGATCTTGCTACTCAGAGCTCTAAATTGAAACTTGTGGAAAATTTACAGGAGATTATTTCTAATATTACGTTACAAATTACTGCTCATGAAGCAAGTCAATAATCTGCCTTATCAGGTTTTGCTACTCAACTTCACGATCTCAAAGAGGAATATAAACAACTGTATGTTCATATAAAAATCAAACCTAGCTACGGTGAGTTGGTTCGTACTATCAACGAATACTTGGAACTGGTATTAAGCAGACTAGATGAAGTAGATACTCGTCAATTTCATTATATGGAAATTGTTATGTTACAAAGTGTTCCGAATGCTCGAGGGCACTGGACGTACGCCAATGCTGGCAATGTTTACAAATTATATCCGTACACTCAGGTACATGAAATTTTTGTTGATGGTAGTTTACGATTTCTGAAGTTTAGTGTTCTAAAACATGGAAAACATTTTGAAGTTCCTCAGTTTACTATAGTGCGAAAAGATGGTATACACAAGGCAGTTCAAATACCTATTGCATACTGGGATGAGTCTACCAATAAATATAAAGTACATGACGACGAACAATTATCAGTTTTTGATATTGAAATTGGTAACAAGCTAGTATTTGACATAAAGCGGTTATTCTCTGAGGACAATCCATTTTATGCGATATTCTTACTTCGAACTTGATGTCAAGACAAGATATAGTTCATGAATTACACAAACCAGCCCGTCGCAAGTACAAGCGATTCAGTGTAGTAACAAAAGGTGTAAATGATTTGTTTCAGGCTGATCTGATTGAGAAGGCTCCTCGAAGGGGGACTTTAAAAAATTTAGATAAGATATATCATGGTTGCAAATATATGCTTACAGTTATTGATACCTTTAGCAAATATGCATGGACTGTTCCCTTCAAATCCAAGACTGGTACTTGTGTTACCGAGGCTTCTAAGTCGATATTTAGTTAGGGAAGGATACCAAAATATTTACAGACAGACAGAGGGAAAGAATTTTACAATTCTACATTTGCTAAGTTAATGCAACAACATAATATTAAACATTATTCTACATACAGTGATCTGAAAGCTAGTATAGTGGAACGATTCAACAGAACATTAAAAAATTGCATGTGGAGACAATTTAATCTACAGGGCAATTATAAGTGGGTGCAATTTTTACCCGAGCTAGTTGATGATTACAACAATACAGCACACAGTACTTTCACATGAAACCTGCTGAGGTAACCAAGTCTGATGAGCAACGATTGATTTTTACTGTTTATTGTAAAAATTATAAATATACTACCAAAAAGCCAAAATTTAAAATAGGGGATCAGGTAAGGGTCAGTAAATATATACAGTTATTCGAGAAGGGTTTTACTAAAAATTGGAGTATGGAGTTATTTTCAGTGGTTCAAGTTTTGCCAGGGAATAGAAATACATATATCATAAAAAATAATCATAACAAAATATTGAAAGGGAGATTCTATGAAGAGGAACTTAGTAGAACAAAATATCGAGATACATATCTAATCGAGAAAATATTGAAGAAAAATAATAAATTGTATGTGAAATGGTTAGGTCTACCAGACAAAAGTTGGATAGAAGCAACACAGGTGATTCTTTGACACCAACATGGAATGTGCTACAGCGTTTACCAGATGTAGTGGAAACTAATAAGAAAAATGGAGAGTTGTTACCTGATAAAATAAGATGCCTCATTGGAGTCCCATCAGCTTGTGGAAAAACCACTTTGTTGGTTGATAATTTCTTGCTTGCCCCCAATTGGCTATATTGAAAAAATAGACACTTGTATGTATTCTCAAAAAGTTTAGAACAACCGAAATACCAACAACAATAAAACCTCTCGACCAATGTTTGAAAAATTCTGTTGTGGTGTTTGATGATGTTACTCTTGAAACTCAGAATGAAATTGGAATTTTTTTTTACACAAGGTCGTCACAAGAAATAGACTGCTTTTATTTAGCTCAAACTTATTCCAAAATTCCCAAACAATTACTACGAGATGATACAAACTTAATCTGTTTGTTTCGTCAAGATCATACTAACATGTGTACGATGATTATGTAGGAGGAGACTTAAATTACAACCAATTTTCAAAATTCTGTTCATCTTGTTGGAACAGCGACGATTTTGGATTTGTTACCATCGACATGACTCGAAAAATTCAGAAATAAAATCTACTACTTTTTAAACGTTGAAACGATATAAAATAACCATTAATCAAAAAATAAATATGACGAAATACAAAATTGAAGATAATTCGAAATTACGAGAGTACTTGTCCAAAGGTTTCAAAGGTTGGAAATCATAGAATCGAGGTTTTTACGAACTACACAAGCGTCAAGAACAAACCTATTATTGATGCAATTAGTGGTCTCGGTAAAGAGATTAAGAGTTTACAGAACAAAATAAAAACCTCATCAATGAATTGGTACCCATTAATAAAAAACAACCAAAAAATTTTACAGAAGATGATTAACAAAGTTGCTCTGAAATTTTGACACTCTCTGATGCTTTGTACCAAAATAACGATGCCAGTCAAAAGCGTGTGAAATCGAGCAGCAGGGATAAATACAAAAATCTGATTAAACCTATCTGGAATCAACTAAAAACCGGTAGTGGTTTTTGGTGGTATATCACTACTACTACACTACAACTAATAATAATAATAATAACATGTGGTGCAACAGCCCGTGAGGGCCAGGGCCTACCTACCGACTGCTGGCACACTCCCACCTGTTGAAGTGGTGGATCCTCCAACCAATTACGTGGTGACGTGTGGTCAGCATGAGAAAGCTCCAGTCGTTGTTGGAGGTTTTCATGACCGGGTTACGCTACTCATCTGTAGCTCCCCAATTTCCTCACGATGATTGGTGGCCACGAGTCCCATACACAGGCTGAAATCTCAGGAGAAAAGTTGTTAGTCTTCCCTCAGGAGACTCGAACCTACGAGAGCCAGAGCCCAAAGCATGACACCTTACACTGCACGGCCATGGTGCGAGACCGAGTTCTTTACTGGCTTCATTTCATTTTTCTTTTCAAAATTTCAGAGCATACTGTAAGTCTCCTCAAACGAACTCTGAGTACGCTATTGGCGGAATATAAAGGTTCTAGCGCCTAAGACGATTTTAAAATCGAATGCAGGGTCAAGAAACGCCGTCATTGAATAAGGCTTTCTTGCCTAACACTTCCACTTTATTATGTCCGTACTCCACGCAGCTACGAATTAGTGATATTACTTATTTGAATTATTAGTCGTTTGATTTTCTTTGATAGTGAAAAAATAGAGGGTCTCTTTTTTATATGGTCTCAAAAAGTCTCGAAAGATTTGATCTCATTCTCGTTTTAAATTTTAAAAGACCACCGCAGCCGGTCTCAAAATTGGAGACGGAACTGAGATAAAACAGAGATTTCTCTCATCTCCTCACCATCTTCATTTTCAACAAAATCTTCATAGACCTATGTAGATATAAGCACAGTTTTGCGAACACCTTTTGGCAAAGTTAGTAACTTTAAATTATGAAAAATGTGTGATAATTTAGGGAAGCACTTAAGGATAAGCTGGACCATTGGCCGACGAGAACAAAGTCGTTTTCAAAATTTCGTTTCCTTTTAAAAATCGCCGTGATATCAAAAAATATGAGAAATTATCTACTTCGAATTCCTTTAAGACAATTCATGTGAGTCTTCGTGTGGTTTTCTTTTGTAGTTGTGTAGATATGTGCAATAGGTTCCAGGATATGGAAGCCTTTCGAACGATTGCGAATATCTAGACAACAGCGAAATCAAGCCGCACGAAGATTCATCTGAATGATCCAGATGAAATTCTAAGCAGATGGATTTTTTAGGGTTTTTTAAAGTAGAAGAAATTTCGGAAACTGCTTTATTGGCGTCTGCCGAAGACCCAGCCAAACCTTAATGACACATGTTCATGTCGATTTCAAAAGACAAAAATACAGTAGGCTGTGTAAGATCAAATATTATCCGAAAAAAAACTATCAGTGTATGATGTGTCAATTCCCAAGTTATTAGCAAGATCATTGTGCATGAAATAAATTTTAAATAGAGCATATAAATGAACCTAGTCACTTCCCAATTGATTCCGCAATTTTTTAATAACAACTTCTTCCCCTTTAAAGTTCTCGTTTACCTGCGATAGATTAATCGGTACTCGACCTACAGATGAAATTAGGATATGAAACTTTGAATCGAATTCCGGACACCTCGATTCAAAGGTAATAACACATGTAAGCCATTGAAACTTTTCATTCGAATACAGGACGTCTATTTGGTTTAACATCATAAACAACTAAGGTATATTAGCTTCCGAGCAACTCATGAACGAGAATAAAATAAATAAATAAAACTAAATAAATCCTGCAGTTATTGTGAATGATCATTTTGAATACCTCTTGAATGCACAACTGCTTAAATGTAACAGATTATCAAATAAGATTACATAGAAATAAAAACTTTTGTTTTGTATAAGCCTTAAATTATTTGAGTTATTAATTTTTCAATATACAGGGTGCTTCAAAATGGTTTGAACGAAAAGAAACCGTTCTATGAGCGACAAAACTTTATCAACAATTAAAGTTCTATGGAAATACTTTCAACCATATCCTCGAGTTTTGTTTGCAATGGTTGTAGTAGTTCCAAATTTCTCCACTAGGTGGCAGGGTGATAAGTTCCAAGATGGCTGCCTGTGGTGTAGAGAAAGCTTTTTGCATCCTACAGTTTCACGTTTGTCGATCTGTTGTTAGTGTTCAGTGTGAGTTTCGTACGAAATTTCGTAAAGAACCGCCATCCAAGAACTGCATACGTTAGTAGTATGATAAATTCAAGACAACGGGTTGCATTTGTAAAGGAAAATCGTCCGGTAAACCGTCTACGTCTGAGGCAGATGTCGAGAGAGTTCGAGCTATTTTTCAACGCAGCCCCCAAAAGTCTGCAAGGAATGTGAGTCAAGAGCTAACAATGCCTCGAGCAACTGTTTGGCGCGTAGTGCGTAGGCGTTTAAAGATGTATCCCTATCGAGTGCAGTTGTTACAACATTTAACACCTAATGATCACACGTCCCGCAAAAATTTTTGCGAGTCATTTATAGAGTTATTCAGTGGTGATGATGATTTTATTGACAAACTTTGTTTCAGTGATGACGCTAAGTTCCGTGTGACAGGAAGAGTGAACGAGCAAAATGTTCGCATTTGGGGGACTGAGAATCGAAATCGTTGAAGTTGTGCGTGATTCACCGAAGACTAATGTGTTTTGCGCCATTTCATCTATCAAAGTGTACGGTCCGTACTTCTTTCACGAAGATATTTTGACTGGACCAACATTCCTACACATGCATACTACAAATTACCTTAATAACAGACTGCCAAAAAGCTGGATTGGGCGATCTACTCAAATGATCAACAGTTACTACGTTGGCCACCAAGATCCCCGGATTTAACCCCCTGTGATTCTTTTTTGTGAGGACATCTAAAATACATTGTGTACAAACCTCCTCTACCCGCAGATGACAATGAACTGAAAGAGCGCAATACTGCTGCAGTGCAAACTGTTGATGCAGATATGTTGAAACGGGTCTGGGCAAGTTTCGATTACTGAATTGATGTATGCAGGGTAACAAAGGGGGCTCACATAGAACGTTTATGAGATACTGTGTTCAAAATTTTATCAAAAAACTTGGACAGTTTTAGGAATTACATGTAAAATTTAAAGCAATTTGGACGAAAAATAAAAAAAAGGAGTTGAAATCGTTCACATCATTTTGAAGCAGCCCGTATTAAACGTAGTACGGTAATCTTCTTCATGAACTAAGAATATACTGAAATCTAATATTTTACAAAAACATGCATCTGCAATGATTTGAGTAACAGATCGGACAGGGGAAGAACACAATATTTTTCTTTAAAGTGCGCGTATTCTCACCTAACCCAAAATCGAAACAGTCTTTTTCGAACGATTTTAAACGTCTGCCATTTTCCCTAAATCCATAATTCAGCAACATTAATTCCATGCTGAATCTGTAAAAATGTATCAGCTCTAGTAAAAATATTACTTCTTTCTATTAACATTAAGTACGTGCATGAACCCCTTGCTACTTGCCTGTTTCCCACAGTTGTTTCGGGTACAGCATCGTTGTCCTTTGTACACTCGAAATCGAATGAATCGCCCCCCCCCTTACGGTTATGCAACCCGGAATTTTATATCATCTAGTTTCGCCAGGAATAGCAGCTCGCGAGAAGCGTAGTGTTTCCAACTCTTGAATCTAGCCACAGATTCACGCGACCGGGTGGAGATCTTGCTTTCCTCTTGATTTGATTTTAACGGACAAGAAGTTTATTTTGAGAATGTCTCTGGTAATAATAACAAGTGTTATGCTTGAGCTTTTTATTATTCTTTTACCACTTCCGAACGAATATGTGAAGATTTTTTTTTCATTTTGCAATAACGCTTTCGGCATTTTTCCTTCAGAGTTATTCTTTTTGTTTTTAAATTTTTGGCGACATCTGATTTGGAAAAAGTTCCACGAAGTTTGTTTTAAGTGTAAATGCATCTGGACATACAGTGTAGAGTGGGATTCGAACAACAAATATGAGCTTCCGTCGCGAATCGAACCAGCGCTCCTTTCATTATGTTTTCTTTCCACGTTTATTAAAATTTGCTTCCTTCAGCCTACTTCCGATTGTCGTATATTTCAATTCGTATTCACGTTTTTTTTTTTCATTTGCATTGTTCGAGCCGTGATAACTTTCTCTCTTAATCTGGTCATTCGAATACTTTTATACTTAATTTTTTTTTCCTTTTCTCGATTTTCCCTTCGCACTCATTACAGATTTCGGTATCGCGCTTTTCCATATTTTCAGTAATTTAATTCTTTGACTATTTTTAATTTGCCCTTAGTCCGAATCAAGAAAATATGTTAGGAAATGTTTCCCGTGTAAATCTTATTGTATGGTGGTGTAAAATTGATGCCAGCTTTTTCTTGCGATAAGGGTTTTGAAAGTGCAAGGGTCTCATTTATTAACCATGGTGGGAAAGGGGGGCGGAGGGGTGCCAGAAACCTTCCAGTTGGAATATGCCTGAAACGAAAAGTATAGATCGACCACAACGAAAAAAATCCTTGGGACGAAAAGTACCCGCGCATGAATGTTGGGAAGATTGATTATTAAATTTGAGGTGGAGGGGAGGGGAATAAAGTTTTGATAAAGTGTTATGTCTTAGATTGTGAAGGGACTCGAACCCGGAACATGCGGTGTCTGGATCGTTAGTCCATCACTAACCGCGCTTGGCCGCAGAGAAGGTTCTCTTTGGTGGCCAAGTGAGTTAAATGGTCCACTTCCGATACCACGAAATTTCTGGGTTCGTGTCTCGGCTTCAGTATTGGTATCATGGTGTCAATTTAATCTAATCGTCACTCATCCTCATTAGCCGAAAGTGGCAGAAGAGCGACTTAAAATAACAAGAGGTACAAAAACAACTTTAACCCTCTAGTAATGTCTGATCAATAGATGCGTATTAGCTTTGATTGTTGACTCTTTAATGATAAGCTTATGATTATTATTGTTAATATGGATTGCCATCCATCAACAGAAGGACGGATCAATCGATCATTCAGAACATGTTAGGTCGCTAGTACCCTCTGGTAAAGGTTCCCCTGTGGAAAAGTACATTGCCTGCCTTGAATAAAATACAGTAAAGTAAGTCAATTGTGGACTTCAGCCACCAGAAAGTACAAGGTTCGAAACACAATGAACCTCAGCTATAGTGGAACCATAAGGAAAGAAACCTGCGCAGAACCTCATCGCGCTGGCGGTGGAGAAAAGGACAGGGGGAAGGAACCTTCAGCGCTTCCAACGTCAGTCTTGCCAGACCTATCGATTTCTCGGGAAATTTCTCGGTTAAGTACGACAATATAGATGAATGAAAAACTGATGAAATGGATGAAGTGACACAAGCACAGTGAATTGTCCTTGCCTTACTAGGTAAAACACTGACTTCGTAGTGTGGGCAAATTATTTTATACAGGTATGTGTGTGTGTGTAGGTATATATATATATATATATATATATATATATATATATATAATGTGTATATTGAAAGCAGCGACATAGAGGCAGCACAACTGACAAATAAAGCATGCGAGTGTTAATAACAAGACATTTGCTAGAGAAACGTTCATCGGCTTGAAAATACTTCATTATCTATCCTTAATATACTATTCTTAAACACTTAATTTTCTACAAAATTATATAGCGGCATGGACGTCCAGAAGGAAGTTCAAGGATGGTCGCCACACCCTCCCCTTCTGGAAAATGAATGTTGACATAAAAGTGCCTATTATTTCAGATGTATAAGTTAATTTCAGTCACAGTAATTTACATTCATTATTATAATAGGGATGTAGGAACGTGATAATTTCAAACTCAAGTGGTGTTTTCTGAGAGGGCAACATTATTACGGGTGATATGCTTCGTTTACACGCCTTACATCGTTTCGCCCCTCCCTGGAAAAAATCTGCGGTAGTCCTCTTGCCCTCCAGTGCGCACGCCTATGCCACCCCCCGCCCCCGAGAACGTCGTTCATCCGCTACCTAGATCATCGGATTTTGTAGACCTTCTGGTTTCCCAAGGAACAATATCCCGATTTTTTAAAGTCTGACCTGGCAACACTGCCCCGAGCACCGATAACGGCAGGGAAGTTGCGCGAACGCTTTTGACGGAAGTATTTTTTCCTTGTGGTCCAGCTATACCATATATTATCCTCCCCGGACACTCTTCAATAGGTGGCCAGTGGTATATCACTTCTCCCCTTCCAACTTTTCGATGGGATATTTTTATCATAAGGAAGACTATATACATCTCGATTCTTTGTTCCTCCCGATATTTTCCAAGAGGTTGCCTATTTCGTTTTTCGCCCCACCAGGCCTGGACAAGATACCAGTGTTCTGCCGTAGTCTATAAGTTTACGTCTACGTGCATTGTCTACGCGTAATCTACTCGAAGATTACATTGATTTATAGTTTACATAGTCTACTGTAGAAAATGCAAATAACAGGGAAGAAAGAAATCTCAGTGCTCTTTGAAAGAGAAAGTATTTTTTTCTTCAAACATGTAGATAGTCTGCGCCTATAACAAAACTTAACACCTTCTTACGTAATCAAAGTTATCGAAATTTTCACTAACGAGGAGAAAGGGACTACCGGATGAAAAATAAATGACAGCTATAGTGAAAACTGTCAATATTTTTTGCACTGATAAACGGGAAAGCTGAAAATATTTTATTTGTCTTATTATTGCATAGGAAAGTGCATGTCTCTCTAAAGCAGATTTTTCCACGTGTGAAATGGTAGAAATAAAAGTAAAACAAATCTTGTCATTCTACGGACATCGCATTTTTTGGGGTATGCAGCGACAAGTTCATTTTGCAATACCTAGTGAATTGGTTGAAAATAAAAAAAATCCTTAAAACACATATATCTGGACAGTGGAATACTTCACGCTCTCTATGTCCACCTGCTGATGCTTGTTGTTGCTTCTAGAACGATGCGCGTGCCTTGCACGGAGAACGCCGAGCGCCATGTTGTCTACGTTGGATACATAGTTTACATAGTCTACATTGTCTACACGTAGAATGTAGACAATCGTTGTTTACACGTAGACCCACATCACTGCAAGAAACACTTTGCGAATATGCGCGCGCAGACCCTCTGATTTAGGGGTGCAAAAGCGTTGATGAAAGTTCAATCGGAGATTGAAAAAAACAACTGATTTCATATAACTGATTCATTCCATTGATGGTTATGGGACAGAGTATATAGAGTGTATCTGGACCCGCCGAAAGTTACTGTATTAGAAGAATTCAAAATTCCGTGGCACCAACGTTCTTTGCTTATTTCCTCTATATCCTCTCTCAGCGGTGCAGATACTATTTTACATGTAAACATGGTTTCGTACATCAGATTGAAAACAACAAATCATTTCCAAGAGTGACGACGACCACGATAAAATGGAGGGATCAATTTATCATATCATCACTCATCACCATCTCCGCAAATTAGCTAAAAGCGAGATAAAATAAAGCGAATCAATCATTCAATCAATTATATTTTGTGTTATTATATTTTAGTGTATGTTTTTCTGAAATGCACATCCTTTCAAAAAATCATAATATTACTAGACACTGTGATTTATGGCATAATTTCGTTTGACTTGCCGTATTCTGTTATCCATGAAAACTGTTAGTCACAAGTTTCATGTTTGTACTAGGGAGAATTGGAGTTTCTAATTTTTTGTCAACATAACAGACCAAATTTCCCTGAAACTGTCTAACAACTATATGATTTCTTTTATCGTGTTTCAAAGTGTGGTAAACACAAAATAATATAGCATGTTTGTGTCTGACATATAATTATTACTATAGTAATCTGACTAATGTTAAATGTGTTTTTAGAATTTGTTATAACAAAATCAGTATATCATGTTCCTGAAGTTTTAATTACATAAGTAAATTACAAAATTAAATTGTATCTATTTCACTACAAACCTTTCTATTGGCTGCCTCTTTCTCCTTACAATTTCCGGCAGACCATGAAAAGATGATTGGGACAGGGTTGATTCCAGAAATGTCCACATTTCCACGCCACGTTACTTGAGTCCAAGAAACTGCACAATAGACAAGATGTATATAAATCATTCAACTTCATATTTTAAAGACAAACAAATTACACTATACAGGTCGTCCTACAAATCCACTCTGATTAATAATATCGGAAGTTTGTGCTATACTTTCTGTGAATGTTGAGTTAGTTGGTGTATCTCGCTACTTACCTCCTGCCGTGGATACGAGGATGGTCTTCTCGGATATAATTTGCGAACACGCACAGAGTTTCATTCAATGTATGATTTGTTATTGATCTTTTCTCATTTCTGACAAAGTTCAATGGAGGTAGTCAATATGATTATCTGCAAAATACACTACAAAGTTATAATACGTGAAACGGAAACATGTGTTAAAGACAATATGAATTAATGATGTCTGAATATTAATGTTTTCGCCATTAATGAGAGTAGGAAACATGTTGTGGTTAACAGGAAAAACCATAAAGCTTGTACCAAAAAACAGTGCCTTAAAAGACAGCATTTATTGCTATAAATATAACATAACCCCACAGCTCTACAGCACCTTGGCGGGCCTTGGCTTACCTACCGACTGCTGGTCTCCCTCCCACACTGTTCCGCCGTCACCTGTTATAGCGTGGAGGTCTCAGACCAGTGTTGGGGTGACGGGTGATCAGCCCGACGAACCCCCAGCCGTTGTTGTAGGTCTTCTTGACCGGGTTACGCTATACGCTATACGTAGGCCGAATAAATTCCGACCAGAGCCGGATTCGAACCTACGCCGTCCCGCAGCGAACGATCTCAAGACGAGTGAACGCCTTAACCCGCTCGACTACGGAGGAGGACGCTATAAATATGGAGAGAGCCAATTATTTATTTATCATGTGAAAAGACAAGTTATGGTGGAAAAATGTGGAAAATGCGTGAGTCCAAGAGCTATATGATAGTGGCTGACCTTGAACAAGCCTCGATGATCAGTAGCAAAAGGCCACTATTAAACCCGAGTCACCTGTCGCCGTAGCGAGCTGTACTAACTACATAACCACGGAGTGTTTCGTGTATCATGCAATATCAACAATTGCAAGAAAAACGTGAGATACGGGAAATCCACTAACGAACCAATGTAAACATTATGTGTTTGCTGCCTCGTTTCGAACACGCAGACTGTAATGATATTACAATTTATTTGAAAATTATTCCTACCTGTGCTAGCGTTATTGCTAATCGTGTTCTTCTCATAAGGAAGTAGTGTATATTGGCCGGTTCAAAGTAATACTTGGTACGAACCCTCTTTTAGCCTCTTTTTTTATCAATTGAATATCACTTTTTGACATATTTTGACAATTTTTTGTCAACGTTTCAGCGTTTAGCGATGTTTCAGTAAAATTTCCCTTTTTTCCCACCTCATACTTGGTACGAGCCCTTTTTTAGCCTCTTTTTTTATCAATTGAATATCACTTTTTGACATATTTTGACAATTTTTTGTCGACGTTTTAGCGTTTAGCGATGTTTCAGTAAAATTTCCCATTTTTTCCCCCCTCACACTTGCCACGATCTTACGTGATATAACTTAACCTATTCTTTTTTTTCTTACGATTTTTTTCTTTTTCAGTGATCCTATCATTTTTTTTATTTACGAAACGAACTAACTTACATTGGACTCCGTTTGTTTTAATATTTCAGTATTTTAAAGTTTTTTTCACATATTTTTTATATACCCTAAAAATGTGTTGATTTTTTTTTAGTATGTGGCAATTTTTTTTTTTACGATTTTTTTTTTAAACTGCTCCGTCACCCTCTCGTTCTTCACGTCGTACGCGAAGGACTTCTCTGCAATCAGGATGACGCTGCACACGGTATCATCGGGCAGCGCGTCGTGGAACTCGCAGACGACCTTGATGTTGGTGCGATCGTTGACCACCACCTGCTTCCGCTTCGTCGTGTTGATGACGAACATCGGCCTGTGGGTTATGAATTCGCTGGGCGCGTAGTACATGTTCACGTTTCCCTCGGTCACGCGCTTGAAAGAGGTGTAAGCTTCGTAAAGTTTGAGGTAATCATCTTTGGTCATGTCGACCTCTGTTTGTCAAAAATTCGAGATATTTGCAATTTAACGCTGGACTTAGAAAATTTTCGATTGGTGAAAAATTTGTTCCATGACGACCTATGTTCATTTTGGTATGGGTGTACAGAAGACACCGAGACTCGACCAACGCACTAAACCCGACCTTTCTACGACTATTCGTTCAAAAGTTACGAGTGATCAAAGTTTTGGGCGGGGAGTGGGCTAACTTCTTACCTCTTGACCCCAGGACCATCAAACTTTGGTACACGTATTCTACACCTCCAAAATCGACAGGGGATATCTAACGATACCAGGATGGGGGTGTTTTTCGATATATTTTTTCGATAACTCTTACCATTTTCGAGATATTTGCAATTTAAAATTTTTTTAACGCTGGACTTAGAAAATTTTCGATCGGTGAAAAATATTGGTTCCATGACGACCTATGTTTATTTTGGTAGGAGAGGACAGAGGACACCTAGACGATGCTAACGCAAGAAATCCCAGCTCTCTATGATTATCCTTTTGAAAGTTACGAGCGATGAAAAAAATATTTTGGCAATTGGCCCACCCTTGACCCAGGACCTCTAAAAAAAACTTTTGTACACGTACTCTGCATCACCAATATCGACAAAAGGGTCAACGGGGAGGATTTTTGCGCTATATCTCACTGTTTTTTCGAGACATTTGCAATTTAACGCTGGACTTGGAAAATTTTTCGACAGAGGTGTCAAATTTGGTTCCATGACGACCTATGTTTATTTTGTTAGAAGATCAAAAAGGACACCAAGACTCGACCAACGCACTAAACCCGACCTTTCTACCACTATTTGTTCAAAAGTTACGAGTGATCAAAGTTTTGGGCGGGGGTGGGCTAACTTCTAACCCCTTGACCCCAGGACCACCAAACTTTGGTACACGTATTCTACACCTCCAAAATCGACAGGGCGTATCTAACGATACCAGGATGGGGGTGTTTCTCTATATATTTTTTCGATAACTCTTGCCATTTTCGAGATATTTGCAATTTAAGATTTTTTTAACGCTGGACTTAGAAAATTTTCGATCGGTGAAAAATATTGGTTCCATGACGACCTATGTTTATTTTGATATGGGAGGACAGAAGACACCGAGACTCGACCGACACACTAAACCCGACCTCTCTACGACTACATGTTCGGAAGTTACGAGTGATCAAAGTTTTGGAGAGTGTCCACAAACACCCCGTGCTCTTGAACTAAGGACCTCCAAAATTTCGTACTAGTACTCTTTATTACCAAAATCGACAAGGGTGTCAACGGGGGAGATTTTTCGATTTCCTTTCTCTATCTCTCACCGTTTTCGAGATATTTGCTGGACTTGGAAAATTTAAAGAACTTTTAAACAAATAGTCGTAGAAAGGTCGGGTTTAGTGCGTTGGTCGAGTCTCGGTGTCCTCTGTCCACCCATACCAAAATGAACATAGGTCGTCATGGAACAAATTTTTCATCAATCGAAAATTTTCTAAGTCCAGCGTTAAATTGCAAATATCTCGAATTTTTGACAAACAGAGGTCGACATGACCAAAGATGATTACCTCAAACTTTACGAAGCTTACACCTCTTTCAAGCGCGTGACCGAGGGAAACGTGAACATGTACTACGCGCCCAGCGAATTCATAACCCACAGGCCGATGTTCGTCATCAACACGACGAAGCGGAAGCAGGTGGTGGTCAACGATCGCACCAACATCAAGGTCGCCTGCGAGTTCCACGACGCGCTGCCCGATGATACCGTGTGCAGCGTCATCCTGATTGCAGAGAAGTCCTTCGCGTACGACGTGAAGAACGAGAGGGTGACGGAGCAGTTTAAAAAAAATTCGTAAAAAAAAAATTGCCACATACTAAAAAAAAATCAACACATTTTTAGGGTATATAAAAAATATGTGAAAAAAAACTTTAAAATACTGAAATATTAAAACAAACTGAGTCCAATGTAAGTTAGTTCGTTTCGCAAATAAAAAAAATGATAGGATCACTGAAAAAGAAAAAATCGTAAGAAAAAAAAGAATAGGTTAAGTTATATCACGTAAGATCGTGGCAAGTGTGAGGTGGGAAAAAATGGGAAATTTTACTGAAACATCGCTAAACGCTAAAACGTCGACAAAAAATTGTCAAAATATGTCAAAAAGTGATATTCAATTGATAAAAAAGAGGCTAAAAGAAGGTATGACGAACTGTCATAAGGTATTCTGGAAACTTGAGTTTCGTGTGTGTGTTGCTGGGTAAAGTAGCCCAACTCAGGTCCTAAGACGATGAACTCGTCTAGTGCAGAGAATTCACGATAGGTGGAATGCCTATGCAATATGAAAACTTTGTTGCTTTAATACTTACGCGAAGAATCGCTAGATGGCTCTGACCGTTGTGCGCATTTGAATTGTAAATTCCTTTGTTTGAGATCCGATTTTCTCGCGGTTTCCTTATGCACAAGGACATTTTGATGTGTCGGTCACTGCACGCATGGGCAATTCGCAGTTATGGCGCAAAATAATAAAATATACAGCGTTTTGGTCTAGATGCCATTGGTTAATTAACAGCAAAAAGTTTATCTTAATAAGCATTACAATGGGATCTTTAACGCACACACATATTTGATAACGTGTGAGTTCTAAATCATGTAAATTGTTGTTTGGTAAAGACAATCGTGCTCTGCGAAAAAGAATGGTAGATATCGATAGGGGTGCGTGGTGATCGAAAAGGACTTCCGGTAAAAAAAAAAATGGAGTGAACAGAGTTATGTCACGACAGTGCAGGAAAGGAGAATGGTTTCAGTGCTTTCGGGAGGAATCTGACATCTGCAGTTAGGATAAAACGGCAGATAATAGCATGAAGTGAAAAGCACAACGCAGAAAAAAGCGTTGAAAAGGAATCGAGCTTTCGGTTACGAGAGAGTTAAAGTGTGGACTCGTGCGTGCTGGATTCTTCGTTCCCGACACACCAGGTGAGGAAATTAAATTATCTTAAGTGACTTTGAGAGGAAGAAAATTCTCGAAAATCGTGTTTACTACGTTTAAGCAAAGTGTGTTTAAGAGATAGCTATCTTGCGTGTGTTGGATCTTACGGGAAACGGTACTAGTACACGCCACAGACCATGCGTTATTTACAAAATGGCCATCGACGCCATGTCTGAAAAGGGCTCTGTGCACATGTAAAACGATCTATTTTCGTGCAAGAAACGCATAGCACTTGCCAAAATAAACGAGAAGCATGGTCCAAGATTGGTTCTATGTCAAATTAGGAAGTAATTAGGACTTTTGTAATTCCTTATATAGCATTAAAGGTGCATGCTAAATGCATGGTAATTTTTCGATCACATATCGACAGTTTTTTCACGTCTCTTAACTTAATGAGGACAGATTGTTGATGCTTTCATACGCAGGAAATATGTGCTAAATTCAATTCAATAAACAAGTTTACTGTTTCTTGTGTTCATTTTTACGTACTACAGCATTTTCTTCCATTTGTATTTGGTTGTTAATGTAAATGTTTAAATGAATAATTCTTCTCTTACAGAAGGGGGGAATTTCGCATGTGTAAATTGGGTTAATGCCGTTGCTATGGAAAGTGGTTATTGTTAGTTGTAAATGATTTGAAATCCTATTTGAAATCTGAAGGTATAAAATTTCAATCTCCAGCGATCTGCATGCGTCACCAGCGTTACCAGGCAAAGTTTATCAATACAAATAATTCGAACTAATGACATATTGAACGTTTCAGGATCGTTGAGACTCAGTTATTGAGTTGTTGTTGTCTGGTCTAAATTAATAAATTGAACGAATGTCATGTAGCTCGTCGCAAAGGTTCGTACCAAGTATTACTTTGAACCGGCCAATATACACTACTTAAGGAATTAATTGCAAGACTCTTTTAATTTAATGATTGATTGATTCCTTGCTTGATTGATTTGCTTTATTTTACTTCGCTTTTTGTGCCACTTTTGGCTAATTTGCGAAGATGGGGATGAGTTATGATATGATGAAATTGATGAATGGACACTCACAAACCCTTGCCGGGATTCGGCTTATTGTAGAAAACAGTGGCAACTTATAAATTTTACAGTGAACTGATATGCATGTAAGAAAATTGTGTGTTTTAAAAGTGGGTTTCAAGAAAATTCCAACGATTATTTACAATACTAGGAACATGCGAATTAAAAACTCTCCCTCTCCGTCTCTCTCTCGTTCTCTCCAATCAAACTGGATCATCTTGAATGCTCTGTTAAATAATTTGTAGCAAGAAATTGATATTTCATTGAAAGGAATTACATTGAGTTCAAGGCCTATTGCCTGTACTAGTTTGTTCTGCCCTTCACGATATCGTTTGATATTGGTACATCAAGAGAAATCCTCGTAATTTACACTATTTTCATGTGTGGGAATTAGTTTTCTCATTTTGTGTCTTTGCTTCGAATTCTTATCATCGAACGTGAAAGAAAAATAATCAAAACGAAACCATTGAGTACACGTCGTAAGTTGTACATATTTATCATTAATTGTAGCAACTTGATATCAACATTAAAATGTAAGAGTAACAGCTACGGAAGGCGCCAAAATGTCAAATTTTAGTTCAACCTGGAAACAACGTTTTGTAGCAAACAAGAGAGATTCTGACATCAAGATGAATTTCCGGGATAATTCTTGTGAATTTCTATTCTTCTCATTGTACGTCATTTTTCTGCACTTTCAACCAAATAGAAAATACGAGGACGAAAGATCCAGTCACAGCTGTGTCCGGGTCGGAACTCGTGTCCGGAACATTCGGTAGAGATATCATGTGCTGATCACTAAACGTAGTTCGTCACCGATGTGGCTCAAGAATATTCATCTGTCGGACATTTCTCTTTCGTTTCAGCATAAATGTTTGCCTGCTTTTTATAACGAACTCGATTCGCAATAGCGCTAGTTCAAAATTTTCTAATAAATAAATAGTAATAACATTAGATTCTGCATGTTCGAAACGAGGCAGCAAACACATAATGCTTACATTTGTTCGTTCGTGGATTTCCCCTATCTCACGTGTTCCTTGCAATTGTTGATAGTGCATGGTACGCGAAACATTCCTTGATGATGTGGTTAGCACAGCTCGCTACGGTGCCAGGTGTCTCGGGTTTCAATTCTCGCCTAGACATTGGTGTCATTTGTTATTTTATCATATCATCCTCATCTGCGCGATTAGACAAGGGTGGCAGAAAAACGAATTAAAATAAACCAAATCAATCAATCAATTATGGAGATATTTAAGAATGAGTAGCTATCTTGAATTTCAGTCTGCCCATTATTTGTGTTGCTCAGTATAAAAATTCTATGAATGCTTCTTACAACATCGCAAGTGTCATTAATATTTTGGATTTTGCTCGGGCAAGACTCCCAAGTTGTTTTCAAGTCGTCTCTCTTAAAGAGGAACGCTAGTGGCAACCCTGTCACGCGCCCCTGGTAGTTATGTCAGAGCAAGAGTTTGCTGTGTTGGGTTGCATACGTACAGGATAGATTTTAAGCGATTATAGCGCAGGAACTAAGCTCTTTCGAGGTAAACTTTATAGGAAACGTTACTTGTTTTATGATATCTACCAGCACACAAGCGTTGTTGAAACAGTTTTGCTACACCCAGTATACTATTTAGATGAAACCTGGGTCAACCAGAATCACACGGAGACGAGCTGCTGGAGAATGAGTGATCTTGCTGGCGGGTTAAAGGTGCCATTAGGAAATGGTGCTCGTCTTATAGTGTGTAATGCTGGTCCAGATGCTACAGGCTTTGTGCCCCAAAGTAAATTGGTTTTCCGCTCCAAAACAAACAGTACTGACTATCAGAAATGACGTCTGCCGTGTTTCGAAAGTGGTTTCGGGAGCAGTTCTTGCCGTTTATCGCTCCTGAATCCGTGATTGTAATGGATAACGCGAGCATACAGTTCTTGCAAGTGGATAAAACGCCTTATTTCGAACACAAGGAAGGAAGATATTATGGAATGGCTGTGTAACGAGAACGTTCCTCACACAAGCACGCAAACCCGGGCACAATTGTTGCAGTTGGTGAAGCAACATACATCAACTCACAAAAGTTTCGAAATCGATATAATAGCAAGAGAATTTGGTCACAGAGTTGTTCGTCTCCCAGCTTATCATTGTCAGTACAACCCGATTGAAATGATTTGGGCCCAGGTGAAGGGGTATCTAATAGCTGACAAGAACAAGACTTTTAAAATGGCCGACGTAGAGAAACTGACTCACGAAGCAATAGACAGAATAGGTGTTTCTGAGAGGGCAGATTGTGTGGCTCACGCAGAGAAAATTCCAAAGAAGATGACTTCCAGCGTGAAATAGTCAGAGACGATGTCATCGAGCATGTAATTATAAATTTGCAAGAACGTATTCCGAAGAACTTGAATCAACTCACGAGGTTGACAGCAGTACGGAATGAGCGTTATGTAACTAAATAGCATTTTAATTTTTCTTTTCAGTTCATATTACGCATGTCAGACAGTTATTTTATTATTGCAAGTGCCACAAGACCGGCGCATGATATCTGCAGCAAACGAAGTTGCCTTTGCCGCGCCGCGAAATAATGAATCAAGCTCTTCTCTCGTTTTCTCAGTAACCAAATAACATATTGCTGTAAATATTATACTAACTTAAAATTTGGAGTTTTCTTTGTAATTTTCTCACTGGAAGTTATTTCAAATCTAATTTAATAAAAATCTGTTAGCAAGAGAACTTTTTTCTCTATACTATAATGGTCAATAAAGTATTTCATTTCTTTCACTTACTTTCAAGATTCTAGACATTTCATTTACAGCACAATACGATTGTCTAAAGCTTGCTGGTAATACTCGTGCAGGATCGATATCGTTTGTTGCAATAATAGCCGTGCAGCGGCATTTACAATTGTTCGAATGTAAGCCGTTGTTCTTTATTTTGTAAGAGCTGGCGAGAATCCCGAACGGTGAGTAGGTGGCAACAGCGGAAATGTATCTATATATCTATCTATCTATCTCTCTCTCTCTCTCTCTCTCTCTCTGCGCGGACTTGTCAAGGTCAGCCGCTTTCATATCGCTCGTCGACTTTTTTCTCTAATATGTAATTCATTCCCGTCTTAAATATAAGCATTAACCCTTTTCCGATACAAGTGTTACTTTTCGAAGTCTCTAAATTTATAACTACATGGAAATAAATTGTAGATTCGTGATGCATGAAAAAAAAACAAATAGAATAAACTTCCATTTCTCAAGCATACCTCCAACTAACAACGCTAACAAATTACACCATACAAACACTTAACATGTGTAAATTAAGTAAAGTCTGTTCAGTGCCTGAGTATTTTGAGTGCCAAACGTAATGTCTTGTCACCTGCGACCCCAGGTTCGAAAACTAGTGTGGTCCTAGATGCTCATTTGTGAGTGTCCCTTCGTCAATTTAGACTAATCAACATTGATCTTTATTTTTTAGATTAGCATAAAGACGTACAAAAGAATTAAACTAAGAAAAATACCAATGAAATTATTAAAATATTCCACGTCACATACATACCTTCGAGAGGAGCACTCTACAAGGAAAGGTGTATGTATACGAGTCCTTTAGTCGATAATGAGGACAAGACATATTTGCTCTGTGTTTGTTACTCGTGTGGTATATTTATTTAACGTCCATTTTACTATTTTCCTCAGAATTTTATTTCTTCCGCGCGATAAGGTTCCCTCATTTTCCCGATGATCACATATCTTGTCACGCGTGCAAACATTGCTTAGTTGCATTTTGTCTTTTTAACTTCAGCTGCCCATAAAACAAGATGAAATATTCCTGAGTTTCGAAAACTAAGCATACATGTCTCACATAAAAAAATACATCAACATGGAAAAACAAACTGTCTTACTACGGAACACTGACATGAAAAGTCGCCTAAATATATATATGCATACAATTGACATGACTCTTGAAAGTCTATACACACATGAATAAATACACTATCATCTATTGAATCAATGTAAACATTTGTCTTTTAGCACATTTGTGTGTAATATATCAATTTAGGCACAATTCAAATAGAGCAATTAATTATATTTCATTTGTTGTAATCCTATTAATTAGAGAAATGAGATGTAAAAACTTCGAAAAATATATTTAGAGCACAAACTACTGTGTCTTAGAAGAGCATTTAACTTAATGCATAAGCACAATCTGAGAAAGAAGAACATGTGTAGGATATAACCCATGATTTGTGTAGTCAGTCTCCAACCCTGTTGCAGTCGGAATGGAAATACATATTTATATTCTTGTTACTTAGTGTATATCGAGTACCATGCACATAACTGTCTAGTGCCCACAGATCATCCACTTATGATCTGAGAATTTTACTTTTGTGAGGATCAGTTGTATGTTCTCATAAGTTTTCTTAAGTCCACTAAATGGCCAAATGTCACTGATGCATATTTGTCACCATTGTGTAAGAGTACAGCTTTTAAGATTATTTTACAGTAATCAATAAATAGCCTCCAAGCTTCTTTTTCATACTCTATTCCAAATTCACGCATAAATCCAGGTATGTCGGAACAAAATACTAAGTCATCTTCTTGTTCAAAGTAAGGTGTGAACTGCAACTCTCTCTTCCTATAGAAACGAACAGTAAATTATTTTCTTTCAATCTGGATGCAGTAAGTTCGACCATTTCTTTAGTTAAACTTACGTCTCTCACTAGGTCACTTAGTTCATCATCAATTGTAGCAATTGTCACGGTTCCGATTTATACCACACTCGTAAGTAGGATAATCTTCACTTGAATCAGCTGGATCAGTATCACTTGACGTATTTGTGGGAACTCCAATATCTTGTACTGACTCTGGAGGTTCAGGTATAGGAATGCCTGGACCATGAGAAATCGGACGGATGGCAGATGGAAGGTTTGGGTATGCAATGATTTTTTTGTTTCTGAGATTGTAACCACTAACATCAGTGCAACAAACATTTGTTTGTTTTGTTTGTTTGATTTGGTGTTTTAAGTAAACTTTATGCACAGTAAGGCTAATCGGGACTGAACCTACAGCTTTTAAAGTGGGATCCGAACCACTTGTGCCTCCACCGGGTAACGAACCCGGGACCCCTTGATTACAAGGCGACGACGCTACCACTGCGTCATCAGGGAGGCCCTCAGTGCAACAAACATAGCAATTGTCACGCTTGTTCGTTTGTCCTCTCCACACCATCGGGATGTCAAATCTGAAACTCTTTTTTAATTCCCTTTGTCCATTTCCTTAAGTCTCCTACGCACACATAACATACTTTGTGGGATGCCCGACATTTATCTGGGTCGCCCAACTTAATGCCAAAATATGCAAAGTACACTTTCTTAATAAAGTTTGTGATGTTTCGTTGATGTTTACGTATCGGAAATTCTCCACAAATGTAAGAGAATGTATTTGAAGAATTTACACAACCACGAGTTGCCATACTGCACAACACAAAATCACAATGAGTTTTTTCACACTTTGAAATCAACACCACCACTTTTAAATATCATGTTATTGATGATTCATTTAGTTGAGTTACTTCCAACTACGGTTTCCTGCAACAGAAAAGCAAAAAACAGTACATTAGCGATATTTATAAGCATCCAGAAGGCTGTAACCCACATTTAGCGGTAAAATTAAAATTGTGAACAAACGGTACGTCTTACACACTTTTTACGCTTATTTTCGCGTTACAAAATACATAAGTATGAGCTGAAATTAATAAAGAAAAGTTTTTTGGTGGTTGGCTTGTGTAAAGGATTACAGAGGGAAAGCGAAGTTTGGAGGGAAAACGGATTTCGACCCATATTTTCAATAATATTGTCTTATGAATTTAACAATATACTCTAATCTACCAAACCAATGTCAGACTATCTTGCACGTAGTACAGCCTGAACTGCATTTAGCAGACTAGCAAGACTATGGCGTCTAGACTCACAGCCAGTACAATCCTACGAGGAGCTTCTTTGTGGTTTTGTGATTGTTCCTTCGTCTGCTTCATCTTATCACAATTCATTCACATCTTCGCGATTAGCCAAAAGTAGAATAAAAGCGAAGTTAAATACAACAAATTAATCAAATCAATTAATGTATGAATCAACTAATAAAGTATGAGCTATGGTAAATTTCTTCTCAATTTAAAGGGATAAGATAAAATATCCCCTGTATAGTCACGGACACTTCTGGGTTATAACAATTCCATTAACTTTCAATTGAATCATTAGAACCAAGAAGTGTCCATGACACTACAAAGCGAAGTAGGGTAGGTAGGGGGAAATCGGATCACCTGTTTAAAAAAAACTCTATTTATAGGATATAAGTACCTTTATTGCAATTGAAATTATATGCATAACAACAAGAAAACTTTCAGCTACTAGCCTAATATAGAAATTACCTTGATTTCGTAATATTCACCCAGATATTATAATTTAATGCAAGTGAAGAATTGATCCGATTTTCCCATCTCAGCGGGATAAATCGGATCAGCTGTGGGGTAAATCGAATCACACAGATTTTGATAAACAAATACCACAAATAAACTGTTTTTATACCAAAGGCGTTTAGACAGCGTTCCTGGAACCATTCTTTACAAGCCTGGCTCTATCCAATCTCAAACGAAAGGACCTAAAACGAAACTTTTACGAACTGTAAATATGGACTTATGTTCACTTGGTTTGTAGTAAGGAAATCCTTAGAAATTATCCTTTTGTCACTCTTATGCAGACTTTGGAACATCGTCCAAGACTACAGCAAAATGTTGACGCACTATTAATTAAACACCTTCCGAGCATTCCTAAAAATGAATATGAAATTTTACGCTCTACCAGTGGCTAAACGTCCTATGAGGCCAGGAGGCCGGGTCTACCCACGCCATTACTCTTTTAAAAGGTGTATTTACTTATTTCGTCAAAACATATGTAATGCAATGGAAAGGTTTGGAATTTTAATTTATGATCATTACAAAAAAATTCTAACCCTGTCCAGTATACGAACTTTCCACGGCGTGAGGCACATTTGCTGGGGCCTCTTCTCTTCACATTCCGTCGTAAGAAAAAAAATATGGTCGTATATGCGGGAAGCCTAATCTTACGAGTACTGTACGCATGCTTATAACGTGCTCCTGAGGCCGGCCTCGCGGTGTTACCCACTAGGACGAACAGAATACCAGCAACACTGCATTTCCGCCAGGGTTGGAAATTTGTGGTGTACCAGCATTTTTTTATAAACATTAGCCTGTGTTCGTGCAGAGATATTTCTATTTCATTGTACATTCTCCATGTTTTGTACGAAACTTAGGTTTTCCTTCCTTTCATCGACAAGTGTAAGTGAAATTGAAAATTCAAGACTGGACTGAAATGCAAGAACAACAAGAACAATCGAGTTCTTAATTGAGTGAAGATGTAATCATCGGTAAGGTAGGACCCACTTTTGGTCTTTCATGTTTCCTTCTTATAACACTCATTTCTAAAATGTTTTCAACTATATTTTCCTTTGCAAGTAACAGTGGCAAGTGATAGCAAAATATTTTAAAAAATTGAAAGTTGTTGAAACGTTATTTAATGCGTTAACACTGTCGTCGAATAGATATTACAAGCAGACTTTTTTTTTATGCAGCCGACGCAAGCGAAGAGATAGGCAGTTTCGTTTACCCTGAAGGGATAAAAAGAGAAGAGGGTGGTCAATGAGAGTAGAATGCAAGAGAAGACTTTTAGGGTTAAGGACAAAGAGGGTTATAAGGTTATTGAGCGGGCGATGCGATGTCTGTTTCAGGTGTGGCGGAACAGGCCAGTGTTGTCATATTGGATTGGCAGAAATGAGCTAAATTGCGCCTAAAAATTGAGATTCTATTCTCTCAAGCAACTACATTTATTATAACCTGTTTATATGTTACATAGTAACCTGTCGTGTTGCCGGGTCCCAAACAAGGATCCTATGTTCTATTATCACGTAAAGGTGTCTACTAACACAAGGGGTAGAACAAACTAGGATGCAAAGTATACACACTGAATGAGAGAGGTCACCTTTACTTATGTTTTTTTCTTTTCTTGAAAGCCCCGTAGTGGTCAACCTAACACGTTACGAAGCCAAGTGACCTAATTGTGGTCATGTTATTGTTTCCTGATCATCTTTAATTCATTCTCCATGCATTCTTATCCGCACGATTAGCATAGATCAGAACAAATGAGACGAAAATATTCAAAATTTAAATTATGTTTACTTACACATACAGGTGTCAGAAATTCATTTATCTAGAAAGCCAAGACTGGAATTAGCTACAACCATTCCTTTAGTTAGACAACAGATAACAATGGTGTTTTCCTTGGTGCGAGAAAGTCTTTCTAAAAAAAACTAAGTTGGCAGCAGTAGTAGTATGTACAAACTGGCAGTCGCTGAAAGTGCGGAATTCTGTCGTCTGCTCACGGCACAAACGCCAGACTGACCCGAAAATTATGGTGTTTCTTCTAGCCCTTTTCAACTCAATTGCAAAATAAATAAATAAATTTAGAAAAAAAGTGATGAAGAATTGGCAACAGGACTCGAGCACTATTCGTTGGATTTTTGCGATGTCTCACGATTGGTAGTTCTTTCTGGAGGTGCGTGCATAAATCAGGGGTTGAAAAATTACAAACAAATAAAAAAAAACGAAATGAACAAAAGTCTACATTGATGACATCTGGTGGGCGGGAGGAGAACGTCTAAGACATAATTATCGTACTGATGGCCGGTAACAACACTTTTGAAAACGTCACGCCACTGTCAAGTACAAAAGCGGCCTGGAGAGACATTGAACCACACTCTCCATGACATAGCCCCCCTCAATTTATTTTTACAGATTTAAGCAACTAAAGGCAATTATCGCACTTTTGTGCCTACCCTGCTAGGAACTCTACGCTTCTTCACTGCGCTCTACAATACTATTTATTTTTATTTGTTTTATGTAAAATAGTCCCCGTACTGTACTTAGAACTTTAAGTAAATAAATAACTCCGTATTGCAATATTATTCGTATTTTATTCAAACTTCACGTAAATTTTCAAAATTGCAGCTCTTTTTTTCAAGAAGCGTTACAATAGCAATTTAACATTTTAGCTTGTAAATCTACGAGGGTATTATTAGCTTATTTGACAGCAACGGAACAGAGCATGAAAGTAAAGAGAATTATTTGAAAGGGGAAAGGGAGTTATTATAAAATATTCAAAATATTAATAAAATGAGCTTACCCAGTGCAATGTGCCAATTCATACCCGCCGCAAAATGACTTTGGACATCATAACAAAAGCACAAAAAATACAGAAAATTCATGTGAAAAGCTATTATTAAGCTATTACATACAGTAAAAATGCATACGGAGTCATGCTGCCTTTACATTTGAGAACCATTTGGATGCGCGTGGGCACGGAATCACTAAGACTTCGGAAGTAATTTAAGTCCTAACAATGAGATTGAACTTCCCATTATTAGAAAGATTTCCATGGAAACTAAATCTAAATTTTGGACATGGAATAAAATTTTCTACGGAATCCGATAGAAGGCATCGAGCTGAATCCATTGCGCGTAAAATAATTTCTCTATCTTATTAGCAACGGATATATGTGCGTTTGATATTAGGTAATTGTTATTTCAAATCATCGCCATGGAAACAACAACAATGGCTAAAATGAGATTCAACTTTCCATTATTAGAAAGGTTTCCATGGAAACTAAGCCTAAATATTTGGAATGATTTTCTTTTACGGAATCCGAAATAATAGCTTTTCACGTGAATTTTCTGTATTTTTTGTGCTTTTGTTATGAGATCCCAAGACATTTTGGGGAGGGTGTAGACACGATCTGTTAAACATTCTTCTATACAATTTGAAAAAATGGTGGAGAAATAAGTCAGTTCTTTGCACTCAAGATTATGCAATTCTTGAAGTCACTTAGTCCATTGAGGGCTGTCGATTATCGGTAATAGAGAAAATCAAATGTGATTTCTATTTTACAGAAACTTTTTACTCTTTTATAACAAAGTAGTTACAGGTCTAGAAACCCATAACTTCTAATGTGTTCTATTGGGTTCCGTAACAGAAACGGGACCATTTTTCTCGCACAATTTAAATTCTGTCCAAGTTGCGTATTGTTTCATTTCAAAACCGAACTTGGATCTTCTTTAAAATGATACGGAAAGAGATCCCTGGACTACAGATAAATTAATCCGTGAAAAGGTTCTGGACCGTATATAAATTCACACAAAAAAAGGTTTATGGACAGTATTTAAATTCATCCAGAAAAAATGTTCCTGTACTGTATTTAAATTGATCCGGAAATAAGTTAACTTGCACCGAACTCAATTCGTTACAGATAAAAAGTTTCTTTACGGTCCAGAACGCATTTCTCTCCTGGACCTGAACTAAATTTATTTAAAATGTCTGGTTATTATTATTATTATTTCAGGTTATTCTATGTAAACATTTCTATCTCCTTGATTTAATTATTCGAAAGGATATGCCCGTGGTTTGATCTTTACCATGAAACGTTCTGAGAATTTTCTAAATTATATATTCCTCTAATTTCAATCTATGGCTCACCAAACGCTTAAATAAGTGTATTGAAGCTGTCATACAAAGTTTACTTGAAGTTTTTATTTGTATTTATATTATAACACACAACCGAATCCATTGCTCAATCCGGAATAAAGAAATTACTAAATTTTGACACGAAGGGTGTCTCTAAATTCTTTAAATAAAATAATATAAATATTGTAGGAACTCGTAACTTTAATATTCGAAACTTCTGATTTCTCCATCTACTGTCGGAAAATAAATTATAGATACTCGAATTTGGACTGCAATTAAAAATTAACTAGTAGACCTAGAATAGTAGGCTACGAGATACATCAAAATTTAGCTTATTGAATTCTGCGATTAACTATGGTAACCATAGAGTCATTCCATGCCAAATCAACACAGCCATTGACCTGACCATATCCGATTTTCATGAAATTTGGGGAATTGAAACTATGCATGGAACTTAATAACTATAGAAATTTTTAGTTTCGTGCGTCTTGTAATTGTTAAATTATTCAAGGTCAAAGTTAGCATAAATTGCCCTTTTTGAGCCCGCTTAGCTATACTAAATGTGCTGTAACTCCACCCCTATTTCGCCTAGGAAGCTTAAATAAAGCTTATTGTACAGGGAATTGAACAAGCTTTCCAGTGATATATAACAAGCCTACCTTTGGATAAAAATATAATTTTGTGACGTGACCTTGACTTTGACCTTGAATATCTCAAAACATGTCATCACCAAAAATCGTGAAAAAAATATATTTGGTCCCTCATACCATACTCTAAAACATATCAAAAAATCATTCTGGGACTGCAATGGGATCAGAAGATACAAAATAATATGTGTAACTATGTGACTGATAAAAGCCCCATTACATGAACTATGAAGAGTCAAATGTCCCTTAACACCCCCTACAAAATGTGAAGGAGTTATCCTGGGTATAATTGGTCATAAAAGAAATAGGTTAGGCACAGGGAGATTTCTGGCCGTGTGTGTCAAGCGCAGGTCCGGCATATTGTTGACGCCATATTGAATTCAACGCAAAAATTTCAAAGGAAAGGGGGTGATGTGATATATCAAATGAGGCTAGAATTTTACGAGAAATGAAGTGACGAAGGTTTATCCAACATATATTTAACCAGCAAAAATTTATTACTGCATGCTTGTAACCATTTTCTCCTTTTCGAGGTGTTAAAAACAAAGCATTGGAATGCTCCTAACGTGTTAGGAACTCATCGAGATCCCGCTGACATCTTGGGAGAGAAAGAAGTATACGCACCATTGCATATGATTTTAATCAGCTACATTCACCAAATAGTTGAATAGTGAAGAATATTGGGAAAAGTATCTCAAACAATTACGTGACACTTCTTTTGGAATGAAAAATTCTTCAGTGACGAGGCAAATTTTTATGTTCACGTTAAATTAATAAAAATAATTTGCAATACCTGTGATTTGCTCAGTCGAATGGTTGTTGCTGGTAAGCTAATTATGTGGTATAATGTATGGCGAACGGAAATGGTTGGTCCATATTCAACAACGGAACCTTAAATGGTGAGGGCTTCTTGGATTTGATAAGTGAACGCTCTCGAAAAGTGCCATATCCCGTAAGCAAGGGTGAAAACACCTGTTCACTTAACAAATCCAAGAAGCCCTCACCATTTAAGGTTCCGTTGTTGAATATGGACCAACCATTTCCGTTCGCCATACATTATACCACATAATTAGCTTACCAGCAACAACCATTCGACTGAGCAAATCACAGGTATTGCAAATTATTTTTATTAATTTAACGTGAACATAAAAATTTGCCTCGTCACTGAAGAATTTTTCATTCCAAAGGAAGTGTCACGTAATTGTTTGAGATACTTTTCCCAATATTCTTCACTATTCAACTATTTGGTGAATGTAGCTGATTAAAATCATATGCAATGGTGCGTATACTTCTTTCTCTCCCAAGATGTCAGCGGGATCTCGATGAGTTCCTAACACGTTAGGAGCATTCCAATGCTTTGTTTTTAACACCTCGAAAAGGAGAAAATTGTTACAAGCATGCAGTAATAAATTTTTGCTGGTTAAATATATGTTGGATAAACCTTCGTCACTTCATTTCTCGTGAAATTCTAGCCTCATTTGATATATCACATCACCCCCTTTCCTTTGAAATTTTTGCGTTGAATTCAATATGGCGGTCAACAATGTGCCGGACCTGCGCTTGACACACACGGCTAGGGATCTCCCTGTGCCTAACCTATTTCTTTCATGACCAATTATACCCAGGATAACTCCTTCACATTTTGTAGGGGGGTGTTAAGGGACATTTGACTCTTCATAGTTCATGTAATCGGGCTTTTATCAGTCACATAGTTAAACATATTATTTTGTATCTTCTGATCCCATCGCAGTCCCAGAATGATTTTTTGATATGTTTTAGAGTATAGAATGGGGGACCAAATATATTTTTTTCACGATTTTTGGTGATGACATGTTTTGAGATATTCAAGGTCAAAAGTCAAGGTCACGTGACAAAATTATATTTTTATCCAAAGGTAGGCTTGTTATATATCACTGGAAAGCATGTTCAATTCCCTGTACAATAAGCTTTATTTGAGCTTCCTAGGCGAAATAGGGGCGGAGTTACAGCACATTTAGTATAGTTAAGCGGGCTCAAAAAGGGCAATTTCTGCAAACTTTGACCTTGAATAATTTAACAATTACAAGACGCACGAGACTAAAAATTTTAATAATTACTAAGTTCTATGCATAGTTTCAACTCCCCAAATTTCATGATAATCGGAGATGGTCAGGTTAAAAATTGCACATATCTGTGTTGATTTGGCATAGAATGACTCCATATGCTTTACGAGTATGCGTTATATTTTGCATCGTCCTGAGAATAAAAATGGGACGGTTTTTTTTTTTTTAGTCTTGCAAACGATCACTCTTCTTGAAATTCAATAAATTAAAAACGGGTTGTGCCATCATGATAAAATTTTAGCACGGTGCAGGCAGAAAGGTGCTAAATATAAATATTAATTATCAGATTTTCCAAATTTTTCAATAGAACTTTATCATCAATTTTGCGAAACAACTTTTTCTTAGTATTCGGTAGTTCTACAAATACAATATTGGTCATGTTTTGAAGCCCTTGATGTTTATTCATCGACGTAAAGATGGACGCTTAAAGTGGCAACACCTCGAGCACCGACTCGCAGTACAAGCCCGCCACTATCCTTGGTTCAACGAACATCGCTGTGTGCTGCGTGTATGTGAACACATTTTGATCTTTGCCCCACCCCCCCTCGCCCCGCAATCAGAAACGTTCCTGCTCCACTGTGCACTTGGCCACGTTCTGCCAGAATGGATGGCTAAAAGGATTGTCTGTGCTGAGACATACATATCTAGAGCCTCGATTGCTGACAGTAAAATCTTCATTATAACCGCTAGCCTCCCCGATGGCCCAGTGGTAGCCTCGTTGCCTTGTAATCAAGGGGTCCCGGGTTTGATACCCGGTCAAGACACATAGTGGTTCGGATAGGTCTAGTCCCGATTAACCTTACCGTGCATAAAGTGGACTTAAAACACCAAATCAATCAATCAATCAAAAAATATCTATGTCTATGTCACACGAAATGTCTACATGCATAATGATAATAGTAAACGGATGTAATGAATGCTAACTGCATTTTCTTGAGTGCATTTGTAGGTTTTCTGTTCTGTATATAAGCCTCCCAAATTCCGTAGTCGAAAGGCCGTCTCCTTTTAATCAAGGGCTCCAGGATGAAGTACATAGTGAAGAACATATTAGTTCGAATCCCGCTTTAAATTTTAGATTCAGTCCCAATGAGCCTAGCTATGCATCAAGTGCACTTAAAAACTAAGTCAAGCCGCGATGAATGTCACCTCGGAAATGGACTAGTGCTGCCATCTGCAGATATGTTTGCTTAGGCGTTAATTAAATTTAGTTTTCCTTAATTTTTTAATACTTCATTTCTCCTTACCTAAATATAATATTTTTCTATTGAAGCGAAGGGGCAAGACATCCACCAGGTAAACTTTACTAGCCCAGCAACTTTGGCAACCCGTATCTCCGAAATATATGTCGGAATTCTTGCTTCTCGAGGTTGAAAATGGATACAGTTCAATCTCCGGGTATTACGTCATTAACACACTATCCAAAATGCAAAGACCCTCTTCGTCCTCCTCTACACTTACAAGGGAGGTTATGGAAGTGTTCCCCTCCGATTTCCATGAAACTTGGCAGGTGTATAGAGGGGCCGAAAGGAAGATATACGTGTTTCTTTGTTTCGGCTGAAAAACTGTTCTAGGGGGAAAAACACCCCTCAAATGTCAAGATGAGGACAAATTGAAGTGAGGATCTGGCCCCTGTGTCCCCTTCCGATTTCCATGAAACTTGGCAGATGTATAGAGGGGGCCCAAAGGAAGAAAAAGTGTTTTTTTCTGTTTCGGCTAATAAACTGTTCTAGGGATCAACCCCCCCCCCCCCTCAAATGTCAAGATGAGGACAAATTGAAGTGGGGATCTGACCCCTGTGTCCCCGTCCGATTTCCATGAAACTTGTCAGGTGTATAGAGGGGCCGAATGGAAGAAATACGTGTTTTTTGTTTCGGCTAAAAAACGGTTTTAGGGTGCAGAACCCGCGTCAAATGTCAAGATGAGGACAAATTGACATCGGGATCTGACCCCTGTGCCCCCCCCCCCGATTTCCATGAAATTTGGCAGGTGTATAGAGGGGCCCTATGCCCCCCGTTTCTTCCTATACCATATTTACCTGGTTTCGGGGTTAAATCACCACTTCAGTTTCTCCTCATGTTGACATTTGAGGGGGGATTGCCCCCTAAAACCGTTTTTTATCTCAAACACAAAAGCACGTACTTCTTCCTTTGGCCACTCTATACACATGCCAAGTTTCATGGAAATCGGAGGGGGACACTTAGAAAACCTCCCTTGTTAGAAAAAATCGTTCATGCGGAAGTCAGATTACCATAATACAACCATTGGCAACACTGATGTTGTGGTGGTGCGTCACCTACCTGCTATCAGCTGTAGAATTCCTGCACGTGTCTAGGTAGGCTCTTTTGAACAAACAAGGTGTTTCGTTGAAATAAGATCACTTGCATTGTGCTGCTGACAGAAACGGAATTAAGCATGAAGGTACTGGCTGCATGGATTTTCTTCGTGAGCGCTGTGCTAGGTAAATATGAATAGGAAATAATTTGCTGGTTCCATTCTTTCCATGCAGGGATTCCAGTAGTTGAACGATTCGGATACATTTCTTGTTTCTTAAATCCAATTTATGTTCAGATAGTTAAAAATTAGGATATAACGTGCTGCATCAAACCTGAGACCTCTTAATTAAAAGGCGACAATGCCATTTGCGATATCTGGATTTGTTTTTAAACATAAGTTGTGTAATGCGAATGTCTGTGCCCGGAATTTACGCATATTTGCGTTTGAGGCGAATTAGGTTTCTAAGTCGAAGACGAGGACAGTAAAATTGAAATGCATTTATCAACGTCCATTCCCCATATATCGACGAACAAAATGAACTTATAGAATACTTTACTTATTTTTTAAATTTTCCTAATAAGAAAATAACATGGGCCACATTAACCATGGTCGTAATTAGTAAAAGATGGGATGACACAGTTATATTAATTCTTTGCCTTAACGAAAATTACATACGCGAGTTAAAGATATGGACAATTCAATAATAAAGTATATTTTCAATAAAGAAGTAAAGCCTTTGCGTTAACGTAAGATATATATACAGCTTTATTTTAATGTTTTATGTTGAAACTGCTGGCTTATATTTTTATTTCATATAATTATGCATATTGTTCTGCGATGTTCATCAGCACTTGTATTAAATCTATTGTTTAATCGCGAGTATAGAGTAATTAAAAAAATCCTTGATGAAACGTCAAATTCTTAGCCTTCTAATCGAGCAATCATTGTCTTCATATCAGTAGCTAATATCTGTTAAGCATGGTCACATGTCTGGAATTTTTGTAGAACCAAATTATACAATTTTACGTTTTCCATTTATTCTATTCGTTAATATATTTCTATTTACAATATGAAGACTGCATCTGGAGGTAATTGAATTGCAACGAAAAACAGTTTTATTGCTCTTCAAGATTATGTACATATTCAAATTTTCTTTATTAACGGACGAGGTTCAGCCTGTTGCTGTTATCCCGCCTAACCCCACCTTACCCCTACATATACAGATTAAGTTGCACTAAGGTATGGAAGAATAAGCTGTTGAATCGGTCTAGTTTTAAATAATACGCGAATCTGTAATATCGCCAAGAATTTAATCCTCTCATTTCAGTGTGACACCGTTTGACAATGTTTTCAGGGAGGACGAATCGTAAATTTCAAATGGGGAGATCCTTTCATACGTTCATTCAAGTCCCATTAAAGTTTATCCTTCTAACCAAAACTGGCCTTTGTATGTAATTAATCTTTGGTATTATTGGCTCTGTGGGCCAGACCCTGTGAAACTCTGTTTAAAACGCGGTTACTTCATTCGAAACTTTAAATTAATGATTATTCTTTCTAACCTGATCTTGGAAAAGTAAAATGTAATATATCGTACGAAGATTTAACATTGGTAACTGAAATTAACGTTTGTGTTCCTTTCGGACGCAAACGTTGAATTTCCTTAATGCCTCATTTCAATCCTCATGACTCCCATGATTCAGTATTCATTGACTGAGAACACGCCAATACATGAAAACTCGGATGGATTTGTTTGTGCGTGTGAGTGTGTGGAAAAACAGTATTATACTTGGTAATATACTTGTGCGAATATATTTGCCCCGGCACCAGTGAAATTTTTAAAAATTGTATAATTTCTGTCGATCATTTTCATTAAAGTAAATAATCAGCCGAAATTAAACCATATTATTGACATACTTCAAATTAGATTGTGGATTTACACTCGATGCGTTACTTCGAGCAAACTAGCTCTCAAAATATTCGATGTGTGCGAATGCATTGCATACTCACTGCAGCGATCCTGTGTCAACTTTTTTAGCTACAAGTGTAGTCTCGATTAGCGTACGTGCAAGTACAGTTTACTTAAAACGAAAGTTCTCATATTTATGGCCTTTTGCGTAATGCTACTATATTTTAATAGACATATCTTAAGTTCGACTCCTCCTGGTAACTCATTCATATTTGTTTTCCACTTCGCAGAAAATGGAATATTATTAGGAGAGGGGTGAGTGTGTTTTGTCCCCACATGACTAATTAACCTTAGAAAAATTAAATTAACTTTTATAGTTTTTGTTGCATATTACATCCCATGGATAATATAGTATTCACGTGTTTTCTACAGATTTTTAACGTTGAAAAGGCAATGATTTTAAACAATACTCTTCGCATCCTAAAAACCGATTTAATATAATTTCTCGCTATAATACAGACCAAAACCACCATAACGTATGCCAGAAAGTAATATTATAAATATATTAGTAGAACTTGAGGGAGGTATTGGCAACTTCGTCGCCTCATAATCAAGGGACAGTGTGTTTGATTCAAAGTGGACACACATATTGGTTCGAATCGTACTTTAAACTGTTTGTCCAGTTCCAATTAGCCTATCTGTGCATAAAATGAACATAACACAACTAAAATATCTACTGGGAAAATATGTTTACGCTAATGAAAATGTGCGTAAGGGTAGGAGAAAGGAATAAAATTGTCAATATATATGTCAAAAAATTAAGCAAAAAATATGCATGTTCAATATATCACCATGTTAAATACTATTTGTTTCCAATTCAATAAAGAGGCCTCTGATGCGTAATGGTAACGATATTGCCTTGTAATCAAGGGACCCTGGGTTTTAAACCTGGTGAAGGGACGTGGCGTAGTGATTCGGATACCACTTTAGACTGTAGGTTCAGTCCCGATTTTCCTATTTGTGCTTAAAGTAAGAATAAAACAACATTCAATTCCAAACCGAGCAAGTTCTACTTTCGTACTTAGACATCGTACTTAGCCACTTGTCTTAACTACAAAACAGGTGGAGGGGATGGCTCCTGTCAATGAAACTTCAAATGAGAAATTAAGAATATGAAAAAGAAATGGTCGAAATTAACGTGAACATAAGGATTTATAGGCAATGCTAAACCACATGTACTGCATAATGGGTTTTATGGGGGGAGTTGAACAGTAAATTCCAAATTCGATGTTTTTGAAGCAACCAATATTACAGAAGACTGTCAAAGTCCTTGATTTGCCAGAAGGAAATTCCACACCGAAGTAGCAGCTACTTGCTTCCCCGAGACATATGTTGTGTCAGCTCCTTACGTCAGGTCGAGAGAGACTAGCGTTTCACACGATTCCAGAACAGAACAAGCCAATGACCTTTGTTCTGGTGATAGGGTATGAAACCTAATAATCAGCGAGTAAAATTTACTGAAGTACAATCACGGACATTTCTGGGTTGAAACCGTTCCACTGACTTGCTACGGGATTGTTACAATCCAGAAGTGTCCCTGACTATACTCCATCACGGGAATATCTTGAGCAAGGCCGCGCATTACGGCAGAAAAGGGGAGAAAGCGAGTGTTGCGAAGCGAAGCAGTGCACGCTGATGCATACAGCTGGTAGCTGGAGTCACTTTTCCCCCTCCACGCAATCCGGTTCTCTCTCACGTGTTCATTGGTCGAGCCGTCTCGAGTCGCTACTTGTGCAGAGATTCCCAGGACAGAGAATACAATAAAAAGTTTCTATGAATATCTCCAATAAAAGCTATGATAGGGTCATTCCATGTGCAATCAACCAATAGAAAGGCACTTATCAACCTCACACATCGGCCACGTTAGCACATCGCGCTACAACGCCAGGGATTCCGAATTCGAATCACATCCTGGGCATGGATGTTTGTGTGTGTCCATTCATCATATCGTCACTTATCCCCATCTTCGAAATTAGTCTAAAGTGACACAAATAGCAAAGAAAATACAAGCAAATCAATCAATCAATTCACCCTCACATTTTTTTAATAATTTGAAATTCTGCACACTGTGAGGGCCACCTGAGGTGGGAAACTATACAAAGTTACAAATCCATATCTTTTGTATTTCCGAAATTACAGTGTTGCAAACTGTGCCAGTTTGACAATGTTCTTCAACATCTTGTTAATTTTAAATTGCAATATTTCGGCAAGCATGATACCTATAGAAGTGATTCAGAAGGCGTTGAAAAGGTCTTCAAGGGCTATTTCACACAAGATACTACATGTCTACGTCAGGTAGAAAACAATTAAAGGTGGTGTAAATAAAATTTTGGTAGCCATTTTTTCCAAAAAAGGGTCTAACTTTTTTAAAGAAATAAATGTCATGTATACACTATTCCTTATGAGCTGTACAAGATTTATAATTAGATGCCAATGGGTCCGGGGTAATGTTAGATCTATGTTAGGTTAGATGGGGTATGTAATGCATGATCAAGGCTCGAAAAATCCCGGTCGCCAGGTCGCCATGGTTGTAGCGTATGGTTGTATTATAAAGTCCCATCCATTGAGATATTTTTCAATGCATAAAATTATCAGTTTTCTCTGTACGGAAAAAATAGATAAATTAATAACTGGCGGAAGGCAGCGTTAAAATCTTTCCAGATATGCACTTTTGAATGAGAAAAATACGTAAGATATTATCCGAAGGCTCATATTTAGATGATTGATGACTGATGCTATGTCAATCTGTCATTTGCGACCAATATTGGTCATTTGATGGATTTTTTATTGGCGATCTTATGGGTTGAGTGAAAAAGTGCCATTTTTGGACATATATGGCAATGCTAGCAGGTCGAAATAGTCTCAACAGACGCACGTCACATGTGCCTAAATGTTGGACAATTTCAATACGGAACTTGGACAGAATTTAAAATGAAAATGGAAAAAATATTCTGTACCGTATTTAAATTCATGCGGGGAAAAGGTTCGTAGACTTTATTTAATTTAATCCAGAAGAAAGGTTCCTGGACCGAATTGAAATACTTTAAACATAATAAGAATGTTATTTACAGTCCAGAACACATTTACGCTTGCTGATATTCTCTCCTGGACCGGAATTGATTTATTTTTAATTCCTGCACCTTCAAGAACCATGCACTATAATTCAAAAGGAAAAGTATAACAGAAATGAAACACAATATTATTGGAACTAACGTACATGAAGCTGATATTTACATTCCAGTTCTTAGAAATACAGAGTGATTGGAAATTCCTGTCCCATAGGCAACTCTGTCCTGGAAATAGGGGAAAGTAGTTGCAAATAAGTAATTTTCTATCTAAAATGCTTGAATTTTCAACGTAGTGACACACACAGTGGAACAGTGAGAACATTTTCTAGTGGTCTAGGAGGGAGACAGGCGCGTCACATGTTCACGCATTTTATTCGTTTGCGTTGCCTGTAATCCGAGGCGCCAACTTTTATAAATTTTGGGGTGCAAGGCAAGTTTTTGGAGGGTGCAAGATCAGCATAAACGATACTATATACAGGGTGTTGCAAAATACCTGTTACAACGCTTGGGAGGTGGTTCGACAAGTAAAAACGAGGAAAAAATGTCATGTGAAAAAATGTCGAAATCGGCACCGTTTGCGAGTGACAGGCGTGCGAAAATCGCCTCACACCATGCGTAAAGTACAATAACTCAAGAAGGAAGAAAGATATCAATGTCGGAATAAAAGAATACAAACAAAATCGTGCCTGACGAATACAATGGTGCAGCAATTGAGGCCCAGTGTAAATTGCGCAAGGTGACTCTCAAAGAAAGTGGGGAATCCCGATGGAAAATATAGTAGTATATATATATATACTACTATTTTCTACATAATGTTGAGATCGGAATGTAGGCAGTAAAAAATGACGACGTATGTCCACATGTCCCACTACTGCTGGGACACCGTCCCACACTCGGGAAATAGGAAATTCACTCGAAAATGACGCTATGCCGTCAAATTACGCTCAGATTGATTTCAGCTAATTGGTACAGAAAGCTCCACTAGAGGCGCTGTGAGTGTAGGTCACCTGTTACGTATTAGTGTTGGTGGATACTACGTAGAGACTGTAGTCGACCGTTGTTTTTCCTGTCTTGTTCTGCGTCTCGCAGCGTGGAGTTTAGTCTGGCGTGTGTGTATGGTTGAATTGCGCTAAGGAATACTGTACGTAGAGTACGTATTCCCGTGTTCTTTCTCGGTTTGCAACAACTGCGTGGACACCTGTGTGACATTACGTGGGTGCTAATCACGGTAGTTGTGATCCATCACTCGGAGGGAAAGTGCCCCTGTTTCTGGGCAGTTCTCGAACAAGACAATGGTGGAGTACTCTACCCACGAGCTTGCTGATATGCATCTCGTTTATGGAGAGGCAAACCGAAACAGCCGTGAAGCACGTCGTTTGTATCACGAACGTTTTCCCAATAGGCGATTACCAGCACATGCACTCTTTCAAAGACTTGATGCTCGACTGCGTGAAACTGGATCTCTACTACCCCGTAGGTGGGATTGTGGAAGACCCCGCACTGTGCGCACTGTGCAATTTGAAGAGGACGTGTTGGACGCGATACGAGACCGTCCTGACACCAGCACACGTGTCATTGCTCGTACTCAACAAACCCACCATAGCAATGTGTTCCGCGTTCTTCGAGAGGAGGGATTGCACCCATACAAATTGCATAAGGTGCACCACATACTGCCCACGGACTTTCCCCTACGCATGGATTTCTGCCAATGGTACGTGCAACAAACTCTTTCCATTCCAGAGTTCCCAACAATAGTTTTGTGGACCGATGAGGCAATGTTCACCAGGGACGGCATGTTCAATAGCCACAACAGCCACGTCTGGGATATGGACAATCCGCATGCAATCATTGTGCGCCATCATCAACATAGGTTCGCAGTGAATGTGTGGTGTGGCGTAGTAGGTGACCACTTGATAGGCCCGTACATTTTGCCATCTACTTTGTGTGGTGGGAATTATCGGGTGTTTCTACATGACGTATTACCTGAACTTTTGGAAAACGTGCCACTGGCAGGTAGACAACGTATCTGGTTTCAACACGACGGCGCCCCCGCACATTTCGACCGGGGAGCCAGAGCCTTACTCAACGATATTTTCGGCGATCGTTGGATTGGCAGGGGTGGACCTTTACCGTGGCCACCTCGTTCCCCCGACCTCACACCACTGGATTTCTTTGTGTGGGGAGAAATGAAAAGGCTCGTGTATGAAACCCCTGTGGAAAGTGCTGAGGATCTCGTTGCTCGTGTTAGTGCCGCTGCTGGGACAATTGGTGACATGCCAGAGGTATTTGCACGTACCAGACAATCAGTGCTTCGCCGATGCCATCTTTGTCTTGAAGTCAATGGCGGACATTTTCAACAACGTCTCTGAGTATACCGGTGTTTGTGTGAGCCCCTATCAGCACCACATAGTGTCCTTTAGTGAAAGATACGAGTGAAGATGCTGGATATCGCTGTACTTCATACCGTCGATCTGCATGTGCGGAGATTGTGCGCTTCTCAGTGGAATCCCTTCCAGATGTGCTGTGCCTGGAAATGTTACATGCCATTGTGTGCGTTTTCTCGCCATTCTCCGTCTTCATTCCTTCGAGGATTACCCACTTTCTTTGGGGAGCTCTCTTGTAGTATATGTACAGCCTAACGACATGTGGCCATTGTTTAACTTTTGTTTTTCGTACTGCAAAGTAGTGTGTCAACATTAAGGGATTGAAAACTTTTTTTTATGATTTTCCAGTATTTTTTTCCATTTGGGATGGTGTCCCAGCAGTAGTGAGACATGCGACAAATTGGTTTCTTTTCTTCGAACCGCAATGTGAACCGTGTACAACAGGAGATTTGCAGTTATTTTCCTATTTCCCGGGTGTGGGACGGTGTCCCAGCAGTAGTGGGACATGTGGACATACGTCGCCATTTTTTACTGGCTACATTCCGATCTCAACATTATGTAGAAGATAGTAGTAAATTTCTTGTATTTTCCATCAGGGGATTCCCCACTTTCTTTGAGAGTCCCCTTGCGCAATTTACACTGGGCCTCAATTGATGCACCATTGTATTCACCAGGTACGATTTTGTTTGTATTATTTTATTCCGACATTGCTATATTTCTTCCTTCTTGAGTTATTGTACTTTACACATGGTGTGAGGCGATTTTCGCACGCCTGTCACTCGAAAACGGTGCCGATTTCGACATTTTTTCACATGACATTTTTTCCTTGTTTTTACTTGTAGAATCACCTCCCAAGCGTTGTAACAGGTATTTTGCAACACCCTGTATATGAATATATACATAAAATAGTCCTATGTCAATTTGTGGGGGGGCAGAAAGTGGTTTTCACCCCCCCCCCCTCAAAGTCTGCGCCTATGCCTGTAATTATCATCAATTCTTAATTTACCCAGTACTGTATGGTATTGGGATGACATACCGTATTCCTGGCAAAGCGTGTGGCTTTTTCGTCTACAAGCGAGGCCCGTACGCAGTGTGTTTTCCTCCGACCACTCGCTTTCTCCCCTTTCTCTACAGATGCACGGCCTAGCTCCACGGATATCGGAGACAGAGTGTAGGCTAGCATGTAACTGGCTCTGCTTGCTGCACTGTCACATTACAGACTGTGCCCGTCTGTCTGTAGCATACGTCTTGACTGCTTGATAAAACCAATGGTAAAACTTGACCGATTCCGTTGAGGATTTTGTCACGCAATGCCACGCAATTTATATTCAGCAGATAGGACCTGGAGTGATTTCTTTAATTTTGTTCATTTTACTTCGCAATTCTGCCATTATTGACTAATCGCAAAGATGAGAATTTGTGACGATGACGGCATTGGTGAAAGAACACTCACATGTCCAGGATTGAATTCGGATTCGGGATTCCTGGGCCGTACCGCGCTGAGTTAACCACTCCGCTAAGAAGGTCAGAATCTGGAGTGGAACTATGATATAATGGGAAACGGAAGTCCTCCATCATACACATATAAAGCTACATACGATTTACAGGGTGTGACAGAAAAATCTGATATTTTTGAAATGATATAAACATTAAATAAAGAGTTCGTCTTTATTCGTGTACTAGCCTTAGTCCTATGTATGCCCTTATTATTATTGAAATAAAAATTATGATTCGTAAAATATCTTTCAAATTGCGTTCATTCAATAAAAGCGCGTTTCGTTGCGTTCGACGGCGCCATGGTGACTGAAATAACAGCTACAGTCCCGTCGCCTTTACAGCCGACGCGGGAACCGCCTTTATGGCAGTGTCCCTCTGTTGCCACGTTTACCTAAGAAGGAACTTGCGGTCAAACAGCCAAATACACCTACCTCCTCCCCCTCTTTTGGCAAAAAGCGGCAACCTTTCAAACACTACTCCCCGAAGCAGCCAGCAGGGAAACGGGATTTTGTCCAATAGCCGTTCTTCGCTGTGATTGGGGACCGGTTCGTGCGGCGGCACTACTTTAGTGAGGCGTGAAATCCCCACCACATCCTCTCCCACGACCCACCACGCGACACGAGGGAGGTTTTTTTTCTTCCTCAGAAAGAAGTAGTTTCAGCCACCGACTGCAGCAGTGTGTGGACAAAAATTGTCGCCATTAGCAAGATGCTATTTTCCGCACTTAAGTTGATGTAAATCATATATTTATTTTCAATAATAATGGCATACATATGGCTGTAAGGCTAGCACATTAATATAGACGAACTCGTTTAATTTACTGTCTTAGCCTATTACATTTTAAAAATAATCAGATTTTTGTGTCCAATCCCGTAGATAGGAGAGATTAAACTTAAAAAATTGTTATGATAAGCCATTGAACCCCACCTCCTCCCTTATTACGCACAGGAAAATGATCCAACGTCGCTACCCAGGTTCAGCTCAAGGACTGGATTCAAGGAAACTTGTATTGCTGTAAAATTTTACCCATAATGTTTGTTAGCAATGGCGTACGGAGGATTTTTTTCTTCGAAACTTTGTTCCAGGGAATGGGTATACACTTTAAAATATTTCACAATTATCATGTTTAACCTTTACCATCCCAAGTAGCTAGCCTCGAAGACACCCCCTCCCCGACCGCTGACCCACATTTCAAGGAGCCGACAGGTTTAAAGCAAGTGCTTTTGAGGTTGTATCCTACCCTGCCGGACGTCCAGCTCGCGGAGGGGGAAGGCCACATTCACGTCTGCCACCTCAACGTTCAGTCCCTCGACAACAAATTCACGGAATTCTCCGCATCCGAAATAAAAAAAATCGATGTTATCCCATTGAGCGAAACATGGCTGCAATCATCTATTCCTGACCCTCTATACAGCATTAAAAATTTCCATCTCTTTAGAAACGACCGAGACACCCGGGGAGGCGGTACCGCTATTTTCGTTAAGAACAACCTTCTTGCCTCTAAACGTAATTTCGGTCAATGAAAGTGACCTTGAAGGACTATGGGTGCGAATCTCGTGCCCAAAAACAAATAAAAATGTTATCGTAGGTTGCGGATATAGACCTCCTAGCGGATCGGTTGGAAAAGCGTGCGCAATCTTGCAAAGGATGATCAGTAGCTTACCACCGAGCCATCTATCAATATTCCTTAGAGATATGAACGTAAATTTGCTGAAAGATGACAAAGACTAAGATACATTAATGGAAACGTTATCAGTCCTAGGACACAAACAACTCGTTACTCTGCCTACAAGAATTACGTGGACATCCGAATCGTTAATCGACCACATTTATTCCTCGAACCCTCACTTGCACAGTGTCACACGAACTGTCTACGAGGACATGAGTGACCATTTTCTCGTTTACACCACACTCAAAATTAATATAACGCGCACACCAAGGAAGCTAATTACTACCCGTAAAATTCATAAAATATACGAACCTAATTTTTTCACCTTCGCGTCGTCTCTTCCGTTCTACGCAAGTACATCTCCCGACTTAGCCGTGGACGACAAAGTCAGTCATCTGCAGTCTCTCATTTCGACTGCACTCGGCGAATTTGCTCCCTTGAAAACTCTCAGGGTGAGAGAAAGCAGGAAGCCCTGGATCACCCCTCAAATTATTAAATTAATTTCACAGAAGAACCGCTTTTTCAAGAAAGCGGTGGATCCTTCTTGTGACTATACGTGGGAGCAATACAAATCTTTTAGAAATCATTGCACAACAATTACTAGACAGGCAAAAGTAAATTACTACAGAGATATGGTGAACCAGACCACTAGCAATAACAACTGCAAATGGAAGGTTATCAATGAGATCACGGGTAGAGAATCAAAAACTACAATTAATCATTTACTAGTCGACAATGTTCTCCTAACAAGCCCGTCCGACATAGCTCATTATTTAAATATTCATTTTTCTAATATATGCAAAGCATCGGCGCACGTTAATCCTCGCAATTCGAACATAAATATTCTACGAAAAGACCCCAATTCACCTGTTGTCCAACAAATTGAAGAGTTCTCATTAAAATCTGTTACGGTCGATGAAGTTTTGGTAATTCTTAATAAATTAAACGTAAAAAAGGCAGGAGGTTCGGACGGCATTCCCAACAGCGTTCTGGTGGTGTTGGCCCCACTTATAGCGGAGCCCCTCGCCGACATAATAAACACGTCCTTCAAACGTGGCCAATTTCCAACGAGCTGGAAGCACTCTATAATAACTCCAATTCACAAATCTGGATCTCCTACTCTAGCGTGTAACTACAGGCCGATTTCCTTAACCCCAACATTAAGCCGAGTTATGGAAAAAGTAATAGAGAAGCAACTGACAACTTTCCTGGAAGCCAACAATCTGATGTCTGATCGACAGTATGGATTCAGGAAGGACGTATCCTCGGAATTATTATTACTTAGTTTAATTAATGAATGGCGCGAGACACTGGACAAAAAAAGCAATTCCCTAGTTGGATTAATTTCCCTGGACGTATGCAAAGCCTTCGATACCGTTGATCACAATTTGCTAATAGAAAAATTAAAGAACAGATTTGGTTTCAATAGCAAAACAATTCTCTGGATGGAAAGTTTTCTCGCAAATAGAAAAATCTCAACGAAAGTAGGATGTTCACTTTCCACCGAGCAGTCAGTGTCTGCAGGTATTCCACAAGGCTCTATACTTGGCCCAAAATTATTCAACCTATTTATTGACGATATCACACTAATAAATTCAGATTTGTCGATTACTCTGTACGCAGATGACTGCCTTCTCGTCCATGTTGGAGATACGTACCAGGATGTAAAGGAGAAAATGGAAAACTCATTCCCCAAAGTATTAACGTGGTACAACATGAACAACCTGAAACTTAACGTTGCAAAGACGAAGGCCATGGTGCTTCACACCTGTAAGGGAATCCCGGCTAACAGGATAGATATTACCCTTAATGACGCCAGAGTACCTTTGAGCAATCATTTAAAATACCTCGGAATCATTATCGACCCTCAGCTAAATTTTAATTATCAAATAAATAACTATATTCGTAGAATCTATCACCATATTTACATATTTCGAAAAATTCGTAAATATCTCAATAGAAATCTGAGTAGACATTTCTACCTTTCATTTATTCGTCCCGTATTCGAGTATGGTGCTAGCCTTATTTTTGGCGGTAACATAACTCATCTGAAGAAACTTGAAACTATCCAAAACAATTGTTTAAGAATCATACACATGCACCCCCAAGAATATAATTCCCAACAATTGCGCAAGATTTACAATATACCTACAGTCACTTCGAGAATACATTACATCTACTTCAATAAGGTATTCCATAGCATACACAACAAATCATCTCCATTGAATCATAGGATTAAGCTCCGTTCTGAGTTCAGCACCCGAAACACCAGATCGTCCTTACATAGAGACCTAGTAATCCCCAAACCCAACAAAAGCAGATTTGGTCAGAAGTCTTTCTCGTACTTAGCAGCGGTAACCTGGAATTCACTCCCGACAAAGATCAAACTCAGTACCAGCAAAGCGCAGTTCTGTCGTCTTCTACGTCCACATGTCTATAAATTCTAACTCCAGTAATATTATTTTCAGTGCTTACCCCCCTCCCCACCATCCCCCACCCACACACATATATTTTAAAATTTTCATCCCTGTACTTCGAACAGCAATTCCGTACACACTCATATCCAAACCCACATACCTTTACACTTTATTTTCTTCTAAATGTGTATAACTCTCAAACTTGCTTTATTTCATTGCTACTATAGAACACTATATATACTAATGTAAATTCATCACATTTTCCTTAGATGTATCTTTTTTACTATATAGGGCATCAAGTCATTATTTGTATTAATTTTGTTCAAAATGAAATGTTGTATGGCTTAATTGTAACCCTATGGAAATAATAAATAATAATAATAATAATAATAATAATAAAGGTTTTTGAAAGACAAAAATTTGTAATCGGGGGGGGGGCGGTTGTTTTAGAGCTTCTTCCCGAATTCTTTACTGCTTTCATTTGAAAATGTTGATTTTTCTCAAAATTTCGAAACAGGCTGTAGCCCAATCAGCCCTCCCCGCACCCCGTGTGCTTACGCCAGTGCAGGTTAGCTGCACTTTTTTTTCGAATATAATATCTGCAATGCTGTATTTATTAAATAATAGGATTCCATGTCTGTTTCATGGGATAGATTCGTGTTACCGTGAGTTCGAAATGTAATTATGAAAGTAACATTTTTGTGTCTATTTGCAAATATATAAGAGGCTCATTAATAGGGAATAGTGACGAAACAAAATATAAAATATTTTAAGGAATATCTGAACTGGAGTAATAATCTGTAGAAATTTTAGTTTACTTATATCGCATCCCTTTATAAACCTTTAGATGAGCTGTATTTTCGTGGCGTCTGTTTACATGTCACGGATATATTATTTCTGTATTTAGTGCCATCCAGCATTTCCGTGTAGTTTTTACCGCCCCGTTGGCCGAGCACGGCCATTGTTTCGCTACCGATCTAAATGCTGGAGGGTTCAGGATTAGAGTTCCGTCAACGGTAACACGTCCACCATATATATTTCTTGTTTAATCTCATAATTATTTATTGTCAGTGACAAAATATACAGACTGAACTCCGTAGCGAAATAGTCCTTTCGAAGATTAGTGTGACACGTAGCAAGTATTCCCATTATTCTTAAGTTTCTGCATGTGGGTTAAAACTAAAATTCTGGAGGGTTCATTAGGAGATTGAACCCATAGAAAACATGAAGGAAGACGTATTTTCATTCTGTTACTCTCGAGCCCAAAATATTGATGCGTAAATTCAATTTGAGCTGTGTCTTATCTGTGTTGTACTATAAAAACATCCGAATCTGTGGGCCCTATATCTTTGCACTGAATAATCTTGGTTATCTCGAAACGAGTGCTTTTTGTATGATGCAGAGAAGGCCAAGGTGATTTTACGTGACGTTTGTCTCTCCCATGTTTCTCTTCATATTCCGTACGTGACTCTCGGGAGCATTGTTTGCCAGGATAATTCCTTTCCTTCCTCTGTTGTAGACTTTGGAATTTGACGAAAAGCATGATGGGCGTTTGATCATAACTTGTGCGTCACCCTGAAAAGCTCAGCATTTTCTTTAAAAAGAAAACAAAAGACAATCAACTTATGCGAAAGATATATGAAAAGGTTTGTGATGAAGGATAAAATGAAGCAAACTATTCGCAATGCTTGTCTTGTTTCTCCTTAAGCAAATTATGTAGTTCCACTTTAGTTGTCTTACTAAGAGTACAATGCTGTTATGACTTTCTATATTAATGGAGAAAATAGGAATGAATAGTGATGGGGGAGGGGGGCACGTAATGGTTTCCGCATTTTTGGAAGTTCGCATATCCAAGAAATTTACAATATTTATATTGAAGGAAACTTTCATAATATACCAGGTTTAGTACATGAGCATCGATAAATGATTTCCTGAAGTTGGGATCTAAAGGGGAATGTTTCCCTCTATATTTGGTGTGTGTGTGTGTGTGAACCTCCGCTTGGTTGAATGATTATTATTCTTGCTCTTCGTGCGAGGAAAAGTTCGTGATGGTGCTATAGGTCTAAATATCAATCGTGACAGTTGGTGAAAACCTATATAGAGTAGAACATACATTAAATTGTATAGTGTATGTTATTGTAATTTTTCGTTACTGTTAGTAATTCCCTTAATTTTGATCTCTATTCAATTGTATGCGTTTTAGAATAATAACAAACAGTAATCAATATGGCCGACCCATTGCCGAGCATGATAAATGGTTGACTTTCAATGGTTCGTGGGGCTATGTGTCAATGGTTCGTGGGGCTATGCGAGAATGGTGTGTGGGGCTACGCATTTTTTTTCTAAATGAATTTTTAACTATTCTAACCTAAACGTGACCCAACCTAACCTAACCTTACCGGAAATGGTTCGTGGTGCTATGTATGAATGGTTCGTGGGGCTATGCGTCAATGGTTTGTGTGGCTACGTAGGTATTTTTGGGTGGAGTGGGGTGGAAAGACTGCATGCCGAGTACGGTAGTGAAACTGTGACCGCCATTTTGCGTGTTACCGAAGGCAAAAATAAACTAAGAAAACTTCCTCGATATGTCGCAAATAGAGCGTATTTCCGTGAAATAAGCGAAACGCCACCTTCAACGATGTTTCGCAATGCAGAATACGTCAGTACGAATATTCAAATTAAATGAACTAGCAAATTTCAGCCGTTTTCCGGATATAAGAAATTTACCGAACAAACTTTACATGCAAGTAATAATCGATGTTTCATGAAATTTGAATACTTCAATATCTTTGAAACTATTAGAGCTACAAATATGAAACTTGCTGTGTTTCAGGAAGCGTGAATTATGAAATTAACATCCACATGCTTTTTTCTAGAGTAACAGAGATATTTACCTATTGTCATGAATAGTCGAACAAAATATATATCTACGAATTACTGTACAGAAATGGGAGCTGCGATGGTCTAGTCGGTGGGCGTCTGACTGCCACGCGGGAGGCCCGGGTTGATTCCCGGGGTGAACGATCGAAGGTCGGATAATTTCCGATCTTATATCAGCATCCTGGTGCTCCCCCAGATTCAATTAAAATTGCTACCCGTGGGCAACCCTAGGTAGTAAAGGCTGCAGGAGCGTGGTGCTGATCACATCACCTCCAACATGGCCGAGATCGATAGAATGTGTGAGGCCTACCCACCCCACCCCCTATATATGCTACCAGGACACTGATAGTTATCAATCTCAAGTGTAAAAATATTCTGCATTTAGTTCCATTTTGCGTGTTTGAATCAAATGTAGACATGGGAAATAGTTACATAATGACTGTTCATGGACTAGTACAGTCGCAAGTCGAAAATGTTACACATATATGACACTAGAGTATTGCAAACAATATAGATAAATAATCTGATTAACGAGTTTGTTCAAACATCTGTAAGCAATAGAATATTGACATTCATGGAGAATTATCAAGGTTGCTCATTAAGCGGAGCTCCAACCTGCTCGCTCGTGTAAGCATGTTATCTTTCGACCGTGCTCCTGGTTTGCACATTCAGCAGCAGAGACCAAAGGAACGCTTAGTCATGAAGTGCATGTGAAAAGTGCTGATCTGTAAATATCGAGGGAAAGATATGCAATGAATAAGCGAGCGCGATGTGAGGGTGGAAAGGGGGCCTTATGCATTCACTAGAAATTTAGTGTAGAGGAATCTTTTCTCCGTTATTAAACAATTCATAAACAAACCGATGAAAGATCCAAGAAACTACGTGTGCGGACGTACATTACTTCCTATGTAATTCCGATTTCTCAACAGAGATGGGGGTTCCGGGTTTGTATCACGGCATGGGTGTTCTTTATAAGTGTCCCTCCATAAATTTCATGAATTGATAACTGAACATTCACAAAGAACAACCATGCCCAGACCAGGATTCGAACCGCGATGTGCTAACCACTCCGCCACTAAATCGGCAACCTTACTGACAAATATCGGTCATAGTCATAGTACTATAGATGCAATGAACATTTACTGTAGATATAATTCGGTTACACTCCAACAGATTCATAATCTCTCACTACTAATTAATTCGGCAGCGCGTGGGACTCTTACATAATCTGCATTCCAGTTGAATATAAATAGTAACATTTCCTTCTTTCCATTTCTGCCAGGTTACAACTCTGCAAGTGGTCAAACTCCTGGAGCTGGTATGATCCCAGTCTTGTTGCAGAAATGTATGCAGGAAGCAGGGCCACAGGAAGCAGATCAACTGAAGGTGAGTCACATTAAATTTAAAAATCGACAGCCTATCGACAAATGATTACGTCGAATATGGGCCACCAACGTATTATTTTTTATTAGGTATAGCAGGTTCATCATGCGAGTCTCATTTACTTTATACGCCTCCCCGATGGTGCAGTGGTAGCGTCGTCGCCTCATAATCAAGAGGTCCTGGGTTCTATTCCCGGTGGAGGCACATAGTGGTTGGGATCCCACTTTAAACTGTAGGTCCAGTCCCGATTAGCCTTACTGTGAATAAAGTGGACTTAAAACACACCAAGTCAATCAATCAATCATTTACTTTATACACAATGGAGTATTTATACTGCTTTTATGTATCTGCAGAAAAACATTGTTTCCCACACAATGCTCAAGAAGCATACGTAGAGAAGTGACGCGAGACGGCTCCACCAATGAACACGTGAGAAGGAACGAGATTGCGTGGAGAAGGTGGAGCGACTGTAGTTACCAGCCTTCGCACAGCCTGTACTGCTTCGCGCTGTCCACTCGACTTCACCCCCTTCTCTGTTGCTATGCGCGACCTTGTTCCAGAGATAGATGAGACAGGGTATAGAGTTGGGACGACGAACGAGCGAAAACCGAAGTAAATGGTATGGCTCACAGTGAAAGTTTTTCTACCTTTTAAATTAATGTTCGTCATTTTTCAAAGGTATAGATCAAGAAATCTTCTCTGTAGCTTAGGTCGCAATACAATCATTTCTGCAAATCGCATTAAATAAACAAGCACTTATTTACAAATTTTAGTGTGTGTGTGTGCCATGTGAAATGAAGTTTACACTTAATAATTGATATTATTTTCTGAAGAATGAACCACTAATTCGGTGTTTTGATGAAATGTTTGTACAAATTAGCCAAATAGTTTCAATTATATAATAATACTTTATACTGACGCTTTAATACACTGCTGGTCATTTAAAAATTGCAACACACCATAGCCAAGATTTATCAAAGCTATATTTCTTATACGGATCACTGATGGCACGAGCAAGCGTAAGAAAGTAAAATGATTGTTTTCAGGTTGACAATCATTTCTTTACCTGCCATCATCTACGCATTCTGCAAATGTCTATTCGATTTAGTGTGCCCTTCCTAGTGTTACAATTTTAATTTCCAGCAGCTTAATTACCTCTCTACCTTTACATTTTTCACAATATTCTACATAGCAATGCATTGTAAATTACTCAAGTCCGCGGCAAGTAAATAATGCCGAATGCACAATTTCAAACTATTACTCATTTCCTTATTCAAACTTTTCTTCATATTTGTTAGGAACTTCTATTAGAAGGAACATTTAGTTTAGTTTCATTGTTCAAGACTGCACCGTATGGGTGTCTTGGCAGTGCCAGTCATGCACTGCTACATATACAGGCATAAATGGCTTCCCAAGTTCCTCGATGGAATTATGAAATGGGGCAAAAAATTGTATTTCACTTGAATAAAGTTAAGGGTACACTCTTTTAAAGAAAGCATCCAAAAAAATGTCGACCAATGAATATATCATTTGACCAATAAGAAATATCGATAATACTTTACAATGCAACACAGTCCCTATTTTCATTTGTTCTTCTTTATAGAGAATTATGGCCGAAGGACTGGTGTGCTTGGGAACAACTGGAATTACATGGACACCAAAACCTGAGGCTACGTGCAAGTAAGTGTCATTTACAGGAATAAATGTTAAGCATATGACTGTTGATAATGATCTATTTGTAGTACTGAAAAAATAAAAGAAAATTGTAATTTCACATAGGAAAATGTATTTCAAACTTCAATATGCAAGTTTAAATGGATCATGTCTTCTTCGCTAACTTTGAATGAAATGCGATTCTTAGTGTCAGTAAATGAATCAATCATGTTTTTTTTCAATTATTAGAATGAGCTTAGTGTCCAGATAGAGCAGCTGCCTCCCTGTCATAAGCGAATGTTTTGTCTCCATGATTGTGATTGGATCAATAAATAATGACTAGTAATGTATGTACGAGGATCTTTCAAAGAAAGTGACTACATGCTCATAACTATGTACTTATATAATTATTGTGGAGGGCGAGGTTACTGTATTCCTTCATAATACTCTCCGGCCTAGTATAGCATTTTTTTCACTCCTTCAGCAGAATCGTATATCATTGAATGACACTGGCGTAACCAGGATTTTTTTCGGGAGGGGCCGGAATTTTAAAGGTGGATAATACATACTGGGTCTGACATACACAGTAGGATATTTAGTATTTTTAGAATTTTCCACCCTCAAATCATGGGTCATTTTAAGAGAGGTATGCATTTACCACTCTGGTTTCTCCCTACTTCTTCGCTGCTGTTATTTGAAAATGTTGATTTTTCAAAATTTCGGAGGGGGCCGTAGCCCCATCAGCCCCCTCTGCCAGTGTTGAAGGACCGTCCTAATGCTTGCACTATGATCTTGAAGCAATGTCCTCCTAGAGGATCTTATTGCTTCCGAAACAAGTCATAGTAGCATGAACACTCCAAATTATAGGGGGTTGCATTAGCATTCGCAAATCTCACTGCTCAAGCAGTTGCCCATTCCATTTGCAACAGGGTATATTGAGTTGTGGTGGACCACACAATCTAATGTCTCGCCAGAAACTATGGTCGTTTTTCTCCTAACAGCTGGACGAAAGCTAAAAAAGTTACTGTAATACTGCCCCCAGTAACTCCCTTCGGTACTGTGCAACAAAGGAAAACGACGTCGTAGTCGGAGGCAACGAGAAGCGTCACTTTAATGTTGCTGGGTGATTGTTGGAACGTTCCCAGACTTCGTGAACCCGTAGGACGAAAAACATAACCACATTTGGATATTGAAGTGTCTCCTCACCACAAGCTTGCACAAGTTCTATGTGACACTTAACAGCATTTCTTTTGCGTTCAACTTGTATTTTGATGATCGCAATTCGTTCTTTTCATGAGAATGCTGTTTGAGGGGCGAATAAATCCATTATCAGAATTCACTATTAATTGTTGCTACAGTGGTCATCGTTGAGTAATCAATCACTTGTTTTTAAATGGTTCTCATTATTTCGACTAAAACAAGAAGCAATGGACTACTGTAAAACCTTGATAATACGGATCCCCATAAGCCGGACATCGCTTAATCAGGACAGGAAAAGGAAAAAAGAACTCAATGCAAGGACACATCATCATAATATGGGTATCGTGTATGTACGTACTGCATTGTAGTATTGCTTTACATTTTACTGTACTGCATAGTGTATTTAGGCCTATGCTCTTTACATACACCATAATAAACGTATTTTCTTGTAATAAACTGAGTTTTAATGCAATTTATACTGTTCTTTTAGGTTATTTCAGTTAATCCGGACTATCGTTAAACCGGTCAATTTATCCTTCCATTAAGCCGGATTATCGAGGTTTTACTGTATATGGTGCCTGGATCGTTAATATACCAAAGTAAAGTCGGTCATGTGAACTAATAATACGAATGCTTTAATTCTCAAAATCCATAACGTACACAACATAGTTATATACTTTTTTAGGTAGATAAGTTTATTAAACCACTTCAACACAAACAGCCTGGTATGAAGTAGACTTGTGGTGCAGTAACAGATCTTGTGCACACATATTTTCGTATACAGGGTACTAATTTGTTCCTTTTATCACCAGCGTCTCGAGGGACTTAGCGAAATGTATGAAACATTTCCTTCCAATTTTTCACGTCTGTTGGAGCACAGAGGAACAACAGTTGGATACATTGGATAAATTGCTACACAGAGCAGCTGATTACATCTGCAACCTCCAGGACCTAGAGCTTCAAGGTGAGTCAAATTCATCAAGCAGAGTTTGCAGGGAGAACATGTTATCTACATATTTTTATGATGGAAGTGTACAAGAATTGTAATAATATTGAAATTTTCTTTAATGGTTCTTCCTTTTCTGGTTTCTGGTGAATGAAATATCATGCGACATGTTGCATTTATGTCATCCCCATTTCCAGGAGTTCATCATTCATCTCGTCGTTGCCTATAAACCTTAGGTAAAACACAGCTTGGAATTTAGTCCGTTATTTATATTGAAATCTTTTTACAACTTCTTTGTACTTTACGTGGTAATGTACCAGGATTTCGATAAATCACACATATTACTACTTGTACAAACGTATTAATATTTCCTCCCAACAATATTATTTTTTAAATAAAATTAGAATAAATATAATTCGTCTTCAAAACTGAATAAGCACAAAAACATGAATTAGGACTGGCGTTGAATTGGTACTCGAGTAAAACATTTCTTCACTACAAATATATTACTTCATACAGTGCATATCACAACGAGGACATGGGTACTGAGTCTCTTAAATTATTCACCAGTTAACGGATCGAAATGTCTTCATTGTAGAATGTCTCCGAAAAAAACCATGGAATTGTATTCATTGATGCAAACAGTTTTTAATCAACATATTATACCTTGTTATTAAACTCCTACATAGTCAAACTGAATGGCGTTTGTAATATTAACGAATTTAATTTAGTTTACCTGTTATAGATCTTTTCCACTTTGATGTGAATTCATTCGTCGTCCACATTCTCTCCCTCTCAGCAACCCAAAAATGCGAGGGTGCTCTGTTCAAATAAAAAATAGCATTTGTTTGGTTACGTTATAATTGGAAGAAAGCACATGTCTCAAACATATCAGTGCAATTGTTTGATTCCTTGCATCATCTCCACTGCTCCCTTTTGATGCAACACCCTGTCAAGTCTCCAGGAAATGTCTTACCCATGCGTCAGGTCCATTCTATCCTAAAATGATGCCGAACAGTTACTGGAGACTTTTGTTTCCCACAACTGAAATACGCACATTGACATTTCCTGCATTGTAGCAATTTTTACTCTTTTACCTCAATGTGTGATGGTTCTATGTGTTACCAACCACATGCAATAACATTTTTGAAATATTGCTCATTAATAGCAAATACGTCAACTGCAATATTATAGCTGCTTTTATGGGCAACATTTATCTAGTAATTAATTTATGAAAACACGTAATATTACAGATCCAGTAAATCCCCTTTGACGCAGTGGTGGCGTCGTCGCCTTGTAATCAAGGGCTCCCGGGTTCGATACCCGATGGAGGCACTTAGTGGTTCGGATCCCACTTTAAACTGTAGGTTCAGTCCCGATTAGCCTTACTGTGCACAAAGTGGACACCAACTCAAACCAAAGCAAATCCAGTATAAACACCGTAGAACATTAAATATTAAGTTTACCCCTTCATTTCTTCTCGACCTGGACAATATTTGATTTGATTTTGCCAGATATCCCCTCGGAATTAAATTTGTCTTCAGCGATAATTTGATTTTCCTGCTAACATGGCGACCAGAGCCTAGATTTGCTTAAACCGAAACATTGGCAAAGGTCCTTTGTAACATCAATGAATTGGTTCTTTTTTTAAAAAAAAAAATTGTTGGACATAATTAACTATAATTTATAATCATTATCTTCCTTCATACATGAAAAATAATCATAATTGAAATAATATTTACAGAAGCTGTTGCTTCCAGTTTTTTGTAAATTAACAGGCACATTCATAACTTTCTAACGATAGGATATTCTATTTTTTACTTCTAACAGTGTAGTACTACACAATGATTTTTACCTATAGTGAAACAATATATCCTTCGAGACAAAACTAAGCCTACAAGAGTGGCCACATTTTGTCCAGTTTTGAAGAGTTTCACAAAAGGTGAGTCAACCCTAGGCAAGAAATCGTATCAAAACCAAGGCTATCACTCTGGTGATTTTTACTGAAAATAACTTTTCCAATACAGGTAAATATGTAACTCTGGACAGGCATATTTACATCAGTTCAATATATGCGTATGTAATGAACCGCCTCGGTGGCCATGCATGATGGTATTTCTGCCTTAGGTTTCCGTTATTATGAGAGCCATTTTAAATTTAAATGATTTGTTATTCATCCTTACTTTACAACATACCAAAAGTAACAGAAAAGCACGTAAAATATACTTCCTGATATTTCATGAATATGATATGTGGGCAATTGCCTTAAATCTTCGAACGCACGTCACTAAACACTGAATCTGCCCATCTTGGAAAACAAATCTAATTTAATAATATTTGATGGTAAGTAGAAATTGTTTTATTTACTTTCAAGCGTCAAGATCAGATACAGACTGTTGTAAATTCACCAGTTCGCGCTTTGACGTCATGTTACACATCCTATGTACATTCAAACAAGCATCTTAAATTAGGAACAACCAGAGAAGTTTTTATCGGGGTTCTTAATGGTCCAGGAACTCATAAATTCTAATGTTTTTTTTTTTCGGGGTTGCACAACAAAACCGGAACATTTTTCTCACACAATTTAAATTCGGTCCAAGTTCTGTATTGTTTCATTAAAAAAAAAAAGTTCCTGAACCGAATTTAAATTTATCCGCGAAAAGTATTGGTGGACCGTATTTAAATTGATCCCGAAAAAAGGTTGTTGGACCAAATTGAAATATACTTTAAACATAAGAAGTTTCTTTATGGTCCAAAACCCATTTACACTTGATTTTCTCTACCAGACTGGAATTGAATTTATTTATAATTCCTTGATCCCCCCCCCTCAACCCTGGGGTTGCTAAAGACCCAAGAACCAATACATTCTAATGGGTTCCGTAACAGGACGGGAACCTTTTTTCTCCCACAATTTAAATTAGGTAGAAGTTCTGTGTTGTTTCATTTTAATAGCGAAACTTGGACCCTATTTAAACTGATCCAGAAAATTTGTTCCTCAATAGAACTTATATTAATCTGGAAAAAGGTTACTCGACCGTATTTAAATTGATCCGGAGAAAAGGTTCCAGGACCGTATTTAATTCATCCACAAAAAGGTTTCTGGACTCTATTTAAAATTATCCAGAAAAATGGTTCCTGTACCAAATTAAAAAAAACTTTACAAATAATAAAGTTCTTTACGATCCAGAACCCATTTACGCTTGTTGATTTTCTCTCCTGGACCGAAATTGAATTTACTTAAATTTCTTGGACCTTTAACAACTCTGGTTTAAATCTATAATTCTAAACCACCCAATATCATACTAGTGTCTTGTTATAATACCCTAAGATTGTTATGTGGTGACTTTTGATATTGTGAATGAACATTGTCCATATTTGGATACATCAAATGCCTGAACCCCATTCACTATTGAGCGTTATTTAAATATTGCCCCAAGTAAACAAAGGAAACATAGCAAGAATAATATCTTGTTTCAGTGCGTAACATTCTAAAATATTTATTCTGTGAGTATTGCAGGTACTTTGCTCCTACATTTTCTTCATTTTTCGTCGCCAGGAATTAATGCTACTATGAAACATGCAAATGCATTAAGGTGTAGAGAGATGTAAAGGTGGGAAAACTTTCGCAGGTGGGAAATTCGGTAATAAAATGCAGAGCGTTCCCTGATATTCGCTACGAGATTCGGCGAAAAAGATGCCCGGCATCAGCGCTTCTTTTTCCCGGTGAACGGGTTCACCGACAATCGCTAGAGTCGGCTACGAAAATTAGTTTTCATATTGTGTATTAACCTTGACTACAGAAGGTGTTGAAAATGATGTCCCTCTGTTGTAACACATTCCTGTCATCTCCGAAGGAATTTGGCATTTACACGTGCAAGTTCGTCTACTGTAATTCTCCCGATTTTTCGTACAATACTCTCTTTTAACTCACGGATGGTGTGCGGATTGTCTTTGTATACTTTATTTCCCCATATTTCTTTCCACTTTTATTCAGAACTGACACTGTTACTCTAAACGTTCTTACGAGGTTTAATATAAGCTACTGTCGGGAAAGACAAGCACTGATGCCGGGCCGCTTTCCGCAGTCTCTCGTAGCGAATGTTAGGGAATGCTCTGTATAGGAAGCGTTATGGACGAATACATCACCTGCGGAGGTTAGAGGTTATTTACTTGTAGTTTGTTTTTTTCGTGTCAATTTACTAACTTCATAATTTAACGCATTGTCATGGAAATTTGCGGTTGGGCAGAATTGCGCTGGTGCCACATGCAGGAAAAGCAAAGCGAGAGCGGGACAAAAGTCGCTGGTTCCCTCGCACTGTGTGGCAACATCAACCGGGCTGCGTTGCCTAGTTCAAGCGTCGAACCGACCACTCTCCGGCGCACTTTTGTTTCATCCCTGACCTTTCAAGCATTTTCTGTCGGTTTGTGTAACATGGATTACAAAGACCAACTCTATAGATCCACCAAGCTTGCTGAAACCTCGGAAAATATGCAAACTACAGGTTTTCCCATAACTTTAAATTCAAATTCAAATTTCTTTTATTAAAGGGCGAGGTTCAGCCTGTGGCTGTTCTCCCACCTAACCCCGTTTGACATTTACCTAGTGTACATAAACAAAATCATAAAAAAGAGAAGCAAATACAATAAAAAAAAATAAATAAAATGGTTACAAGGAAAGAACAAAGACGAGATTTAAAAAAAAATCAAGACAACACGTAAAAAAGAAAGAAAAAAACACATTCACGCACACACATTAAAACACATATACTAAACATTTCTGAGCAGGACATTCACGCACGGATGTTGAGATTGATGTACATGATTATGGTAGTCTTGTGAGGTATGATAGAACAACGGATACGTAAATATTACAATATAGTTGTAGATTTGTCAAGGATTGGATTGGATTGGATTGGCGAGGCTCGTATATAATCTAAACACTATTCTGTAGTGTTACTCGTGGGAGCTTGAACAGAGATATTGCTCATCTAACAGAAATTTTTTTAGTTTATTCTTAAATTTGTTAGGACTGGGGAGGGGGGTAATAGAGGGCGGAAGTTCATTCCATGTTTTTGCTGCTGAAAGTGTAACTAGCGCCACTAGCGCCACTACTACCACGCCAGGGTTTCAGGTGGGTTGGTGGATCTATACAACGAAATATTTCATTCTCTAAAACCTCCTACCACACGGAGGTGTGTTCCAACGTGCCAAGAGCGTGACCTTCTGCCACCCGCCTAATTTCATGGCCGTGCGTTTAGTTATTTCGTAGATGTTCTTCGTAAGATTGCATCATTTCATACCAAATGTTTCACGTCTAAATAATTACATTTGGTTCTATGTTCATATTAGTAATTATTGTAAAAAAAAAATATTTTTGAAGCAGTGTTTCATGCAGTTCCAGTAATTGTGTAAAATTTTACCTATAACAGGGTGGAAGATTACATATTTTATAGATAAGTACTGTGTAAATAGAGTAAACATTAGACGCTACCCATCATTTCTTCTTTTATAATTTGTAGACCTTTTGAATGACAGAGAAGCTACGCAGTGTTTCACTGGGACGAATCCAGTCAGGACGTGGTTAGAATGCTACGTTAACAGTACGCAGAGAGAAAACGAGGAAGATTCACTCTTACAGAACTCAAACTGTCAGTAAGTATGAATAAGACGTTTATCTGTCGTATGAATTCCGAAAACACGTAACAAATTTTATTTATTTTTGAAGATATCTGTAAAAGTAAATTACTTGGGATTGTTTACCTCTCGAATATGATTATACTGCTTTGTATATCCGCACTAGGGTGATGACAACCTCATTTCCCTGTATCATAATTTGATGAGCTTTCATTAAAGATTACATAAAAACTTACTTTCAAGGTGATTAGATAAAAAAACCTCACGCACAAAATGATTTAAAAAATTTTATTTATCAGTTTTTTTGCCCATTTTTGAAGTCACTGTAAGCAGATATAAAATTGAACACAAGCTTTAGTCACATATATACAACATTATATAGGGTCATCAAACACATAAGGAAATCAATTATTCACGATAATGTAATTGGACAGGATGAATCTCAGTGGGAGGTGGTCCATGTTGCGGCAGGAGTTGTGCAAGTCTTGCATAACTTTGATCGCACGCTCACATCACTGGTTGCTTTGGGCAATGTTGATTGGAGATTCATCTGTTTTCCAGTGGATTTTCAAGCATTTGAGACCTGTTGGGTTGTCATTCAGAACTGCAGATAGTTCATCAAAATCTTCAGCGCTGAACAATTGACTGCTGAACCAATGGTCAGCCCATGAGTAGGAAATGAATGAACAAATTTCACGCAGCCTGTTCCGGGTTTCAGGCATCAGAATAAACTCAAAGGGCTAGAATGGCACGAGAGTTCCATCGTGCATTGCTGATGTTTGGGATCTGTTGAAACTTCATGAAGGGGATCTCATTCCTGTCAGTGAAATGACGGAAGACACGAGTGAGGTGGTAGAGAAACTTCAAGTCGTCTCTCCAGCTGCCTGTTTCCTTTATCTCAGTTTTACCGTTACTGAAGGCTGCTTTCAATTTATCATAATTGCTCATCAAATCCTGCACAAAGAAGTATTCGATGTTTGGTGATTTAGTCGAACCATGGAGCTCATCGTCCATGACAACGCGAAGAACTCGATCCAGCACATGGTGCTGGAAACTGATGAACTTTGGTTTGGGGTGACCTTTCTCTTCGAACATTTGCTGCAGCCGAACAACAACGCCCATCTTCTTGCCGGTATTCACGCTTGATGTGTCAGCAACAATCATCACACTTGATCCCCACAGGTTGAACTCCTCTAACATATCCTGGAGTCCTTCTGTGATTGAGCTTTCCCATCTTTCAATTTGAGTACAGACAACTTAATTTATTTTGCTTCATTCTTGAGGACCACAGCCTGATATTCAAAGCCATCGATGTGTTTGCCGTCAAAGTGTATGCTCCACTTATCCAGATGAAGCGTGCTTACCAAGTGCTTCTTCATCTGAGCAGCTCTCGCGTAGATAGCCTTGTGGATTGCTGACTGACATGGTGTTGGGATTTCAATGCCCTCACCAGAAAGCTGGCGGCACACCTTTGCTGCTCCATGGGACGACAGATTTGAGCTTGTAACAAGGCGTCTTGCAATGCCTGTTGGGTTATGCTTCCTTGTGCTCGTTGATGCTTCATTCTCATCCTCCCAAGGACTGTCTTTGCTGTTGTCGGATGAGTCCGTGTAACTGTCGGAACAATCAGGTGACGCCGAGCTGGTAAGTGTTGACACAGTCGCTTCCATTGCCTTCTTTCGCTTGGATGGGTGGATGGTCTTTGCACTAGCATGTTTGCAACTGGAATAACCAACCTGGCCCTAGCTCTCAATTTGCAGTTTGTAGAGGTTTTCTCATCCTCTTTGCACATCCATTCGCCTTTCACCTTGGTCACGTCAAACAGTTCATTCAATGAATGAAAGTTTTGTTTCTTTCTGCATCGCTCATAGTCTTTCAGAAGGTTTGCTAGTTTTGCACAAATGGCTTGATCAGATACATGCGGGAAGTTCAATGTTTTGCTCCATAGGGCTTTAAGCTCCACAGCAATTAGACTGATCCTCTCTCTCCATTCTTTGGCAGTGGATTCAAGAAATTTGAAGCGTCCAATGACGTGGCTTTTCAGGGGCATGCGACTCTGTTCACTCAAGGGTGCTTCATAAATTGCCACGTTGCCTCTTCTTGATGGCGCTTGAAACTGGACTAAGTTCTTTGTCCAGGTTTCCTTGTTCTTCTCCGTGTTAGAAGAGGTCTTCTTGAACGACATGTTGTCTTCTACTCAGCAACATAAATAGAAAAGGCCTTAACGTAAATATTAAATACGTAACAAATTAAAGAAACTTTTATTGAGTTTCCATATATTTTATTTAAAAACAAGCAAAAAACAATTATAGAAAAAAAACACACACTAATAATATATTAGATGCTCAATTATAATTAGCGAGAGAGTTCAATGTAGCTCACCAAATAATACAAGGATTTCTTTATAATATACTCTGGATAATGCAAAATTGCACATTGCGCAAAAGTTATAAGGCAATAATAATGTTGACACCAAATTAATCTAATCAAAACTCAACTACCCGCTTTGAACACTTCGCTTATATAGCAGTTTATACCACACTGCGAAACAGCTGAAGAAAATTTTAGTACTGTACAGAAGCTTCCCATGTAATTACGTCACCGTGATGTTGCAATCCGGCCAGACGGCGCACAGCGTTCTATGATTTTCTGGAATATTCCATACAATTCTCTGGTGCATAAATTATTGCACAACTCTGTTTGCTGAATTATATTATATATAAATATTGTTAATACAATTTTATGAAATGGTAAAATGGCATACATAAAATTTAAAAATGGTTTGTGCGTGACCTTTTTCAATATTTCAGTGGAATATACCTCATTTTAGTCATTAATAGGCAAAAGTTCATCCATTTGTGCAACAGGAAATATTTTTTGAGAAAAAAAAATGAAAAAGTCATCACCCTAATCCGCACATGCGACTCCATGTTCATACATAAACACCAGTCTTATATGACAGGCTTGAAATATTTCAAAGTACACAAACCGCTACAATGGTAACATAGCTCTTGAGCACCAGCGGAGAGTAGCTAACCTCAATACAAGTCCCTTTACTAGAGCAAAGAGGCAGTGATGATCGATTTACATTCTTTCTCATAACATGAAGTTGGAAGCTATATTCCGACATATTAATAGAGAACAAAACAGGTGAAAAATAGGAAGAATGTTGTTAGAGAATATTCGCGATTCTGCAGGTTAAAATTGTAAGGAAATATTTTTGTGAGATTTGAAGCACTACACTCCGTGGGTGTAAGGGGTGCTCCTTCCACGTAGTGCACCCAATAGTCAACCTCACTTCCACGTAATGCACCCAATAGTCAACCTCACTTCCACGTAGTACACCCTGGACTGCAGACTAACGAAGCTCTGGCGACTGGTCCCATGGCCAGTATAATTTTGTTTGTGTTGCCCTGTTATTTGTCCTTGTGTGTGTGTGTGCTGAGTGCCCCTTTACAGCCTCAGTTTTTAACGAAAATCAGAAGATTTTAAGATTTTATGATTTTAGTTATGCAACGTTAGAGTTATGTGTAACGATAAGAGGCTGGACCCAGTATAATGTGACGGGTGCAAAATAGCCTTAGTGCTGACGCAGCCAAAATTTTAAATTCAAATTCAAACTACACTCCGTAGTGGCACCCCAGGAGAAAATGGAATTTACGCTGTTAAGTCTGAACAGTTTCCGATGATAAAAAAAAAAAGAGCCAGAAAATATCCACACAAGAGAAGTACGTCCTAAAAATACTTTCTTTGCCTCTTCTTTCTTGACATTTCTGGCCATACAATATATTTGTAATCAGACAGCACAGGAGTGATGCATTATGACAGGACAGATCGCAATAATAAACAATTCTGAAATTATTTCGCAAATACGAATCGTGCGTGCAGTTTCTTACTGGTTTCCCAATTAGAAGAACACGAAAGATATGTTATACCCAGTATCGTTTGTTTGGTTTGATAATGCACAGAATATAATCTTCTGTAATTCTATTGGGAAATGATATGCGCTATTCACAATATACTTTAAAATTCCTGCTCATGAACGAATTTACTTTATCCGAAATATTACAGCAAGATATAAGTTTATCGTATATTTAGTTTCATTTGAAAAATAGAAAATTTGAAAGGATGTTTGTTTCTCAGCTATATATTCTACCAAAAAAATCCTGAAGTAGATTCTTGCATTGCACAGGCATAACTCTGATTTTAATGTTACAAATAATAGGCTTATCCTTCGTGCTTATTCACTGCGTTCAGAAATATAACAAATTTAGGTCACTATTTTACTCCTTATCTATATCCTGTGTTCAATAACTAATAGCCTATGCAACAGCAACGATGTTTTTCCAGTACTGAAAACGTGCCTATCCAATCGCAAATATAAAATGCAACAGGCATAAATATGGCCTTTGAACTATATCGCTGTCTTCTTTTCAACTTTCAAAATTATGAATTGTATGTGCCTTATATTCTTGTAAATGTATTATTTGTCACTTGAATTTTTCAGGTTTCTTTCGGAGACTTATCCATGTTTCCTTTCGCAACTGAAGAAAGCATGTCCCAACCATCAGAATCTTCTTGATTTCTCGCAGGCGTTGTTTCAGCACCTGGAAGAGGACTCCTTGTGCCAACCACCCACTACTACAGCTACCACCAGTACCACCACGTTAGGGAACTCAGCATCAACTCATACTTCATTTTTATTTAGTATTACTGCCATTATTCTTCTCCATTATATAATATGCGTTTGAATTTATGGGTTTGTAAAAGCATTTCTTGTTCAGCTTTGTGTAACAAGTTTATTGTATTATTTTTTTACATATGTGTTTTACTGTATATCCTACTATAAAAAAGTACAATTTTAGTAATAAATTCAATTTTGTACAGAGAAAGAAAAGTATTTTATTGTATAATAGCCCGTTGTGAGGTTAATAAAAGCATTACTTCTTATGTTGCCGTGGTGTCAAATCGTTTATACTCTATCCGGGAAATCTCTAAAGTAAGGTCGATCGAGAAGTGAAGGGAGCGATTGGACGTAGTGAAGCATTACACGCTGCTCCAAAGACGGATAACGGCAGTCGTTTCCCCTTCCATGCAATCACGTTCCCTCTGACGCGTTCGTTGAACGAGCCCCCTCGAGTCACTCACTACTTGCGCAGAGACTTGATTTCATACGCTGGAGCCAGAGATTCCATGGACAGAGTATAAGTTATAAATTCACCACACGCTATTTTGCTCTGATAAAACAAGGGTTAAATTGAAAGCAAGATTATTATAATAAATGCGTCACAAAATCATTGGTGCATTTAATTGCAATAACTTATTCCAGTTTAAAAGCAGTTTGAATTGCAAATAGATATTAAGAGTATGAGAAATAGCATCTCCAGCCTCGTGTTTACCACTATGTTTGTCATTGTTCATTATTGTTTTTTCTTGTTTTAAACATTACTTTCCTGATCATCTTGTTTCTTGTAGGGTTACTATTTCAACATTATATTTTATTAGTTCTAATGGGGACTGAACCTACAGTTTATACTAGGATCCGAACCACAGTGTGCCTACACCTGATATCGAACCCGAAACCCCTTCATTAGAAAACAACACTTAGAGTGAAAAGAATATAAACCACAATCTACGTAAATCTTACGAAATATGAAAACTCTCACACGAATATGAACGCAGTTACACATATATGAACACATAGCCGATGCATGTTTGCGTAAATTTTAGTTATTGGAACACGAGTTGAACAATGGAAAATTAGGTAGTACAAAATTGGTTGTCTAAGTAAGGCCCGCTTTAGACGGAAGAATATACTTTAACATTTTTGCTAGCATAAATGCTATGCAAATGCTTCAAAAAAAAATCTTATAGCAGAGAGTAGTTTACACGGAAGTGATTTCATGGAACCATTTCGGTTAGTTCTTGCGATTTCAATGTACAATATATACAGTACGCAAGACACGTCGAGTTACAACATCTATAGTGAGTGTACGGTGTTCACAATTGAAACAATTCAAATATTTTCCCGTAAGTGTACTGTATACGGTACAGTGGTGCTATTCCGTTCATTTAAATTTTAATCCTATAAAAGGTTAATTGAAACATTTTTAAAGAAATCGATAGTTGTAATATAGTTATAGTAATGATACCTTAATTAAGAAGAGATTACTATACATAAGTGAAAAAGGTAATACATATTCGTCTTGTTAAAATATATTCGAGGAGTGCAGAAATCAGAATTCACATAAACAGAGGGGCTATTGCTCCCAGCACGTTTTTGCTGCCACTATTTTAGACTGAGTGGTGTTAAGGGGCAAACCAGTTTCGTCAACATTAAAGATTAGGTGAGGCTGATCCAGACGTCAACTCACGCTCTTCTTCCGAGCTGAACAGTGTCGAATGTCCGGCTGTTCTGAAACGCTGTTTCTTCTCCCAATGCCACATCACATTTTGAAGCCTTTACTCGATCTTTTAGTGTGGAGGGCGAATTCCAAACAATGCAGCACCTCCTCTCAGACTCGCATCTCTTAAAACTTATTGTTTGGCAATTTCACATTTCAACCCAAATTACGTAAATAATTTTCTTCAAAGGAATAGCCCCGTATTTACTGAGCGAAATATGCCTCAACTGTAGTAATTGTTAAAAACGCATCAACTAGGGCGGCAACGAAGAATATTTATGTGCATCTGAAAAATAATAAAATTTTGCACATTAGAAGGCAGAATTTTGGTAATGGCCTATATGTTGGGGAAAATGCTTAGGAAAATGCTTTCGTCTAAAGCAGGCCTTAATTGGCGGGAGATATATTTTACGCACGCACACACACACATACACACACACACATTTTAACGGTAGTATGAGGCTATTTTCCGGGTTCTAAGGTACATATAGTATTAAAAGTTGTTTTTTCTTAGGAACAGTTCGAATGACAATTTGATTTCCAAGTTTTATTCTAGAGTTTAATGTATGAAGAAAGCAATGACGATTACCTTTCCTTGCAAAATAAAACTGGGAAAAAAATAACTTCACAACATTAAAGGTTTATCCTGGTTCCCGCTGGCTCTTGGTTTAAATGGGAAAAACCAATACAAAAATTGACACTAGAGCTTCGGATTATCTTGGTAAAAGAAATCTTAAGAAAAATCAAACTCTCGGATGTTAAAAAAATTATAACAAAAATAACATTTACTTAGGAATACCTACCCGACTTTTAGAAAGAATTAGCGCCGTGTAGATCACTTTTTCAAATTTACAGGTTTTTTAATCAAAACCAAGCTTGTGGGGATGATAACTCAAGAACTTTCGACAGTAGGGACTACTTCATTAAAGTTCTTGCAGTTTCACCTTCGTCTCCTTTGAAGTCCTAACTGAAGTAACATCCTCGCTGCAACCTCGGCTTCACAACCAACCCTAGGGTGCTTCGCTGCGACTATCTATTTGAGTCTCTGCGAACACAAATAAAGTTACTAATCTGGATTCGAACTGACTGTGCCTTTCCATAATTGCTAGGATGACAATCAGGACGAGCCCGGAAAAACAGGTTCTGTAAATTCAGCTAATAAATTCTTAACTGCAATGCACAACACGCTTCTGTTATTGAAAACCCTTCTCTCAAAATTCCACTGAAATTTGCTCACTTCCAAAGGCTACTCGCGAACTTGTACTTTTACCGGCAGAAACGTAACGACTGAAATATGGAAAATAGCATTTCTGCAAACGATGCGCGTATCCGTGGTCTTCCGATTGAAGACTTTCCTGCAACTTAGCCTGAAAATGTTCACTGAGGTCTGTAAAACTAACGAGACCGAGCACTAACTTGCGTGACCACCTTTCCGTCAAAAATCTTAGTGCCAACTTTAGCAACCACGTGCCAAAATCCACGAGTTCCTACGAAACAATTTTTCTTGTCAATTTATACAAGTCGCTGGTTTCCTTGGATATAAATCTTCGTCTTCGGGAAAAAGACGACTTCCAATTCTGATGGCAAGAATTTCACGTTATGGAAAGAAAATCCTTTTACAGCAATACTTAAAGCCACTTGAAGCTGTGAATGAACCTCGTGATATTCTCGTCCTAACCTCTTCATATGAATTTCAGCAAAAAAGCCTAGCCAAAACAAGAACCCACGTGTAATTACTAATATTAATAATATTAACATATTATTTAATGTTATTACTATTATTATTGTAATCGTGATTATTACGTGATGAATATGTTGAAAATTTTATAATTGTATTCAAGGGTGTCCGGGTTAGAGGTATACAAAAATACACACAAATATTTTTTCATCTGTAAAGTTTATTAACTTTCTTGTCCCAGTTTTGTACAAAGTAATTCGGAATGTTTTTATGTACTGTGGTACACTTCAATGTAGTACCATTTGTAGCTCGACAGATATCCAAACGATAATAAATCTTGTGCCAAGTGTTGACCAGCATTTGAGGAGTTATCAGCGCAGCGGTACGCTGTGTCAAATCACCCAAATCGTGAACTTTTCTCTTGTACATTGTCTCTCAAAAGTTTTAGGACAACGACATTTTAAACTAGACAACCCAATTTACACAAGGCGTTGGTGGGTTATGTGTAGAGTAAGGCTCAATTTCAGACTTGCCACATGCACAATAGACATTTATGAAATACGCGAAAGAAATAAAACAAGTGTTATTTTATAACATTTAAAAAAATAGCACTATTATATCGCATATGACAAAATTCTTTCTGAAAGAAAAAAATAGATTTTCTAGTATTTCATCGTTGATGAGTCTACAAAAAGAAAAAGAGGTGAGAGAAAACAAAAGAGAGGAGAAAGAGAAAACGAAAGGAGAAGATGAAAAGTAGAGGAGAAGAAAGAGAGGATAGACGAGGAGAGGAGAAGTAGTGAGAAGAAAGGAGAAAGATTCGAGGAGAGATGAGGAAAATGAAGCAAAGAAGAGAGGAGGGAGACGAAATGAAAGAAGAGAGGAAGAGACGAGAGGAGGGGAAGAGACGAGAAGAGGGGAGTGGAGAGTAGAGTAAAAGAGAGAAAAAGGGAAGAACGAAAAGAAGAGGAGAAGAGTGCAGTGGAGTTGGAAATCTAAGACAGAAAAGGAGATAAGAGGAGTGGAGAAGAGTGCAGTGGAGTTGGAAATCTAAGACAGGAAAGGAGATAAGAGGAGTGGAGAAGAGTGGAATGGAGACAAGATGAAAAAAAGTAGGGAAAGTGATATGAGATAAAAGTAGAGGAGAAGTAGGTGAAGAAGAAAAAGGAGGAGAAGAGAAAATAACAGAGAATTCAGACGAAAGGAGCGAAGAGGTAGTTGGAGAAAATATCGTCTCAGCGTCAAGAATTCATGCATTGATCAAATTATCGACATGATATAATAATAACAAAAACCTTTCTGAAATTTATTGGAGAATGTATTAAATAGTCCCAAATGCCTTTTGGTTGAGTTCAGAGCAAGATAAAATCTTCCACGTAAGATCTTTGATTGACCTGCGATTAACCCTTAAAAACATGAATGTAATTTTAATATTTATAAGAATTATTCAATTTTTCACGACTTCTCGGTTCGTTAAAATGAAGATGATGTCATTTAATATTTTCCCTCCCCCATCGTTAATTCCAAACTGAATCATTACATTCCACACGGTGTGGACAATGAACACAATAGGATGTGTCTAAAAGGTACGAAAATTTTCTGCCACCGGAGGGGTTTGAACCTTCGACCATCAGGTTGACAATCCTTAACGATAACAACTACCTTACAAGCTCTCGCTCCTGAAAGCAGGTAGAAGAAGCTGACCAATGTGAGATGTAGATGCAACTCTCGTCTTACATGTAATGTCCAAAGAATACTTGTTTGTAACAAAGAAAACGAAGTTAGAAAGAATCGGCGAAAACATTTAACGGATAATTGCACATGTTGAAAACTTTTCAATCGACATTTGCGGAGGTATCCTTGCATTGAACTCGAGTGGGAAAGGTGTAAAATTAGTATGTCCTGAATTGCCAAAATATATAGAGTTATATCATTAATATTTGTCAATGTCTTTGAAGCAGTACACAATTATCGTTAGAGAATTATAATTCACCATCTTATATATGAAAATATCCCTTTGAACGGGTGTCAATTCATATTTTTTTTATATATAAATTACAGACGCAGACCAATATAGCCACTATACACTGCTATTACAAATAATGTCACCATGCTCTTGTTTAATAAAATGAGACTTGAAAATAAGAGAATAAACACCTCGTAAGGAGGATTGAACCTGGGACCCGTAACAGCCCTTATGGTTTCTGATACCGGTTCCTTCTTCTCTTCATGTTTCACTACAGCTTCTGTATTTGACAGTTCCACTTCCACTTCATGTTCAGTATCCTGTTCATTTTCATGTTTTCATTCTTTGAAACTGGAGTTGCATGGTTTGGAGTTTCAACAAATACAGAATCCCGGCTAATGGTAATTTTATTTGTAGTCACATCTAACAACCTATAACCTTTTGTATTCAACCAATATAAGTTTCTTTACATTTACATCCAACTTCCGTCTTTTCTCCATTGGTATTAAAGTATATGCAATACTTCCAAACACTTTTATATATCCCACATATGGTAATTTACCATACCATTTTTCATATGGAGTCCCAACAACAGATTTAGTTAATATACGGTTTTGCAAGTAATTAGCAGTGTTTACAGCTTCACACCAATATCTATTATGTATTTTTACATCAATCAGCATACCTCTGGACATTTCCATTAAGCTACGATTTTTCCTCTCAGCCACACCATTTTGCTGAGGTGTATAAGGAACAGTCGTTTGATGTACAATCCCTTCTTCCTTAAAATATGCTTGCAACTTTGATGTCGTATATTCACCTCCTCTATCTGTACGTATTACCTTTGGTCTTTTATGAAATTTCGAAGTTACAAATTTAACATATTCCTGTATCTTTTCTTCAACTTCATATTTACTTTTCAGCAAATACACTACTGTATACCTACTAATATCATCGATTAAAGTTAATGCATACTTATTTCCACTTGGGGTTTCTGTTTGCACTGGACCACATACATCGGAATGAATTAATTCTAATATTTCTGAAGATCTAATGTTAGTCATCTTGGGAAAACTCTTACGAAACATTTTACCCTTAACACACTCTTCACATGTTTCTGTCATTCTACATTCAGTTAAATGCATGCCCCAAATTAAGTTTTCTTCATTAATTGTTCTAATATCTACAGGATTTCTATGCTCTAATCTCCTGTGCCAAACATGAACTCATTCATCATTCACCATGTGAACTGTTTGTGAAACTTGTTGCGGTCCAATATCAATACATAAATTATATAAATTATTATCTTGTTTTGCCACAGCAATAACCTTGTTACCTTTACTGATTAAACATTTGCCTTTGTTGAATTGAACATTCAAACCTTTTTCTACTAGCTTATGTACAGACAACAAACTACAGCAAAATTCCGGTACAAACAATACCGATTTAACAGTAATCTCTTGATCATGTTCAGAATTAGTACATTTCAGAATGTCTTCTCCTAAACCTTCTGCATCCAATGTGCTCCCATCTGCTAAATGAACTGTACCTTTTAAATTTGAATCAAGCACACTGAAAAATTATTTGTTACTTGACATATGACAGGTAGCAGCAGAATCCACATACCAATTTTGTGAACTTAGATTTCCTTCACTTGCTTTACATAATCACAAACATTTTTATCTTCTTCATCACTATCTTGATCATGCTTCACATAACTTCTTACTTTGTTAACCTTATCAACATTTCATTGAGATGCCTTCTACTTACCACAATTCTTTTAAAATGACCTGGTAATATAAATAAGTAAAACACGCCTTCGTTCTTTGAAGACATCGTTTTTAGTGCCACTTGCGGTTTATCGCTGTAAGTACCTTGCACTTCCTTTCTTCGTTTATATTCGCCTATTAGCTTACCTTTAACAAGTTCAAGTGTCAAATCTTCTTCAGGTTGAGTTTCTAGTGCTGTAATTAAGGTTTTATAGGTGTCTGGTAGACTGCACAGCAACATTGCAACCACTATAGGTTCTGCTAAAACTTCACATAAATCAGTAAGTTGATCCACAAGATTCAGCATCAAGTTGATATGTTTTTCCATATCACCTCCTTCATTCAGTTGCATTCGGCACAGCTTCTTCAGTAAAATCACTTTATTGTTCAGCAGGGATTTTTCATTATATTTCTTCAAAGCTTCCCAGCAACCTCTAGCTGATTCAAGTCGACGCACGTGCACGAGTTGATTATGTTCTAGTAACAATCCAATCGTTGCTTTAGCTTTTCCATCCTTCTTAATCCATTCTGTATCTGGATCCGCGGGTTTCTCACTAGTCACCACATCCCATAAATCTTCCATTATTAATAACAGTTCTACCTTGTACTTCCAAGTTTGGTAGTTGCTATTATTCAACTTTGGAATCGCAAACTTCACAGTGTCCGCCATTTCGTGTAGATTCGTAATCCACTACGCGCCTTACATGTGCTTTTCAAAACGAAATCCGAACTTCACGCACATTATATCCATGACTGGGCCCATAACCTGTTGTTTTATTAGTCAAATTAGATATATTATACAATGAAAGTTCATACACATGTAAACTAGAACGACAGAATAAACACATATATGTGTATCCGTTGTATACGCTGTTCTTCTAGAAAAAAAGAAAGAAACAAGATACACAGACCATAGACTATGCACAGACTAAGAAAACATCGTAGGCTACATGCAGTGTCTCATCTCTTGACTTTATGTGTGTCGTTGCTATATACCAACAGATATGATGAAATTGATTAAGGGACACTCAAAAGAACAATTATGTACAGGTCGGGATTACAATCCATAACCCTGGCGTCGAAGCGCGCGGAGCTAACTACACCAGATGCTGAAAAAAGTGTAAAATACATATTTATCTTTTTAATTATTTTTCCAGAGAATTCACTTGAATTCAACCCCCCTCCCCTTTTGCCTATTTCCATCGCTTAAACAATTGATTAGAATTATCCCCGAACCTCGGTCATTTATAAGAGAGCATTCTCTAAGGGATCATGTGAAGCCAAAATATTAAGAGATTCTGCTTTTAATGCCTTAGAAGCGAACTTAACTACTCCAAGACTTTACATTAAACAGCTAATAGTAAAATGAATGTGAAAGATTCAATTTAATCCTCAATGCCGATAGCCTCACTACTTTAATTTGACTTTCTGCTTGTTAATATATGGAAGACAAAGCTTCCCAAACACCATCAATCCTCTCTCTACCAGCATACACAGCTTCATATCTTCCCGCCCATCGTGTTGGATTAAGTGTTTTGAGAGTTAGGTTCGTCTTATTTCTTCTTCAAGATTTTACCACTTGCCATCGCAGAATACTGTTACCAGAAAAAAATTACACATTCTGAAATGTTTAAAAAGGAGGAGTATTTCCCGGTTACCTTCTATAGCACCTGGAAGAACCAAATTACACAAAATTTTATTAGCACAATATACGTGATGAGCTTGGGGCATTGGTGAACACAAGGGGAGCTGATAGAGCTACAGTTCCTCCGAAATATTTGAGAAAATCATCATGTTCAAAAGAAAGAAGTTAAGAACTTTGGACCGGAGTGCTAAATTCAGTACCCCTTAAAATGACCCCCGATTACCATTTTAGTATTTGTACAACTTTAGATCTAAGATTAAATGTAGTAATTATGAAATATATTATAACGTATCCCGTCTTCTCTACAACGCATCTATGTGAAACCCACCTTTACAATTCCAGCCTCTTCCGAAAAAATCCTGCGTACGCTAGGAGCATCAGGTGGAGCTATTCTCTAAGCTATGAGCAGTATTAGTTGTAGTTCAAATGTAAGACACATGTGGTCATTGAATCAGCTATTGACCATTGCAGTTAGATAAGCCGTAAAGCGCAATGCATTTGAAAAGCATAGCTTCTAACGAGAATGTTAATAGTATTGAAAGAAACTATTTGTACAATAATTCTGCTCTTTGTGATCAAGAGAAATACAATGCCAACTGTAATATTTGTATCCATTCGTTTTATGTCTGTATTCTTACATTCTTTTGTATTTGCATTTTATTAATGAAATTACACGTTTAATAGGGTGTTATGTGAAATCCTATACTAGTTTTTACTTTATTAACGTCTGCGCTGCGTCTTGTTGCACGTACTATGTACGAGGGTGATTCAAATAAAAACCTTAATTTTTTATTATGAGGCAAATGAGGAAGTACAGAAAAATTATACATACATCATTTTTCGACGTAGTCCCCATGACGTGCAATGCACGTATTCCAGCGTGTCGGAAGTGCATGGATACCTCGTGAGAAGAATTATTTTGGTTGTGACTGTAGCCACTCGTGCACTGTGGTTTTCACTTCTTCAACGCTTCGGAAGTGATTGCCTTGCATCGCCCTCTTTGAGCCTTTCGAACACATGGAAGTCACTGGGGGTGAGGCCTGGTGAATAAGAAGGTTGTGTGAAACATTCAAATTTCATATCCTGGATTGTAGCAACCGCTAAACGGGCGTATGCATTGTTATGTATTAACAATACACCTGAAGTCAGAAGTCCTCGTCGTTTACTCCTGATTGCAGGGCGAAGGTGATTTTGGAGCAGATCTGCATAAGAATTACTGGTCACTGTTGCTCCTTTTTTCATATATTGTTCAAAAATTACCCCATTTGCATCCCAGAAGAGAGAGAGCATGACTTTTACTGATGATGTTTTGGTGCTGAATTTGTTGGGTTTTGGCACCATTCCTTGCTCGATCTTCTTGTTTCAGGTTGGTGATAGCGCACCCAGGTTTCATCTCCTGTAGCAATTCTTTGCAGAAATCTATCACCTTCGTTCGGCCTGGAAACAACACAAAAGTTCCTCACAGGCATCGACGCGACGGTCTCTCAATTCAGCAGACAACTGACGTGGCACCCATCTCGCCCACACTTTATTGAATCGCAGCACATCGTGGACCATATTGTGTGCTGAACCAACACTAACATCCAAATTGGCGGCAATTTTCTTCACAGTAATACGCCTGTTTTCCTTCACAAGCTCTTCCACTGCGGCGATGTTTTCGTTCGTCACTACGCGGTGTGCCTGGCCCGGTCGCCGGGTGTCTTCCACAGAAGTTACGCCGCTTTAAAACTTTCTACACCACTCGTACACTTACTGCAGGGACACACACGAATCACAGAACTCCGATTTCATCCATCACAGATCGCTGCTCTAACGCGGTGCATGTCGACAATGGGACGGCCATCCTTTCACTGACGCTGCTTGCTTCGTCAGAGTCGCAGCAGATGTTGATGTTGCCACCTGTTGGTCATTCCTTCAATCAAAAGGATAACTCCTGACAACTTACAAATAAATCGCACAAATTCTCGAAATTTTATTGCACTTGTAAGGTTTTCATTTGAATCAGCCTCGTATAATAATTATATGTGTATGATTCTGTCCATTCAGTGTCACAATAACTTGCCAATAACCGACGCTGGGCCTAGCGTTTAAAGTGAGATCAGAATTACTATGGGCCTTCATCGGGTATCGACCAGGAATCAACAAGGCGATGAAGTTACTACAACGTCATCGAGAACGCCCAAATGTTATTTCGGGATCCACAATTCAGTTTTAGTTTAGTTTAGTTGGATGATGGGAGACCAAATATTCCCCGAGCTAATACCTGCATAGGTTGAGTATATTTCCATTGGTCTCCCTACCCTGCCACTGTTAGAAGTTTTTGGAACATGTTTTACACCTAACAAGTGGCACCTATCATTTGCACAGTGTGTTCATTTTGTCTCTGGGCCGAGATTGCGCGTGACTACAGACGGCGAGGTATGCCGCAGATGCCGGTATTTTCGTTCCGTAACGTCCCTCTTATTTTTACGCACATATTTTGAGCAAGCAGACAATTACCTTTATATTGCATTACGAGTACTAACCTGTGTTATAAGAGTTGTTCAATGTGGTGGCCAACTGCTTTCTCATATTCCCTGGATCATTAGATGAAAACTTGATTTAGATATTTGTTCTGCAAGTTGTTTTCTTGCAATTCTTAACCCTGCACGATGCGCGCTGGGTAAAAAAAAGAAAAATACTTCTTAAGTCCTAATTTTAATAGTTTTCAAGCATATAATTAGTAATCCTTCATTCATTAGTTATTTTATTAATTTTGAACATTTGAATTTAATCACACAATTGACTAAGAAGAGAAAAAATAACATTTTGAAATACGAAAGTGAAACGTACGAGTGAGCGTTGGGTGAAATTTACCCAGTCAATGTTTCTACAGCCTTGCGAGCGGAACTAAGGAACTAACTGACAACCGATTCAAGGTTCTGATACTCGGAAATGTTCGTTGGAAAAAATACTGAGAAGGTGGTCTCAGACAATAATCGGAAGTGATCAAAAAATATATTTCAAAATAAACTGGGTAATTTTTACCCTTACAGACATTCTTACGGATTAAGAGCCATTATTTTGAAAATTATATTTGAATCGTATTTTTTGATCACTGTTTTTTTTATATTTTGAAGTAGGTAATGAGAAATTAATATTGTGCATTTTTGAGTCCCTGAAAAAATTTCCCTTCCCTGTAGAAAATGTTGAAGTTCAAGGTCATACTCTCCATTTTCTTGAAAAGTGAAACAAGAGTAAGTTTTTCAGTGCTGTATCTTTGGAATGCAACAACATCCCAAACTTTCCATTTCATATAATGTTAATATAAGACTGTTTGCTTATAAACGTTCAATTGTTTTGGTGTTGCACTGTTGCTTTCCGTTGTTACGCAAGAACAAGGAGGAAGCAAGTTAGTTATTTGCAAGAACAATATTAAAGATGATGAAAATATCATAAGCCTGTTTTTCCTGGGCCTATTTGAGATTGATTGCTAGATATTACCGCGCTTTTCTGCCACTTTTGGCTATCCGTGACGATGAGGATGAGTAATGCTATTGATTTGGTTGATTGTTGATTTAGTTTTGTTTTTTTTCCTTTTGTGCCACTTTTGGCTAATTTGCGAAGATGGGGATGAGTGATGATATGAATTGCGTAACAATGGAAAGCAACAATGCCCCATAAAAACAATTGAATTTAAATAAGCAAACAGTCTTATATTAGCAGTATATCAAAACAAAAGTTTGGGATGTTGTTGCTTTCAAAAGATACAGTACTCCAAACTTACTCATGTTTCACCTTTCATGAAAAATGGAGTGTATGACCTTGAACTTCAAAATTTTCTACAGAGAAGAGAAAAAGTTTCAGGGTCTTAAAATTGCACAATATTCATTTCTCATGACCTACTTCAACATATAAAAAATGTAAGTCAAACAAAAAAAAGACAACTATATCGCAAGTTGTCAGCGCAGTTGGAGTGTTGTTATTCTTGATCATTCTTTGAAAGAAAAAGCTATCTTATTGACACGCAAAAGTTATTTTTAAGGTGCCAGGACAGCGCAAAAAGCGAGACATGCTGTCTAAAGCTCACGTTACAGGCGTAAATGTTCTCGCTTATCAGTACAGTTCTGTTCGTTTTAGCGTACAGTGTAATTTTTCGGTGATTTTAGTGTGTGTTGATTTTTAGGTGCATTGTTTTGCGTGTGTTTAATAAGATTGCGAGACCATTGAAATTAAGCCAGCCGAAAAGTTCAACTTATCACAAAATTGTTATGTATGACACTTGAAGACCAAATCATGTCGTGACGTTTGTGGGCAATTTTCACAGAAACTCCTTGGCATTGCAGCTCAAGGTAGAAGAGAAAGTTAGGCAACTTGTTCTGATAATAAGAAAACTAAAACTTGCAACAATTATGGAAGAAGAACTGTTGAGCGTCAATCAAAATTTCATAAAATGATACCGCGAATGTGTGTGAATACAGTTGGCCACCACTTCGAACAACTCTTATAACACAGGTTATGCAATTAAATGTAATTTTCTGCATGCTAAAGATATGTGCGCGTAAATATAAGCCTGGCGTTATGGGCCGAAAATGCCAGTGTCTGCGCCAAGCCTCGACGTTCCTCGTCGCTATCTCGGCCCCGAACCAAACTGAATGCACTATATGCCTATACTACGTGCTTGTGCAGCGTCTTGACGCTACGGTGGGGTGTTACTCGCTCAATCTAATTGGGGTCAGTATTATCGGGATCCTAAGAAACGGGCCTCCTCTTTCAGAATTCGCTTGGGAATTTAGTTGGAACTTCACTGCAGCGTCAATACTCAAACAGCATGCAAGAATTGGGGAGAGAGTACGGGGCGGGGCGCTGCACAGTTATCAAGGTCGCCAGCACCCCAGGAGAACAAGCAGTGTGAGTCACGACTCTAGAAGGAAGTAGCGTAGTGTTTCGTTCTTCGGCCATTTGGCCTCAGAAAAACATATTTGTTGTCATTTTGAGTTCACAAATTGATTGATTCATTTGTTGTTTTAAGTCCACTTAATGCACAGTAAGGGTAATCGGGACTGGACCTAAAGTTTAGTTTGAGTTGTTGTTTTAAGTCCACTTTATGCACAGTAAGGCTAATCGGGACTGGACCTACAGTTTAAAGTGAGATCCGAACCATTTGTGCCTCCACCGGATATCGAACCGGGACCCCTTGATCACGAGGCAACAACTCTACCACTGTGCCATCGGGGAGGCTTTGAGCTCACAAGGAGTGAGCTTCTGAGATGATGATTCATTTGCAATATACGTATATATATCCTCCATTAATGCATATTGGTTATTTCTTCTTTATTTGTTATTGTATTGTCGTTTTTTGTGTCGTAGCGATGTGATATTTGAGATATTATTAAGCACATTTTTTACTTTTCTTCGTTAATTTCAACGATGAGGACAAATGTTGGAGTGACGAAATAAATGAATAAATAACACAACATTTTCAAATATTATCCAAGGTCCATAGAGTAGTGCGCTAACCACTCCGCTATCCATGGTGGCCCTTAATAGGGAAATAATAATTGCACAAGAAAACCTGAGATTAGTGTTTAACAATCCACACCAACCACAAACATCTGTATTGTAATAGATATGGTTCTACCTCCTCCTGCCCTCATTAATATCTTTGGTGGTAATAGTTAGACATTGTCTTTCTGCAACACACAACTTCGACTCGGAACGACATGGACATTCCCTTGTCTGTGCCCTATCTTTCTACTTTGGTTATATTACCTTTGCCTTCTTGCCTCTTGATTTATCGCGGCTACGAGGATGAATAAGCAACTGATGGGATTGGACAAACATAGAGATACATCCGTGCCTGAGTCACGGTTCGAACATAAGACCTCTGGCTTCTAAGCGCGTTAAGCTCTGCCACGTGTGTCCTTTCATCTTCACAGTCGCTATTATTGTCGAGGTAGAAAGCGACATTACTCAAGCAAATTGTATAAACACACACACACACGCGCACACAAAGCATTGGCACGTATAAGTTGCATGAAAATTAAAAGAGACGCTTTCATTTGGTCGTTGAACCTTTCACAGAAATATATTACACAGAATGTTACATAGAACATTGTATTTTACAAAATTAATGCAAATATTGTGGGGGCAATATGTAAAGAACTTGAAATTTGCTCTGAACATGTAAATAGATTAATATTGATTATAAAAAAATGTATACAATATCCCGGCATAGCACATACAACACAAAAAAATACGTAACTCTTATGTATTCTTACTTAACTCTTATGTAGCTCTTATATATTCTTATTTAACTCTTATGTAACTCTTATGTATTCTTATTTAAATCTTATGTAACTCTTACGTATTCTTATGTAACTTTAGGGCCTCCATGATGGCGCAGTGGTAGCGTCGTGGCCTTGTAATCAAGGGGTCCCGGGTTCGATTCCCGGTGGAGGCACATAGTGGTTCGGATCCCACTTTAAGCTGTAGGTCCAGTCCCAATTAGCCTTACTGTGCATAACGTGGACTTAAAACACCAAATCAATCAATCAATTATGTAACTTTAATCTTATTTAACTCTTATGTATTCTTATGTAACTCTTATTTATTCTTATTTAACTCTTAAGTTACTCTTATGGTCATAAGTAAAGTTTAACGGGATTCATACCTTTTGTCACTTATGTGCATGTAATCACCTCCATTCCTTACTAACGCACTGTTCTTCCTCTATATGAAGGGGGTTGTTTCCCGTTGTTGGAGGAGATAAGGGGGCGGTGAATTGTCACTGGTCACGGCTCCAGGTCTCTGTTTGACCCGATCCATCGCTCCTCATAAGGAAAGTAATTTTTCCGGGTCGGGTTTTCTCAATCCATCGCTTCAGACAATAAGGAAATGAGCACCCACTGAATGTATATAAAACAGCTGTTATCATTGCACTTTCAAAATCTATCATCATAACTTTAGGTTCCCACGCAGGCATAACCGATTTATACTCTGTCCCAGCTAACTGTGGAGCAGGATCGCGCATAACGCCAGAGAAGGAGAGGGAAATCGAGTGGTGAAAACGCAGTGTTGCCAACCGTAGGACCCTGATCGTACATGTACGGACGTACGGTCCAGACCTTTGTCCGTACGCTAAATGCACGGCTTGTCAAAATTTCACTTGCTGTTTTATCGCTAATATTTCCCTAACAAATGCTTAAACTAAGCGAACGGGCCTCGAGACAAAAATACGGTGCGTTTGCTATGTTGGTACTGTATTATCATTTTCAAAATTTGCAACGCTACAGAGCAAAGAAGAGAAAGCGGGTAACTCCAGTCGTCCATTACACAATCCCGTTTCTGTCACTGGTTATTGGTGGAGCCGCCTCGCGTCACTACTTGTGCACAGACTTGTTCTCGTTTGCCTGGTCTACAGTTAGCTGGTACGGGGTTTAGTTAGTGAAAAAAGATTCATGTAACTGTCTTTTACCTAACCTAACTTAACCTAACCTGACCAGGAAAAAACACTTTCGTTATCAGGAGCGATGAATCGGGACAAATCACGCCCACTTTTCGAGAAGCGATGAAACGAACAAATATGTGCTTCCACCAAGTATCGAACCCCTGACTGGGCAATGTTGTGATCGTGCATAACATGATGCTCGTAGACTGGTCGACTTTCGACCTCGCCACTGAAGTTCCCGGGTTCAAGTTTCGGTCCAGGCATGGGTGTTCATTGTCAGCGTTCCTTCATCAATTTCATCTATCATCACTCAGTCTCATCGTCGTGACTAAGCCCTGCGACAGGTTAAGTTTGCAGCAACTTTTCTCATATATAGACCCAAACGTGCGCGCAGAATATAGTTCCCCTGCAATACTGACAATTTTCTCACTGTCTGCAATATGAACAGCTCGGCAGTTCAGATAAGACTGGTACAGAAAGTGCTGAGCGCAGTTTTCACGCGATTAATACATAAAAGCTGCTGCAAACTTAACCTGTCGCGGGGCTTAGTCAAAGTGGCTTAAAGGACCACTATTATAAAACGCGAGGCGTTGTGCGAACTATACCTACGAGGCTCTTGTAGCGCGTAAAAAGAAATACGCGTACATACATATTCAATTCAATGTAAAAATCTACACTAAAAGAACATGGTTATTATTGCTGCGTAATTATCTCCTACCAGCTCTCGAAAAACATATTTTACCATGTGTGTATGTAGTCATGCACTGCAGGGTCATTACTACCTCCAAGAGTGGCAGAGAAGCGACTCCAAATAACAAAGAAGTAATTACTGTGTTTCATATATGTGAGATTTTTATATTTGGTAATGGGATATGCAGCATTCACCTTCTTTTTAATGTGTTAGTGAGATTCATCCCTTGATATAGAACTAAGAGCAATTCGTATATGTCACTTCAAAAATTATGGATGTTTTAAAAAAAAATCTAAGAATAACCTTTTGTGTGCCTACAAATAAACTTTCACCTACTTGTCATAATTAGAACTAAGAACAGACAGCGCAGGACATCGATCACAATCTATGCTATAAGAAATAATTAAGCACACGATGATGAGGGACAATGTTTCTCAGTAAGGAAGGAAAAGTAAAAAATGCAGGGACACAATAACACATGGATTTGTTTTATTTTACTTCGCTTTTCTTCAAAGTTTGAATATTTGCAAAGTTGAGGATCAAAGATGATAAGAATAAATTGGTGAAAGGACACAACGCAACACAAGCCCCACAGACGATTATATTGGCTTAGTGTCCAGACGCCAGTGCCTCGTTAGTCTGCAAAATGCAGTCCAGGGACACAAAGACGTAAGAATTCGTAGAATAGATTTGTATATGATTGTTTATTCGAAAAACGGAAGCTAAATTACTGCGCATTCTGTGATCTTATTGGCTCGTCACTTCTCAGGAACGTCTCGCGGTATAGCACCATAAACACGGGTTCAACTGGTTAACTGCGGATTAAGATGTTAACAGATTCTTAGAAGACAGTATCCAAAGAATGCTGTCACATAAAATATTTTTATTTTCCTGTTTTTTGACAAGGGTAGGGAAGCTAATCACGCCTGGAATTTTTCTATTTTTGATCCTCTCAGGTCTTCGTTGCTAAGCTGGTTTATTCCCATGCAGCAATTAATCTTTAGTTTCAATAAAAGATACGTCAATCTTAAAACGAAACCAACTTTCGGAGCTCGAGCGTGCGTACGGTGTACGTGCACACACACACACACACAGTGACAGGGAGAGGGGGACAAAATTCTTCCACAAACTACCCAGTTAATGTCTGACAGACTCAAACAGAAAACTCCCAAGATAGAAGTTACATGCAGGCATTGCTCACAGCTAGGCTCTGTGTTTCGAGACACTGTTGACCCTGTCAGCAACGACTTTCCTTCCATTCATTCCCTTATCAGAATACAGGAGTAATGAAGTGTTTCCAACTCCATTCTATAAGAGAAAGACCCGTTTCTTTTGATCCCAATAATACAAAAGTCGCGCAACCCAAACTTCGAAAATGTATATCATGAAAACCGTAAGAGATATTTACACCGGGTTCTCTGCATTATACCTAGGTATAGCTTCATCCATTAAAAAATTTACAATGCTTAACATTATCAATTTATTTCATAAAGAAAATTAAATAAATTAATAACTGGCGGAAGGCAGCGTTAAAATTTTTCCAGAAATGCACTTTTGAGTGAGAAAACTATGTAAATAATTATCGGAGTCATAATTAGACGTCTGATGAGTGACGCCATGCCAATCTGTCGTTTACAACCAATAATGATCATATACAGCATTTGAAGGATTTATGACTGGCGATTTTATGGGTTGAGTGAAAAAGTGCAATTTTTGGGACATATCTCCGTAGCTGGCAACACTAGCAGGTCGAAATTTCGTCTGCCACAGGCAGCATCCAGCAACCAATTGAAATTCATCAACAAAGGAAAGAAGGGAAAAGCTATATAAAGGTAATCGTTGGCGCCCAAAGGGTCGCTGACGTGAGTGGTGCCCAGCACAGTCCATTGCACCGGGTATGGAGCCCTACCCCTTAAATACCTTCCATCCTCCAGAGACTCTCCAGGAAGGGTTAGAGACTGAAAGTGAACCGAAGTTTCAAAAAAACGATTCCGATATAGTTTCTGTCGCACCGAAGCTAACAATCGAGTATTGTTTTTTCTTTTTCCTCTGAAAGGGGAGTTTGCTCATTTCGGAGGGTGGTGGCGATTGAATTTTCATCACTGGTCCCGGCGGTTTGGAATACAAGGACTAACACCAATGCACATACGCAACACCCAAACATTTTTTGCTGTTTTCTGCCGAGCTCCGTGGCGGAGTGGTTGGCACAACGTGCTAAAAGTCCACATTCCTTGGCCCGCTGCAATTCGCGCTTTTGGTCGCTGATTTAGTCACATCACTGAAAATATGCAACGTTCACTGTTATACCGATGACATGCAATTGTATATATCAACACATGTATGAAAATAGCAGGATGCGATCGCACTTTTAAACCAAGATTTGAAAAACATAAGCGATTGGTGCGTCTCAAATAGACTAGTAATAAATTCAAACAAAACTATATTTACCAACATCGGAACCGGCAGTCTTTTGAAACATATTGACATTAATAGGCCTAAATACGAAATAATTCTTCACACACAGAGTATTAAATTCTCTAAAACAGAAAAAACAAAATAGGGCTGACCATCAACCAGCGGCTCGATTGCTCTAAGCACATGATACTACAATGTGGCAAGGCGTATTCAATATTAAAAAGCCTCTTTCTTCTGGTAGACTTCCTCTCGCCTAAGATAAAATTAAACTCAGATCATCTTCCTTCTATTTGACTATTGTGATGTCCTTTACGGACCAAGAATAACAAAAAATCTTCCAATAACAATACAGAAAGTTCCCTCCCAAAAGGAGGTGGGAATGTTTTTTAGATTTTCTTTGTTGGTGCGAAAACCTTTAACTAGGACGCGCACATAGTTTTGCTTACATTAAAGTTCACCTTTTCACAAGAAAGGGGAATTGACATGTCACCCTAAAACACACGCATGTATCTGCATTTAATAATATTACATACGAAAATAAACCTTCGCCGGGTATTCATATTGTTAATCAAATATTGAAAAGAAAAAAAAAGTACTTTCGAGCTTATGGTTTTCCTTGCTTGCTCTGAGATCTGAAGGATTTCGATTTTGTTCATGAAATGAATGATAGCTGTAGTACTTTCAGAGCTTAAAGAGCGTCATTAGGTACAGCTAATTATATACCAAATCAAATTATTTGCAAGTATTCCAAAATTAGACGAGTTGATCGAGAACCATCTCAACTCATTTTTTTTTTTTATAATACAACATCCTCTAGATGTCTGAGAAATACACATCAGCCAAAAATTGTTTAAACATACAGGGTGATCCGTTCGAGATGTCAGAAAAATAAACCGTTATATACAAGAGGTTAATGTACGTATCTCTGAGCAGCTTGTTGTAATATACGCAGAAAGGATGTAAGTTCGAGTGAGTGTACTTTTACAGACTTCAGCCACATGGCGGCGCTAATGTACATGGTAACAAAGGTTGTGGTCACGTCACAACAGCGCACACAGTACGTCGTATGGTATGCGAAATTTTCGAGTATTACATGCATCCATGCTACTGCCGCCACACAGCTGAAGACTGTAAACCTCCCCTCACTCAACATTTACATCATTCCTGCTTATATTAGAACAAACTGCTCACAGATATCTACATTAATCTCTTGTAGATATCGGTTTATTCTTTCTGACATCTCAAACGGATCACCCTGTATTTTTATGTGTAGCTATGGAACTTTAAAATGAACTGAACTGAATGAAACTCTATTAGTGTGATATATTAAATAATATGGTTTCTATATCCAGTGGATTGAAGATCATTAATTTTGGTTGGGATGGCTCAAGATAGAGGAGGGGAGAATCCTCCTTACCCCCTTTAATCTCACCCTGCATTAAAATGAATAGATGTTTCTTTGTTCGCAATTTTCACATTTCGAGCTCTTGTTTTTCAGTTCCGTTAAATTCAAAATGAGCGCAGGACACAGTCCAGAGCGTCATATACTTCGGAATTGTTATATGGTCTTAAGAGCTGTTACTAAAATAACCATAATTTCTAAGAAAAACAAATAAATAAAAATGACATTGCATTTATGCATTTAGAAAAAAAAAACAGGAATTCTAAAATTCACCACTTCAAGAATAGACATGTATAAAATAAAAGAAGGTCCATTATATTGGGGGGAAATGTTACCTGCTTGTAAATATATTATTTAATGGAATATGTTTAATTTCTTCGTATTTACTCAATTTTTAAATTATTTCTCATTGTAAGTTACATTCTCTGCTTGGAACCATAAAGTGTGGGACAATGCAAATACAAAAATTACTGTTATTGTAGAAGAGGTCCATTGAACTAAATTTCCGAACCTACTCAGCAGTTATGTCCCACTGAACCTTACTAGCTAACCTAACTGGTGCCAAAAAAGAAACACGTTTGTTTGGCTTACAATAGCCCCGTCTAGTTCGCTGCACTTTTTCACTCTCTCGGCACTAAACTGTCTAGTTAGTTATACGGCGCAACACCAACTCGTGCACTTCGTCGGTTTGGTGTCAAGTAGTACATTTGGTGTCTGCAGCATTTGCATTGTGTTCTGGAGCGGTGTAGCATGTGGTGTATGATCACGTGGTGAATCAAATGAACGTTTCAAGCAGCAGACAGGCATTTGTTGAATTTTCTAAACTTGAACACCACTATATGTAGTTAGTCATAGAGCATTTCCTTGCACCAACCTGACACCAGGGTACACCTGCACTACACTGAGTGTCAACAAGTGCAGCGAACTAGACGGGGCTGACGTAACTTGGGTTCTACACCAAAGATTTAAATATAGTAAGATGCAACATGTAAGGGAACTGTACGTTTGGACTAAAGCTGAATCGAATTCTATTCATGTAGGTATATAAGTACACATTGATGAACTTTTATGTAGATAACTGTATTTCCATCACTCTAATGCATAAGCATATGCTAGGTGTAGGTTTGAGGGATTTTAGCATTATAATTATGCTCCTATGTGATTATGTTGTAACAATCCGTACGTTTTAAGTGTGATAGGCTTCATCGTCTAAATATTGGTAGGTTTCATCGCCTAAGTATTTACAAACTTTACATGATGTGTTAAAGTTTATAATGTTTTCAATGTGGAAACAAAAAATCGAAAGCAGCGATTAGGAGCACGAGTAATCGAACAACATACGTTTCAATACATCATTAGTACTCACACATTACAATTTTCTGCATCTTTAACACGGACAAATTGTTTTTCTGAACTTTCAAATTATTTCAACGGTGATTTCCAGTATTCACGATGCCTTCGTTCTCCTGTGAAAGTTGTAAATATCAATACATTACACAATCCGCACCATTACCCTTTCACATATACACTAATAATCAACATATGATATGATCTCCCATGTGTCATTCTACTTAAATGAAACAATACTAAAACCGAATTATTCTCTTTGACAACTTTTCCCAATAAACAAAATCATTTTTACACTGTAAATACACATGTCCCACATAAGAGTGAGCACAATTCATAACTAACTAACCTTTCAAGATTTCCTTTATAAAGAATCAGCTCTGGATTCCCCTTCTTGGATTAGAATGACGCACAGTATAGCACATTTTATTTGTACTTTTTATTTCGAGTAATTCTTGAAGCGTTTTATTTCAAGTTCGTCGATTTATCAATGAACATCACATTCGTCTGTGACGTCCATGATGGAACGATGTTTCGTCACGTCATGTATAAATAAACAGTGACTACAAAATAGGATTTTTCTTATAGATGTTTAACAAGCGAAAGGTGAGAAATAAAATATAAAATCACGTCCAATGGATTATTATTGATTAATAGAGACTTGAACTAAATTTTAATGAGAAATTTAGGATTTAGCATCGATGGTCGCGCCGACTGCTGGCGACTTTGTTCATGCACAGACAAATGAATTCTGAAATTTGTTCGGCTTTTTCCCGCAGGTGCAAGGGCCTGGTAGCGTTGTCGCCTTGTAATCAAGGGGTCTCGGGTTTGATACCCGGTGGAGGCACATAGTGGTTCGGATCCCACTTTAAACTGTAGGTCTAGTCCCGATTAGCCTTACTGTGCATAAAGTGGACTTAAAACACCAAATCAATCAATCAATCTGTACTGTTATCCACTGTTTTAAGTATTGTCACAAGCCTTATATTTTTAAAAAAATGTAGAGTTAAGTACGTAAATATGGAATAGGTTTGTAACATGGAAAAATCAGATATCTCTTCTGTATGACGTTGTAACATAGTGGTAGAAACAGGAAACAATGACCAAGCTATAACAGCTATTCAGCCTGTTGTGAAACATGTGCTGAATAGACGAGAGACATTCTTTTGTGTTATTTGCAGTTGACGGATTATCATAGGTAACTTGTTTTTGATCTTCTCTCTTTTCCTAACACAATATAATAATAATAATATTTTTTATTGTAGAAACATATGAGAACATCACATGTATTACAATCGTCATAAATATAACCTAGGCTTATACTAATAAAGTATATATAAATCTTACAAAAAACATCCCATCAGCATCTTAGAAACGTAACACCACTTACATAAATTTAGTAGTTAATATTATTATTTTACAAGCATAACTATTTTACCTAACAAAATTAATTTCAAAGAATTCTTCTACCCTATATATACAATTATCAGTCAATATTTTTTGCAGTTTTCTTTTTAATTTTAAAAAGGGCAGTTGCCTCAAAGACAGAGGGAGAGCATTGTGAAACTTAACTGACATGTAGTAAAAGGTTTTTTGTGTCTTGTTGTAATTACATCTAAACAATCCTAAATAATCCCTATTTCTGGTTTGATAGGTATGTGACAACCCTAACTCCTCATAAATGTGAATGTTTTCTTTTATATAGAGTAGGCATTCGAATAAAATCTTAACTTTTTTAGCAGAACTTTACAGTATCGAATGCTTTGGACAAATCATAGAGTTTCACATTAACAACTTTCTTGCTGTCTAACCCTAATATACAATTTTTCAAGAATGAGACAGCAGCCTTAACAGTACCTAGCCCAAATTAAGAGTTACCAAATAACTTATTTTGTTCAAAATAATCAACAATCTGATTATTTAGGACAATCTCAAAAACTTTTGATACGACTGGAACCAACGAAATAGGTCTGTAACTATCAGGAAAAGACTTATTACCCTTTTCAAATATGGGTATCACTTTTACAAGCTTGAAATCTTCTGGGAAAACACACCCAATAATACATGAATTTATAATATGAGTTAAAGGTTCCTTTATAAAATTTACTCCATATTTCAATATGATGGAGCTTAAGTTATAACTATCCTCACATCTACTACTACTCATTTTAATGATTGCTTTTCAATGTCTTTTACTTCAACAAGATGAAAATTAAAAGTAGTGGTAGGTTTTAATAATCCATTTAAATAAAAACTTGAATCATTTTTACTTGGGCAAGATGAAACTTTGTTCAGGATTTCTTCAACTTTATTAAAAAAAAAAATTGTTGAGTTCAGACGCGCTAAGTTGGTTATTAAAATCTTTTCTGTTCACATGAATGGAATTACTCTCTTTTTTTACGATATCCCACATTGCTTTTGACTTATTACTAGAGTTGTTTATAAAATTATCATTAAACTTAATCCTAGTTTCCCAAACTAATCATATAATTTCTTCTTACTATTTATATACAGATTTTTCATGCCATTTGAACCAGTACTAATATAATAGTCATAAAAACGTTCACATTCTCCTTTGAGTTTGTCAATTCCTTTCCTTCTAACCCTTGTAGGTTTGCCTACAACATACTTTAGAGGAAATGCCCTTTCAGCTGAATTAGACATTTCAGACATTAAAAATTTCACTTTGTCATTTATATTATTTACAGAACGATACATAATTTTCCAGTTAACAAGTGATAATTCATCGTGAAATTTTAAAATATTTTCCTCTTTCATTAGTCCCACCCTTAACTTGCAATTTTTGGTATCAATTTTAGATGTGACTTTAAGAAAGTTAACCTGAAACTTAAGTAAAACTGCCCAATGATCAGATACAACAGTTTTAACAATTAAGCTTTTAATTAACCCATCCATAACAGTAACTATGTTATCAAGGCAACTTCCACCTCCGAGTTTGGGCCTAGTAATCTCAGTTGTAGTTATAGCTAAATTGAATGAGGAAAATAGATTATTTAACATAACACCTTCTAGATTCTTTACTAACCTAAAGTCAATATTGAAATCTCCACATAAAATAATCTTAGCATTAAATGTACATAAATGTTCTAAGAGGTTGAGCATTCTATCAATAAATAATTTAAAATCTTTACACTCAACATTCGGCCTATATACCTCAACTAAAATAGTGTTTATTTCTATAAGAAAAGATGCCGTAACCTCAAATACAATTCCAATAGACATGCTGTTTACACTGTGGACAGACCTGTGAGAAAAGGTTTTCTTGATGAAAATAGCACATCCTCCATGTTTTCTAGTGGGTCTGCAATAACTACTACTCAAGTTGTAGCCCTTAAAACCGTAAATATCAATTTCACTGGGACGTAGCCAGTGCTCAATTATACATAAGAAATCGACATAGTCTTCAACAATGGTATATTTATTTGAGAAGCCTTGGATATTCCAGAGAAGAGTTACAATTTCATTAGGCTTGTATTGATTATTAAAGCTACTACTAACAACTTCCACAAGCTTGATTTTTAAATTTATTGGATGATCTTCAAGGATATTAGACATAGGCCTATATTGATTATTAAAACTACTAAGACTACTAATAACAAATTCTACCGGCCTGACTTCTGAATTATTTTGATGATCTTTCGGAGTATCAGACATAGGCCTACCTAATGATCTAAAAATGTATCAGTATTGAAACTTAGAGGGATAGGCTCAGAAGGAGCACACTTATTTGCTAATTCCAATATCTTATCACCAACAATTTTTTTACCTAATCTATTAAGATGCAGACCATGGGCAGTATGAAACCTATTTCCTAGATTACTTATGTCTATGTAAAGAACATTTCTAAAACGCTTACATATCTTGTACATTTCACTATTTGCTTTGTCTACTTCTCTATTGATGATGGACCACTGCGGCAGATCATGTCGTCGAGGCACGGAGAAGACACACACTTGCCTGGCACTTCGAAGTTCCTGAAGTTTACTTTTTAGGGAAAACAGAAGATCCTTGGTTTCATTTCTGGCAACATCGTTTGTTCCTGATAACAGAACTGGAATGTCAACTGAGCTGTTTACTAATGCCTCCGCTGTAGCATCACAGAATTTTGCCACGGGCTTTACAATACTTGTAATTTTATGATTACTATCTCTTAAGATATTGGAATAAACACCTTTTCCCTGACTATCTCAATATATGCAAATCAGGGGTTTATCCAGGATTTTTACCTTTGGGGGTGTGTTGGAAATTGTTGGGGGGGGTGTAGGTTTGGGGAAGTTGAGTGCATATTTTGGACCGTTTTAAAAATGTTCGCCCTAATTCAATTTGTTCTAGAGATTAACCCCCTTCCCTTCCCTTCACGTAACATTTGAGAAGAAAAAAGATGTCAAATACAGGAAAATGTGGAAAATACATTAATGTTAACATTTCAGTTTAACGTTTCGAGTATTGCTTTCAGTGATGTGCATCTACGCGTAAACAACGATAGTCAACATTCTACACGTAGACTATTTTATACTCGTAGATGACGTAATCTATGTAAACAACATGGCAAAAGATGATAACTTAGCAAAGGGTGCTGGAATTAAAAAAAAAATTATACTGCTTATCAGTTGCTGATGTGTGAGGAGAACTTTTCATACTCTTTCTTCCAAATTCGAACAATTTCTCATCTAAGAAGAAACCTAATATAGGAAATATTCTAGTGTTTAATGGGGAAAAATACCACTTTTGCCTCACGACTGCCATCTGTTGTTATTTTTTGCATACTATTTTTCTTCTTCCGTAGTTGATCATGGAAGAGAAGAGAAATTTTGTTGTAAATAGGATTCTTTTCATTTTGTTAGGAACCAATATAGTTGAAAATGTCACTTTCCTTTCATGAAACCTTTGAAATAATTTTAATGCACTTTAGCTTGTCTACGTAGTCTATGTAAATTACAACACAATGTAATCTACGCGTAGATTACGTGTAGACAACGCATGTAGACGTAAACTTATAGTCTACGGCACTTCACTGATTGCTTTCCTTCCGATAATGTTCAGTACTTGATTTAATCAATCGTTAGACAAAACACAAAGGATGACATTAAAAAACACAAAATTTTAACATATTATTACCAGTAATCATTTCATGCAATTCTTAAGCTAGTTATAAAGAAATTAAGAACACTTGCGCAATATTTTAACTGTATTTGTATCGTTCTTGCCGTAGGTGTAACTCGGAGCTCAACTTGGGGGGGGGGAGGGGGGGCAATTGAAATATCAGTGAGAATGCATTGCATGGGTGTGTGCGCACTTGCCTGTCTGAAGTAGTAGTAATAAATACAGATATAATATGACTTAAATAAATTATGACACTGCCAGCGAAGCGAGAAAGAAAATTTTTAGAACGATTTCTTTTCAAACTGAATATGCATATTATTAGTTAAACATAGCGACAGTATCCCATGTTATTTACTCTTTACAATCTTTCTTTTCTCGTTCGTTGAAGACTTCAATATGAAATTCCTTGACCGATTTCGTTCAAAAGCAATATCAGGTATCTATCAAACGTGCATCCCAACTTCCCACTATATTTTAACGTCTTCATGGCCATCCTATAAATATCGAGTTTCATTACTTTATTTCAGTTTGTGAATCATCGTTTTAACAGAGATTTGAAAACACCAGCAGGATTTGGAACTATAGTGCGCGTCAAATCTCCTGCATATGGCGATAGCCAATAGCAGCGCACTGCAGCGGTGCCATGTCGAAATCTCACACGGAAAAGAGACAGCGTGGTTGAGCGAAACGCCTTGTCACGGAGAGCACGGAACATTAGATAATATAACATATAATAAACTTAATGGAAGAATAGAACATACCTGATTGTGCCAGAGGGACTGCATAATTGTTTCAATATTCTCAAAGTGGAAGTTGTACAGCCTTTGTAAGATATTTTGCCCCGTAAAGAGTACGTTATCCTTTTGGCAGTAGAAAATTCGCCACAATCGTAAATTTCAAAGACGGTTCTACGAACTACGTCTTTTTCAAAGTTATGTAAGTTTGTCGTTCTTTTTTGGTACGTTAATGTGCTTTCTAGGTGATTGAAACATTGGAGCAGGCCCCGATCCACATTGTTTTGCCCCCGAACATATCCGAGAAACGGTAGCTTGATTCACACCACACGCTTGAGCTGTTAGAGTCTGGCACTTCTTAAAGTCAATTTTACTTCTCTCTTCTTCACTCGAACATTTTTTTTAAAAAAAATTGTACACCTGAAAAATCACCCGTCGTGCCTGGCTTCGTACATCACTGTATTGTTCTCTCTTCTCTCGCTATCACTACCACTTGGTTTACTCAACGACATGCTGCACACACACACACACACACACATACTAAAAACGTGGGAAAAACGAACAGTGACGGTATCCTCTTCGTCAATTTCTCCTTCTACCATCACTGGGAACGAACCTGCCCTGTTCCCTTCGCTAATCGGAAAGTTTCGGAATGCAACAGGAACGAAGGGAGAACAAAAACGATACAATGCAAATACGTTTATAATGACATTGCTTCTACAGAGGGAACGGTATAAGCTACAATCACGCTTGTTTTTCGTACATACTCGCAAATTCATTATCTTTCCATCTGTTGAACTACTGACACTTGAAATAATATATTTATATCCGAGCGCCAGGTACACGATTTAGTAGCGAGGTGAAACAGGTTCTGAACTAGGCAACGCTGCACGTCTGCGATTCGCTGGTGCTGTTCAGCAGTTCAAGGCCATATGCAGGAGATTTGACGCGCACTTTAATTCGCTATATAGAACTATTAAAATTATACATGCATATTTTCTAACTGTTGGAACAGGAGGGGGCAGGGGGCATGTGGTGAGGTAAAGAGGACGCCGAACGAGCAAAGCAAGATTGTAAAGAGGAAACATCATAGGATACTGTCGCTATGTTTAATTAATAATATGCATATGCATTATACCTTTACAAAACTTTGGAAAATATGCTTGGCGCTTTTGAGAGTTTATCTTTCAAATACTAAATGAGAGACTCCAGGGAATTAGGAGTCACGAGCCTCTTTGCCTTAAAAGAAAACGAAATAACATGTGCAAATAAACGCATGGCATGTTAACTGCAAAAGAAAGGCAAGGAATTTTCACTTCTAAATTGAGGCAATGCTTTATTTTCAATTATTTAAAAATTGAATAGCATTTATTTCACTATCCAACACAAAGAGCACAATGAACCAAACAAATTTTCTCCCCCCACGTATTCCAGCAGGCAGTGGCAAGCGCCGTCGTGCCCTCACTGGTGCGCCTATGGTCAGATATAAATTTTGGACTCAATGTAAATTAAATTTATTTTATGTTTAATTCCTTACACTCAAGTCCGTAGCCAGTAATTATTTCTAGGGGGGTAAGTCAATCCTAGAGGGGGCAAATTTTTAATATATTGTCTCACAATGACAGATATAGCAGGGTACGCAGAGGCACTTGGCACCTCCCACAAAAGAGATAAGTAACAGAAAAGGGATGCTATCTTGAAACTGCAACGGACAAATAAAACCTTCGAGCAACATCAAATGGCATTTTTTCGATAATGACCTTTCCAGATTGGCAAAGAATATAAAGTTTAACATAAATAGGCTAATAGGGACTGTATCTACTTGATAATTACAGGTTGATAATGTTAATAGACGATTAATGGGCCTCTCTGCAGAACTGATTAAGGGAGCCCTTTATAAATCATGCTTCATAATGATTCCCTCTAGTTTCCAGTATGCAAGATATTTCCGCACAAAGGAATCTAACGAGAATCCAACAACACCATTGTGTTGTGTTATGCAAGAAAAATAGAATTAATTAAATAATAATGGTTACATATTATCTACACTTTGATGAATTATGTAAAAATTTGTAATACATTTTTTTTTGTACTTGCTAAAATATTAAAATATGGGTCCCTTAGTCCACCACGGACTCTATTTCCTTCAAAGGGAAGAGTCTTGCATCACTACAGTCAATATTTGCCTACTGGTTACGTTAACCAATTTGCAAAATATTGTGTGAATTACTTGTATATTATAGTTGAAATATATGTTTTGACACCTGACAAACAAATAGGAATACCTTGATTGATCAATGACTTCTTGGATTACAGTGTCGTCATTAATATTTCTTATTAAGTTTCATAGAAAGAAATTGTTTTAATAGGGCGCAAATAATTTTACGGGGCACCATGGCATTCTCTTTAACATTTTTTTTCCATATAGATCGTTTGGCTCCCAGGACTGACTCCCACCGCCCCATAGCTATGGCTCTGAACTTGGACTATAAGAATGGAAGAGATTGCGAGCGAAGCGAGCAAGAAAATTTTAGGAAATATATTTTTATTTGTATAAATTTTGAAATCGAGAGGGGGTCAATTGCCCCTTACAAGTGCCCTTGGCCGTCTCGAAGAAAAGTGCAAGGAACTTGTAAAAACTAATTCCATCATAAGTATCCAATTGTCCTGCTATTCTTAGATTCTCCTAGTCTTGTTTTTTTTTACTTCAATGTTTGCCTCCCCTAGAATGGACTTCCGTCCAAGGTCGGGAGGGCGAGGGATAATGGCCCCTGCCGCCCTGTGGTTGCGGCACTGTTTATGAGTGTCTCTTCATCAATTTCACGTCATCATTCATTGTTGCGATTAGCTATAAGTGGCAGAAAAGCAACGCTAAGTAACAAAAATCAAATATCCACTCCCTCTCTCTACCACATGAATCACTATTACCAAAAAGGGAATCCCCCCCCCCCAATCCTGATATGACATTATACTGAATCCCACACCTTCATAAATCACAAAATCAATAAGTGTCTTTGTTTTGTTGCTAGAGTAATTCTAAAGATTAGTGACAATTCTAGGTGTTCTCTATTTTTCACAGGGGGGGGGGGTAATGCAAGCTCTCGGGGGGTAGTTGCCCCCTGCTCCCCTCTAGCTACGGGCCTGCTTACACTTCCTTTGCTTCCTCTGAAAAGTTGAATAAAATTAACATGTCATTATGTCAGGTAACCGACTATATACAAAGAGAAAGACAGTTTTTACTAAAGCTATATCTTTTCAAACTGACAATAACTTTAATTTAATAGGGTGCCAGTAATTTCACAGGGCACCACGACGTTAACGCTTTTCTATTTTTATCTGTGTTGCTTGTTCGGCAACCCATTTGTTCGCCCAGGCAAGCACCCCACGTCGACCCTCCCCCTTTTTCCAACTCTCTTTCTAATAGTATATAATTTATTTTACAAAGGTAAGAACTCTTGGAGCCACAAAAATGGTCATCAACTATAGACGTGAATGAATCACTTAGGTTCTTCATGAAATACTTGCCATTTTATATCGAATACTCGGTCAGTAAATTTTATATTGGTACTTTATGAATATCGGTTGGAAGAAATTATACCTACATATAGTGTCACTGATTTTCTACTCACCACTTTCGGTTTCTTTCTGTCTGGTTTTTCATTTTCTCTATCTTCTTCAGACAGTTTTGCAGTAAAGTTTCAGACATTGTTATACACTAAACAGAACGACAACACACGAACGGAGATGCTACGCTGAGACTGACCTAAGGCATTTGACTGTTCTATTCTCTACCACTCCAAAATCATTCATCTCGCCAAGTTACAGAAAATATTGTTGCTAACCATAGTAACACAATTCACTATAAGGAGTCAAACCTGTATCTTTGAATTTCTTCCCTTACTTTTATCGTACATTTTTCACATGAAAGAATCGAAAGGAAAATGCAACAAAATGTAAATTTCATTGACTCAGGGGTTGAATAATTGAATTTACGTATCTGTAACGTATTTAAGAAATATATAAGGTATTCAAACGCTGAACTGTCAACACTGTGCGCGGAATTTGCTCCCTGGAAGGAGGATGAGAGGTCAGTTTGACATTTTCCAGATGGCAGTGTCCCTTCTCTAGAGCTGACCGAAGCCTTGTCAAGGGAGCTGCTGTTTCCAGGAAATGACGATGCTGCACATTCCACCCTTCCACCCTCCTTCCTTGACACTTTGGTTTTAGTTGATCGAAAGGTCCATTGGACTACGCTTCTTCAGCTACAAATGATTCCCTGTAGGGCGGTGTTCCACTTTTCTGCTTGGGGGGTGTTCACCAAAATTTGGGAGGGTGTTGGGGGGTGTTAGGGTTGTGTGAATAAATCACTGATGCAAATGTTCATAGGCCTTGTTTTGTTCTTAGACTGTACTCCGTATTTTTCACTCAGAGATTGTTGTTCACTTTTTTCTTCTTCCTCTATGTCAGTGGCAAATCTGATAGAGGCTCAAATGTATTTTTTAAAACCGGAAACGTCCTATTGTTAAAAATAATTTGATTGTTCTTTCTGGCTTTATAGCGGACAGTTTCGCATTGTCTTGGACTTACTTGCTTTGGAGTGGAGCTTACCTTCATTTTCCGCTTGAAAAGTAGTGTTCTTCCTTAACTCTACATTTTCAATCTTCAGAACTCGTAAGTCATTTTCCAATATTTCAATAATCTTCATTAGAGATGCTTCATTATATTTACTAGCGTAATCGGTCGCCATCTTGCCGGTTTGGACGTCTGTGTAGCAACGCGGACAATTCCACTCCACATTTTCATCTGGTAAATCATTCTCATGTAATGAGGGGTTATTGAGACGTAAAGATAAAATTTCGTAGTGTATATATATGAGGTTTTAATTACGATTGTTGGTTAGGTCTGACTTTTATGGATATGAAATAATAGATGACCAGGTTCATAATATGGAACCATAGAAAATTGCAGTATGAAAATAAATATTCCACATATAGAGCAGGGCCTTAGTATAATAAACTAAAAGTATGGGAAGAACAAAATATGATGATTGCGAAATTAAAAGATGGGTTATTAAAGGCAACAATATTTCATAACATCAGCAGAACAACTTGATTTAATTTAAATGCATGAAACCAGGTGCCACAGAAAGTGGTATTGTGGAAGATATGAAGAAAACCAAGATTTTTCACCCGAGTTCAGTATCTCGTTATGGACATCAAAATTTTAGGTTTACCACCTATGTAACACCTCTCACTCCTGTCCCATCTACCTCTGATGCTTGTACTCCAACATCTGCCCACCATGATATTGCTTCAACATATTACCTGCACTTATTACATCTGACAAAGAAACTTCTCCAAGGATGGTTTCTCCAATGGCAATGGTACAACTGAAGTGGTTCCAAAAGTTTTGGAGGTTCAACTCCACTGCAAATCCTGTAGATATGTTCTTGTAGATTTTCAGAAATGGGATATTTTCTAGTTTCTTTACTTGTATTTACCTAAGAGTCATGATTTTTTTCTAGTATTCCCTTCTTGATCATGTTCTGTGGTAATCCACATATCATCCTTGCCAACAAATATATTTAAAAAAAGTTGAAAATCTAAATAAATATTTACATGCCATTAACAAATGGTTCCTTGCAAATATGCTAACAATTAACCCCCGAAAATTTGTTTATACGATACTGGGATCTCATAACTTTCTGCAACTAATAAAAAATTACGCAATTAATGTTAATATTAGAAATCAAAACATAATATATGCTCACACGATTAAAACTTTAGGTCTAAATTTCGATCAACATTTATCCTGGTCTCCTCATGTTTCAACACAGTGCACAAAAGTACTCACAATCCTCAGATCATTATATAGAAAGAGAAACCAAATTATACCTTACCGGTGCATTAATATACCCTCTATTCGACTATTGTGATGTTGTGTACGGTACAAATTTGCAAAGGAAACTATCAAATAGAATTCAAAAAATTCAAAATTCTTGCATTCGATTTGCTTTTTCTATCAGAAGAAGTGAGCATATCATGCCCTTACTTAAAGCTCATGATATCCTCAATATGTCTCGACGATGCCTACTGCATCAATACTGCATAATGTTCAGTATCCATAAGTTAAAAACACCAGGTTATCTCTACAAAAAAAAAAAATGTATTTAGAGATTTCAGTGCATTCACATTACTCCAGGGCCTCCCCCATGGCGCAGTGGTAGCGTCCTTGCCTTGTAATCAAGGGGTCTCGGGTTCGATACCCGGTGGAGGCACAAGTGGTTCGGATCCCACTTTAAACTGTAGGTCCAGTCCCGATTAGCCTTACTGTGCATAAAGTGGACTTAAAACACCAACTCAACAACAACAACAACATTACTCCAGAGGTCAAGGTAAACTCGACATCCCCCGCCACTCTGTCGCCAGCTTCGATGGCTCTTTCTCTCTCTGGTCCACTACTTTTGGAATGCCTTAACAGGTGATATTTCATCTGCTACCTCAATCAAACACTTCAAAGGAAAGATCATACCATACGTACTAAAAAAAAAACAATGATTAAGTCACTCCTCATATGTCTAAACCCCCAAAATATCCATACACCCACCTGACATCAGGATAAATGCGTATTGTGTACACTTTTCTTTCCTTTTTTCGACACGATTTTGAATTTTGTATATGTGTGTGTGTGTGTGTGTGTGTGAATTGGTATGTGCGCTTCTATTTTTTATCTTTTTTCATGTATCTCATTTATTCTAAACCATTTTGTTTAATGCTTTTCACACATAATCCTACTATGTAATTTCCTAGTCCTGAGTTAGGTGGTAGAGCAGCCCTAGGCTGAAACTCGCTCAGTAGAAAATAAAAATACTACTCTATTCTATTCTATGAAGCACCGTTTCTCAGGTTAGAATTTGACATTCTTTTACGATTTCAATAGTTTCTTTGTTTTTGTATTTAATATTTTTAAGGTAACTGTATGGTGGATACTTTGACATGAGAAATACATGAAAGTATAAGATATACTTTTTATCACTACTTAAATTTGCTGTAGAGAGCTAAATTTGAAAAAGAAGGCTTGGTATTCCATACTTAAGTACTTTCTTCTACCTATTTCATGTAAGCATCTATGATCCTCCACGATGGTGCAGTGTTGTTGCCTTGTAATCAAGGGGTCCTGGGTTCTATATTCTGTGGAGGCACATAGTGGTTCGGATCCCAATTTAAACTGTAGGTCCAGTCCCGATTAGCCTTACTGTGCATAAAGTGGACTTTAAACACCAAATCCACCACCACCACCATCATGTAAGCATCTATAAAACACTATCTAGGTATAATATTATCATATTTCAAATAATAGTTACTTAATTTGTAAATACTATATGGGCACACATTTTACTGATAAACAAATAACTGTTTTTAATTGAATAAAACTATCATCAAGTTGTTACCTTGTAACCAATTGCATTAAGGTGCCAGGTTTGAGTACTGGTATACACATGAGGGATTCTTTCTGAATGTTCTTTACAAATTACTTGAAGGGCCAGGGGGAAAAACGATGAATGTCGATTTTTCGCCCATTTTGAGATCGCAACGCCATCTGATAGTTCAGAAGCTGTACTATAAGAATGAGAACGGCCTTGGTTGGGAAACGATGAGAAGTGCCTGAAAAACGCATTATTATTTTGGCATATATTAACGTTCTTATGGAAAGAAATACTTTGTTTTTCATTTCCTGGCAAATTGTCTCGAATGAACATTCATCGTTTTTCCCCCTGGCCCTTCACTTGTATTCATCATGTTGGCGATTAAGTTGCCACTGCATAAAATAAGGAAAATTCCTAAAAAATAATACTTGGTTCTGGCAACACTCATTACACTTGACACAGCAGCAGAAACATGCACTCAAGTGCAGCAAATTATTGCATCTCATTATCCCCAATTCTTCTAGGCAGTGATCACTGTTGAGGATCTCAGAAAACTTTATTATAATAGTTTTGTTTAATTTTTCTAGAACAGTGTTAAATGTATGTTATGTATGCAAAACTTTCCAGTACAGTTTTAAATATCTCTTATATATTAAAGTATAATGTAGTATTTGAGGCACAAAAGGCTAATCATGAATTGAATGTTAGTTTCTATTTAGCATCATTTTGTTTCCACTTTTGGATAATACTCCAGAGAGATTGTTTACTAAACACAATTATCTGCACTTCTTTTTTACATATCATGAAAAACAATATCACATTTCACTTTAACATACTTATTGCATTTATGCTTCAAGTATTACCTCTCTTTACTTCAAAATATCATCTGAATTATTTTGTATTTAAATTAGCACAATATCAATTCCTTCATTAGTATGCACAAATTATTGTAACATCTTCTGTATCTTTACTTGTTCATGAGATGTAACCCATGGTGCAACAGGCCATGAGATCAGGGTCTGCTATGTAGTCTAAATTATCTCTATATATTAGATTTGGATCTCTTGAAACACACAGTACTAACGTTACCATTCCCAAAATTAAGCCAATGGCAATTTGCAGGAGATAAATTTCCACAAAGATATAACTATTTGAAACTGCTGATTCTAGAGGTTATTTACTCAGTGATGAGGTATTTGCACAGAATATCAAGAACTTACTTTAATCACTGATATTACAACAATACTTTACACAAGCATTCAATAGTTATAATACTTGTCTCTGTTTTATTTTACATTTTGTACTAACCAACGATATCTTCATATCCCTGCAGTTAACAAATTATTTCATTGTGTATCCCATTTTAGGTTTAGAAAATTTTCAGAAGATAACAAGTATTCCTTAATAAAATAGTTTCCTACTCTACAAGTTGCAAATTAAATCATAAACTCACAAGGAGAAAAGGTTTATTTCTTTCAATGTACCAGTATGGTGTCACTGTATAAAGTACACTTTTGAGACATAATAGAATAGTTACCAATGTTATGTCACCTTTTGAAACAAAATATTATAGTGTCAATTTTAACTACTTAATTTTTCTGAGATAAAATATTAGAGAAGTAATGAGCCACATTTTAAATAATTATAAAACTAATGGGTTATGTGCCTGTTGTTTCATGTGTCCAATTATGCATGCCAAATTTCAATGTTGTACCGAGCTTGCAAATTCAAAATATCAATAAGAATGGAAATAAACTGAGTCTTAAATGTGTGCATCAACTTTGTTATTAGAGAATACAAAAAACTGTACATTGTTTGCTGAAATGTTTAAAGTAGCATTGCTATAATAATTTTTGTTCATTTGTAGCTTAGAGCCTTCTGTCTTCTTCTCCTCATTTGGTGGATTCAGATTACACAAGTCTGTCCATAAATGTTAATACTTCAGACTACAAAGGCAAAAGCCCCACCAATTCTGGGTAAATCACTTCACATATATAAAAATGTCCTATTAATTCAATGAAATAGACTTTTAGGCATTAATCATTATTTATTATGTGTTTTGTTAGTTGATATAAATATTTTATAATATATTCTGTTCATAAAATCATTAACATGTTCTATTATCAGGTTAATATTTTAAAAAATATCACATCATCTGTGTATCACATCATAGTGAATGCATGATATGAACGTCACCTAAAATATAGTATTCTTACTTGCTTACTTCCTTTGTGCTACAGCCCAGGATGGGCTTTGGCCTTCCTCAAGAGAGTCTCCCATTCATCTCGTCTGGCGGTAACAGTGTTGCAGTTCCTACACCCAGCCCTTGCAGATCTCCTCATCTCAACTTCAGTCTTCCTTTAGGTCACTCACCTACAGGTTCTGGCGCAAGCACCTTCCTCATTTTCATTAAGATGCATAACATGACCTGCCCACCTTAGCCTACATATTTTTATAAATGTAATAATATCGTCATGTTGGTAGTGGGTACCATATTTTACCGCATGATTGTCCCTCTCTGTTTTTTTTGTTTATAACCTTTCATCGTATTATCATTACATCTGCATGTCAGATAATGAAACCAATGAAAGTGACACAGAATCTTCATACACAGAAGACTACATATTGTAATCCATACTTTGCAACATTAGAAAATTTTCTCAAGAGTAATATTTCAACTATAATCCACAAGTCAGTGACAACTTATGTGTTAACTTTTTTCAGACTGAGAAACGTTTGAAAACTTTCACGAAGAAATGCTGCGTGTCAATTTGAACTATTCAATCTTAATGTATATTCATGAGTGTTTCATGCATCCTAATGTTGTGCCAAAGACTGTTTAGTAATAAATTATTTTTAAGTACTGGTAATACTGGTACATGTTTTTTTTTTTGTTTTTTTGTTTTTTTGTTTTTTAAGAAAGTTTCATATAGTGATCACACTAAAATTTTTGCAAAAAAGAAATTGGCATAAAGTCTGGAACAATTATGTGTTGAAATATGGTACATGCCCGCTAGCTGTTCCAACTGCTTCTTCCCCTATTCTCCTTTCTTTTCTTGATACATTATCTCTTCACGCATCCACCTCTCTTGGTAATTCAAAAATGCGCTACTTGTGTTATGCATCTGATTCATCTGGTACATGCTTAATGTTTCCTCAGAATCATACCGTAGGTTTCTACTTGTGGGGGTTTATTTTCTAATTACTTATATTGATAACCTGTGTATTATTCCTTTACAGACTTTCTATACTTCATCAATATCAGGATGTTAGGATAAGTGTCCTTCAATCTGCGAGGAGTAAAGTTCTCTTATTTCTTCATCTTTGTAGACTTTAGGAGTTGCATATTTAGTTTCCTTTACTCCCTTGCTTGTGAAGGTTTGAGATGTAGGTTCTAATTTTTACTCCTACTAGATAATGGTTTCAACATTAACTACTTTATATGTTCTACCATCCATCAGATTGGATTGATGTCAAATATCAGTTATACATGATCAATCTGATTTTCAAGTAGTCTGGGGGATTGTCAAGTAAGTTAATGTATGTATTTATGAGTAAACATAGTTCTGCAAATTTACATATTATGTGATGTAGTCAGTTGCTGTTTGTGCTTGGGGGTGCAGGCTATGTCTCCCAATCATGGTGTGCATTCATGTCTCCTAAGATTATCTTCCCCATTGAACTTACATTATGAACTTCTTCCAAGACCTCATGCAATTCATTCTTCTGATCTCCACTTCTTACCTCTGTTGTTGCAAGTGTGTTTATTAAAGTGTAATTAAAGAATTTTCTTTTATTATAAGGCTGTATATTCTTGGATTGATAGGTTTAAAATCTAAACCTACTGCATGAATTTTTCACAATAAAGCCTGCTTCTAATTGGTGGTTCTTTTCATAACAACAATAGAAGACTGTGTGATTTTGGTTTTTAAAACTCCTCCTCCTTTCCATCGGATTTCTTGTCTGGTTGTGATTTCATTTTTAAATTTATCAGAATATTTTTGTGACTATTGATAATTACATGAAATATAAACTGCTTTTAAAATAAATACCAAATACAAGTAATACTATACCGCGTGAGGCACCTAAAAGTACCACCTGAAATAGCGAACAAACCAGAAACAGTAGCGATGTGAGGTTTGCGGGAAACAATAATATCAAATGGGACTCGTAAATCGGAGGTATGGGGTGGGTCGAAAAATATTGACAAATGGGGCATCTGGAGCAAAGTCATATTTTTTTAAATGAAACGATATAGAATAACATGCATAATATAAAAGAGCACACGCAGAGAAACACAACGCCGTTGGTCTCATGCATCTACTGCACATAGGAACGGAGATATGGCCATGTGAAAATATGTAAACAAATTAACAAGTGGCACACTTGACCGTCAGTACCACGGCACGTAAGACTTTTCAGGTGCCTGGCAGAACTGCCTTTACGCAGAGCAAGTTTTGATAGCATGTCCACGAGATCGTGTTAGTTCATAGCAAGCAGTCGTAGTGGTAAGAGCGAAGATTATGGTGTTCGCAAACATAGAGAAAGCGGACATGATCCTGATTTATGGGGAATGACGAAAGAATGCCTCAGAAGCCTACCGTGTGTACGCAGAGAGATATCCGGACAGAAGACAGCCATCTCGACGTCTGTTTGGTAAGTTATTTATTAAATTAAGAGACACCGAAAGTGTAACACCACGAGCACGTGTGCGGAACAAGCCAACTACAGGTGAGGCAGGTGCAACAAATGTTCTCGCCGCTGTTGCTGTGAATCCGCACGTTAGCTCCCGTGAAATTGCCAGGGATGCTGTGATGAGTCAGCAAAGTGTATTGCGCATTCTGCACACACACAAGTTTCACCCATATCATATCTCCCTCCATCAGGAACTTCACGGGAATGATTTTGTGGACTGTGTTCGGTTTTGCACATGGATGTTACGACATGACACACCCGATTTGTCATGTATCCTCTTCACTGACGAGGCAACTTTTACCAATCATGGAAATGTCAACCTATTGGTCGGTGACATATCCACATTGGCTTCGCCAAGTGGAACGCCAGTGCCCATGGAGTGTGAACGTGTGGTGTGGTATAGTGGGTGAACATCTCATTGGCCCTTTTTTTATACAAGGGTCACTGAATGCTGACCGTTGCATACAGTTTTTACAACATGAACTGCCTGTACTATTGGAGGACATACCACTTCAGACAAGGAGGGAAATGTGGTACCAACATGACGGGTGCCCAGCTCACAGTGCAAGATGCACTACAGCATGTGTGGAAAATACATTTCCAAATCGTTGGATTGGACGTGGAGGGCCTGTCAAATGGCCGGCTCCTTCCCCAGATTTGACATCGTTAGATTTTTTCCTGTGGGGAAAGCTGAAGGACATTGTCTACCGGGATGTGCCAACAACTCCAGAGGATATGCAACACTGCATTACTGCGGCCTGTAGGGACATTCCTTATGAGATGCTACATTCTGTGCAACGATATTTGCGTGGGCGCCTCGTTGCCTGTATCGCAGCTAACGGCCACCACTTTGAACACACACTTTGACAGGTTTTCGCTTCTTACGCAGTGGTTCTTCGACATACTGTCATGGTCATTTTTATTATGCTGTAACACTGTCAAATACATGGTGCTGACGATGTCTACTGTATTTTTTCTTCCTTTAACACGTTCTGTCTTCATCTTGTCCAATGGCTTCCGACATCTCATACTTGTACATGCCGTGGTACTGACGGTCAAGTGGGCCACTTGTTAGTTTGTTTACATATTTTCACATGGCCATATCTTCGTTCCTATGTGCAGTAGATGCATGAGACCAACGGCATTGTGTTTCTCTGCGTGTGCTATTTTATATTATGCATGTTATTGTATATCGTTCCATTTAAAAAAATATGACTTTGCTCCAGATGCCCCATTTGTCGATATTTTTCGACCCACCCCATACCTACGATTTACGAGCCCCATTTGATATTATTGTTTCCCGCAAACCTCACATCGCTACTGTTTCTGGTTTGTTCGCTATTTCAGGTGGTACTTTTAGGTGCCTCACGCGGTATATTACAAAAAAATATGATGAAGAACATAATTTTTTGAAGAACACTTTTTCAGAATTACTATGTTTTGAAAATTTGTCCACAAAGGTTGCATGGGCCTAATCGATATCTTCCCACCCCTCCTCTCTCTCTCGGTGTGTTCATCTGTGTGTGTGTGTCCATAAAATTGTAATCTTCTCATATAAGACAAGTAAGACAATCATTGAGTTATATATTTGCTTTTTCTTACTCCTTCTCATTTGTCTCGCTTACCATAAATATGAGTATGCAGTTCATAGCACACTTATATTGCCAACATTTTGAGAAAGAGTCCCTTCATTTCTATTCTTCCAACATTTTTTGACTGAAATTAAATGTTAGCGTTAGTTGCATGAAGAAAGCAAGTACTGCTACTACCTATTAAAAATTACTATTGGAATTATTTTTTTGTATTGTGTGATTTTCTCTTAGAAACTTTATGAGAAAAACTGGATGGAACTTCCACTCCATAAAGTCAGTGATACCTCCTATGGATTAGTTGTTAATAATATCACTAGCTGTGGCTCAGTCGGTAACGCGTCTGACTACCATGCTCAAGGTCCCAGGTTCGATCCCCGGCCAGTTCAAATCTGGGAACTTTTCTAATGGTGGAAGCGGCCCCGGCACCCACCCAGCGTCGAATAAAAATGGGTACCTGGGGGAAACCCTGGGGGGTAAAGGCGGTCAGGGGCGTGATGCTGATCACATCACCCCCACTCACGACCGGATCAAGAAAGTGTGGGGCGTTACAAACAACTTTTTAATGCTAAGAAAACTTTCAGAGGAATGCTGAAAATTCTAGACTGTAAAATAAGTGATATGTAACAGTGTTACTTTTCGAATATTACAGTCACAGTACATACTGTAAAATATAACATATTCTTAATGAAAGTAGAAGCTATTTTTAACTTGGAGTCAGTCACTAGTCCTTTGTCAGTCACCATGGATGAAAGATGTGTTGGGAATTGCTTATTGTTTGTCTCTCTTGCTGTAGTAGAACAAGAAAATTCTTACAGGTATTATTGTGAAGGTGGTTAAGCAATGTTATGTGCAGACTAAATTCCATGAAAAATGGAAAAATTAGTAAACTTTAGAAGGTTTTTTGTGCTACCACTTGAAGGTATGGTGCCTTGAAAACAATGATACCATGCGACTGAGAAAGTGCTGTGTATTTTTTATTTTCATAAATAACTTGAACTATTGTTTACATTTGGCCTCACAATAAATTATGTACATATTAGAAAACAAACCTATCCATTCTTTAGTTTTCAGTACGTTGACTCAATGTTGGAACCATGGCCAAAATTACCATTGGCCAACGGTATGTTTTTGCATTGGGCCAACCTTTGACCAACCATTTTCAGTATGGTTGGCTCAATGTTGAGCCAACCATTTTTGGTTACTTGGGCTGTGACTGCACTGCTAATTGACTATAACTAGCCAGGCTGGGTCCAGTTTGAGACTTATGTTACAAATAAGATTCAGTTTTTGCTCATGAATGACTATTGCTTCTTTGATGATGTGGTTCCTGTAGTTTGCTGAAATGTATTCTATGGCCCTCGTTGATTAAATGTTCCACTAGCTCAGATTTTTTGGATGGAAATTCGTAATGTAACTTTAGTATTCTGTGCAGAACTGTTCTTATTATCCTGCCCATTTGCCCAATATATGTTTTACTGCATTTGCAGATAATAAGGTAGACTCCGGGTGTTTTAAGTTTTAAATCATGCTTCGAGTTATGTAGGAGGCTTCTGATCTCTGGTGGTGGTTTGTGAATGGTTTCTGTATTGTGTTTCTAAGAATTCAGCTTATATGTATGGCAGGATGGTTGGCTATCTTCTGGTCTGCTTTGTCTGGCTTTCCTGGAGTGTATGGGTTCCTTGATGTGTTAGCATTTCCAAACATGGCTGGGCTTTCCTAGTGTGTGTGGATTTTCTGCTGTGCTGGTCTTACTCGTTTTAATGTTTTGTTGATGAGTATCTGTTGCATCTAAAAGCCATATGAAGATGCTGTATTTCTTCTCGTAGATGCTCTGAGTCACTGATGGAGATGGCCCAGTCAAATAAGGTGGAGAGTACTGTAGCTCGTTGAGATGCAAATTGAAAACTATTGGCATTGGCATATAGATTGGTATGAGTTGGTTTCCAGTATACAAACTGTGTCCCAAGGATCTGTCAGGTGATTCTTTGATGTGAATATCCAAGAATAGAAGACCGTTATGTTCCTGGTCTCCATTGTGAACTTGATGTTTGGATGCTGCTTGTTTAGGTGATCTAGTAATGACTTATAAGTTTATTTACCATGCAGCCAAATGATGAAAGTGTTATTGACGTATCTGTAGAAAGCAGTGGATTTCAATGAAGCTGTACACACTGCTTTGTGATCAAAGTTTTCTGTGAAAAATTTGACTATGGCAGGCGAGAGTGGGGAACCCGTCGCCACTTCATCAGTTTGTTTGTCCCTTGCAGCTGAAGTAGGTTGATGTCTGTGTTGACTCAGGTCATGCAATAATCTTATCAATAAACAATATTTGTGAATTTCTTCATCAATTTTGTGAAGAAATCATTCAAAATTAAAGACTATGGACTGCCCCTTTCTTCATCATGAATATCATTCATGCCTCAAGAGAATTTACTGCAATCTTCATCACATTTGTTGATTCATAATGTTCTCATAATTAGCAACAACTTTCTGTAACTTTTCACTAAACTAGTGTCTCTTGCATTAAGAATTTGTGTGCTACTGTGCACTTTGTATTTGGTGGAATTCTGAAACACTCCTGCCATTTCAAACACATGTTACACAAGCATAGCTCAGTGTAGCACTCATGAATTAATACAAGGAGAAATCATAAAGTTAACAGCCAAAGCCAGTGAAAGCACACACACATAACAAAATTTTCCTTCGGCCAACATATGATGTATCTTTACTTTCCAGGTACACCTCATAATAACAGGACTCATACATACTTTATATTGAACAATCTCATTAACAGACTTTATATATATTTATATATACACACACACACACACACACACACACACACATATACATATATATGCACATGTATACAATCAAATAAATTGTACCAGTTATGTGACTCATGTTACAACATTGTATAGTAAAAATACTGCATAGTTGAAATATTACATTATGAAGTTCTTTTCAAATTTTTGTTTTCTGTGAAGAAATTTCTAACTATATTTAGTGCAAAATTAAATTTTGTAATTTTTTGGTAAGTATCTTGCTTGAATATTTACAGAGAATAATGTATACTCTGAATTATTTTATATTTTTATTCTGTATAGCCTTTTAATACCAGCACTAAAATGTGTCCACATCGGCACTATGAAAAGACCTGGAAATGTAGTTTACATGCAAAACAAGTATCAACAGTGGCCACTTTTACCAACAAAATCCACATTGCACAATATCGGGTTAGAGTTGAGGCAGTGACAATTGCAGGAGACAGTAAATTGTCTGACACATTCACGGTAACAACAGGGGCTGGAGGTAATGACTTTCGATCTATTATTTGCTATGTTGTTGCTGTAATTGCATTGAAAGAACTGGTTATTATTTGACTGCAAAACCTCTCAGAAATGGCAGGATGTTAAGTGCACAAATTATAATCACGCCATGTGTTGATTTGTAACCTGTACAAATTCTGAAAGTAAACAGAATCACTGTAAGAGGTAGGTTTATGTATTGAAACCAAGATATTGATCATTGTTAGTTCCCCTGTCTAGCCTTAATGATGGTTCAAGTGTCTGAGTGCCAGTCATTTTGGCTGTCTGAAGGTATCATTAAATGTCTGTGGTGAAATTGAGCAACTGTGACCTCTTTGTGATTTTGTGATCTCCTGTGAGGCAGGTTGTTCACTCATTTTATAGTGCTTTTGGAGAGCTGGACAATAATTGGGATGTTTCCAAATAAGGCAGGGGTCATTCCATGTCAAATCAACCAATGGTCTAAACCTTGACACCTCAGAAATTGATAATTTTGATGAAAACTGACAAATTTCAGTTTTATTCATTTATTTATTTATTGAGAAAATTCCAGATACAGCACAGGTGGCCATATTACACTGAAATTGTTAACATTGAAAATTCAATAATAATAATAATGGGTTATTAGTTTTTAAGTTACTGACTTTAAAAAAAAGCAAAAATCCCAAAATTTTATGACATTTTGAAATCTTTAAATACCTGGAGATCAAAAACTATTTGACCTAGAGAGCTCAAATTGGTTTCATTCTCTTCTTCTTTTAATGAGCTCTAATTTTAAATGCAACATGACTATGCTGTTTGAATGTTGCAATTTTTCCAAAACTAGAAATAAATGTTTTTTGAAAATCTCAAAAACACCCCTTTATGTTTTTTTATGTTTTGACTATTTGTGTGCAGAATGTCATAATGGGACATAAGTGACTTCCTATGGATTTTTTTTTGTATTGTAATGTGTATGAAATTTGCTAAATTTGTGAATGTATAAATTACAAGATTTAGAAACATGACAAAGCACGGCAAAAACATCCATGTTTGAAGACTCCATCTATAATATCTGCATGCAATTATAAAGTCCTAAACGTTTTTCTAACAGACCTACACCCATTTTTGATCTTCTGGATATGTTGCAACACACACATAATTCTGACTACACTAATGAGACCAAGTGATTTTATTAAGGAATTTTGTTTGTGGAAAAGGTGTAAATATTTCTGTATCTTGGAAATGTGTTATGCATATTACTATGAACACTTGAGATTTGATTTCATAATTTTTGTTAACTGTAATTTATGGAACAGGCTAGTCAGCTTGTCTTAAATTTAGACAATGGATCAAGACTGGATTGTTATATGTCAAGGTCTGAGGCTAACAACATCAACAATATTCAATATTTATTATCTCTGTGTTTCATTTTGTGGTCATTTTCAATGTAATTTTTCCCAGTGGAATCCTGGAGCTATAAGACCCCAAGTACCTACAGGACCTACACTACTATTACGTTCTTCAACAAAATTGTGCATTAGTGTGTGTGTGTGTGTGTGTGTGTGTGATAAACTGTACTGCATTTTTTGTTTATGAGTGTGAAAGAGTGAGCATGGTTCTAAGTGTGTGTTTATAAACTGTGTTCATTTTTTTTGTATTTCTTTAAACCTTTCTATTTTTATTTTCAATTTAATTTGTAACATGTAAGATGATACCAAAGTAGATGTTTACGTAAAAGAAAAGGCATTATAGCCTGAACTTCACCATGAATACAAAGCCTAAATAAATAAATAAATTATCACAAGTTCTGAAATTTAAATATAAGGACAACGCCTGCAATTGCCTTGATGGTGCACACTCTGGATATATACCAGACTGTGTTTACTTTTCCCAAGAATTAAACTTTACCTCCAATACCATCGATATTCCAAGATAATCTTGTTAAGACTTTGGTCCAGGAAGAAAAACCTATGTGACATAAGAAATTGCACAGCACCTTATCCCACTACACTGCAATTCTTATTTGCAATCACACTGGCTTAACAGTGTAAACTGTCTAATCTGTAAATCTCCATTCTTCTCTCCATATTTCAACATTTATACATATTTAATCTGCAATGCATTTGCACATATAATTATTTGTACTTCTCACTATGCAGCAACAAATAAGTTTCTTAACAATCTTGATGGACAGGAAACAGTCATCTTATCTGCAAGATAACCACAGAACAAGAAAAACATTTTGCAGTGCCGAAACCTTTGATCATTTTCCTCTATTTATGTCTAATCACAACAATAACTTTAAAAAAATCACAAATATTGACAAAAATACTTATTTTTTAGTATTTCCTGTATCTCTTTGTAAACAATTTCTAAATGTTAAATGCTCAGAGTCCATCTTCAATTTTCTCACTCTTCATCGATCACCTGAAATAGTTTGTTCATTTGGAGTGACCAGTGCTGTTACTTGAGGAAATACCCAACTCTTTTTATCATAAAGAGACTGTTCAATTTATTATTTGCTCTAAGGCCTACCCAGGATTTGGGGTGATGCTTTCCCCCAGATAAGAGAATTCTCAGACGGCATCCCCAGCATTAGGATAATTTGCATAGGCACTTAATCTACTGCCTTGCATGCATGTTTTCATGCTACAATTTCAAAATTTGAATTAAATGAAGCATTACATGAACTGGGTTGGGGACAAATGCAGGTACCCTTCCCAGTCACCCAAAACCTTGTGGCAACATTAGCCCCTAACATACCTAACGTTGTTACAATGTTCATTGTATGTTGATACAATGTTGTGAAAACATTGTGTCAACGTTTAAGGGTCATTGCTGAAACATAGGTTGACAACGTTGTGGTTACATATACTGAACATTATGTAGCAATGTTAGGTATGTAAGGGGTTAATGTTGCCACAACTTTTTTGTAACATTACCTTGCTGCCTGTGTAATTTATGAATATAACAACAATGCATATTTAAAATATAGTTATTTTGCATGGTTAGCTATTATCAATCTTACCAAGGCATTTTTACATATGCGTAACAGGAAAAACCCATGTTTGTGACATCACAGTTTATCTTTCCAGTTTATAAAAACTTTTCCTGCTCCACCAATATAGGCAATAGTTAGTCTGGAGAGTTCGATGAATTAACCAATCTCTAACTACAGCCTGGTAATCAGTTTCTTTTTGCACTACTTAGCTCCTGGGATTAAAAAAACAACATCATAGGACTTTCACTTCTATTCACCACAATTAATTTTCTGATCTTCCTTACAACTTCAATATTCACACATCTTTCAAAGGATAATAAAACACATTTTTTAACTAATTAGAATCGAAAATATCTTTATTTGTGTTACTAAGACTTATGTTTCTTTTGCATTTGAGTCACACTGCCATCTAGTGTACGCTGTAGGAAATATAAGCTTTGGTGGACAGTGCACACACACAAATTCAGATTAAACAAAACACTCTGATCTGACAATTGTGGCACTCATGGTTGTGACCCTCCAAACTAAAGAGCATTCAGTAGAATGTTTTCTTTGTAACATTGGTGCAACGTTATCACAACGTTGTTTCCCTACATACAACATTCATCATAAATACAACATGCATACAACGTTGTAGCAATGTTAGTGTGTTGACTCGGTTGATTTACAAGTGTTCAACAAGCAATGCAAACAAAATAAAAATATTAAGGAAGAAAGAATCAGAAGACTGAAAAATATAAATACTAATTTCCTACAATAATTTTGTTGAACTTCTTTCCTAGTTCCTTCCCCTGTAACCAACCTGCGTGTGCTCAAAAGGTCGTGGAAGGAATTTCAAATTCACTAGGGTCCTCCAGAATATCTGGGTAGAGACATAAGATATTATCAAGTAACATATCAGGTTCGTAGCATCATTATAATATAGTAAACATCCATGTAAATCACCATTGTAAAATTACATGTCATGTTTTCATTTTTTTTATGATTTTAGCTACCGAATATTATGTAACAACAGTTCATGTGTTTGAGAATATTTGCATTTAGTCCCACTGGCATTAAATGGGGCATTTACATGCTCTGAAGAAAAAAAAATCAATCTAATTTTTAAGATGTTTTAACATACATCATTTGAAAATAAATTAATCAGCTACAAATATACTGATGAAGCTAATTTAAGTGACTAAATATTGAAGAGTGATGCAGACCCAAATCTTTAAAAGTAATACTTTTCATCTCTCCACTTCTAACCAACGATCCGACCATTCATTGACAATTCTGCATTCCACAGAGAATAGCTTCATTGTTTCAAGCTGCATACCACTGTGTATGTAATTCTGGCCTTGCCACATCCTCTGGGGATTTTCCGTAGAGGATAGAGGCTTTGACCTCTCGTTGAGAGGTAAGAACAAAGGCTGTGGAAAGGAGTATAAAACATCCTGCAAGGTAAAACTCACTCTCAATTGCTAATAAGAATTGGTCAAATACAGTGAGTTAGGTAAGTGTAGAGAGAAATCAGCTCTGTCATTCCTCTTTTTTCTTCCCCTTGACAGAAAAGACAAATCAACATTGTAAAATGGAAACCTCTCACATTGCATAATTTGCTACATCCTTTGTGACTCTAAGATCCCCAAGTCATAAATCGAGTCACACTTCAATATGTATATTCTCCTACTTTTTTCTAGTGTCTCCAATTTCTAACATGCAAGAGTCATATTTGCAGATCATCAGCAGGTGATGTAAATGTTGGAACTAACTCTGTTACTTTGTATGGACTCTATCCATTTGCTCAGTAAGAAATAAAGGTGGCAGCGTTCGCAGGAACATTAGGAGAGTTTAGCAGAATACTAGAGTTGGTTGAGCCTACAGGTAAGATATATTTTGCATTGTTAGCATGAAAACAATATATTAAAATTGATTCATTTATTGATGTTTGAGATGTTCATTAAAATACATTTCATTATTATCAGACAGATCTGTCTCCAATCATTTATTACTTAGGAGGAATACCATAGGTTTAATTTTGATGCTGAATATCTCATAGTGAAGAGCAATAACATACCTAGAGAAATTAGTGAATGTGTAATCACCATATTTGTTTGTCTTTTCTAAATGAAAAAGTACACATGCATACATAGTTGGTAAAATAATATACCGTGTGTAGCCAAAAAGAATTCATTCCTATATTTAACCAATGATGCAACAGCCCATTGAGGGCCTGGGCATACCTACCGACTGCCAACCTCACCGACCCTACTATCTAATTCACCTGAGGTGGGAGGTCATCCAACCAGTTACAGGGTGTTGTGTGGTCAGCATGATAAACCCTCTGTCATTGTTGTAGGTGTACGTGACTGGTATATGCCACTCATTCCTAGATCCCCAATTTCCTCAGGATGATGGGTGGCCACCAATCCCATACACAGGTCGAAATCTCAGGAGAAAAGTTTTTATGCTTCCCCCAGGAGACTCGAACCTGCACGCGTCCCACAGTCGGGGCCCAAGGCATGACGCCTTAGACTAAACATCCATGGTGAAGGACCATTTCTACATTTGGATGCATAAAATTAGGTAGCTGGCAGAATTTACAGTGTTGTCTTAATAATTCCAAGGCTGTTCAACACAAGGTTGAAATGTAAGCAGTATAACAATGGAAACAAGGGTTCTCAGAATGGTAAGAGATGTCAAAGCTGCCTTGTTTGTTTTGGAGATGGAGGGACCAGTTTAATAATTCAACTAGACAGCACTGTACTCTGAACCCATCCAGATTTCTGAGTTTTCACTCACTTTGCATTTCTCATACATGGCACCCCTTAATAGTCACTTCTGAACTTTCACACAGTTGCACATGCACACCCAAATAACTGCAGTGCAATTAATTTGTATTATACTTATTCACTGAACACTATAAAATATCCCCACCAGTTGTGTGTGAATGGGGTATACAGGGGCACATGGTACCCCTAAAGTTTTTTGAGGGGGATACAACAGTACTTCATAAATATGTAGATTCATATTGTACCCCTTGTTTGTACCCCCTGAAATAATTTGGCCAATGCAAGGTGTCAACACAAAAAAGTTTATATTGTTTACAAACATTACCTTCTTTCTAAAGAATTCAATTGTACTAGTAGACAGTTCACTTAATCTGCATTCTTTGAAACCTTCCTTAATCAGTAACCAGTGTGATTCATTGATTGATTTAGTTTCTTTTACATCACATTTTGCGCCTCTTGGCTAATTTGCGAAGATGGGGATGAGTGATGAAATGATGAAATGGATGATTGGATATTCACAAACAACCAAGCCCGAGCGGGATTCGAACCCAAGACCCTTGGCGTCACACCACGATGTGCTGACCACTCGGCCACAAGGTCCGGCAGTAACCAGTGTGGTGCCAGATTGTAGCACAAAGGGCATCAGGGGGCCTGTGGACCACCAAATTGAATTTATTATTTCCAAGAGGTGATCGAAACATTAGAAAAGTTTTTCACAAATGATCGTGTGCCATATGAGCGTAAGATACAGAAAATGCTTTCCTTGGTCAATTATCACAGAACATATATGCATTTACCCAAAGAGAACAAAATCACAAAAAAGTCAGAATCCAGATCTGATAATTCATTTCTGCTTCCAACTTCTTCAAGTGTGGCAGCAACATTTCCACTAAATCGTCAACTCGGATTTTTACACAAGGTTCCATGCCGAAAGACTTACGCAAAGGGTATCACATTGTCTGTGGCACTCACAAGTTTCAATTGCTCAGAAACTAGAAGCAAGCAAAGTAGCTTCGGTGGGTTATGTGATATTCCAAAATATGAAGCTACCAAAAAGGAGAGGTAAGTACATGTTATTGCTTCCTAGAACGAGAGCATTTTTCTAGGCCGAAGGTCCTAGGAACCACACCATTCCCGTTACAAGTAAATGAGATGATTTTTTTTTAAATGTGTGTGAATCGATGGAATAAGATATAAGATAATGTCTAGTTTCAGGAAATCAGGCTGCAGGTTTAATACTTCTTTGTGTAATGGTGAGGTTGGTACACAGTTTTCTAAAGAAGTAGTCGATTGGTTGATATGAAGCTTGAGAAGAGTATACGATTGACTGAGACAGGAACAAGCACAAACAAGAAAGAGAAGGATCCCATCACACAGACGGCAAGACGTGGCTGTGAAAACCTAAACTCGTCTCCTCTCGATACCGTTCCTAGTTGAAATGAAGCAGTGATTTTGTGAATATTAAAAGAAGGTGTGGCTTCTTAATTTATGAGAGAGAGAGATATATAAACTTATAGAGTTTACGATCTCTATAAGCTTACAGAAGGTTTCCAATAGGTCCCCAGGAACACAGGTTTCCATTAATTTAAATGTCACACACTCTTTATTTTTTTACTTATATGTTACAATCAGATATTAATTGCTTAAAATCTAATCTTGATATCAAATGCAACAAAAATTAATACCATTCGAAGTTAAATTCTAAAGTCAAACTGTAAGAAAATTGCATAAATCAGTTGAATAGACAAGATGAATGAGATACGATGGGTTGCTAGTTGGTTTGTTAACGATACTGTGATGCTTAGATTGATTAATTGATTTGGTTTATTTTACTTCACTTTTTTGCCACTTCTGACTAATCACAAAGATGGGGATGAGTGATGATATGATGTAATTGATGAAGGAATACCCACATAGAACATCCAGACCCAGGATTCGAACGTGGGACCACTGGCATTGTAGTGTGATGTGCTTACCACTCTGACATGAAGGCTGTCTTAGACTTGATCCAATTTGTTCTGTGCTTCCTGTGTTGTTTCCTCTTCATGTGTGTTTGTGATTGTATATCTCCAATTTTATCTTATCACCATTCATCTTCTTCTTCGTGATTAACCAAAGGTGCAAGAAAAGAAAAGTAAAATAAATAAATCAAGTGGAGTGTCATGAAGTAAAGAAGTGAAGCCATTTGCATTATATATAACTACTTTCCCAAATGTTTTATAAGTCCTTCATTCTTCCTGTGTTTCCTGAACCTCTTGCAAGTTGATCAGGAACTTTTTTGTTTACAAAAAATACAACACTATACCTTTCAACAAGCACTCAAGCAAAATTAAAAGATGAAGCGAACCAACATATGTCACAAACATGGCACATTTTTAGTATGGAAAAGTGTTGCAGAACACCTTCTAGGAGTCTGAGAAAATACCAAACACATGGCAACTAATAGAGATTAGATATGGTATGGTAACATTCGCAATAAATTGACATGTTATTTTTATACTTAGAATTGAGGATTTAATATTAACTGAACTGAACTGAAACTCTATGGTATATGCAAAATGGCTGTCATTCTTAAACAGAGGTTGGAATGGTTCAAGACAGAAGATGGGGAAAACCTCCTATCCTCCCTATCAAATCACATGCTGCATTGTGTATGTTTGTTAGTGACTATTATATTTTTTTTATTTTCCATGCCCTTAAATTCCAAATGAGCTGAGAAGAATGTTAAAATTTTTATATGATTCGGAATTATGTGTTTTGAAAACTGTTTTTAAGATAAAGATACGAGTTTCTAAAAAATATAGAAATAGAAAATTGTTCATCTAAACTTTCCTTTTGAAAATGGAAATTCGTACGTGTTGTTCTAAAAATGGAATTTCCTATGACCCCGCATGGTAAAACTTCTGGAAGAAAAATTACATTTTTAAATATTATTTTTAAATTGCAGCAAGACCACTGACATTAGCGAAAAATCAAAAGACACTTTTTTACCCCATTTAATGAGTATTAAGACTGAACAAAGTTATCTGCTTATGTCAAATAATTACAGAGATATGGATCAGAAACTGAGAGTATATGAATCTGAGTTTATATGGAGAGCACTGGAGGAGGAATGGGTTTCTTTGTGATTTTGTACTCCTAACTGTGTTCAAACAACTGACCAAAATTCAGATTTTATGGATTTGTTCCAGACATGAAACCATTATTGACTGGTGCACAAGGCAAGACTTGTATTTCATGAAAAAATGTTAAAATATATGATTTATTGCAAATTTGAAATACCCCAGTGACTTTTGTATCAATCATGAGAAGAGGGATATTATTGGGTCTTTTCAGCATTTACATAATTCTTCCAGATATTCAATCCCCCCCCCCTCACTGATTAAACTAAGGGTCTCATTATCAGCGAAAGGTGATAATGACTTGGGTTGCCAATACATGTGCCATTACTGTGTATGCAAAAACTAGTGTGAGTAATTGAGCGGATTGATAACACTTCTTTGTCACCGTCTTGTAATGAAGGGGTCCCAGGTTTGATACACAGTGGAGCCAAATGACACAGTGGTTCAGGTTCCACTTTAAACTGTAGGTCCAATCTCGATTAGCCTTTTTGTGCATTAAGTGGCCTTAAAACAACAATTTGATACAATTCAATGATAACATTTCTTAAGGAAGCAAAGGTGAGGTGCATATCTGTAGAGTCAAACAACCAGCCACCACTGGCAGTACCTTATTTATGCCCATATGACTAATTTTGCTGCCAATGGTAGGCAACAATGAAAATATTTGATGCGGGCTTCTGATATAAAAATAATAAAGTTGAGAAATCAAGTTGTGTATTTTCAGTCATTTACTTAACTAAGTGTTAAGAACACAGTGAATGACAAAGACAAAACCATTCATCCTGAAATTTATGTATTAAATACATTGACTTTATTAATCATAAACATAATTATCATTTATACTTTTAGTACTGTGTACATAATTTGTTTTTTATAGTCCCTGACGTCCAACCTTCTGTAAGAGAGGACAAATTCAAGTATCACCGTTTATTGGAATCCTCCAGAAAATTGCTCAGATTTAAATGGTTCCCTATATGGTTATAGGTATGAACTATCACTGACTGATGATAGGGTTCCTGTTGTTAGTGGAAGTACAGAAGATACTTCAACATCTTTCAGAAACCTTCCTCCACACACAGATTATGAAGTGAAATTGTACCTAGTGACATCTGGTGGCTGGAATGTGAACCTTCCTCTAATAATACCAGCCAGCACAAAAGATACAAATAAGTATGTCAATTCATGTTTGGGGAATAAAAGAGGTGGTTGATAATAATTAAACGTAAGCGAGTTACTAATTTTTAATATTAATAGAACACCTGCAAGTAAGTTTCATGTGAAAAGTTAGTAGCTCACTTATGCCTAATTAAGTATGTCAAGTTAGTAAACAGTCACATTTTTGTTGTGGTCAATGACCAGTAGTAATTTTTTTCTCTTTATTTTTATCAATAGTGTTCTAATTCTGTTGATTTTATTATCTGTGTATTGATTGTCAATTGGATGAATTATGTTTTCAATATTTAGCCTAACAAATTGAGACAATAGTGTTTTATTAAGGGTGAATACAAAATATAGCTTAAGATTTCTTTCCTCCTTTATTTCACATGGAAGTTTATTGTATAATGGTATTCCTGTGTTTCTCGCACTCCTTTTGTATAGGTTCACTCTGTGGTTGTCTATGTGTATATTTGCCTTTGTTCTTGTGTTATGATTATGTATATTACTATTTTTATTGAGATTTTTTATGTACTTTACAAATAGGAGGCATTCTAATATATATAGGGATGGTACTGTGAGTATTGAAAGTTTTGTGAACAGATTTTTACAAGATGTTTGTGGAGGCTCTTGGACCATAGTTCTGATGATTCTTTGTTGTAGAATGAAAACCTTCGACAGTTTTGTTGAGTTTCCCCATAGAATATGCCATACCTTAGTCTACCGGGTGTCCGAGAAGTCTTTGTATGAAAACAAAAATTAACTGTATCCGCTATATGCAACATAGACATGAAAAAATGGTACCAAAATGTTTGGAAACTATTCAAGTTTTATTGGCAATAGGAAAGAAATCAATAAATCTCCACGTGAGCATCCTTGGTAGCACGGAGTACATCTAGTCGAAATTCAACTTTTTGCCATGCATTAGCCAACATCAAAGGAGGGATTGATGTGATGACTTGGGTTATCCATTGTTGCAGAGTTGCAAGATCGGATGCAGGAGTTCTGTAGACATTGTCTTTCACATAACTCCATAGAAAAAATCTGAAGGGGTTATGTCTGGAGGTCGTTCAGGCCACGCCGTCCGTCCATCTCGACCAATCCATTTTCCAGGAAATGTCTGTTCAAGGTAGGAACGAACCTCCAGACTCCAATGTGGCGGTGAACTGTCTTGTTGAAAGATAACATCTGGGTGGTATTCTAGCAATTGAGGAACAGCAAACAATTGCAACATGTCGAGATACACTCCAGATGTTACGGTGTCCTCACAGAAAAAGAATGGTTCGATTATTCTGTCATGCAGCAGCGCGCACCAAACGTTCAACTTCGGGTTGCCCATGGTCGACTTCCTCACCTCATGAGGGGGCTCTTTACCCCAGATACGCACGATGTTTGAAACTGTCTCTGCACTGTTTTTGTGACCTGCTCTCGTGAAACCACAGGACACACTCAGCCTTTTTCTGATTTGTGTACATTTCCGGTTTGCTGGACACTGGCACTGCTACACTACTGCAACGGTACAGAAATCTGAAACAAAAAAAACTTGAATAGTTTCCGAACATTTTGGTACTATTTTTTCATGTCTATGTTGCATATAGCAGATACAGTTAATTTTTGTTTTCATACAAACACTTCTCGGACACCCGGTAGATTCTACACTTAAAAAATAGAGGATTTTTACCATCTTTATGTTAGAGATACTTCTCATTTTCCGAATTACATAATGTAAAGTGGCTAGATGTTTACATAGATTTTCAATATGATGACCAAAATACATGTTTTCATCAAAATGTATGCCTAGAAATTTTATTGTTGTGGTTTCTTGTATGATTTTTGAGTCTATTTCGAGTGTTGGGCAATCTTTGTTTTTCTGTTGTGTCGTGTGAAAGGCCATGTTGCTAGTTTTTGTTGGATTTAGTATTAGTCTGTTTTCCTTGCACCATCCATTTAATTTTTTTAAAGTGTTATTTGAATTTTGCTGAAAAGAGTTCATTTTACAATCTACAATACTTAGGAAGGTGTCATCTGCGTAGAGTAGTGTAACTGGCAGATGGGAGATCATTTATACAGGGTGACTGGTAATTAGATGTATTCCCTGAAAGGGGTTAAAGTAGGAACAACATTTTTTGAGGAATGGGATGGCAATGTTGTTGGAGGATGTGCCTCTAGCTACAAGACGTGACATGATTTATCAGCATGATGACTGCCCAGCTCGATCCCCCGATTTGATGCCTGGTGACTTTTACATTTGGATCCACATGACAAGACACCGGTAAACTCGCAAGAAGAGCTCAGGGAGAGTATCTTAACAGCTGGTCAACACATCAAGGACACCATCACATCACGAGTTAAGATACCAAATGTTCGTAAAAACCTGCGTGCCTGCATTCGTAACATAGGTGCCTACTTTGAGAAAGACGTGTAATGTTCTTTAATTGTATTGTTCAGTTGATTCCATTCACATGAAGATGAATGAAGTATTATTTCTTGTACACAAATGTGAATGTTAGCAACATTTGTACCTTGTTGGATAGCTGATGTCACAAGGAAGTAATTTAAGTAATTTGTACGCTTTGTGTCATACCATTTTTGTTATTAATACGTTGCCAAGTAAACTAAGAGTGCATTTTTTTATCATCACTTGAAAGTTAAGACCCACCCGTTACTTACATCTGATTGTTATTTGGGAAAAACTTTTTTTTCAACGAACCACTTATTCATTAGCTATCAGAAAACGCTGAAATAAGTTCCATACAATGAACAGTTTTTACTCAATTCATGTTTTTATGTGGAAATTTGTCATTTTTTAAAGAAACAAAAGAAATTCGATTATCTCGAAAACTACTAATTTTCGGACAGGGTACCATATGGTCAAATTTATTACAAATTGTCTCTACTTTAACTCCTTTCAGGGAATACATCTAATTACCAGTCACCCTGTATATAGCAGAAACAACAGGGGACCTAGTACACTTCCTTGGGGCACACCAATATTATTTGTATTGGTATTCGAAATGTGCCTGGTAATGTTGCCATAGTTATCTTCATGTGATATTTCTACAATTTGCTTTCTGTTTGTCATGTAAGATTTAAACCAACTTAGAGGAATTCCTCTAATCCCATATCTTTCTAGTTTTTTGAAGACTATATCATGGTCTATGGTATCAAAAGCTTTACTTAAGTCACAGAAAATTGTTGTGTTTAGTAGCTTCCTTTACATGTGGAGGAGTACATTATCACATGCCATTAGTATTGGTATGGGAAAGTATTGCCTAATATTTAATCACCGATATTGGCTTGTACTTTTCCTGAGTTTTGACATTTCATGCAGTCTGCAAATATGCCACATATTACTTTCATGGAGACTGAATATCCAAAATGCATAATTCTCATTACTTTTGCAGCAGCTTTTCAAAGAGAAATGAACCATCCTATTATCTCATTTGAAACTTTGAATACTTTAAAACAGTGCTTTATCCATTGTAGTTTTATAAATATTTTGAACTGCTTTTACCTGTTACAATTTTCACTTTGAGGGAACTCTCAAACATTTGGAGCGCAACCTAGTAGAAATCCCATTTTTTGTTAACATTTTTTATTCCCTTCACTAAATTTCACTTAAATGTAATAAATTAGCAGTGTCTATGTGTATATATTGTAGAAATTGAATAGTCGGCTTAGCCGGGAATGAAATGAGAAAAGAAAGGAGAATTCAGCGATAATAGAACGAACTAAGTGATTACGAGACATTTCCTTCTGTAATATGTGTAAATGTCGTTTATAAAAGCAATTGCAAGAATTTTACGTGTCTTGTGGACAAAGGTTTAAGCGCCTTCGATTCGCTGCTAATAAAAAAAAAATTGAAAAAGAAGTGAGAAAGAGTAAGTAATATATTTGTGTAAAAGTTCATTGAAAAATAGAGTAGGTTTTAATTTCATGGGATATGAGCTATACCATGTTGTATGCTATCAATATTGGAACTATAATATTAAAGGAGAGAGTGGGAACATTTGCCTATTTTATTATATGCTTTATTAACATATTTAGTGCATTGCAGCTTTCAAAGAAGCAGTTCGCGTTACACCTGAGCGTAAATAAAAAAAATTGCTATGGCCAAAAAGACAATTGTTCAAGCAAGTTCTACGCAGTTCATTTGTTCTTTAAATCATTGATCTTGTTCTATCTTAGTTCATTCGTTCTTTATTTCTTTGTACTTTTTCTTCATTTGAGCGTATATGTACCAGCAAATGGGGAAAAAAAAATATTTGCTAGTTAGGATCATAAACACACTAAGTACTTATTAGTCAAATCAGCTAAGTGATATGTTCTGACTATTACTATGCGTTTAATCGCATATTATAAAATAACATTAAAATATCAGTAAAAATAAATTATTAGGCAAGAGATGTATTATAAATGTTCCGACGATTGAGATAGCATTCTATAATCCTGGTCTTGTTAAAAAAAATAAAAATAACCATGTTGTATTAAAAATAAAAATGAGTTCGTTCTAACGAAGAAATGCAGTGCGAGCACGACAAGTGGAAAGAGGGGGGAGGGGAGTCGATGAGCGTGAGAAAATGCTGGATCATGGTATGCTAGCATGTGCAATGTACGCAACGAGGAGCGAGGAGGCTAAAGAGGAGGTTAACGTAGTGGCGTGTTAATGAATGTTAGTGGGGTTATCATGGCACTAGTCGTAGCGGGCTTTGAGTCTAGAAATAGTAATAGTGTCAGTCTTTTGTTTACTCCTGCCGTCGATGAAAGTTACTTCGTAGGAATTCTCATTAACTTTGCGAAGAATAGTTCCTTTATACTTATAAGAGGACGCAAAAGCTTTTGACACGCCTGGAGTTGGAGTGGCATCTAGAATCCATACATGTTGTCCTGGTGAGTACTGCATTTTCCTAGAAGTGCGGTCTACGTACTTTTTCTGCTGTTCGTAACGCTTATGCAGGTTGTCATGTGCTGTCTTACGTATGGAAGTCAGGAGTTCAAGTCTCTGTGCGTTCGTCTGGGAAACATTGTCGGGGTTCGAAGGAAGGACTGCGTCAGCTAAGATCCTTGGGTTGTAGCCAAACAAAGTAAAATACGGGCTCTGGAGGGATCCAGAATGGATTGTAACGTTGTGGCTGAACGCTGCGCTAGCTAAATAGTCACACCATGAATCCTTCTTTTCTAACAACATGGTGGAGGTGCTTCAGGCCCTTTTTTGCAATTAAGTACCCTCCTGTACGAATTGCTTTACATTAAACTAGTCTCCCTCCCCCCCTCCCTCTCACTTTGGGAGCATTTTTAAAGTAAACTTTTAGTAATTCCAACTCATACTCCCACAGTACGCTTAAGATGCGTCAGACCCAGTGACAATTTTGTGTATTACCCTATGGAAAACAACCCCTCTTTTTCTTTTATGCCGAGCCCCCCCCCCCTTTTCAACAAAAATCTAGTTCTTCTGCATAACATGTATTCAAGCATCATTCACACAGGAATGAGAACACTTGCTTATACTTATTTGACCAGCGATATATTAATGACATAAATAACTGTATACCCATACTTTCATTTGTTCTTTGGTCAGCACGACGAACCTTCGTTTATGAATACGTCACAGATAGCGTTGCACGAACACCTAGATTCCTCCCTCGACCAAATCATAGAGTTAGCAACTGCAATCACGGCAAATCCAATAAATTCACGACCTTTATCCCCAATTCCCTCCCCTCCACTAACACGGTTAAGGTCTGCTAATAGAAATTACCCTCAATTTGTCCTTGGACTAGCAACACCCAACAAAAACCAACCCCAACCCTTAGCAAGTACCCCAGCTCCCGTTTCAACTTCCTCTAACACTGTTAATAGTTCTGGTAACGTAGCTGTACAAATTTCCACCACTAACATGGCCACCCCAATCCCCACTGCATTATACCCGGCACCATTTAGCGGAAATGACCCTAAGCACATTGACTCATTTTTCCTCAAGTTCCAAAATGTAGCACACGCCGCAGGATGGTCGGAAGCTAAGCGTAAAGAGATGTTACCTTTATTTTTGACTGACACCGCTTTAACTTATTTTCATGACATACAGAAACGACCCAATTTTGTAGACTTGACATACACCCATATCAAAGACGAGCTAAGTACGCTATTTAAGGGATCATACCTTTCAGCAGATCCTGTACAGATAATTCTCCAAAAGAAACAGATGATTAGTGAACCGATCCATACCTATGTTATTGCTAAGAAGGCATTAGTCCAGCAATACTTCCCGAACGCCACTGAAGAACAAACTCTCTCTTATATCATCACGGGACTGCGAGCCAAGTACATTGGCTGTTTAACCAACAAGCATTTTGCCAGAACAGAAGAATTAATTGCCCACCTACAGAATTTCGAACGCCAGCAGTCATTAATTAATTCCCGTATGTTAGAAGAGAAATTGGAAATTGATCAGGCAATCGCTCAGGCGAGCTTGCCCCAGACATTCACCCCGTCACCACTTCACAGCTGTTCGCATGCACAGGTCTATTCCCCCCTCCCCAGTAATGCACTCAACCCGACTCAGCAGTTTGTACCATACAACCAGTGTCCATCTCCTTTTTTCCCACCATCGACTCATCAAGTCCAAAGTCTACAGTCCAATCCAGCACCCGTAAATAATTCTCACACAGTGTATCAAGGAATGTATCATGTACCGAGCTCTGATAGTGCCCGCTGCGCGGCGACACCAGCCGGAGCCACAGAGAAACACGCTCAAAATGCCGCCTCTGGTGACGAAATAAACAAACTTTCGTCACAAATCTCGACATTAGCTTTGCATTCAACCGAAGAGATGAACGCCAGTTCTCTTTTCAATCTTTGCTCAAATGTACTGGAATTTGCGAAAACGGCTAATCAAAACGCACAGAACAGAGATTTCAACAAGGGGAATAATAAGTCCTCTTCCTACAGAAATAATAATAATCATAGGGCTAATCACAGAGGTAACTTTCGGTCGAACTCACGAGGCCAGTTCAGAGGTAATAGTAACAAGAGGTTTCAACGTCGAGATCAGGCTAATCACGACGATGCAAATACCTCAGCCTGCAGGTTTTGTGGTCGTTATAATCACGAGAGCGACTACTGCTTTTACAAGCCACAACGAGACAGTGATTTAAACTAAAATCGTCTTCGACTTGCAGGAACGAAATCGAAGATAATACCAGATTAGATAAAGTTCCTATAATTGAGAGAAATGGCCTATACTTTATTAATAGTAGCATACAAGGAAAACAGGTAGATTTACTTATTGACGTGGGTTCCCAAATCTCAATTTATCCTTCCCACCTTCTCCCTACTGAAAGAAAAACATACAAGGTACAATCCACAATCCAAGGTGTGTCCGGATCGAAACTGAGTGTGTCTGAAATTGTAGTTCTTCCAATCATAATTGGAAAGCGTAAATATTCGCACCCATTTAGAATAGTAGATTCAACTAACGTCCCTCCGCTTTTAGGAAATGACTTTTTGAGAACGCAAAGGTGCGAAATGTCGCTAAAAGACAATACAATAACTATTTATCATTTAGGACGTACTCCTAATTATAGTATTTTAAGATCAAAGTACAAGACTCACCAACTGTCCCATGACATATTTACCCAAATTGAAAATGTAAATGTGTATGAGGGAAAAGCTACCCTTTCAAACACAGTTCAGTTAAGTCCACGATCCAAGACTTATATCAATTTGAACATTACCACTACGACACCTAATACCCATAAGCCTGTACTTTTTACACCATCTGCTTCCCTTATGAGCCAGCATCCAGTAGTCCTTCCCAATGCTGCAGTAAACCCGCAGTCACCTGTCATTCACATACACAACCCTACGGAAACCACAATCACTTTGGAAAGTGACACAATATTAGGCGAAATATCGACATGTGAAATTTTAACTGACGTTACTTCCGTTTGGGAACATAAAAGTGAAGATGTCGTATTTTCATACTCTTGTAATGAAAATACTACAGTAAAGCAACAACTTAGTGAAAGTCAAAAGAAATTTGACCCCTCCCTCCTCACAGTTAACCCTGATATTCCCCTAGAAGAAAGAGAAAAAATCCTAAAGCTCGCATACACGTATGCAGATATTTTTCTCTGGCCAGGGGATAAATTGACTAAAACTAATGTTTTGGAATATGATATCAAACTGACAGATGACACCCCAGTGTATGCCAAAACCTACCCTATTCCTTTTCATTACCGAAAACCCATGAAACAGGAAGTTCAGAAATTACTAGACCAAGGTGTTATAGAGCGCTGTGAAGGGAGTCCCTATCGACACCCAGTTCTTTCAGTTAAGAAACCCAATGGGACTTACCGTTTTATCTCTGACCTCCGCGACCTAAACAGGATAATAGCTCCGATTTCCTTACAATCCCCAGACATAAAAACCATCATGACAGAGATGGCTGGAAAGAAATATTACTCAATTCTAGATATGTCCAGTGCATTCTTTCAGGTATCATTAACAGAGCGTTCTAAGGACATTACCGCCTTTTCTATTAACAATCTGGGTAGTTTTAGGTATGCTAGGTTATGCCAGGGATTGAAAACATCGCCCGGTGTAATGAACCGCGTAAGCGAACTTGCCCTTAGCGGAATAGACAGTTCAGAACTTTCTGTTTACACTGATGATATTATTATTTACAGTTCAAATCTCCCCCACATGCTTAACATACTGGACAGAGTGTTTCAAAAGTTACGAACAGCATCCCTTAAATTATCACCCTCTAAGTGTAGGCTAGCTTTTACCGAAGTAAAAGTCCTTGGTAACTTGGTATCTCAAAAGGGAGTTAAGATTTCAGAACACATTCTTAAAGCTATTTTGGAATATCCCACCCCTACCACCAAACGCAAGCTTCGTAGTTTTCTAGGACTTGTAAATTTCATTCGACGATTTGTGCAAGGTTTTGCAGGACCAACAGAATGTTTATTTAAGCTTCTTAAAAAGAATGTTAAGTTTCAATGGACTGATGAACACCAGAAGAGCTTCGAAACACTGAAAGAAATGATTACGTCCGCCCCTATCCTCCGCCCTTATGACCCTAAACGCCCCTCATATGTATACATTGATGCGAGCGGAATTGGCATTGGAGGAGCCTTGTTACAGCCTGATGAAGAAGGAAATTTACATCCATGTGCCTATTGTTCACGAGCCTTAACAGACACAGAGAAAAGAGCTGACACATTTTCACTCGAAATTGCAGGTGCATATTATGTATTGAAAACTTTCAAATTTTTTCTTATGAATCAACATTTTGTGGTTCTCACAGACAACAAGGCCTTATCCTATCTTCGTTCAACTAAACACCATAGTTCTATTCTAGGAAGAAGAGCCCTTTATTTTCAGAATTTTGATTTCGAAATAAGGCATGTCAGCGCTAGTAAAAATGAACTTGCGGATGCACTCTCCCGTGCAAGTTTACCGCTTGACAAGACTAATCATGACAAGAAAGATGATGATGATGATGATGACTTATTTTTTCATCAAGTATTTCATGCACAAGCAGCAGATTTTGATATTAGTTCAGAACAACGTAAAGACCCCTATTTTAGAGACATTATTGACTTATTAGAAAACAAAGATAAAGCTAGTGACCCTAAACTAGAAAAGCTTTCGTATTCTTATGTACTCAAAAATGGAGTCTTATACAGGACTAATAAAATCAAAACTGGTAATAGGGATAGACTTTGCATTCCCCATGCATTAAGAAATCAAGTTTTCGACCTTATTCATGCACACAAAATGAATGGAAGTCACCAAGGTGCTCAAAAGACATATAATTTAATGCTTATGCGCTACTTTTTCCCTAATATGAAGAAATTTGTGTACGATAAGGTTAGACATTGCATCCCTTGTCAGATTTCAAAGAAACCACAAGGTTCTAAACCGCATACGCTGCAAACATTTCAACCAGCCCAAATCCCTTTCCAACGAATTCATATTGACGTATGTGGTCCTTTAGTCTCTTCAAAAACGCACAAATACAAATATTTCCTATCGGTAGTTGATAGTTGTACAAGGTACGTAATAACAGCTCCTTTGGCTAATCACGATGCACAAAACATAGCAACAGCCCTAGTTGAGAAAGTCTTTTTAGTTCATGGCATCCCGGAAACGATCTATTTAGATCGTTCAACACCCAATTCAAGTTTACTCTTACGAGAGTTAGCTAATATTACAGGCGTGCAACTAAAATATGTAGATACTTGTGCCCATTTCACGAATGGATTAGTTGAAAGTTCATTTAGTTACTTGAAGAAAGTTATGAGAGTTTTTGTATTAGAGAAGAAGGCTTCGTGGTGTGACTATTTAGCTAGCGCAGCGTTCAGCCACAACGTTACAATCCATTCTGGATCCCTCCAGAGCCCGTATTTTACTTTGTTTGGCTACAACCCAAGGATCTTAGCTGACGCAGTCCTTCCTTCGAACCCCGACAATGTTTCCCAGACGAACGCACAGAGACTTGAACTCCTGACCTCCATACGTAAGACAGCACATGACAACCTGCATAAGCGTTACGAACAGCAGAAAAAGTACGCAGACAGCACTTCTAGGAAAATGCAGTACTCACCAGGACAACATGTATGGATTCTAGATGCCACTCCAACTCCAGGCGTGTCAAAAGCTTTTGCGTCCTCTTATAAGTACAAAGGAACTATTCTTCGCAAAGTTAATGAGAATTCCTACGAAGTAACTTTCATCGACGGCAGGAGTAAACAAAAGACTGACACTATTACTATTTCTAGACTCAAAGCCCGCTACGACTAGTGCCATAAAAACCCCACTAACATTCATTAATAATTCACTCCGTTATTACTCTCTTTAGCCTTATCGCTCCGTACATTGCACATGCTAGCATCCCATGATCCAGCATTTTCTCACTCTCATCGACTCCCCTCCCCCCTCTTTCCACTTCCAGTGCTCGCACTGCATTTCTTCGTTAGAACGAACTCATTTTTATTTTTAATACAACATGGTTATTTTTATTTTTAACAAGATCAGGATTACAGAATGCTATCTCAATCGTCGGAACATTTATAATACATCTCTTGCCTAATAATTATTTTTTTTACAGATATTTTAATGTTATTTTATAATATGCGATTAAACGCATAGTAATAGTCAGAACATATCACTTAGCTGATTTGACTAATAAGTACTTAGTGTGTTTATGATCCTAACTAGCAAATATTTTTTTTTTCCCCATTTGCTGGTACAGTGTCTCTCAAAAGTTTTAGGACAACGACATTTTAAACTAGGCAACCCAATTTACACAAGGCATTGGTGGGTTGCATGTAGAGTTAGGCTCAATTTCAGGGTTGCCACATGCACATTAGATATTTATAAAATACGCGAAAGAAAGATATCCAAATATTATTGCATAAAAGTAGAAAAAAATCAGTATTACATTTGTTGCAATACTCTCAGAAAGAAACAAGGTCGATTTTCTAGTATTTCATTGTTGATGAGTCTACAAATAGGAAAAGTGGAGAGAGGAAACGAAAGGGAACAAAGGAGAGGAGAAAAGAGAAAGCAAAAGGAGAAGAGGAAAAGTAAAGAAGGGAAGAAAATAGAGGACAGAGGAAGTGGATAGGAGAAGTAATGAGGAGAAAGGAAAAAGATGCGCGGAGAGATGAGGAAAATGGAGCAAAGAGGAGAGAAGAGAGGAAGGAAAGCGAGGTGATAGAAGAGGAGGAAAGGAGTTTGGAGAGGAGAGGAGGAGGAGAGGAGAGGAGAGTGGAGAGTAGAGTAAAGGAGAGAAAGAGAGAAGAACGAAAAGATGCGGAGAACAGTGCCGTGGAGTCGGAAATATAAAACAGGAGAGTAGATAAGAGGAGTGGAATGGAGACAAGAGGCGAGAAAAGTAGGGAAGGCGGTATGAGATAAAAATAGAGGAGAAGGACGGGAGAGAAGAAGGAGAAGGAGAAGTTAAGAACAGAAGGGACTGGAGACGAGAGGAGAGAAGGGGTAGTTGTAGAAAATACGTCTCGTTGTCAAGAACTGATGCATTGATAAAATTATCGACATGAAACATTCATTAACATTTTATAATGTATTGGAGAATGTATTAGACCGGTGCGAAATTCCTTTTGGCCGAGTTCAGAGCAAGATAAAATCTTCCACGTAACATCTTTGATTTTACCTGCGATTATACCACTAAAAACATGAATGTAATTTTCATATGTATAAGAATTAACCAATTTTTGTCCTCTTCTCGGTTCGTTGAAATTGAGATTTTTTTATTCAACACTTCCCCTCCCCCCCATCGTCAATTCCAAACTGAATCATTCCGTTTCATACGGCGTGGACAATGAACGCATTGGGATGTGTCTAAAACATACGAAAAGTTTCTGCCAGCGGAGGGGTTTGAACCTACGACCATCAGCTTATCAATCCTTAACGGTAACCACAACCCCACAAGCTTTCGCTCCTGAGCACAGTTAGAAGGAGCTGACCAATGTGAAATGTAGATCCAACCCCCCCCCCCTCCTACTTGTCATGTGAAAAGAATACTTGTTTGTAACAAAGAAAAGAAGGTAATAGGACTGGGTGAAAACATTTAATGGAGAATTGCACATGATGGAAACTTTTCAGTCGATATTTGGGAAGGTATCATTGCATTGAACTCGAGTGGAAAAAAGGGTAATATTAGTGTGTCCTGAATTGCCACAAATATAAATGGTTATTTCATTAATATTTGTCAATGTCTTTGAAGCAGAACACAATTATCGTTAGAGTATCATAATTCAAGATCTGATAAATATCCCTTTGAACATGTGTCAATTCATTTATTTGTTTATATATTTTTAGCAAATTCCAGATGTAGAACAATGTAACCACTTACACTACTACTACAAATAATGTCACCTTGCTCTTCTTTAATAGAAGGAGAATTAACTAAAAGAGAACACCTCGTAAGGAGGATCGAACCTGGGACCGCTAGCAGCCCATATCATTTCATTCAATTCTCAATTTCAGGACTTTTCAGGACAGTCTATCACAAACATCCATGCCCGAGCCGGGATTCGAATCCGGGACCCGCAGCGTTGTAGCGCGATATGCTAGCCAATCCACCACGGGGACCGACACCACTACACCATGCCCTTACCTTCCGTTGAATCAACAGTGTTTAAGTATTCTGTTCCTCCAATATTGTAAATGTCCTTGGATATACATGTAGTTAAATTTTACTTTAATTATGAATTGTTTCTTGTAGTATACCAGCTATCTTCGAAAATATATTTTGGAAGTGATGAAGAAAAACAAGAATATTGGTAGTTGTGAAAATGCTAGTTACTTCTTCTAACTTATTATGTTGATTAGACATTATTAATGAAAAATATCTTCAGTCTTGAACATTGCAGGGCGATGTTCTCTTCTTGTGATACTGCAACATACGAAATGCTTGTTTTCTGACGCAAGTCTCGTGTCCAGAACAGTCTTATGAAATGTATTATGCTGTTACGTATGGTAACACGAAATAATTACAGCGTTTTCAAAAACGTTTGCTAATTGCCAAATGTGCGAAACGTTATACGTAAACACGCGGAAAATTGTATTCATAAAATCACATCACATTTAACAGTGTTAGTCAATAGAGAGTCGTGGAACAGTGTGTGCTAAGGTGTTGGATTAAATCCTTCTTATTTTACTATTTCGAAGAACAACAATTTTTAAGGTAGAACAACAGTCGTTCCGTTCCGCTCTTTATTTCTTATAAATTCTTACACGTTCCTTTAATTGATTTAAAGAATAAATAAAACTATTGCTTGTTTTTCTGTCATTGGCCTAGACAGTGGAATTATGCGTGAAAAGTTCCTGAAAGCTCAGATTGGTTAAACCGTTTATTAACAATCGTGAACTTTTCGTTTAATAGATAATATTTGGATTTATACGACGGGAGAACATTCGTCGAATTTCCTTTCTTGCTCTTTTGATAGAATATATACTTCTACAGTAGCAATCGCGTTCGGGAAAGGTTAAAAAATGACTTGGTATTCAAAGGTAGATAAGCTTGGTAGCCTAGCTTGTTCGCGTTCATGAGTCACGCTTCACAAGGCCGCTTCTTATCGCAAGACATTGTGCGTCGAAGCACAGCGTCTACCCCAGCAAATTACAGTGACCAGAGTCGAATTTTAAAGAAAATCTGAAGAATAATAGATTTCATCAGAGGCGGCTAGGTGGGCACTAGCTCAACATGCAATAAGTAATGATTCCTGGCAAACAAAAATGCTTATTGAATGAGTATTCGGATAGTAATATGTGCTTTATCGTGTAACATGTAAGATACTTATCGGGATTACCGCGTAGTATGGCAACCGATCCATGAAAAACAAAATAAAATTGAATGGTTGGTTTAATATAGATAAATATTTTTTTTATTCATTTTTCCTCATTCCCTTGTTTTTCTTATTTTAATAATAACAATAACGCATGGCTCAACAGCTCTCGAAGGTCCTTGGCCTATCTCCCGACTGCCAGTATCCCTCCCACAATCCTTCCTAGTGATCTTCAACCAAATGGGGTGACGTGGATCAGCATGTCGAACCCTCAACCATTATGGTGGTTATTCACCTGATGTTTACATTTTCGTTCCTGTTCGGCACGGTCGGGACTTCTGGTTTTGAAAGAGTAACATGGATTATAAAGATGTAAGGGTAATATCTTGCAGAAAAGACGACAATCATTGCGTGGCTGTTGGTTGCAATATGAGGTCCAGAACGAATATTTTTTCTCAAGTATCTGTGAATCTTTTTTCGACAGACCAGATACGAAAACTCAGTGAATTCAGGCAGTAATGCAAAAAGACTGAGAACCACGACATGAGAAAGTAGGCCCTAGACACGTCACTTCATCGTCGTTAAATAAACCCAATTAAATATTTAAGTGTTTTTAAATTATAATTTTCTAACGCACATATGTTGGCATAACAAATTTAAAAGATGTAAATTTTTACAACCATGCATGTTATTATCTGTGGAAGAAAGAACAATTAAGAGAGCTGTGTTCTAGTAGATACACAATGTCGAAAAATTATCCATTCTGATATAATAAGAGTACATTTCAGTTGTTTTTTTTTTGTTTTAAGTACACTTTATGCACAGTAAGGCTATTCGGGACTCAATCTAGAGTTTAAGCCACATTGTGCCTCCACCAGATATCGAATCCTGGGACACCTTGATTACACGGCAGCAACGTTACAGTTACGCCATCGGGAGGCTACGAAGTATTTGAATGGTTATAAATAATGTAAGCTTTATTTCAACCTGCCGAATTCTCCAACTTCCTGCATATTCGTATCATGTGTGGAATTGCCTGTTTTTTTTTCGTTTTCGTGGAATTAAAAATCAACTGGCATAGCTATATATGTTAATGATTAATTAGAATTATAATTATAAAGAATGAGAAGTGGCCAAACATAAATTAGAACCAACTTAAAATACACGTTTATGTAAAAATTGATCTGTGGTTTTATTAACGAGAAATAAAATGTGCACTTTATAACTATTAGGCTAAGTAGAATATCTTTCTTTTTCATCGGTGTATTTAATCTTCCTTTTACTTTTAAGAATTTATTATTATTTATTTCTTTTTTAATATAAAAAATCTGTGGCTTAATATATAAGCGAATGAACTTTCTTGTTTAATGTATATACCAACGAAACCATTGGGTTCGATACCCGGTGGAGGCACATAGTGGTTCCGATTCCACTTTAAACTGTAGATCCAGTCCCGATTAGCCTTACTGTGTACAAAGTGAACTTAAAACATCAACTCAAAACCCAAAAAAAACAAAAAAAAACGAAACCATTGATAGAGGATCAACATTGTATCAGTAAAGATTTATATTGTTCCATAAATCTTCATCCAATGGCTCCGGGAACCTTTAATACTCTGTCACTTAAAAATTTCAAGTGATCCATTTTGTATCCGCTCCTTTTTAAGAAAGTATGCTCGAAGACAATCTGTATTCCACTAGCTTATATTGGAAACTTGGTCAAACCGGAAGTTCTTTTATCGCCTTCGATAATCGAATTATCTGATCGACTATTTCAATTTACCCAGGAACATTTCCCATAGGAGATTTACGAGACCGGGTTACGCTACTCACTCGTAGCTCTCCAATTTCCTCACGATGGTGGGTTGACACCGGCCCTATACACAGGCCGAGAACCCAGAGACTGAACCCAGGCGGACTCGAACACATGCCGTCCCGCAGTCGGAGTCCAAAGCACACCGCCTTAGACCGCACAATCACGGAGGAGGACTTTTCTTATTTTACTTTTGGCTAATCGCGAGGATGAGGATGAATAATGAATAGAAAAATAAAAAGGTCACGCACAAAGAACAGGACGGGTCTTCAACCTCTTAGGTGACGAGTTCAAGCCCTAAATATGAGGATTTCAACCATAGACCTCAATTTTTTAAAAAAAATATAAACAGAATTACTATTTACACTAAACTTCTTATCAAGGCCAAAATAGTTTGTAACTGGGAAACTATCCCTGAATACAAATTGACATTTTTTTTCTTCATGTGAGTAAGAATTAAATGTGTGGCACACAGATACTTCTTGCGAAAACAATTAACTGTGCCCTGTCCCAGCATCTCTGGAGCAAAGCCGCGCATAGCGGAAGAGAAGGGGAAATAGGGGAAGGGGTGGAGCGAGTGGACAGAGCGAGGCAGTACACGCTGCTGGAAAGGCTGCTAACTGCAGTGGATCTCCTCCCTCCAAGCAATTCCGTTCCTCTCATGTGTTCATCGCTGCTCAGATACTTGTTTTGTTCACCTGCACCAGAGATAAGTGGGACAGAGTGTAGTTCGCATACATGTAGCAAGTAAGGCAATTTATCTCAGAATCAAAATTCCACAGAGTTTTCAAACGTTTGTTTCAGCAATGATGACTGGACACGGATCACACATAATCCCTTGCCAAAATCTATTGGTCTAAAATCATTTGAAAACTTGAATGTATCTCTTTACACATACCAAGTTATAAGGAACTATTTCGTAGATGTTCATGTAACCGTTATAAAAAATATATTCACAACCTTAGATATACTAATACGAAGAAATAAATTCAGAGTAAGATTTCAAATGCATGTGTATAAAGTAATTATAGAAGTACAGAGCAATATGAGAGTATTGAACTTTTTTCTCTTTTTTTCAGGATAACGTTTACAATATTGAGGCGACATAATAATTAAGGACGTAGTGTATTGGTTAGAGTTCTTGAGAACATTGTAAGCGGTCCGAGGATCGATCCTCCATACGAGGCGATCTTTCTTTTTCTTTTTAAAAATATTTCACCTTCTATTAAACAAGAGCATGGCAACATTATTTGTAATAATAGTATAGTGGCTAGATTGTCCTAAAACTGGAATTTACTAAAAAAAATGAAGAAATAAATGAATTGACAAACGATCAAAGGCATATTTTCACGTATCAGATCTTGAATTATGATACTCTAACGATAATTGTGTTCTGCTTCAAAGACATTGACAAATATTAATGAAACAACCATTTATATTTGTGGCAATTCAGGACACACTAATATTACCCCTTTTTCCACTTGAGTTCAATGCAATGATACCTTCCCAAATATCGACTGAAAAGTTTCCATCATGTGCAATTCTCCATTAAATGTTTTCACCCAGTCCTATTACCTTCTTTTCTTTGTTACAAACAAGTATTCTTTTCACATGACATGTAGGAGGGGGGGGTGGATCTACATTTCACATTGGTCAGCTCCTTCTAACTGTGCTCAGGAGCGAAAGCTTGTGGGGTTGTGGTTACCGTTAAGGATTGATAATCTGATGGTCGTAGGTTCAAACCCCTCCGCTGGCAGAAACTTTTCGTATGTTTTAGACACATCCCAATGCGTTCATTGTCCACGCCGTATGAAACGGAATGATTCAGTTTGGAATTGACGATGGGGGGGGGAGGGGAAGTGTTGAATAAAAAAATCTCAATTTCAACGAACCGAGAAGAGGACAAAAATTGGTTAATTCTTATAAATATGAAAATTACATTCATTTTTTTAGTGGTATAATCGCAGGTAAAATCAAAGATGTTACGTGGAAGATTTTATCTTGCTCTGAACTCGGCCAAAAGGAATTTCGCACCGGTCTAATACATTCTCCAATACATTATAAAATGTTAATGAATGTTTCATGTCGATAATTTTATCAATGCATCAGTTCTTGACAACGAGACGTATTTTCTACAACTACCCCTTCTCTCCTCTCGTCTCCAGTCCCTTCTGTTCTTAACTTCTCCTTCTCCTTCTTCTCTCCCGTCCTTCTCCTCTATTTTTATCTCATACCGCCTTCCCTACTTTTCTCGCCTCTTGTCTCCATTCCACTCCTCTTATCTACTCTCCTGTTTTATATTTCCGACTCCACGGCACTGTTCTCCGCATCTTTTCGTTCTTCTCTCTTTCTCTCCTTTACTCTACTCTCCACTCTCCTCTCCTCTCCTCCTCCTCTCCTCCTCCTCTCCTCTCCAAACTCCTTTCCTCCTCTTCTATCACCTCGCTTTCCTTCCTCTCTTCTCTCCTCTTTGCTCCATTTTCCTTATCTCTCCGCGCATCTTTTTCCTTTCTCCTCATTACTTCTCCTATCCACTTCCTCTGTCCTCTATTTTCTTCCCTTCTTTACTTTTCCTCTTCTCCTTTTGCTTTCTCTTTTCTCCTCTCCTTTGTTCCCTTTCGTTTCCTCTCTCCACTTTTCCTAGTTTTTGTAGACTCATCAACAATGAAATACTAGAAAATCGACCTTGTTTCTTTCTGAGAGTATTGCAACAAATGTAATACTGATTTTTTTCTACTTTTATGCAATAATATTTGGATATCTTTCTTTCGTGTATTTTATAAATACCTAATGTGCATGTGGCAACCCTGAAATTGAGCCTAACACTACATGCAACCCACCAACGCCTTGTGTAAATTGGGTTGCCTAGTTTAAAATGTCGTTGTCCTAAAACTTTTGAGAGACACTGTACATATACGCTCAAATGAAGAAAAAAGTACACAGAAATAAAGAACGAATGAACTAAGATAGAACAAGATCAATGATTTAAAGAACAAATGAACTGCGTAGAACTTGCTTGAACTTTTGGTTTTTTGGCCATAGCAATTTTTTTTATTTACGCTTAGGTGTAACGCGAACTGCTTCTTTGAAAGCTGCAATGCACTAAATATGTTAACAAAGCATATATTAATATAGGCAAATGTTCCCACTCTCTCCTTTAATATTATAGTTCCAATATTGATAGCATACAACATGGTATAGCTCATATCCCATGAAATTACAATCTACTGTATTTTTCAACGAACTCTTACACAAATCTATTACTTACTCTTTTTCACTTCTTTTTCATTTTTTTTTATTAGCAGCGAATCGAAGGCGCTTAAACCTTTGTCCACAATACACGTAAAATTCTTGCAATTGCTTTTATAAAAGACATTTACACATATTACAGAAGGAAATGTCTCGTAATCACTTAGTTCGTTCTATTATCGCTGAATTCTCCTTTCTTTTCTCATTTCATTCCCGGCTAAGCCGACTATTCTAACTTCCCCCCCCCCCCCCCGTTGCGCCCCGGCGAACTTTCCTTACAACATGGAATTATTCCACCTACTCCCCCCCCCCCCCCCCGTTGCCCCGGCGAACTTTTCGTCAGGTAAACCTGTTAATCATAAACAGGCCCCCTTAAAACCACTACATCATATAAGTAATAACGCCCCTTCGCCGTCATTCAAATTAGATATTACCTCCCCTTCCCCCCAAAATAATTCACCAGTTTTAACTGAAAGTCCCTTTTCAATCGATTTTATAACCCGTCATCATTTATTGTAACCCTGCTCCACTACCTTTTGCTTTTTCCTAATTTCTCCCTTTTTGCGCTTGTTTCATTTTCTCATCACCACGGATGCTACCGGACCCATGACGACCACTGGCTTGTACCATCGAGCGACAGACCTAGGCTCATCGCAGAGACCGACGACGATTTTGTGGAATACCAGCACCAACAAGGGCCCGTTCCCGTCTGGACCCCATGGCTGATTTTTCCATCTCCCACGCCGCGACCCAGATGTGGAGCGCTTTACCCAGGACGTTTGTTGACCCAAAGCGCCATCGCAAAGTTGACTTCCAGACTGCCTTCCCATGACGATCTACATCGACAAGGCCCCGCCCACTGAGTGCATTGTGCTCTTGTTTCCTGACGTCATATGATGCATATGTTATTTTTCATCGGCTACAAGTGTTCCGGTGCTCAGCTACTTCAACTACAGTAAGGCACATGCTATTAGTACACACGCATGTTCTTTACAGTGCCAAAGTTTGTGCCCATGGGTACTACCCATATTGGATTAGAGATACGTCTCTTTCTTTTGTGTTTTTTTTTTATCGTCAGCTGCACAGAACGTCCAGCCTATGGCGGCATGCAGTTTACAGAGTTGCCATAGGTAACATACCTCAAGGCTCCGCCCAGCATCGTGTATGTTCCGCCGAGTGTACTTTGAACTCAGCAAACAGTGAATACAACCGCGTGTGGTTCCCGGCATTTCTTCACACTGTGCTGACATGTGTTTTTTTTTTTTTGTTTTTTTTTGTGCTGTCTTCACTCCATCAAAACTAGTTCAGTATAACACTTATGTAATTAATTTTATCCATGCCTCAAGACTTAGTTATTGTGCTCGTCCTTTTTGAGTATATATGAGGCTATGACCTACAATTTAATTTTTTTTTATTCTACGTGTTTTTATATTTTTTTTCTCAACGGTGTTTAGTGCCACGTTATTTTCGATGATATGACTATTCTGGTGATTACAATTTTTTTTTATGGTGATGCGATTCTTCTAGTGATTTACTGTATTGGTTTTCTACGAGTTTGATTTGTTAATAAATCCTAATTTTTAAATATAATCTACTCCGGACGAGGTAGTCGACCATCACAGAGTGGTTCGATTATTTCAACAAGGGGAATGTAGAGATATGGAGACCATTAAACCGAGAAAACCTCGTCATGTTAATATTCACACTTGTTTATTTCCTGAACTTGTCCGACCAGCGAGTGATCCCAAGAATGCGCTAACTTGTAACTTCCGTAAAACAAGGAACTGGAAAGGCAAACGCGTGGATCTAAACAGGATCTACCGCGTTTGAAAGGTTTAACAACCTTTCGACGCCTAGAATGATAAAAGCAAGCTCCTACCCGGAGCTCGCTCTCTTTTGGATTCTGACACTCATCGACGCTACATGGATAACTAGTCCGATTACTTTACAACACGTTACACTGCTAACTACGACGATGGAACACGGAGTTACCGCTGCCTAGCATGCTACAAGGCGCAAGGGATCGCCCGGTTTGGTGAACTGAGGGTCGCTGGATAGAACCTTGGAACTGTCACGATTCGGTCTGCGAGAAGCATCAGGACAAGACATCACACACATCTACCAGGTATGAACAAGCGTGAATAACCTTACACCAACTTTCCATATCTCTACCCTCCTAACGGAGCAGGTTCAGCCATCAAATATTATTAAGCTCTACCTGAATGTTTAAATGAAACTTCCCTGTGACCTCTCAGAGCCCAGGAAAACGGGCTTACAACAATATATATATATTTATTAGATATAGATAAACTCCAATATTTTAAGGAAATTGCAATGTGGCACATTGTTGTCATTCAGATGTAAAATAATTTCTACCTAACAAAGCCATAGTTAATAGTAATAGTAGAGAAGGTATGTTGTTGCAGTAATTCTATGCTGATAAGTCATTGTCACAAAAAAGGAACTTCTTGGAGTCAGCTTTTATGTTTAAAAAAATCAGGACAGTAGCTAAAGAAGAGGACTGTCCCATATATATATATATATATATATATATATATATATATATATATATATATATATATATATGTCTAAAAACATTACAAAGTTCATGACTTACACCTGTTGTAAGGTTATCAGACGTCCCATATTACATATTAGCATAAGTGAGGACAGGCGAAAGCAGTTGGACATCCAAAGGAAAATACATCAACGTAAGGCGCAGGTATTCGTTGATGACCTCAAAGACAAAAAAGCACTTGCAGAAAACGTGAACAACGTTGAAATGTTATGCTTTGACTAACAGCAAAACATGCCCCTACCCAATGTGACATCCAGTGATGCTTTTTATAAAAGGCATTGTTGGTTTTATAACTTTGCGATTTCATCAGCAAAATTAGGGAAACACTATTTTTATGTATACGATGAGTCTGTAGGGAAGAAACCACCAAACCAGCCAATCAGTGTTTTACACCATTTCATAAACTGTGTATTGAGTGCAGAGGTAAAAGTGCTGTATTTATTCTCGGACAACTGTGTGTTGCAAAATAAAAATCACGAACTGACGAAATACCTTTTTTTATCTTGTGACAAGTGAACCTCTGGACAAAATCGTTCACAAGTTCCCTGAACCGGGTCATGGCTTTATGCCCTGTGACCGTGCCTTCGGAAATATTGAACAGCGAATGAGGAAGGTCGAAAGAGTTTTTCTTCTAAGTGAATATGCTCGCATTATTGGTAAAATCAGCAAAAAGTTTTCTGTAACAGCAGTGAACCAAGAAATGATCTACAACTTCGTTCACTTGTTGAAAGGTTTCTTTCTTATGACTCCGTACATCGTTACAAATTGCAGTAAGAGAGAAAAATTTTGCATTACAAAATATAGAGTTTTTACATATGAAAAGTCTCTGATCGCCATAGGAAGCATTGTCTGTACTGAGAGTATAGGACTGCCTTCCCCCCATGCAGTGAGAATATTTAATGCCCAGAAAAATATCCCCTTGGCATTGGATGACCTACACCAAGCCTACAACCACTGCTTACCACTCAATGCTGCCAAATATAAAGATGTATTTGCACGCAAATATGTTGCTCAAAATGAGATGTGGTTCTACAACAGGCTGAGATCTGACAATGCACCAGATGAGTCAGATATTACAGAAGGGGAATTGGATGACTGAAAAGAGTTATTTTCTGCTCTGACTTCATTATACCTATTTACAACTGTATTCTTATCTATTTCCAATACAACATTGCACACGTTATCACTTGTTTGCACCAATCTTTTCCCTAGAAATTAGCAGATCATCCGTTTTGTGGCAACCAAAAGGTAGGTCCACCAACAAAACATGTGCCAGGTCATCTAGAACATATGTTTTGGGTGAAGACCTACAGAATGTATTGAAACAACTTTTGTTCAAATAACTTTCCATTTCAGATTTCTAAAAGTTTTTTTTCACTTTGCCAATAATTTATCAAATTGGAGGTACCTCCTTTTTGCAGCAAACACTTCAATTTTCATGTTTAACATTTTGTGATAATATTATATACGAAAAAGTAATTTAAAGTTTTTGATTGTCTTACCATTTACTTGATATTGTCCCACTTTTCCACCCCATTTCTTAGTGATGCACCTTTTTGTTTTTGGTGCCCAGTGAAAGTACTGACGACAAATTAAATATTCTTGTAAGTTTGCAAAGAAATAGATATAAAAATGTTCCTGCTCGCTTCGCTCATAATTCTCCGTTTTTGACGTCCAAGATGATTTTGAAGGATTATACTACAGGTGCATTACGATTTGATTTCATTTTTGTTTTTTACCGTAGCTTTTCTTCCACTTTTGGCTAATCGCGAGAATGAGAATGAATGGTGATATGATGAAATTGATGAAGGGACACTTTACAAAGAACACCATGCCCTAGCCAAGGGATTCAAAACCGAGACCCTGCCGTAGTAGTGTGCTGTGCTAACCAGTCTGCCACGAAGGTGGGCTGCTGCATTACGATTGATAACATCAGTTTTAAAAATATAATTCTTATAGTGGAGTCGCCGTACTAACCTGTGTGCAATCACAGTGCATCAGAGCCTCCCCAATGGCGCAGTGGTAGCGTCATTGCCTTGTAATCGAGGGGTCCTGGGTTCGATACCTGGTGGAGACACAAGTGGTTCAGATCCCACTTTAAACTGTAGGTCCAGTCCCGATTAGCCTTACTGTGCATAAAGTGGACTTAAAACACCAACTCAAACCAAACCAAGCAATCACAGTGCAGAACAGTTATTTTAATAAAAATGCTTTTCCCTAATGGCTGCTTTGGGCAGGGGGAATTTTAAAGCTGTCACCTCTTGCCCAAGCGGTGGGCGTAATTGGTTGTTTGACCATGAGTTCCTTCGTAGACAGACGCGGCAACAGAAGGTCATTGCCATAAAGGCTGTCTCCTGGTCAGGCGGTACGCATACTGTAGTGATTGTATACTACTATATGAGGGTTGTTTGAATATTTTAGTAAATTTTCAGGAGATAATGCTGCAGTTCATAAGGTGAATAGATCACTTTCCCAAACAATCCAAAAAGTGTTTCTTCAACAGGAAAACGCGGCGTGTCGTCCCACAAATCGAGCATCGCAATGACAAAATTACACGAATTTTGCTTTGAATGTTTTCCCCATCTAGCCTATTCAGAGGAATTGTCTCGTGCGATTTCTTCCTGCAGGTGCATCATTTTACTAAATATACTACATAGTAACGCATTGTAAATAACCAGATACAACAGAAAAGTAAATGATGTAACTTGTCGCATGAAGTGATACTTGCACTTGAGATACAATCCAGAAAATTTCGACTTTGCAATACACTAAGCATAGAAGGAGAATTTGTTTCAGGAGGCACCGAATTCTATTATCACTGTCTATGGCTATGTGTATGAAACAATAATTGAATCAGTTAAACAAACAAACATGTTTTGGTTAAGACAACTCCAGTATGAATATTTAGTGTGCCCCACTGGCATAGGCAGGATATGGGGAAGGTGATGGTGCTGCAACTCCTGAAATTTTTAGGAAATCAAATTTTTCAAATGAAAGCAGTAAAGAACGTGGGAAAAGGCAAAATGATAAGTGCACACTCCTCTTCAAATGACCTCCGATTACCATTTTTTCTTTGAACAATTTTTAAAATGAAGTTAAAAAATGATATTTACGAATATATATTGTATCCCGTCCTCTCCCAGAATGCAGCTATGTAATATCTAGCTATACAATTCTGGCACCTCCAAAAAAAGAGATCCTGCGTACACACTGGTGTGCCCAGTTAGATTTTTCTGTCTTATCATTAAGTTACGGGCTTTTTAGCATTTATTCCCCATCCAAAAACACTGTTTTTACATAATTAGTTTTCTGACATTTCAAATTATCTAACTAATCAACTTCTACCCTGAAGATGAGAGTGACGTTAGCTCTCGAAAGCTTGGAATCATTTCCACAACTCACCTGGTCGTTAGCTCAAGAGAATCGTATCATCATTCGTCACCAGGAATGCTTCAAGTTTTACTTTAATTAATGTGCTAGCTTTCTGCATGTCGAAAGTTTACATTTTAAGATAAAACTGCTAACCACTTGGCAAGCTATTGCATTTAAATGAGACTCAGTTACCATGTATTTATCAAAATTATTTGGGGGATTATGATGCACGAATTTGGGGGGATTGTATCCAGTGTTTTGGGGGGGATGGGCACCCCTGGACATACATACATTCACGTATGCATGTGTGTGTGTGCACTGTATACTATACAGTATAGGCCTACATGGTGTATAAATAATTTGTTAATTTATAAAAGTTTGATAGAAAAAAATCTTACATAAGAAAACAGTTTTTCGTATTGACGTTTCAGGAGAACACATGATCCCTTCATCAGACATTTATTTTCATTTTGACTGATGAAGGGAGTGTGTATTCTCCTGAAACGTCACAACAAAAAACTTTTTTCTTATGCTTGTAATAACCGTAAACTACAGGAAAATAATTCTACAATGCAAGCAATGCGTACATACAAGAAAAACCAAAAATCTTACGTTTGGCCCCCCCAAAAATGATCAACCTAGCTATGTCCCTGGCATGAGGACATTTGATATAAGTCGTTTGTGATGAGAAAAAGGCATTTCATGTCAGCACACACACAAAAATAGTGACCGCTCTGAGCAAAATGATCAATGAACAATGCGAAACATTCAAATGGTCCTGGCCTCCTCTGTTATTTTCTGATATGAAAAAAATTCGACCAGGATCAAAAGGTGAACAGAAGAGATGACAGATGGTTGGTTATATGTGGGTCCTTCTGATGTCCCCATGTTATGCACACCACGTTTACCGCAAATGTGATGGTTTAAAGGGTGGTGATCAGTAGCGTACGCAGGATTTCATCAAGGGGGGTGTTATATCGAAAACTTTCTACAAATTCACATTACCATTGTTTTATTATACTTTAATTAATTAATAATAATAATTAATTAATTAATAATTCTTATAATTAATTAATTAGTTTAATTACTACTAATGCAGCTGCTATTTATGAAAGAAATAGAACAAAATTACAATTCTTTTGTTTCAAAATAATTGTCTAGTCAACGGTTATTTGTATATGATAAGTGAGACATTTTAAGTGTGAAGAGAATCCATAAAAACAAGCAAATATATTAAATTTATTGAAATAATCGAAATATGAAACTCATTCAAGGAGCCGCGCTGGTCTAGTCTGACAACTTCGTGGGATATCCGGGTTCGATTCCCGGAATTGGTTGGAATTTATCCAGCCTTGTCTCCGCACCCAGCCTATGTGTATCTGAGAGCAACCTTGGGGGATGAAGGCTGCTGGAGCATGGTGCTGATCACATCACCTGCAAAATAGTTCGAGATCAAGAATCTTTGGGGCCCACCACACCACTATGTGTGACTTCATGGCACGGTGCTATATACACGGGGGAATTTACATTACCTTTACCTATGGAACTCACCCAGGGTGATGATGAAGCGCGAGAATACATGTTGCTAAATTCCACTGAGTCTATGTTTTCGTTGTAAAGTAAGTTTATAGACATTCCAACACATTTATCCCTTCTAGGTGATTCACAAAAGACTTCTTCGACATTATTTAATGATGTGGATGTAGACTCAGCATCACTTGAGAGTTCACAAGGGGATGTGAAATCAGTACCGGGAAGAACGTTTGCAATAAGGACGAAGCAAGGAATTTTCACAATTCTCGCAAGAGTCACTGCGCGACTTTTTGCAAAAAGAAAATTGCAAAATTGAAATTTGCGGCAGCTTAGATTGTGTTTGGAATGTTGTGTTTTTCTTCATGCTGCATGGGAATAATAATCCAAATTATTATTATTATTATTATTATTATAATTATTATTATTACTGTCGCAGATCTTTGACTGTGATAAATTAGCCATTTTTTATTTTTTCTACAGCATTTTCCATAATATTTCAAGAGCTCAAGGGGGGGTTTAAACCCGGTAACCCCCCCCCTTGCGTACGCCACTGGTGGTGATTAGTGAAAGACATGTCATCCCACCCCACTTCTTTCTACAGGGTTTTCGGGTGAATGCTGCTGACTTCATTGGTGTGACGGAAACAGTTGTGAAGCCCTGGATAGACAGTGTATGCAATGGAAGGCCTATGTGTTTCAGCAGGACTCTGCACATTCACACAAAGTTGTGAGGGCCCAAGATTGGAGGGCAGCCAATCTGCATGACCACATCACACCAAACATGTGGCCAGCTGACTCCCCAGACATAAATCTCCGAGACTGTTATGTGTGGGGCGTTTTTGAACTGGAGACTAAACAACATTCCCACATTACGACTGATTCCCTAAAAACCACAATTATCTGAGTAACACTGAGTAATAAGAGCCACTTGATTTGTACATGCCAATGCTTCCAGCCTGCTTTGAAGCAGTTGTTGCAGCTGAAGGTGGTTACATTGAATAAACATGTACTCCGAATTGTTATTGCATGTCTGTACTAAGTTTTGTATTGATTTGTTGTTCATCAGATATGAATCTTTTTTGTACTGTCTCCAATGTGTCCTCAAATACCTTATGCACCCTGAATATATGGTTGTGTGTGTGTGTGTACAAACATTACTGAGGACATTGCAAATACCATATGTATTCGTTTTTGACACATACACACAACTGACAAAACATAATGTCTACAGCTAAGATACCACAAAGAGAATTTGGTTTATGTCCACAATAGTGTAATATTAAGGTTATACTTAGAGTAATACAAACAGATAATTCATTACCTACACTTAATAATATTGCTTGCATACATGTGTATGTGTGTGCATCATTTACAATAATGCTATGTAATAATATTAAAGAGATTTCAGAGGTCTGATTCAAATGTTCACGTGATTCAAATGTTACATGGTGAAGATGCACTTATGCATTCAAAAAATTTGTTAAACATACTACAAGTAAAAATATAAAAAATATACATGCAAAGTGGTTAATATATGTTTCGTTAATTTCTATCATTAGCACCAGGACCAGTTGAAAACCTAGCTGTTTACAAGAAAGGTCCTAGAATGTTAGGAGTACGATGGACAAAACCAAAGAAAGTATATGGAGATCTGGAATATTTCAAAATCACTTATCAAAAGGAGAGTGATGGGGATATGTTGACTGTTGAAATGCCTCCACAACCATCTACACTGTGGAACAATATGTATTTTCACACATTATCATCTTTAACCCCCGAAGAAGAGTATTTTGTAACCGTAAGTTCATTTATGCTTCTTTTAAAGGTTAAAGGTAAAATTTTCCCATCCATATAGCACCATGCCATGGAGACACATTCAAGTGATGTCTCGATCTCTGCCAGTTTGGAGGTGATCATTTTGATCAGCACTACGCTCCAGTAACATTTACCCATTACCTATTGATTTGAGGCTGGGTGAGCCCCAGAGCTGCTTTATGTAGGAACAAGGCCGGGAAAAATCTGACCTTAGATCACCCACACAGGGAATTGAACCTGGGTCTACCACATGGCAGTCAGATGCCCTATCAACTAGACCTCCATTGCTAATTGCTGCTGCTTTGCCAGATTGATGTGAGGAGGTTTTGTATGGTATTTAATTGCTTTCACTGTTACTTAAAAGCAAAAGTTAATTTATAAATAACATTACTGATATATTTTAAAACTATTTCTTCATAAAAAGATTAGCGATTGGCATGTCTTGTAAGATTCCAATTTATTAATTTTATCTATCTGCGTATCTCATGTAAAAAAAATTACATGTGAAAAAAGTGTATCCTTTTGATGTCACTGAGGCATGTTACGAGACTGAGTATATGCTACCCTTTCTTCCTGCCATCACAGTTGAAATAGTCAATAAAAACAGAATATGTTTCTGACATTTGGTGTCATGATTAATTGTTATTTTACTACTTCCATAGTTATTTCACTGACTTTTGATTTCTGGATTTTTACATTTTTAATGTTAGTAAAATTCTTTCAAAACAATTAATGTAAGAATAAATAAAACTAAAATCTTTCCATTTTTAATCTTTGAAGGTCTCAGCCAGAAATACCGAAGTTGCTGAAGATGGTGAACAAGTTACTGTTGTTGCTGTGACAAAGGAGGGAGGTAAGTTATTTTGTGGATGAATAAGGATGAGTGTGAATTGATTATTTATATCCAACCAAAAAGTGTTTGAAAACCGGCAATAATAACTTTTTACATGTTCCTTTACATCCTCAACCTTTCATGTCCTATGACTTCCACTGAAGGTTGGACAAGATTTGGGTTGAAACATGATAAAAGGTAAATTGTCGAGCTGTTTATGTCCAGGATCCTGATAAAGGCTCATGATGTGGTGAAATCTTCTTGAAATAAAGGTAAATTACAAAAATGGAGCTCTGTCAGTGTGAAAATGTTTCCATGTGGTGTGAGTTATTCTTTATCTAAGATCTTTGAAGCAAAAGGCTATCAATTGCAAAGTAAATGTAATTTCCTCAACTCCCTCTTTCGTATCTAAATGAAATTAATGTTAAGGGATTACTTCTGGATAATTTCAAACAAAAATGAATTAACCTTATTAGCATGAGAATAAAGCTCTGTTTCGGGCAAAGATTTTTTGTCAAAAAGGATGCAATCCAATGTTTCTTATGAGAATCCAAATACAAAATAATCTTACGACTCATATTTGCCCAATGTTAAACAATTGGATCATACATACATCTGGAATTTTATCTATGGAAAACATGCAGGATATTCCATAATGTTCTTTGGAGTTAGGATATTCTTTCACAAGAATAGTATCAGCACCAGTCAAAACAGAAACTCAAACGGTTTAATTTCATCGTTGCAAATGTTAAATATGTGCACCCAAGTGACACAATATTTCAGTTCATCTCGAAACATGTCCAACATGGGCCTTTTGGTCAAGTTAAACCACACGTCATGTCCAATGAACTGCCCGACCCTGTGGCCGAGTGGTTAGCACATCGCGCTGCGACGCCAAGGGTCCCGGGTTCGAATCCCGGTCGGGTGTGTTTGTTTGTGAATGTCCATTTTCATCCATTTCATCATTTCATCACTCATCCCCATCTTCGCAAATTAGCCAAGAGGCACAAAACGCGAAGTAAAATAAACTAAATCAATCAATCAATCAATGTCCAATGAACTGGTAGATCTGTGTTCAGGTAATGACAGCCTTCAAGGAAGAAGTGGGCAAGACTCCTTCCTGCTGATAAATGAATTGTGAGTCATCACACAATTGGGGCATAAGCCATTGTAACATTTCCAGGTATGTCAATCCTGTTACTGAGCGTTACTGTTACAGAATGCACCCTATATGCGCTCACAAGAGATGACACAGAACACATTCACTTTTGGTGAATCACGTTTACGAACATGTTCCATAAGTCTTCACTTCCCCATATACATGCATTGTGGTTTTTACTTCATTGCTGGTATGGTATGTAGCTTCACCATTAAAAAATATTGTGTCCACAAAAGCTTCATTGGCTGCCATCTTTCCCAAGAGCCCACAACAATAGTCATACAGACTCCTGTACTCATCATTAGACAGCAGCTGCAAGAGATGACGTCACTATGGTTTCTAGCACAAATGTTTACAAAGAACCATCAATGCAGTAGTTTTGACATATCCAGTTTAGTAGCTGCATATGCAATTTATTTCTCTGGGCTACAAAGAAATCCTGTACAAAAGTGAAGAGATCCTCTCAGGCTATCAACCAGGTGATTTTTTGAAAGGATTCCAAGCTTTCGAGAGCTAACATCACTCTCATTTTGAGAGTAGAAGTTGTTACGTTCCAGGAGAACCTACTATGTGTAAGTAGTTACAGGAGTTACACATGGATGGCAGCACTAGACCAAAGATGGAAGAATAAAGTTACTGCTTATCAAACTGTTATAAAAATGTAAAACTAGAGGAAAGTGAGAGTTAGTAATAATCAATAACATAAGAAAGGAAAAAAGAAAGTAATATAATATAATATAATAATATAATAGATATGTACGTGAATGTTACAACTTAAATTAAAGTTCTCATATGTAAATATATAGCAAATTATAAGAAGTTGAAAGGGTGATATAAATTTGTGTCTCCTAATAGGTTTCGATCCGTTAAGGCATTTATGAACCCCTTGTGGAAATTTTTGGCTTACACTAGTGAGTGTACGTTCCAATCACAGCACCACAGCTTTTTGGATCCATGTCTGAGCCGTTAGCACAGAGTTCATACTTGTTGTTGATTGAATGTATAGCTGGTGGCACGTTTCAGCCGATGTTCCAAAGGTTTTGGGAAAGTTAGTTCAGAGGAACCTAGATGCCAAAGATTAGGGTAATCCATAACAATGAAGAGAAGTGAAAGTAAAGTTGCCAGTTTTGCTCATAGACATATTAGGACTTCATTGTGATGCAGAATACGAAAAAGTCTATAGCGTTTTGAGTTAAATGAAGCCAGGAACAATAAGGGCTTGACAATAAGTAGTCCCAAGGATCCTCTTGTATATATTCAACAATTTGAAGTCCAGTCCATCCAATTGAAGGAAGGAAGTCCAGTTTGTCCATACGTCCATCGAGAGAAGTCTGTTCGGAGAAGGAAGGATCAATGAATATGAATAATTAGTCAAGTGAAATGAAATTGAAAATATAGTGAGCCCAATATTGGGCATTATTGAATATTTCCAAGATTATGGACATATAACTATAAAAAGAAAGTGATATATATATATATATATATATTCAGATCCATACATAGAAGAGGATAATGTTGATATAACTCTGTATTGCAAAGGAAATTATAGAATACAATCTGCTTGTTATCTCCATTGGAAGATCTTTACTGTTTTGATTTACAATTCCAAAAAGAAACCCATAATACTTGAGGTATAGTCGTGGTAGCAAAGTGCAGTTCTGAGCATCAACTCGATTTATATGTGTTCAGGGATGGAGTTTGCCAGTGAAGATAAAAACCAGATTGACGCTCAGCACTGCACTTCTACCCTGAAGATGAGAGTGACGTTAGCTCTCGAAAGCTAGGAAACCTTTGCACAATTCACCTGGTGGATAGCCTTAGAAAATCTCTTCACAATTCATCACCCGGAAAGCTTCAAGACTCATTTCTTCAAACACATTTCACATCTTCTTGTGATGTAGTAAAAGGGAGACCAGTTGATTTGGTCCTGCACAAGCAACCTACATCACTAAACTGTTTGTTCCACACACGAATTGAAATGTCACTAGATTGGTCCTTACCAAATTTAAACCAAAATTCATGTTGCATGGTGATTCGGACCACGTTACATGGAATTACAACATGCAAAATGATTTCTTGATAAGTGTAACAGCTATTTTCATAAATATATTAAACTAGCTCCATGTAGCAGCAGGCATTTGAACTACAGCATGTCAGTATGGATAAAAAATACCGAGTCCCTCTTTCGACCTGTTGCTGGGATTTATACTAACCCTGAAGGACATTATGAAGGGCTTGTATAGAGAACTGCTCTTTGTACCTGTTTGTGCTCTTCAATGTACAACCTTGGTGACAATGAAGTTCGACCAGAAAGGAGTACGTGATTAAATGCACAGAGGCATAGGCGGTGGAATGGGTGACCTGCAGAAGTGACGCATGTGTGTAAGAGGAGGCGTGTGAGCAGGGAAGAATCGTGATCCCAGCATGTTGCACCCAAGGTCACGTAAAGAACGAAAACGGGGAACTATACGCGTGACATTGAACTTCGACCAGGCACCAGACCCATACGGAAATTCCAGATAGTGGCGCATTCCACGGAAGCATGACGTCACGGACACGATAAGAGAGTCCGCCGTGTATAAGCGCGTGCTGTGCACCGAGGAACCGCAGTGCATCATCACCATGGCCAGGGGCAAACCTATTGACAACACCGTGAGGAGAAGAGTGGTGGAGTTGCAACGGGATGGACTCAGTGAACGGGAAATAGGGCGCCAACTGAACTTTCCCAAGTCAACCATCTACTGCATCATCAAACACCACCAAAATACGGGTACTACAGAGCCAGGTAAGGCCTCCGGTCGAAAACGCCTGCTGAGCGTGCGTGACCTACGGATATTTAGGCGCTATATCCAGAACAACAATCATGTTTCTGTGGCCGAATTACGACTGTGGACTCGAGAACGCTTTCACATTGAAGTGTCAACCAGAACCATTCGCCGTTACCTAAAGCGATGCGGGTACCGAGTGTACAAGGCAAAACGTAAACCCTTCCTTTCGATGTTGAACAAAGGCAATCAACTACGGTGGGCACGAATGTACTGGGGATGGACATTTCGGCTGTGGAACAGGGTTTTGTGGATGGACGAATCCATTTTCAATGTTGAGTACGGGAAAATACGGAAAACAGTCATTTGTCGGAAGGAGGAACAGAATGAAGCAAAATGTTATGCACGTCGGGTACAGAAACCTGCGTCAGTGATGATATGGGGATGCATGACGGCATCTGGGGTTGGCCCACTACACGTCTGTGAGGGCATTCTGAATGCACACGCCTATACACGCATACTGGAGCGGCATCTTCCCACGGTGCGAAGGCACCTGTTCCACAGGCGGCGTCTCATCTTTCAACGCGACAATGCCAGGCCTCATACAGCGCGGCTGACAAGAGAATGGTTGACTCGCCATCACGTGCGAACTCTGCCATGGCCACCATCGAGTCCAGACCTCTCGCCCATTGAGAATGTGTGGCGTGTTCTTAAGCGACGTGTGTAACAGAGGGGACCCACGACAGTGGCTGCTCTTATCGCTTGCCTGCAGGAGGAATGGCACCGCATCGATGTGGAATACCTTGAACGACTCGTCCGCAGCATGCCCTGACGCATTGCCACAGTTATTTGCCGACGGGGCGGCGTCACACCATGGTAAACAAGATCCCCTCTAACAGTGGTCGAACTTCAATGTCACGTGTAGATGGACGAAAATGTTTTATTTTGTGTGGACACCATACATTGCTGCGTTGCAGCGGAAATTTATGTTTTCCTTTGTTCCATGTAGCCTGCTGAATAAAATATGTTCAGCATATGCATGTGTTCTCCTTCTTTCACAATGCACTCATACATTTGTGACTGGTCGAACTTCATTGTCACTAAGGTTGTACTTAGTTGCAGCAACAATCCAATCTAATTAACTCTAAATTTAGCGTAGTTATACTGTTCACAAAATTTACAAATTGTTTGCCTTTGTCCTATGCCCCCCCCCAAAAAAAAAACCTCACACACCCTCAACAGAAACAGATGCTCGTACTCAAAGTATCTCAAATTGGAGAATATTCATGTAAAGTTGAAGCCAAGTCATTCTGCTATATTCATGTACGTTTTGTTCAATACACCGAACAAATATAGCCTACACAGAGTCTGAAAAATGAGAAAAAGGGTATATAATAAGGCATAAAGAAAACTAACATGTTCAAATATGTATACGTAGCAATATAGATTTTACATAGTTTGTAACTTAAGCAAATATTACCACATATATAATTCACATTGTTCATTAATTTGTTTGCAATATTTAAACATGATTTTATTATCCATTATAACAAGTTCAATTCCACCTATTGTTAATTAAGCATACAAGCATTAATCTTGTAAGCACTTGAGAACTCCTATCCTTTCTTTAGAGGACTTTGTAGGTGTGTATAATAATGTGAAAAAATGTGCATTATTAGTAAGCAATCTTCATTTGATACTATTCATGCTTTTATCCACACTAATATCACTTTCAAGGGGACAGTTTTTCTCTGATCTCCAGAACTATTTTCTCAGATATGAGGGATCATAACCTTATCAAGCCAGATAACACCTCAAAATTAATACTTGGAAAGTGAACCAAAATAATAATAAACAATAAATCCCATGGTGGAACCTTTCATTAGGATCCAGGACTTGCCAGTAGCTTTTCTCTGGGTGACATGTGGTTTGCACATCAAGTCACATTACCACTCTTTACTCGTTCTGAAAAATTTATCTCAGGATGACACCAAAAATAGAAAGCGAGAGATATGGGGGTACACAAAAGCAGAGAATTAGTACAACGTAGGGAAATATAGCACTACATGAAAGGAGATTGAAGACACAGGAAAGAGAGAGGGAGAGGGGATGAGAGGAAAATAGAGAGAAGGGAGAAACCAACACTTGAGCAGAAGAAGAATTACAAAAAAATGTAAAAGGAACAAGACAAGGAGAGAAAAAGGGAATGTAGTAAGTAGTGAGAGTGATAGAGGAAGAAAAATGAGAAAAAATAGGCAGAAAGAGAGAGAGAGAGAGTGAGAGAGAAGGGAATATCCATATGTCTACATATATACTGACATATATTAGTTCTTTATATATTGATGAAAATATAAAATATTGATGCACAGATCGACAAGAAGAGAATAACACTTGGATACTGTCATCAAATTTTTAAGCTATAAGCAAACAATGCGATCAGCTGCTTACATATAATCAGAGTTGCTATGTGTCTGGAAAACCTGGAAAACAGGGAAATGTCAGCGCATTTGGTTTGTCAGGGAAATGTCAGGGAATTTTACAGATTGTCTGGAATTTGCGTGCATTTTGGAGTCTGCAAGATAAATGTTGTTAAATGAACAGGCAGTTCACTTCCACTTCCACTTCTGGATTCAGTTCTTGTGATTCCACTCCCAAAAAAAGATTCAGTTTAGAAACTTGTTTCTTTCATTCTAATGATTCTCAGTCTTGTGCAAAATTATGGTTCCTTCACATTTCTGTAATCAATTTTCACTTTTATAATACTAGATATTAGAAAGAATGTCAAAGTAAAACTTACAGTTCAGATATCTGATTGATAACTAAAGTACATTGACAATATGATCATAATTATTGGAAAGGTTGGTGAAGATGAGATCATCTTCTATTATTTTATACATCTTAGTCTTGTTGGTATTTCCTATATAATTCCTATATGCAACAAACATTTCTCCAGATGCTGTGTACTTATAAATGTAAGGAAAAAGCAGAATTTTCTAAGACACTATAAATTCGCCAGAAAATAAAAAAGTGTAGATATAGATTTATTTCCATCCACTTGATCATAGTACAAATAGCACTATGATATGGGTTAGGTCAATTACATGTATAATTTTGAGTACATAGGAATTAACACATACTTATGCATATTAAAAAGTATAAAAGAGCATAAAATAACATAAATAAAAATATAAGAAAGGTCAAAGGTTATGTCTATTATATCTATTAATGAAAAATATGATCTAAGTACTCCTCTGTGCTATAAAACAAATTCTTCATTAGCGACCTCTTTACTGTTATTTTAAATTTAGTTGCATTATGATTCTTGAATTCCTCTGACAGTTTGTTATAAAGTTTTACACCTTGAATCGTAGACCATTATGTGTTTTGGATGTCCGGACAGTAGAAAGGTGGTGAGAGTGATGTATACAAGTGCTGTATTTGTGTATGTCTAGATTTTTTGAGAAGAGTTCAGAATTTGTATGAATAAAGTAAAATGTTTTTAATATGTATAAACATGGAATAGGTAATATTTGAAATTCATTGAAAATTTGTTTCGTTGGGCTTGAGAGGGACACATTTTTCATAATTTTTGATATCTGTTCTTCCCAAATAAAATTTTTTTTGCATTTTGGGTGAACTGCCCCAGAAAAAGATACCATATGTAAGTACAGGTTGAATCTGTCCAAAATAGACTGTCCTTAAATCATTTAAAGATAAAACATTTCTCAGGATTCTCATCATGTAGCAGAGCTTGCTTAACTTTTGAGTCAAAATAGTAATTTGCATGTCCTATGACAGGTTTGCGTCTATTCATACTCCTAAGAATTGTATTGCATTGATTTCTTTGATGACTTCATTGTTAAGAATTACATTTAATTTTGTTCTTTGTTTTGCTGGACTAAAATTTATTAGAACTGTTTTATCAACATTCAGGGAAAGCTTGTTGTTGTTGGTTGGTTGATTTGGTGTTTTAAGTCCACTTTATGCACAGTAAGGCTAATCGGGACTGGACCTACAGTTTAAAGTGGGATCCAAACCACTTGTACCTCCACCGGGTATCGAACCCGGGACCCCTTGATTACAAGGCGACGACGCAACCACTGCGCCATCGGGGAGGCCACGCTTGTTGTTGTTGTTTAGCCAGGTGTTTAGTTGTGTCGTTGTCAAAACGGAATTCTTTGTAGTTGCTCATGTTCCAGGATTTTAAATAAGAAGTGAACAATTTTTTTTGCTAGACCCCTGACTCCATAATCTAGTAGAATGTCATGCTATACCAAATCAAATTCTTTGTTAAAATCTAAAAAATAATCCATACACATGCATTTTTTTTTGTCTGTCGATTTTAGTATGTTATTTGTAAATTCGAAAATAGCTTCTGATATTGATTTACTTTTTCAGTATCCAAATTGATGTTTGGATAAAATTTTATATTTTTTTTTAAGGAAGTTACTAATCTATTTAGCATAATTTTGTCTATTATGTTAGAGAAAACTGACAAAAGAGAGATTGGCCTATAGTTTGAGCATTCCTCTTTGTTGCCTTTTTTGAATGGTCTCACTTTTGCTACTTCGTACTCATTAGGAAAAATACCTGTTTCTAAAGATGTGTTGCAAATACTTACTAGTGGTTGTAATATACTTAATTATATTTTAGTGATAAATGGAATACAGTTAAGAGCAGAGAAACATTGAAAACCCTTATTCACCTTAATATTTCAAATCTCTGACTACTGTCATGAATATGTGATTGTGTGTGTGTGGGGGGGGGGTGTATGTGTGTGTTTTGTTGTATGCTAGTGAGTATAGGTTAGGTTTTTATTCCCGTATGTATTTTTTCCTTATCCTTTTTTTTTGTATTTTTTTCTTTGTAATTTTTTCTTTGTAATTTTATATTTCTCTTTCATTATTTTAATATTTACCTCTCTATGTAATTGTCTAAATGTTGTTTTCTAATTTTCATATGGTCAAATTTCGATGTAAACATGGTTAAGTGGTAGAAAAGGTACTTTTTCGACTTCTCCCTCAGTTACTGGGGTGAGGAACATAGTATTTCTGTTTTGGGGACTGCTTAAATATGTTCTTAATGTAGGTGTAGAGATTACTTTTATTTACGGCATTGGAAATGTTCACAAAATATGTATTTAAAATTTGTGTTACATCAAGGCGATTGCTTATTTTTTCTCCATCAGACATTATTTCTAATTTTTCATTCAGATTTCTTCTTTTCTTACCAGTTTCATCATTAACAATTTCCCATAGTTTTTTTTTTATAATTTGCGAATTTGCTTAGTTTATCTGCAATGGCTAATTTCTTCGCATTGTTTATTACCTTCCTGAGGATATTTATATATTTTTTGTAGTGTTCCTTAAGTATGGTATTCTTGTTTTTTCTGGATTTCTTTACATAATTTTATTTTTGTTTCACATGATTTTTTTATCCCTTTGGTTATCCAGGAAGTTGAGTTGGTTCGATTAACGGGTTCTTTGTATGTTTTGTACGGAAATGCTACTTCAAAATGGTATTTTGTTGATATGATATGATATGATATGATATGATATGATTTATTTCATTCCTTTGACCATTGTACAGTGGTTGTTTTCCATACATGGTATGGAACATGTCAGCACATTACAGTTAATAATTATTTTTAAATAGGTACAAGTGCGAAGATATTATACATAACATTTGAAAAACATTGATTACATTATAATTGATTCTCCTTGTTCTTGCTGTTAGTTGCAAGGTTTACATTAATTTACATACATATAATAGATAAAATCAATACATACATATACATGTCCTAGGAGTTCATTTAGGATGTTACAATTTGCAATTTATTGTCAGGTACTCTTTAACAGAATAAAAACAATGATCTAATAGGTATTTTTTTACATGCTTTTTATATGAGGTAGCTGATTGTATTATTTTTATGTCACTTGGAAGGTTATTGAAACAGTGAACAGCCATGTATTTAGGTCCTTTCTCAAATAATGTGGTGTTGTGTGATGGTATTGTGAGGTTGCTGCCATTCCTTGTATAATATTTATGTCAGGAGTTGTTACATTTGAAGGAATCTAAGTCAGTTTTTACATACATCAGCAGATGAAGTATATACAAGCATGGTGAGGGTAATATGCCTAATTTCTTAAACAGTCTTCTGCAGGGTGTATTTTTCTTAGCTCCTGCTATTATTCTGACAATTTTCTTTTGCAGCACAAAAATGTTATTACTATTAGTGGAATTTCCCCAGAAGAGTAATTCCATGCGAAATCAACACAGCCTTTGACCTGACCATCTCCGATTTTCATGAAATTTGGGGAATTGAAACTATGCATGGAACTTAGTAACTATGGAAATTTTTAGTTTCGTGCGTCTTGTAATTGTTAAATTATTCAAGGTCAAAGTTAGCATAAATTGCCCTTTTTGAGCCCGCTTAGCTATACTACATCTGCTGTAACTCCACCCCTATTTTGCCTAGGAAGCTCAAATAAAGCTTATTGTACAGGGTATTGAACAAGCTTTCCAGTGATATATAACAAGCCTACCTTTGGATAAAAATATAATTTTGTCACGTGACCTTGACTTTTGACCTTGAATATCTCAAAACACGTCATCACCAAAAATCGTGAAAAAAATATATTTGGTCCCTCATTCCATACTATAAAACATATCAAAAAATCATTCTGGGACTGCAATGGGATCAGAAGATACAAAATAATATGTGTAACTATGTGACTGATAAAAGCTCGATTACATGAACTATGAAGAGTCAAATGTCCCTTAACACCCCCTACAAAATGTGAAGGAGTTATCCTGGGTATAATTGGTCATGAAAGAAATAGGTTAGGTACAGGGAGATCCCTAGCCGTGTGTGTCAAGCGCAAGTCCGGTATATTGTTGACCGCCACATTGAATTCAACGCAAAAATTTCAAAGGAAAGGAGGGTGATGTGATATATCAAATGAGGCTAGAATTTCACGAGAAATGAAGTGACGAACGATTTTACAACGTATCTTACGCCAGCAAAAAGTTATACACATATCTTTCACTTACGATATATGGATATTATAATGTTTCAATGTTCCTGTGAGCACACTCGTTGACGTCTCTCACACTCGCATAGAACATTTGGTAATGTAGCATGTGCAACAACATCGCAAGCAGCAACTATGCTTTCTCTCAGATGGTCAATATCAGGGACTTTTAGTGCATGCACCATTCTGTTCAATGTTTCTGAAGGTAAAAGTCCTCCTAAGATGTTAGATCTGGGGAATGTTCAGGCCTTTTAATAGATCACCGTGTGCCCATCAATCTACCTAGAAAATTACCATGAAGAAATCGCGAAAATGTCTACATAGTGTGGTCACACTCTGTCCTGTTTCAAAACTCTCGAAAAGTGCCATATCCCGTAAGCAAGGGTGAAAAAAGTGTTCACTTAACAAATCCAAGAAGCCCTCACCATTTAAGGTTCCGTTGTTGAATATGGACCAACCATTTCCGTTCGCCATACATTATACCACATAATTAGCTTACCAGCAACAACATTCGACTGAGCAAATCACAGGTATTGCAAATTATTTTTATTAATTTAACGTGAACATAAAAATTTGCCTCGTCACTGAAGAATTTTTCAATCCAAAGGAAGTGTCACGTAATTGTTTGAGATACTTTTCCCAATATTCTTCACTATTCAACTATTTGGTGAATGTAGCTGATTAAAATCATATGCAATGGTGCGTATACTTCTTTCTCTCCCAAGATGTCAGCAAGATCTCGATGAATTCCTAACACGTTAGGAGCATTCCAATGCTTTGCTTTTAACACCTCGAAAAGGAGAAAATGGTTACAAGCATGCAGTAATACATTTTTGCTGGTTAAATATATGTTGGATAAACCTTCGTCACTTCATTTTTCGTGAAATTCTAGCCTCATTTGATATATCACATCACCCTCTTGCCTTTGAAATTTTTGCGTTGAATTCAATATGGCGGTCAACAATATGCCGGATCTACGCTTGACACACACGGCTAGGGATCTCCCTGTGCCTAACCTATTTCTTTCATGACCAATTATACCCAGGATAACTCCTTCACATTTTGTAGGGGGTTTTAAGGGACATTTGACTCTTCATAGTTCATGTAATCGGGCTTTTATCAGTCACATAGTTACACATATTATTTTGTATCTTCTGATCCCATTGCAGTCCCAGAATAATTTTTTGATATGTTTTAGAGTATGGTATGCGGGACCAAATATATTTTTTTCACGATTTTTGGTGATGACATGTTTTGAGATATTCAAGGTCAAAAGTCAAGGTCACGTGACAAAATTATATTTTTATCCAAAGGTAGGCTTGTTATATATCACTGGAAAGCTTGTTCAATTCCCTGTACAATAAGCTTTATTTGAGCTTCCTAGGCGAAATAGGGGCGGAGTTACAGCAGATTTAGTATAGCTAAGCGGGCTCAAAAAAGGCAATTTCTGCAAACTTTGACCTTGAATAATTTAACAATTACAAGACTCACGAGACTAAAAATTATCATAGTTACTAAGTTCTATGCATAGTTTCAACTCCCCAAATTTCATGAAAATCGGAGATGGTCAGTTTAAAAATTGCACATATCTGTGTCGATTTGGCATGGAATGACTCAGAAGTGAATAGGCTTACTTTTGTATTTATTTTTTTTTCCATGAGCACTTCAGTCCAGTCTTCTTTCTTTAAGGAATGTACAAAGTTTCCTACATTTCCTTTGGTGAATTTTCTTTTTTCTATAGTAGTGATTTGTTTTGCATTTGGTTGTTTTATATTATCTGGTATATGGAAACGTATGAAAACTGCTTCATGATCGGACAAGACTAAAGATAAAATATTTCTAAAGTGTTCAAAATAATCTTGATTAATTATTACTTGATCAATACATGATTTACTTGTTTGTGTTATCCTTGTTGGTGAATTTATTGTTGTAATCAAATTATGAGAGGTTAGAATTGTATTTAGTCCATTTTTTTCTGGGCTGTGTTTTAAAAAATCTATGTTTATATCACCCGTCACTATAATGGGTCGTTTTTTATGTACTCGTAATAGAACGGACAACATTGTTTATAGTTTTTCAAAAAATGTGCCTAATGTCCATCTGGTGTTCGGTATAAGCAAACTACTGTTACTTTGTTGTGTTGTAATTTGAAATTCACTACTGTGTGTTCAAAATTGAATTCTTCATTTAAATAATCAGTTTTCGTTGTTTTTAAATGGTATGTTGCTTCTAACTAGTATGGCAGCACCACCTCGTTTGTGGTGTTCATGGCAATATGCATTGGCTAAATTAAAATTTGGAATTTTCTTGGAAGAAACCTATTTTCTTCACAACTAATGTTCAGTGGCACAAATAATATGTGGCACTTTTTTGAGGATCCAAGAATCACATCCAGCACATGGACCTTGTTCCTTGATGACTGAAAAATTTGACTAATTAGCCTAAAATTATTTTTGTTTTCTGAGATAGGAAGTTGTTCATTTTTGTGTATATTGACTGTATGTACATCTACACTGGCATTCAGATTTTGCAAACTGATTACTGTGTCTGCAGAAGCTATTTGAGGACTGTTTGATTTTACCATAAAAAATCAGTGCTTTGATTGCATGAGATGATTTTCTTTCTGTCAGAGCATCTAACCCTGACAGTACACAAATAATTATCATCATGTGTTATATTCGTGGAATCCTTATCATCTACACTTACAGTTGAATCATTCCTTTGAAAATTCCCCATCTTTATATCACTATCAACAATATCTGTATCAACACTTTATTATTATTTTTCACATTGTCCACACCTTTTTTTCCATTATTTCGTGTTCACTTTTACTTTCTTCTGTAATGTTGGGTAGTAGCACTTCACGGGAATGGAGAGGGGTTGAACTGAGATTGATGGAACACTGATACTCATGAATATTCACACATTTATTGTTTATTTGTGATCCAGCATTTACTACTTTCCATTTTAGTGGGATGATTGGCATTATCTGTTCTTCATTTTGATTTATTAAGTCTATGATCATATGACTGTTTACCTTTCTGCATGTTACTTCTCTCTTCATAAACTTTTGTCTTCTCGTTTAATATCTAACAAACTAAAAGTTAAAATATACAAAACAGTAATTTTGCCTGTAGTATTATATGGGTGTGAAACTTGATCATTAGGAAAATATTTGGAGCTAAAAGGGATGAGGAGACAGGTGAGTGGAGAAGGTTACATAATTTAGAACTACATAATTTGTATTCATCTCCAGATATTGTTAGAATAATTAAATCAAGAAGACTTAGGTGGGCAGGCCATGTGGCACGAATGGGAGAGGATAGAGGAGTTTACAGGATTGTTGTTGGGAAACCTGATGGTAAGAGACCTATAGGAAAGCCAAGACGAAGATGGAGGGACAACGTTGAGATAGACCTGAAGGAAATCGGTAGGGATGGAAAAGAGTATATAGATCTTGCTCAATATAGGGACAGATGAAAGGCCTGTGTTGCTGCAGCCATGAACCTTCAGGTTTAGGAAGGCTGGAGAGTTAGTTAGTTAGTTCTTTACCTTTCTTATTGAAATGGAGACCATGTCTTGTATGAAATTGCCTTTCAAATTCATTTACAGGCATCAGTTTCACATTTTTGTAACTCCTGAACTGTCTTGTTCACTTTTGATATTTCGTTATTTACAACTGATTTTTCTATGAGATCATGGCGTTGGGGGATGTTTCCAATTATTACATTAGTACCATCCAGATTTTTCAAAACTTCGTGTAGCACTTTTGACACATCACTACCTTGATTTTTGGCAATATCATTTGAACCAGCTACGATCAGTACACAATCTTTTCCACCTAAATTCTTGCACTCCTGTATTGTTGATTTCGTCACTTGTTTGATTGTGGCACTTGGTTTTACTATAGCACTACAATACACATTGTGGTTGTTCCTCACTACATGAGAGGCTAAGTCCCGTCCATGGCTGTTAGCATAGATCAGGATTTTGTTTGTTACTGATTTAGATTGATTTCATTTTACTTTCCTGTCTTTGTCTTTCGGAGGTTTTTGTACTGCAGTTTCTTCTCTTCTCCCATCAGAATCTAAATTATGTAACACTTCGTATGGATTTTCATGTATTACAGGTTTTCTGTTCTGAGTGGAATTTGGGCTGGAGAATATTGTCTGAACTGCGTTAGGCTACTTTTTCCTTCTTGATTTCACAACTTGAGACCATGTATTTTCTTGTTGGTATTTTACAGTGTCATATTTCTGTTCATTTATTCCCTCAGTTTCCAGAATGTTTGTTTCTCAATAGCAGTTCAAGTTGTAGCTGTCTGTTTTGCATCAACAGCTCCTCACAATTTTCACAGGTGGCCATATTTATTTTCACGACTTTTTATCTCTCTTACAATTTAAGTCCCTCTTTCAATTACAATTTAAAAGCACTACTCCACAATTTATTTATTTTCCTTTTGACACGAACAACAAACAGTTCACGAATCGTTGTCACAGTTCAGTTCAGTTGCTGACCCATTTACAGGAACGAATACATGTGATTTAAGAAACCAAAACAAATCACTAACTACAAGTCTCCAGTTCACCCGTTCACAGAACGATTCATGTGATTTAAGGAACCAAAACAAATCACTGACTCCCAGTCTTACGTTCGTGCCATATTTCTGTGTTTCTTTGCAACTTACTTTTTAAAGTTGGATTAAATCACTTGTGGTCGACATCAGGCATACTTCGGAACACTATGTATTTATCTGATTTTCCGTTCAAAAATGATAAAAATCGGAGGATTATATACTACTTGCAGATTGCAGACACTTTTTTTTATGAACTCTGTTACCTTAGCCTGAAAGCTAAATGCATGTGATTGTAGCACCCAATACATTTGATGCCGATTGTAATTTTACATTTTACTCTTCGAATTTTCACGTGTTCTTGTGTGTGTAGAATGGAATTTTCTGAAAAAAGAAGTTGTGAAAGTGAATATTCATAATATTTAACGGAAAAGCACAAGGTTCCAAAGCTAAAATGATGATAAACATGTCTGGAAAAATTTCATTTTTGGACTGGAAAACCTGGAAATGTCAAGGAATTTCATAATCAATAAATTGTAGCAACCTTGATAATCTCGCCCTGTGTTGCCGAAATCAGCAACATTCTTTAATACATTGTCTTCAGCTTCTTTCAGTGCCAAGTTTTTGTATTATCACAAGGATAAAAACCACACACAGAAAAAGCAGTGACATTGTTGAACATTGTTGAACTTTTTAACAATGAAGAAAGATAGAGAAGTTATACACTATTGCCGCAGGCAAAGGGGAAGCAAACTGAAGAAAACAAATTGCTACCAATTTTACTTTTTGAGTTTACAAGGGTTTCTATGATCTTGGAAGATCTGTATGTCAGGAATCAATTCATGAATTAGAATTTGCAATAAAGGTATCCAAATATCAATTAGGTTTTGTCTATTACATAAGTTTTATTTTTATTTTCTAGTTTACTGACTTGAACCCAGCTTCAACCTACTCCATTAGTGTGTCACCAAAACAGTTATGATGGGTCAAGCAGTGCAACTTAGTGTATCCACACACCCTCCTACACCAACATTAGAGAAACCTTCTGGGATAAGGACAAATTGGAAATTCAAACACAATGTTTGAGGTTACATTGAGTCCACTTGAATCATTGAAGGAGCTTGCAAGGTGAGTATGCAAATGTATAAGAATGAATTCAGAATAGATTAAACATAATTTTACTTATATCCATAAAGTAACTGCCTTGTAAAAATATTTCAGAGCAACTAAAAATTATTAGTTGATCAAAAGAGATCAAATTATTATTTGAAATTCCTGTTTTTCAAGTTGAATAATTTCTCAGTTGAATTACTTTGTTGGCCCATTCATATTTATGTATAATTTGGTACCTTTATTTCATTTAGTTGACCCAAAGGTATTAGCAATATTGTCATACATTTATATAAATTACATAAAATATGGACCAACACATATCACACACATACACAAGCATATATCATTTCACTCCCTCATTATAAATTATAAATAATTTTCCTTCTGAAAGTGCATTGTTCATATTTTGTGTGTTTGATTTAAGAATTGTTAAATGTGTTTGAAACATTTCAATGTTGTTCATTATGAATGTTATTAAATTAATCCTAAATATTATTTTTCCTATTACATATCAATGAAATAAATCATACCATCAATTACTAAATAAAGATTCAACTTTGTTAACAGCATTTCTTGCATATGAATACATTTCTTCCAGAAAGTGCATACTTTTGCTTCATCAATATAAGTATTTAGTCCATATATGTTTCAGGGTTAGAATTGGCAATGAGATGTTCATATATCTGAAACAAGTTTCTTATTTCTTAGTATATTATACATACATTAATTACGATTATGCTTAATCAAGAAGAGGAAATTAACATTTATGCATGTTTTAGGTTCACAATAATTTTTTGTTAATAGCTAATACTTTAATGAAAAATAATTTTGGTGATATTACAATTTTAACACTGGAAATACATGTGTTGTGTAAAATTGAATGAATTTAATTTACTTTTCTAGTTATTATCTAGTCATTATACTAAATGATGGAGCCAATAGCAGTCTTAAATATACACAGGTATACACACACACAGTCATGGAGCAATTGCAGGGAATTGTAGAATCAGCATTATATGTAGCACGTAAACTGAATCAGGTAAGTTAACTATTTTTTTATTGACAATCCAACAAGAAATGTTGTCAAATTGTATAACTAGATATCAGTTATAATATAAATTTACTGTAAATAAATCAGTAAATATCCTACTCTAATTACATTATAAAATGTCAGTACCTACTTCTCTCAGTAGTTTAAATATATTAACATTGTGAAGCATTCAAAACAAGATAATAGGAAGGAAACTGCTCTCTTTCAGGATATATTAGAAAATAACCAGGTGGTAGTTCTTGGTTCAGGTGATTCCTCAAGAAGCGATGTTGGTATATTTCAAGATCCTTCTCTCGACACTGATTATGTTTACCCTATTGGACTTGCTGTTGTCTTGGAATATGATTGGGCATATGCTGTTGAATATGCAGAGAGTGAACCATTTCCTACTGGTTGAAAATATGCCATTTTATAAAGTAACAGTTTCTTGAACTCATATAATCATAATTTTTACAATAGTGTACACAAAGTTATCGATCCCCTTTATACTGCCTGCACTAGCACAAATCATCAATTCCTCTATCTGCATTGGAGACTTTCCCTCCATATTGAAGGAAGCTTACGTAATCCCACTAGGAAAGAAAAAGAATATTCAAAGTCTTGATGATCTTAGACCAATAAGCTTGCTGCCTCTTGTCTCCAAATTTTTTGAAAAAATTATTGTGTCAGCAACTCACCAGATTTGTTGATGCTAACAATGTATTACCAGAATTACAGTCTGTTTTTTGCAGAAAACATAGTATAGCAACTGCACTCACAAAAGTAGTACATGACTTCCTTCATTAAATGGATGAATGGAGCGCAGTCATACTAGTCCTTCTAGACCTAAGCAAAGTCTTGGATAGCATACGGCATGATTTACTTTTAGCTAAACTCAGATATTATAACTTCAGCCCATTAGCAATCAAGTGGTTCAACTTAAATCTTACAGACAGACACCAGAGAGTACAAATGCCTGGCACTCCACTATCATATTCAAAATCTGTGCCAATAAAAACTGGAGTGCCTCAGGGATCAATATTGGAGCCATTATTGTTTACTTTATACACAGCAGACTTATGAAAAGCAATAAAAAACATGTACATATCATCTATATGCTGATGACACACAGATATACATACCTACGTACCACGACAATTACAGTTAGACGTGATGTTACAGTCCTCAACGATGAATTGGAAAGAATTTGCACTTTGTGTGATTCCAATGGACTGATATTAAATCCAAACAAATCCATATACATGTTACTGGAGAACAGACAATCAGTTACAAATGACAAGTATAATGACATTATCTTGAAAATATGTGGGACATGCATACCGCATAAAGCAACATCTAAAACCTTGGGTTTCATGATTGTAGTTCTCTTACTTGGACAGAACACATCAATGGACTGTGTAGAAAAGTTTTTTTTAAAATTTCAGGAATTTATATAGGTCTTCAAATTATCTAACTGAAAAAGTTAAACTGAAACTTGCTGAGCTCTTATTCTGGTCACTCTTTGATTACTGTGACGTAGTTAATGTGTCTGGGGTTTCAGCCAGAGATACAAGGAAAAGTCAGGTGTTGCAAAATTCTTGTGTACAATTTACATTGAACATAAGAAAACATGAACATATCCTTCCTCATATGAACACAAAGCAAATACTAACAATGGGCAGAAAAAGACATCTGTGTTATCACATTCATTAACTAAATTCTGAAAGTAATTAATCCAGATTGTCTGTTAAGAAAACTTAAATTAGACACTCAAATACACTCACATGTCACATGAGGGCATAATAAACTTGTTACATGCCATTACAGTAACGCCTACTTCAAATCACCATTCTCGGTAAATGCAGTTTCAGCCTGCAATAAATTGCAACCTCTTTTAAACTGTAGGTCCATTCAAGATTAGCTTTTATGTACATAAGGTGGACTTAAAACACCAAATCAACCAACCGTGGGGGAGTAGTTATCACAGCATGCTACAACACCAGGAGTTCTGGGTTCGAACACAGACCTCGGCATGGGTTTTATTTGTGTTTGTCTCTTCATTAATTGTATTGTATCATCTTCGCGATTAACCAAATGTGTCAGCGACGCTAAGTAGCATAAATCAAATCAAATCATTGATTGATTGTTTGATTTGGTTTCTTTTACTTCGCTTTCCCTCCACTTTTTGCTATTCGTGAAGTTGATACGATAAAATCACTGAAGGGACAAACACAAATAACACCCATGCTCAGGTCGGGGTTTGAAACCGGGATCTCTGGCTTAGTAGTCAAATCAACATGTTTTGGATTTTCAAAAGGGTGTGAGATTAACATGCACTCCTCAGTAGTCCTTCCTCATTTTGCAATCCTTTCCTTTCTTTGGCGTTTTATTTTTAGGAATACTGGGCCGTAAAGGGGGGGAGGGGGATTATGAACAACACCAACCTCCCTTGGGTATGCCAGTGATTTCTACACCAAGTGTCAACATCACCGCACATCACTGGATTAATTGGGATTGGACCTACAGTTTAAAGTGGGACCCGAACAACTACCTATGTGTCTCCACCGGCAATTATACCTGGTGCCCCTTGATTACAAGGCAACGATGCTATCACTACCCCATCGGGGAGGCATTTCAGTTTCTGTTGACCATGCAGTTGACATTGAGGAAACTTATGAAAACATGAAAGATATTCTTCAGTAATGGTGAGTAAACTGCATGGAATGCATTTCGACAAGTCTATCATAGTTTTTTGGGGAACAGGAGAGCAGGTAAGTATGAATAATTTGTGGAGAATCTTCTGTCTTCTTACGAGAAGATTTGGTATTAATTTGAAATTCATAGTATTATTTAGTGCTTTGCTGTTAGTGATTTGCACTGTTCAAGGGATCCATTTCAGCAAGGAAGAGCACTTTCTCCCATACAACAGAAAAACATTCTTGTCGAGTAATCAGTAACAATATATTTCACGACCACCCTCTAGATATGATCTTGGGGGGAGGGGCAGCAGTGTTTAAAGTGGAGAAAACGTGGAGTGATGCTTTCTCTCGATTAAGAGAATTCTCACAAAAGTATCACCAGCACTAAGTTAATTTGCATAGACCCTTAATCTGGTTTTAACAGCACCTCTCATCTATGTTTTCACGCTATAATTTCAAAATTTGAAGTGTATTAATTCTTTTCAGATATCTCAGGGTAGGGCAAGTGGCCCCTCTAACCTCCTTTTGTGGGATCTCGTAATATATTTACAAAGTTATGCACATACTGCTTATGATTAATTGTTATATAACATGAATTATGCTTATCTTGAAAGTAAAAGTCAATGCATTGCTTATGAGTAATATGAATTATGCCAAACTTCAAATTAAGAGCCAATCTTAGAAAATAAAGTGCATATTCATGTTAAAGTGGTTAAAGCTACTTTTCTTTCTGTAACAGAAAAGAAGTTAAATTTCTACTATAGTTTATCTTTTGCCTCACAACAAATTATATATATACACACAAACCCATCTACACTTTAGTTTTCAGTACGTTGGCCAAACGTAAAAACCACATTGGTCGAATGTAAAAACCACATGTTGACCCATCGTAAAAAACATATTTTGGGCCAATGGAACCACGGCCAAAATTATAATTTCCCAACGTTATGTTCTTACGTTTCGCCAACTGTTTTCAGGACGGTTAGCCCAACATATGGCCAAGCACTTTTGGTTACTTGGATTCTGGGTATTATTTTGCTGAAATAATTATCTGTGTTGGAAAACAATTCCTCGCTCCAAATTGTTTGCAGCAATGCTGTTCTTGAATGGAAATCTCTGTGACCCATAATTGCAGTTTCGAAGCAAGGGTCAATACAACAGCACATATTGATCCACATTATAGTTCAACATGGAAAACCATTACAGTGACCAATGGTTTAACTTACTTAAAAATCAAATCACAACTGAAAATAAGAAAAGTGGAAATACTTGGTTGCGACACACCGGTGATAACCTCTGCAATCAATACAAAAGCAGAAATAGCACCAGTGAACACTTTTGAGAATTGTTTCATGTGCCGAACACCGGCATTTGTTTTATAATACTCGTATATATAATATATGTAGGCTGAGGATTTTGTATTTTCCTGTTTTCTTTCCTTCCTATCTTGAGAGCTTTTAGTGCCTTTGATCCTTTTCCTAGTTTAATGCTCATATCCTGGCTCGCTTTCCTAATAATGATGTGATCACGGATAGTGCAAATGGGACACCTATCATATTGGAGATGTAATAAATTATGGTGAAATATTTTGATAACATTTAGTCCAGAAATTAAGTTGTGAGAATTCTGCAAATGAATGAAGACGAAATATATTGTATCCTTAATTGCAGGTATTTTATTTCGAAATTAAAATATAATAATACTTAAGAGGGAAATTGATGGGTGGATTCGAACCGCACAGGCCACTTTTGACGCCACTGTAGTGCACACTGAGTGTTGGTAATTTTATAAGTAATAGAGGAAGTTTGCCGAAATTGGACCAGTTTTTGATTTTCTAAATTCATTTCTCTATTAATGACTAATTCGAAAGAAAAAAAAGAGTATAGAATATTACATGCACTTTCATGGGATAGTAATAAATTTTAAAATATATAAGTACTAACATACTAACATATATAAAATAACAAAAATAAATTGAATAAATGGTTCAAATTGGGAAACCGCTTGCCTAATTTGGACTTGCAGTTGCATTAAAGTTGGACCTGAGAAGTAAAATTGTAAATAATAATTATTATTATTAACATTAGAATGAATTAAATCTGATTTTGCGTAAAACAACATTTATAATACAACAATTTTCATTATATGTACAATGTATTTACTGATGCTGAAACGATCTACACATGACCTTTAATGTATTGTAACATAAAGAAACACACACTTTTAAAAGGAAATAATAAATTGTATGTATTGTTTTTCACTGATGCATTAACATATTTTTGTTGAAACAAGCAGCTATTTACCTAAGTTAAATATATTTAAAGCCGAAAAACCTTTCCCCAAATAACAGAATGTGGTAGGTGAGAATTTTTTCAATTTCTGCAGTAAAGGTTGCTTGCCTACCGAAGCACTTTATTGTATTCGAAAACTTATTTTTACTGTCAGTGTGTCTCTTTATTGTAGCCTTTGGGCACACTCATTTAGTCCATAGCCACCGTTTCTGTAAGCAACCACAGCCATCTGCAAATCATCTTCTTCGTTTCATTTCCAATACGTGCCTCTTTTCGATATCTTGAGAACCTAATGAAGGACAGTCCTCCAATTAATTCATGTCGAAATTTAACAAAAAATACATTTCCTTACTTAAGGTCTCCTAAAATGAACCGGTCAAATTTTAAAAACACGTGGTTGTCCAACTTAGGTAACTATTCCTCGTAAATAAAAATATGACGCTACACGAACATACGCAACTAAACCCTAGTTTTACGACATGAAATTAGTGGTTAATTAATTGCACTTTTATAATATACTAAATGTCATTTGATTGCTTACCCTTACTCTACACAACAGCTTAAGATCCGTAGTGCCAACTCATCTGTTTCAAATACTCGTCTATAGGCAAAACAAAGGCTTCTACCTCTTCTCTTCAGTCCCTTCTCCTTATCCTTCTTCTTTCCCCTCCTTCTGCTCTGATTTTATCTCGTATCGCTTTCCCTATTTTTCTCGCATCTTATCTCCATCCCACTCACCTCCACTCCTTGTATCTCCTCTTCTGTCTTAGATTTCCGACTCCACTGGACTCTTCTCCTCTTCTTTTCGTTCTTCTATATTACTCTCCTATACTCTACTCTCCACTCCCCTCTTCTCGTCTCTTCCTCTCTCATCTCGTTTTCCTCCTCTGATCTCTTCTTTGCTCCACTTTCCTTATCTCTAATAGAATATTTCTCCATTCTCCTCACTACATCTCCTCTCCTCGTCTATCCTCTCTTTCTTCTCTCCTCTACATTTCCTCTTCTGCTTTCGCTTTCTCTTTCTTCTGTCCTTTTTCACCTTTCGTTTTCTTACACCTCTTTTCCTTTCTGTAGACTCATCAGCGATGAAATACTAGAAAACCTTTTTTTTTCTTTGAGAAAGAATTTTGTCACTTGAGATATAATAGTGATATTTTAAATAATTTTATACAATAATACTTGTTTTTTTATTTCTTTCGCGTATTTTATAAATATCTATTGTGCATGTGGCAACCCTGAAATTGAGCCTAACTCTACACGCAACCCGCCGACGCCTTGTGTTAATTGGGTTGCCTAGTTTAAAATGTCGTTGTCCTAAAACTTTTGAGAGACACTGTACATGAGTTGGCAACACTTGCAGTACGGAATTTTGTTAGGAGACGCAAGCAACAAATGGTTGAGAACTGACCATAAAGTCACAAATCACACTATTTCTGAAAGAATTCATAGTCCTGCCTTTCAATTGTGGTTTGGCTCAGCCTTGCTCAGCTTGCTTATCGGTATCTATAATTTGGTAGTGTTACCAGGTGTAACGAAATTCAGAGTCGAAATAAAATTTCAGGATAAAAAATATGAGCACGTATTAATGTAAGCCCATTAATTACAAATTTAAGAATATAAGAACAATATTTTGATAGAATAAATTTACAGGTTTCAATAAACTGTGTTAAAGATTAGGAATAGGTACCCTGCGAACTTAACCCGTTGCAGGTTCAGCTCATGAGCTGGACGTCACATGACGTAGTTTCTACATCGTGAGAGTTAGCAACGACGCTTTTCATTTTATTGACAAAATATTGTTACGATATATAGAAACGTTGAAATAAAAATAAATCTAATGATGTTCCAGCTCCAAGTCCTAACTTGTTCTTCGATCTCTCCGCCCCTTCTTCTAACGTCCGCCGTTCAAGAAAATGACCAGCAGAGTCATTTGCGCTGTAAATATGGCATCGGAATAATTTCAACTCCAAACCAGGTTCGAAAGCAATTTACTCGGCAAAATATATTTCCTACACAGACGCAATAAGCGCCTAATGCCTCTTTTGGTGGAAGCAATACGTCAATAGACAGCACGAAGGCTGCTTAAGACACCGCTGTTCATATTTGGCGTTGATGGTAGACAGTTTGGGAAATCTAGATTACAACAACAGTGAGCTGGTAAGTCATATTATAAAACTTCTCTGAATTCGATATTAAATTATTTGACTGACTCCTGATTTCCCTTCTGTGTGCTTGCTGCCACGAAACATGATTACTTGTAAGAAAATCAACATACGTACGTCAGAATTCATGCATGAGGAACAATGTTGATGACGCCATCACTGCACACTGCGCCATCGAGATTTGGGTGGGGGGGTTTCCTTTTCAAATAACATAACATTCAACATTTATATATTTTTCTAAAATATATCTAAAAACTTTACACCTTAAATGCACCATGTTTAATCCATTAGATGAAGAATAGAAAGTACTTAAGGGCAGGGGTACTCGCAGGTAGGTTTGTGGACGCCCGTTGCGTTCACCCAATTTGTGTGGGGGGGGGGTTATGATGGAAATTTGACGTGAACAATATAGCATTGAACACAAGTTACCATTGCTGCTTGCTATATAAATAGCAATTTGTAGACTTCCAAGGGAATTGTAAAGGGTAATACGTATTATGGGGAGGGGGAGGGTTGAAGGAAATATCCAACTCTTACATATCAACACGTGGATTCTGGGGCGATTGAGAATTAAACGTTGGGGGGGGGGGGACAATATCCAACTTTTGAATGTCAGTGTTAAGTCTTAGATATTAGAGGGTGTTCTAGTTAGGGAGGATTGAGCGTTAAATTGAGGGGGTATCCAATAGCAAAAATTCTAGTGACAGAATTATTTGTTTTGGTGGAGGCAACATCTGCTCTTCAACATAAGCAGTAAGTCTAAAATTAGCACGGAATTTTTGGTGGGAGGATTGAATATTAAATTTAAGGGGGGAGATATGAAGCTCTTGATAAAGTGTTAAATCTTAGATTGTCAATAGATTTCTGTAGTGGGGGAGAGTTCGAATATTATATTTAGGGGATTATGTTTAGCCATATGGTATCCACACGTTTCTGGTGCCAAGCGTGCGAAAAGAGAAGCTGGAAAAAATAAATATCGCGGTGTCATAAGAAAGTATTGACATCCCATTAAATTAATATTTTTTAAAAACTGCAAAGAAATGGATGTAAACGTTTTCTTGCTCGCTTCGTCCGCAAACGCGTGTTTCGCATTTTACTAAAGTTTCATACTATACCTGCATTACATTACATCACTTCTTAAAATATAGGAGAGGGTGGGGTAAGTGAGACAGGTCGGGGAAGTGCATCCATCCTAACTAAATTGTAGACCATGATAGAAAATGACTCCGCAAGAAGCTAGTTGGTGTCATGGAAGCTGGAAAGAAGTTGTACGCTCACTTGAAAATTGACGATTATATAGGCATATATTTATTTTCGGTGTTGTCTTTATAAGGATTATGGTGTATGCAGAAGTCAACATTCCATTTCGTCAATACATTTTAACACTTGTAATATATTTATTGCATAATATATTCCTTTATGAACCTCACACTGGCATCCGGTGAATGTAGCATTATTAGACTCGCATACAGGCGTCAAGTAAATAAAACATGTGGGGGGGGGGGTAAGTGCGTCCGCCTACAATCTTAGACAGTCGGACTTGTTCCAAGTTTGATTGATTCACTGGTAGGTTATTTTTTGTTGCCTTACTACAGTTATATTTTAATTTTCACAACAATGGCCCCACGTGTATTGAGCAGTATGCGTGCTAAATTTTTCGTTCTGGGAAATGCCCACTCCTTCTATTTGCCAGTTAATTTTGCTGTCTGAAGGACTCTCCAGCACATTCCATTAATCTGGACACGTGATTTAAGTGTTAGAACGTTTGTCTGGTAAAATATATTTGCCAAGTTTTATTGTTCAATTTCTGTATCTGGCTGGTCTCATTTGTCTCACCCGGTGGGGCAAGTGCGTCCGCATGCAGACTTGACTTATTTCATTTTTTAACAGAGAAGTTAATTATTTTTTGTATTTGAACTAGATAAAAATGTTCATAACTGTTCTACGTGTAGCCTGGTAAAAGTTTGTTTCTTCTCAAATTAATAATGTGCACACAATGACCTTTCTTTTCTTAAGGGGTCAGACCTGCCCCACTCTCTCCTAAAGCTTATAGTGTTGATGTTCTGCTTAATTTAAAGCAGGTGCATCATTTGGATTATGTACTTCTATTAGCCTTATTATTGTAGTATTGATACCCTGTATGCTGTAATAATTGTACTAAGTGTACTTCATGCAGTAACACCTTGCACGTTACTTGATAGAACAGAAAAATAAAAATACGTAACATCAAATTCCTTCGCATCTCTAACATCTTTTCGCAGAACAATTTTACTTTAACAAGTGACATTTTGCACTGAAGATAGAATCCACGTAATTATTAGTATGGATTACAAGAATAATTATATTTATTCCAAGCAGAGGGGGCGAGTTATATGAAGGAGGAACCGTAATTAATTGTAGCCATCAGCTTAGGAATTTCTAGCTAAGGTTCGTGAAACAATAACTGAATCGGTCACACGGCTGCAGCATGACATTTGGTTTGCCCAGTTTGAATTTTCTATCTTAAGTTGTGTAAGAATTTCTGTTAAATACTCAAATTATGTTTATTTTTCAACATCTCATAAATCTTATTCTCCATTAACAAACAATGTTTTAATGCATATTTATATAATTTAACTTATTAAACTTAACGAATCAATGTGCTAGCTTTCCGTTATTTTGAAAACTGAACTATTAAAAATATATGGAAAGTTTAACATGGTATTTTATTCAAATAAACATCGATTATTATTTATTCATCCAAACTATGGTGGGATTGTGATGAACGATTTTGGGAAGGTAATGCCTCCACGGTCTTTGGGTGATGTTCGATTGATTGATTGATTGATTTGGTTTATTTTACTTCACTTTTCTGCCACTTTTGGCTAATTTGCGAAGATGGAGATGAGATATGATATGATGAAATTGATAAATGGACGCTCACTAACATTCATGCCCAGGCCGGTATTCGAACGCGGGGCCCCTGGCGTAGCACGATGCGCTAACCACTCCCCCAAGGGTACTGGCGGGTAATGTTCGACTAAAGGTTATTAGGATAAAAGTAGGTTGCGTTCCGGTTTGGGGGATTCATTTTTGTCAAGTTTGCTTGTTTTGTGTAGTGAGAGTGACATTCATGCACAAATTTCAAGCGATTAAATAATGAATTCCCAAGGTCCAGTATTCAGAGAAAAAAACCTTATTTTAAGATCTTCATACTAAAGTTTGTTTTAGTATGAATGCTGTCTTGTAAATAAACATAAGTTTGAAAACAGCACAAACGTTCTACTTCTGATATTCCTTTTCAATGAGTAATCAAAAACAAAGCAAAAAGAGTAATACGATATGGCTTACCATTCACGTGATACTCTCAGAACTTATGTCATCATAAAAATGTGCTGTGTAAGCTGTGGTTCAGTAAATACGATTAATTGGTTTCTTTCTACAAAATGTTAAGTTTTTAGTTCTTACTAGGAAAACAATTGTACATTTTGTTCATATACATCTTTTAATGAATGAGCATAAGAAATAAATAGTAAGAAGTCAGTGTCTTTACTAAAATTCATATAATTATAATTACCTAGGTATTGTATTTCCAAATATGCAGCATATTTTCTCTTAACAGAACTCGCACATTGTTATTTCATATAAATTTAAGCAGATTAAAAATCATAATGCATTTTATGACATTAAGTTAAAAGTTACCTTTATATCCATACCATGTAGTTTGATGTGGCAATTCATCTCTCATCCCCTGATTAGATTAATGGTAAATCTTGCTCATACTAGACGCAAAACAGATCATCGAGTCTCCACTTTGCACTACACATTATTTGATGTAATAGTGACATGTTAGATGAAGAATAGGAATAACTCAGGACGAGGAGTATCAAGTGAAGTGTTAATTAAAACTATATATATATATATATATATATATAGCAAACACTGTCCAAACTAAATACTTTATTGGGATTATGACATGAATTTGCTGGTGGGGGTTCTTTATTGGCTTTTGAGGGGAGATGGTGCCATTGGCCTTGGGGGGCACTCCTGCCAGACAGTACCGGAAGAACTGAACCTATCAACAACCTGGGTAAATTAGGCGTGCTGTCACTCTAAGACCTATTCACTTCAGATGCTGACTGGAACGGGTCTCGGATGGAACGGGTACGAACGTACCTCTGCATACTGTACCATAACGGTGGGTATCGGGCAGTGGCGGCTGGCCAAGTGCAACAAGTGCAGATGTTTTCACCTAATTTTCAAATTAATATTGACATTTTTCATTTGCTTGTTAAATTAAACTATTTCCCAGCAGAACGCACACGATAATACTCAAATAATACGCCGCTCGGCGCTACGCACGTGAAGAGTTCGTCGTAGCATAAACAAACCAAGAGCAGACGCCGCCAGGTTGCGGAAGACTTTAGCCGGTTGTCATGGCAACGGTGACGTCACCTAGCGTTGGAATTGAACGGGTGTCGCCATCTAGGTGCAGCAGTTCTCTCGTCGACAGAAAACATTGCATCCAGTGGTTGTGACAAAATCGTTGCGTTCTCGCGAGATCTTGTTCCGCGTGTGTTTCGCGTTTCCTATCGTGTGTTGTGTTCATGTGTTGCGCTGTGGTTTGTACAATGAACCCAGTAAATGACTTAATGTGTAATTTGTTGCAGACACCATTTTCCAGATGGACGGATGAAGACAAAAAGACGTTTTAAATTGTGGGGAGACCACTGACACTTACTATTTGTTTTTCATTGCCTATAAATGTACTTCTTCACCTGTTATTTTAGACACGAGCCGCTACTGGATCGGGTACGAAATGGAACCACAGGTTGGTAACCGTTACGGAAGCACTAAGACCAGCGCTTGTGATTATAATACTGCCAGTACGTGCATAGAAATGGATGAAGTGGGTAACATTTGTAACGGGAGGTAACAATATCATAACACGTACTAAGCGTATCCGAATTAAATTTACTCATTCAAAACTCCACAGCAGTAAATGAAATACCGATAAAATTACAATTTTTTGTTTAAAAACTAATTGTAATAACTTTAGAAAATAGTAGTTCGTGGTCTTTCTGGATAATTATTTATCAGAAATACTCTCTAGTTTTATCTTTTATTAATTTGTTAATAAAAGTATAAGATAATAAGATATGCAAAAAATTCGAAGACCGTCACTCTGGCAAACTATTAACAATAGGTACCATTAGATTTAACCTGCTCGTGTAAAATATTAGGCGCATCCAGAAAGTAAGTTTCCCTGGTGTCGTGCACAAAAAGACAACATTATTTCATTCAATGATGTATTGCCACAGATACAGCACTTGTCCAGTTACTTGTCAACCGCCGGAATTCAGGCACTTGTCATAGCGTGGGACCAACTTCTGTATCCTGCGTCGTAGAAGTCCGCCGTCTGGGTGCCAAACCACTGTGTGACAGCCGTCTGAACCTCTTCGTCGCTGTGAAAATGTTGACCGGACAGGAACTTTTTCAGGTGCAAGAACAGGTGGTAATCACTGGGAGCGAGATCCGGTCTGTACGATGGATGATCGAACACCTCCCAACCTAACCTGTTTAGAAAGGCTGCAGTGCGAGTAGCCATACGCGGCTTCGCATTGTCGTGCAGCAAGATCACCCCAGCACTGAGCTTACCGCGTCGCTTATTCTGAATGGCTCGTCGCAATGTTCCCAGTGTTTCACAGTAACGGTTAGCGTTCTTAGTCTCACCTCTGGGCAGAAACTCGATGAGCAGAATGCCTTGTCTGTCTAAGAACACCGTGCACATCACTTTTCGCGCCGACACAGTCTGTTTGAACTTCGTCCTGCATGGAGATCCACTGTGACTCCAATGCATGGACTGCTGTTTGCATTCTGGGGTGCTGCATGCAACTCACGTTTCATCCCCTGTGATGATCGGGTTGAGAAAATCGTCATCATCATGATAACGCTTCAGAAATGTCAGCGCCGTGCCCATGCGTTTTTCCTTGTGTTCGGGCGTCAGTTGTATCGGCACACACCGGGCACACAATTTCCGGAACAAGAGGCGTTTTGTAACAATGTCGTGCAACAACGACAGAGAAATCTGTGGGAAATGGCTGCTGAGTTCCGTGATCGTGACGCGACGATCCTCCAACATGCGCTGCTGCACCTGCTCCACAAGCTCGTCCATAACGGCCGAGGTCGCCCACTGCGCTCGTCGTCATGTACATTTTGCCGGTCTTCAGTAAATGCTCTGCACCAACGACGCACCATCTGCTTGCTCATGACGTCTGGCCCATACACCTGGCACAGCTGACCATGAATTTCGATCGGCTGTATGTTTTGTGCGACCAAGAACTTGATCACCGAACGAACTTCGCACGCGGCGGGAGATGGAATAAGAGCCGCCATGTTTCATCGCTGCCGCGACGCTACTGAGGACTTTCGGGAGGCGTCTTCTAGGACATTCACTAGCCAGGACATGTGCCTCTCACGCATGCGCAAAACCGGTTTCAATACGCATGGCCTACCACCTCTGGGCGAGTGGAAAACTTAATTTCTGGGTGCGCCTAATATACTAATTACAACGACCTGCGCAGAAGATTGATATTCGTTGCTCTGGCAATCTGTTAATAGGAAGAATGCGCAGTAGGCACCATTAGGTTTACGTGTAAAATATACAAATTATTACGACCTTCACAGAAGCTTTGCAACATGTTAACAGAAAGCATGCGAAATAATCACTATTAGGCGTACCTGCTACTGCAACATATTCTGATTATTCCGAGCTGCGCAGAAACTCGATACTCGTCTTTCTGGCAACCAGATAATTGTATCCATTCCTCGTATGTAGTACTAGGATAACCTAAAATCAAAAACTCAACCTTCGTGAGACCGTGGCCCAGTAAATTATTTTCTCAAAGGTCGGTGTTTCGTTTCCAAGAATTTTCCTCGTAAATACCTTTCCACGTTTTTTTTTTTAAAAAAAATTACACATAAATTAACATGTAACCTTGAAATTAAATATTGATAAATAAACGCTCGCATAATCGTAAAGAAGAATAGTTAGATTACATAATTACATATAGGTTTGTTAATAAATATAAATATATAATACCCTCTTTGGCTGAAGATTGCGGCCTAATCTTTTACATCAAATGATAACAGCTTCTACTGCTTTTGTCTTCCCCAACCCCTCAGAAAAGACGCCCTTTAATGGCCACGAGGAAACAGATATCTACAATCATCTCGATGCAATAGAATGAGCTTTTGCATACTGCAAAATACAGTGGACTTCGGGGCCAGTGCAACTGCAGGACCACCAAATCTACATATGATCCAACTATTATAACTTTCGACTGATCCTTAATTGTTTTGTTGGTTATCAGCAGCCGCTTCTTCAACAACTACTCCTTAAACAAATTTCTGAGCCACATTAGCTAACTTCATTGTATTGGCTGCATTAGTCTGGTTGTTCTTTCAAACCACTTAGCCATATAAGAAAACAGTGACGATACAATTTATGTTGTTTCTGAAAGAGTCCTGAAGCAGTGCTCGAAGTGAGGGCGGATGGAATGGGATGTTAACCCTTAACTAGCAAGATTTTCGCAAAGCATCCTCCCAACTGTCTAATTGTTATCATGTTAATTCACAGGAGCATCCCCACACCCCAGCGAACCCCATGGCTCCTCCAAACATTCCCCCAGATAACATTTTTCACTTCAAGCAGTTCCCTGAAGATCTCTGTAGTCCTTGATTCATTCACCCTTAAGTTCTGCTTTCTATGTTTCATTTTGACAACTGGAACATGACAGGACATCTATAATGTGCTTAGTTTGTTTGAGTTTAGTTTTAAGACCGCGTTATACACAGAAAGGCTACTCGGGGACTGAACTTACAGTTTCAAGTACGATCCGAACCACTATGTGCCTCCACCGGGTATCAAACCCTCGACCTCTTGAAAATAAATCGACAAGGTTGCCAGTACGCCATCAAACCATTTTTACATTGCTGAAAACATACGTGAAACATCAGTGTAATGTTTCGCAATGTTGCTGCAATGTTACAATGTTTCACGAGTTACGTAACCGTAACATATCTAAAACCATGTTGTGCTGTATGGGTAGAGCCAATGGAACGGTAATGTCAGTGAATTTTGCAATTGGTGATTGAAATGGCCATTCCCTAACAGCTGATATTATCACATTAGTTATTGCTATTGATCTACACAGAATCATAACCAATTTTCTACTCTGCTCTCTTTGTAAAAGCTTTACGAGTTTGAGGCTCTAATCCTTCTCCTCCACACCGTATTGATTCCAGTTAGGTGAATTAATCAGATCTATGGACCATGTTTTGGGTAACTTCGATTATTATTACAACAGCGGCCGATGCAAACCACAACTGTTCTACAGTAGAGTCATGCCTTCTATTCTTTTATCACCAATCCACTAGATTGAGCTTTGAGTGTGAAATAGACTAAACTAAAACAAGTCCTATGAGCAAGTTGGACTCGAGAGGGTTCAACAGATGAGTACGTGAGTGCATGGAGAGGTAACGCAACTGCAGCTACCAGCTGTTTGTAGCAGCGTGCACTGTTTTTTCCGCCCACACGCATTCTCCCCTTCTCTACAGTTGTGCGGGGCGCTAGTCTACAGAACCAAGGTACAGAGTGTAACTAGGCTACGAAAAAGTACTTGAAACAATAATGTGTAGAGTTTCAACAATATGAGAATGACAGACAAGAATGATATTTATCTGAGGTAACTAATGCAAATATTTGCATGCAGGTCATTTTAATATTTTCAAAATAAGACAATTAAAATTGTATATTCTATCCATCTACAGCACATGGGCTTTTTTAAAATGTTACAAAATATTTCAAATATTGTTTAAATGTAACACATATGAGCAGAACAAAAAACATCAACAAGTGCAAATTTTTGCACAACGCAGCGAGAGTAGAGGAGAGCACACAGCAAGTAAAAGTGTGCGCATTCAAACTTTACTCGCTGCAGGGCAAATTTTTAACTGTTGTTTGTGTTTAGTCATGTTTGTTGATGTTCATTGTGCTTGTAACGGGAATAAGTCAAGACATAGTTCCATTATAGCGGGAACCAGGTGGAGTAGTTGGGTAACAACCGATATGAAAAAGTGATGACCGATAGGTTAAGACGGAGATATTCCCTTGTCATATTTTATGATTATGGATGTTGAATAAAGGTACAGTATGAATACAGACAAAAGTCTGAAAAGATCTAGATTAAATACTGAGAGAACCAGCCTGGAATCCCCACTAAGAGAAAAATGGGAGATACGAATGGAATTATGAAAGAGGTAACCAGCAAAGATAATGAAGATGAAGAGTTGCAAGAAACAAGCAAACTTGGTATGTTCAGATTCTATATCAATGAACTGCAATCTGGGATTGCTAGAGAAAAAATAACAATCCTAACGAAAACACTAATGACGGAGTTAGTTAGCAAAATACTAGCAGCGTACGAGGACTTGAACACGGAAAATGAGGTTCTGCATGCTATTAATTAAGAGTTGAAAGGAGAAACTGCTTTCCTGAAAGAAGAACTTAGAGCTAGGAGAAATATGCATAATGAAAGTTCAGGGAGTGATAGTAATACATACGCGAACAAATTAAAACAAACACCCAAAGAAGTTCCAAAACCATCTAGACAATCTAGACCGACTTTATTCGTAAAAGCCAACAATAATAACCCAAAGGAAATACAGAAGATTGTTACAAATAACATTCATCCTACTCGGGATAAAATAAGAATTACAGATATTCGATCAACTAAGGAAACACTAATAATAGAGTTTGCGTCATCAGAGGAACTCCAAACTGTAAAGCATAACAAAATACTACAATCCGAGGGATTAAAAATGGAGATGACAAAAAAGAAAAATCCTTTGGTCATTTTATATGACATACCTAGGACTTACAAAGATGAAGAACTATTGGAAGACCTATATCATCTGAACTTTCATGACTTGATGACGGTAGAAGGAATGAAAGCAAATCTCAAAATCAGATTTCGGACGGGAAGACGTGAGGATTCGTCTGTAAACGTTGTGTTAGAAACGTCTCCCGCAATGAGAAATATATTGGTAAACAAAGATAGACTGTACTTGCCATATAAAGTGATTAGAGTGAAAGACTTTATCTCCATTCCTAAATGTTATAATTGTAACGACATTCGACATGTAAGTAAACACTGCAAAAATGAAAGCACATGCAAAAAATGTGGTGAGCAACATACTGTAGAAAATTGCAAGTCGGCTAATGTTCCTATCTGTATTCCGTGTAAAATTCGGAAAAGAAATTGCAATAATAATGCCTGTCCTACCTATCAGGACTTATTGGATAGAGTAATTTCAAAAACTAATTATGGATAATGTACACAAGATTACATCTAGTAACTCCATAAGACAGGTGAGAGTAATACAAAATAATGCGCAAGGGGCTAAAATTGCAATGCAAGAAATTATACAGTATATCTTAAACGATAGTATAGACATTGCTATGATTCAGGAGCCTTACCATTATAAAGGTAAGCTCCTGGGTCTACCTCAATCAGTCCGTGCATTCACCTGCACTGAGGTACCAAAGGTAGCTACTCTAGTAATGAATGAGGATATTCAGGTCATGTGGAACAAGACACTTTCAACGTCACATTGTATTGTTCTAGATGTGGATATGGGCACTGGCCCATGGACTTTAGTAAATGTATATTGGCAGTTTAAGGACCCGATATCACCTTACATACGAATGATGGAGAGAGCAGTCAATGGATTGGTGGACCCTAAGGCCAATGCAATAATTAGTACAGATGCCAATGCCAAATCTCCTCTTTGGTATAGTGGCGAATTGGATGATACAGGAAGAGAAATGGAAGACTTCCTTTCAAGTGGAGGATTTTGCGTGGTAAACAAGAAGTCAAATACACCAACCTTTTGTAGTAGTAGTGGTGCCAAGTCAAATATTGATATTACCTTGGTTAATTATGGTGGACGATCGTTTCTGAATAACTGGTGTGTGAAAGACCTTACCACCAGCGATCATAATGTTATAGGATTGAACATTAGTCTTGAAAAAGAGAGTTTACAACAGATACCAAATCAATCTCAAAAAAGGAATTGGAATATAGTGGAGCAGAACCAATTAAGAAATGAGGTTACAAGTCTACTCGCAAGCAAACCTGTATCTCTGTATAATAATATAGAAAATAATATTCAGATCATTACATCTACTTTAAAAACAGCTATGGGCTTTTTTCCGGTGCCGCAACTTGAAAAAAAGAAACAAACTTGGTCAATCTATCTGTTGAAAAGAAGAACCACTACAAGACGGCTAAGGAAATTATTCCAAAAAGCAGTAGATCCCAGACTTAAACAGCAATATTTAGAGAAGTACCGGAAGTCTAAGTGGATTTATGCAGAACTGATTAAACAATACAATGTCAGGATGTGGGCTCGACTGGTACAAAGTAAAATTACGAAGGACCCATGGGGCATTCCATATAAAGCCGCAACAGGCAAATTAAAAGAGATCTTCACCCCTACCACATTGAGAAAGATGGAAAACTCCTATACAACTACTTGGGAGGACACAATCTCATATTTAATGAAGGTGTTGTTACCATCCGATAGCGAATTGGAGGACTGAGAAATACATCAAAATGTAAGACAACAATCACGGGAGCCCTATGCGAATGACGATCTGGTTTATCCATTTGCCAAGGAATAAATTGCCTTAATAATAGATCGACTGAAGTGCAAAAAAAAAACCTGGACCTGATGGCATCACTAATGAGGTCATTAAGATATTAAAAAATGAAATGTTGGAGTCCTTGCAAGTGGTGTACAACCAGAGCTTGGCTCTTGGTAGGTTCCCAAGGGAATGGAAACATGCAAATCTTACTATACTTCTTAAAGATAAGAAAAGAGATCCTGAGGAACCAAAATCCTATAGGCCTATATGCTTATTAAATGGTTTTGGTAAGATACTCGAGAAACTTATAGTATCAAGACTTAATGAAAGAAGACTATTAAGTAAACATTCAGGAAAACAGTTTAGTTTCATTCATGGAAGACCAGCTGAGGATGCACTTAACTATGTTATGAATTTCGTCCATGGAAATCAACACAAATATGTACTGGCCATCACTCTAGATATATGTGGAGCTTTCGATTATGTATGGTCGCCATACATCCTGAAAGTACTGAGAGACAATTATATACCAGGATCTCTCTAAAATCTGATAAAGGATTATTTAGGGAATAGAAGCGTACAGTATAAAGGATAACAAAAGGTTGTAACAAAGGATGTAAACAAGGGTTGTTCGCAGGGCTCAGTGTTAGGCCCCACCCTATGGAACCTTACTCTGGAGCCTCTGCTGATGGAATTACATCAGTCTAGGGAAGTTGCTGATGTGATAGCGTATGCAGACGACACACTTATTCTGATTATCGCCAACAGTAGAACTGAATTGGATAGAAGAGCTAACCGAGCCATAAGTCTGGTAGAAGACTGGACTAAGACATCAAAAATGAAAGTTGCCAAAGAAAAATCTTATCATATCTTACTTAAAGGGAAGCTATTAAGATCTCCAATTATAAGGGGTACAAAAATAGCTATTAAAAAATCTACTAAAATTAAATACCTTGGCGTGTTCCTGGAAGCTCAATTGAGATTGAGACAACATATAGAGGAGGTTTCCTCTAAGGCGAAGGCAGTACTACACAATATCTTGAATATGGGGAACTCGGCATATAAACTTCCTTTTGATGTTTCGATGATCTATTATAGATCAAACTTCCTGCCAGTGATATGCTATGCTGCGTCAGTCTGGGCGCATCTCACAGCGCAAAAACAAATCAGAGATAGTCTCAGATCTGTACAACGGAATGTCCTGTTAAGGATCCTCGGAGCGTTTAGTACAACATCCAAGACTTCGATAATAGTTGTTGCTGGGGTACTCCCCTTAGACTTTGAAGTTCGACAAAGTGCCGCTTGTTACTAGTGGAAAAAGGGACTAAAAGAAAAGGCACATGACCTGCTAGGCACTCGAATCAATTGTATCCAAGAAATTTAACAACACTTATGGAACTCTTGGCAAGAAGAGTGGAGTTAACTCCAAGAATCTGCCCAGACTAGAAAGTACATACCGGACGTACGGGATAGGATGAAACTTTCCTTCTTCAAACCAAGTAGGGGTATGGTCCATTTCATGACGGGTCATGGCTCATATAGGACTTATCTTGGAAGATTTAATCTTAGCAATGATAATCAGTGCTTAACATGCAGGATGAAAGGAACACCGGAACATGCAATAGTCAGCTGTAAAAAGTATTCTGATAGTCTGATACCACGATTAAGGCAGGGTCTAGATGAGGTCACACTGGCACAGGAAATCCATAGCATCAAGACCTTCGGCAGGATTAACAGACTGGCTGGACTAATTTCGTCATTAGAAGAAATTCACTACAAATCAGCATCTCGAGTTAGTTCTATGAGGCTCAAGGTCTAAGGACTTATAATTTGGTATGTTTTAATTATTTAATATATATAAAATTTCTCTTTCATTACGTACTCATTATTTATTCTTAATGAAGAAGATAGCCTAAATTCCTTGAAAGCAAAATAAGAAGAAGCCTTTGGAACGTCCTACTTCTGGAAGACCAGATACTTGCAACTCCTGTTTCTTTGGGAGGCTTAAGGTCTAAGGACCTATATTACTCAATAAATTTACTAGATAATATCATATATTCTAAGTTAGTATTTTATTATATTTATCATTATAAATTTCCGTAAGATTTTCAAGCTGAAAATCACCACCAACCAAATCCTTAACATATACAAGTCAATTTAGAAATTTTGGAAACACTGGTCAAACATATATATAATTTTATTTGTTATATTTTATTTTCATATTCTGTACATACTTTTCTTTTATTATATTTATTCCTCAAGTACAATAATCTTAGAAAACACAAACATATATATACACACCTTGGTTTTATTAATAGGTACCAAGGTCAGAAACTTCTCCCTACAAATACTCGAATCCTCTTCCTTATTCCAATCCTAAACAGGACACTTCCGCTCTTGGCGAAATAACAGCTATGAAAAGCAATCTACGCAAAAGTATAACAAGAGAGAGGGTTGCGTAGTGTGAGTGGCGAGAGAAGGCTGGAGGACCTCGTCCCTCAGTGTCACGATCCAAAAATTGTTCGCGTATTTTTGCAAATTTTATTCAGAATTTATAGGCTAATAATTATCCCAAATAATATATGCAACATTTTCATTGTTTTTCAAATACAAAAAGGCTAGGATTATTTCTATCTTTCACGCAAATTTTGTTGTTTAAGCACAAGTAAAATACATTTCTTCTTAATATCGATTTTTGTTCATCAATGTACAAGATTGAAGTAATTTGTCTTCGTTATAAACTACATCTTTATTTAATCATTTTTATGTGCAAGGGCAAATATGAACTATTTGATAAAATCAGTTAATTATTTCTATATATTTAGTTTAATATTGTAATATTATAGCAAAGTACGTATTTCTCCCTCGTTTTCAATAAAATAACGATTTCCTATTGGCTGTTTATGTTAGAAGTGGGGAATGACGCTCCGTGTATTTGGCGACGTCAAAAGTTCCAAGTTGGCATTCTCAATTGTTGCCTACTACAATTAAGCTTACTATTTGCTAATTAGCATTAATTTGAATATAAATTATCAGTTTTTCTTGTGGGTTTTTATGTTATGAGTTTGTAGTATTGTAAGATAAACAATCTGTTATGCTGCGCCTCGTGCTTGAGGTAGGCAGTAGAGGACTTGCTGTTAACGGAGAAGGCTGTACGCCGAATCTGTCGTGTTAAATAAGTTGCTTATTACTGCCTAACGAGCGAGAGGCACCTAACTAATTATACTTTTAACTTGTGCGAATGAGTATGTACACGCTCGATTCGTGATTAAATATTTTGGACATTTTAATTATAAAGTATTTGGATTTTATTTGACGTGATGTGCAGCAATTCGGTGGTTTCCTTCTAGGGGAAGGGTGGATCGTCTTACTCCCGATCCCTGGGTAAGAACGCGTGCTTCCAACTGGAGAAAGGAGCTGAGTGTTGACAAATTCGTGACTCCTTACCGGGAGTTGCGATTGTGGTGGCACGTTGCAAAGTGAGCGGGGTCGGAATTTTGTTTTTGACAAAATGACTGAAAAACTTGAACAACGGTACTGCATGAAATTTTGTCTCAAGCTTGGAGAATCCCAAGTGGAAACGATTCGCAAGATTCGACAGGCCTTCGGCGACGAAGCAATGGGCACCACACAGATAAAGGAGTGGTACAACGGCTTCAAAGATGGCCGCACGTCAGTGGGGAGGAAAGCAAGTTCTGGTAGGCCCTAAACATCCAGAAATAAGATTGTCATTGACCAAGTGAGGATCCTGGTGATGCAGGATCGTCCGATCACGATCAGAGAACCTTCAGACAAGGTGGGCATCAGCATTGGATCCGTTCATTCCATTTTCACTAATGATTTGGGCCTTTGGGCGAAGTTCGTGCCGAAGCTGCTAACGATCGAGCAGAAAAACCTCCACTTGGGGATCGTACAGGACATGCTGTAGACTGTGAAAAGTGCTTCGTCAGGCTCCCTACTCTCCCGACATGGCTCCATGTGATTTCTGGGTTTTCCCCAAGATGAAAATGTCCCTGGAAGGAACCAGATTTCAAGCCAGAGAAGACATCATGAAAAATGCGACGGACCAACTGGCCGCAATAAAAAAAAGGCGTTACAGCGCTGCTTCCAACAGTGGGAGAAGCGTTGGGAGAAGTGTGTGGGAGCCCAAGGGGACTACTTTGAAGGAGATTAATGTAAGATTGTGGTATCTGAATACACAATTTTTTTTATTAATAAAAGTCTGATGCTATTTGAACAATCCTCGTATATATTACAAATACATACAGTACATAAAAATTTTGCGGTGAACCAGATAAAACTTTCAGGATGCGAGGATATCCAAACCTGGACCCCTTGATTACAAAATGTTAGTATTTTCACTACATCGTCCGGATAGCGATATGAAACATATATTGTAGTTTCATCTTTGTGGGGACCTAACACCGGAAAATATTGCACTTCCGGCGGAGAACGTGCCCTTTGGAGGGAGGGTACTACATTAATTCCCAAACCTAAAACGCCCCAGATCCCAAGTCTTGAAGCCCTCGTTTGTCTGCAATATTACTTACTCGATGCATCAGGAATGGAGCACCACTGGCCTTTCCTCTGTTTCATTCCAAGCGGGAAAATGTAATCTCATCGTTTGGTTGATTTAAGTAACACAGTAGTTATAGAGGGGGCACGAGCAAACACCCCCCCCCAAATTTAACAATTTCATAGTCAGCTCTCTTAGTGTAATTTAACTGAAAATCATGATTTTAGCTGATTTTCCAAGTGTAAAAACTGAAAATTTGTTTTACGCAAGAGCTTAAATTTCAATTTTATTGTATAAAAATTCTAAGATTTAGATAATTTCCATTATGACATCCATTATTTTTTAACTGTAAAAAATAATTGACTCATGTGAGTCAATTTTAAAAATTTTTGCAAAATACCTTAGTATACATTCGGTCCATTTATATCTGAACCGAAGATACCGTACTTGAATATTCTCATATCCTCCAAGTGTTATGATATTGTTATTCACACTGTTTGTGCTTGTAAGTAATCAGTAACATCATGGCGGTACAAGAAATATAGAAGTTTAATGTATTCTAGTATGGGGGGCCCACAAACGTAGCTACGTCAACTTAAGAGCGCTCTATGAGGGTCTTCAGCTAAATCCCGTTACTGCCGGACGATATATAAAATCATTGAGTAATGAAACTTTTTTACAACAAGTATATTTTTTTGCAACTAGATGTCAGCATCTAGTGATACTTACTGCTTTATGTTCTCTAAGTACATTTATTTGCAACTAGATGGCATCGGTGATATATAAATTACTGTGTAGGAAGTATTTTTTGCGAACCTAACTTGCGTCACATGCAAGAATTCTCATGTAAGCTAGTTTTTTTTTACTCAGACAAATCAATAGTTTTGTCTGAAGAATTCTTTGCATTCCAAACATTCCTGAGTGTATGTGTGAAGATTGGCGTACTTACGGGAGCGTTTGAATATTGTGGAATTAACCTGTTAAGGTCATAGGTTTTCGTAGTGTTTTTTTTCTATTTTTTTTTTAAAAAAAACTTTTTCTTAACTAGTAACATTGGGGGTCCTCCTCCGTAGTCGAGCGGGTTAAGGCGTTCACTCGTCTTGAGATCGTTCGCTGCGGGACGTCGTAGGTTCGAATCCGGCTCTGGTCGGAATTTATTCGGCCTAGCGTAATCCGATCGAGAAGACCTACATCAACGGCTGGGGGTTCGTCGGGCTGATCACCCGTCATCCCAATACTGGTCTAAGACCTCCACGCTCAAACAGGTGACGGAGGAACAGTGTGGGAGGGAGACCAGCAGTCGGTAGGTAAGCCAAGGCCCTTCAAGGGCTGTAGCGCTGTGGGTTTAGTTTTATTGGCATCGGAATAATTTCAACTCCAAACCAGGTTCGAAAGCAATTTACTCGGCAAAATATATTTCCTACACAGACGCAATAAGCGCCTAATGCCTCTTTTGGTGGAAGCAATACGTCAATAGACAGCACGAAGGCTGCTTAAGACACCGCTGTTCATATTTGGCGTTGATGGTAGACAGTTTGGGAAATCTAGATTACAACAACAGTGAGCTGGTAAGTCATATTATAAAACTTCTCTGAATTCGATATTAAATTATTTGACTGACTCCTGATTTCCCTTCTGTGTGCTTGCTGCCACGAAACATGATTACTTGTAAGAAAATCAACATACGTACGTCAGAATTCATGCATGAGGAACAATGTTGATGACGCCATCACTGCACACTGCGCCATCGAGATTTGGGTGGGGGGGTTTCCTTTTCAAATAACATAACATTCAACATTTATATATTTTTCTAAAATATATCTAAAAACTTTACACCTTAAATGCACCATGTTTAATCCATTAGATGAAGAATAGAAAGTACTTAAGGGCAGGGGTACTCGCAGGTAGGTTTGTGGACGCCCGTTGCGTTCACCCAATTTGTGTGGGGGGGGGGTTATGATGGAAATTTGACGTGAACAATATAGCATTGAACACAAGTTACCATTGCTGCTTGCTATATAAATAGCAATTTGTAGACTTCCAAGGGAATTGTAAAGGGTAATACGTATTATGGGGAGGGGGAGGGTTGAAGGAAATATCCAACTCTTACATATCAACACGTGGATTCTGGGGCGATTGAGAATTAAACGTTGGGGGGGGGGGGACAATATCCAACTTTTGAATGTCAGTGTTAAGTCTTAGATATTAGAGGGTGTTCTAGTTAGGGAGGATTGAGCGTTAAATTGAGGGGGTATCCAATAGCAAAAATTCTAGTGACAGAATTATTTGTTTTGGTGGAGGCAACATCTGCTCTTCAACATAAGCAGTAAGTCTAAAATTAGCACGGAATTTTTGGTGGGAGGATTGAATATTAAATTTAAGGGGGGAGATATGAAGCTCTTGATAAAGTGTTAAATCTTAGATTGTCAATAGATTTCTGTAGTGGGGGAGAGTTCGAATATTATATTTAGGGGATTATGTTTAGCCATATGGTATCCACACGTTTCTGGTGCCAAGCGTGCGAAAAGAGAAGCTGGAAAAAATAAATATCGCGGTGTCATAAGAAAGTATTGACATCCCATTAAATTAATATTTTTTAAAAACTGCAAAGAAATGGATGTAAACGTTTTCTTGCTCGCTTCGTCCGCAAACGCGTGTTTCGCATTTTACTAAAGTTTCATACTATACCTGCATTACATTACATCACTTCTTAAAATATAGGAGAGGGTGGGGTAAGTGAGACAGGTCGGGGAAGTGCATCCATCCTAACTAAATTGTAGACCATGATAGAAAATGACTCCGCAAGAAGCTAGTTGGTGTCATGGAAGCTGGAAAGAAGTTGTACGCTCACTTGAAAATTGACGATTATATAGGCATATATTTATTTTCGGTGTTGTCTTTATAAGGATTATGGTGTATGCAGAAGTCAACATTCCATTTCGTCAATACATTTTAACACTTGTAATATATTTATTGCATAATATATTCCTTTATGAACCTCACACTGGCATCCGGTGAATGTAGCATTATTAGACTCGCATACAGGCGTCAAGTAAATAAAACATGTGGGGGGGGGGTAAGTGCGTCCGCCTACAATCTTAGACAGTCGGACTTGTTCCAAGTTTGATTGATTCACTGGTAGGTTATTTTTTGTTGCCTTACTACAGTTATATTTTAATTTTCACAACAATGGCCCCACGTGTATTGAGCAGTATGCGTGCTAAATTTTTCGTTCTGGGAAATGCCCACTCCTTCTATTTGCCAGTTAATTTTGCTGTCTGAAGGACTCTCCAGCACATTCCATTAATCTGGACACGTGATTTAAGTGTTAGAACGTTTGTCTGGTAAAATATATTTGCCAAGTTTTATTGTTCAATTTCTGTATCTGGCTGGTCTCATTTGTCTCACCCGGTGGGGCAAGTGCGTCCGCATGCAGACTTGACTTATTTCATTTTTTAACAGAGAAGTTAATTATTTTTTGTATTTGAACTAGATAAAAATGTTCATAACTGTTCTACGTGTAGCCTGGTAAAAGTTTGTTTCTTCTCAAATTAATAATGTGCACACAATGACCTTTCTTTTCTTAAGGGGTCAGACCTGCCCCACTCTCTCCTAAAGCTTATAGTGTTGATGTTCTGCTTAATTTAAAGCAGGTGCATCATTTGGATTATGTACTTCTATTAGCCTTATTATTGTAGTATTGATACCCTGTATGCTGTAATAATTGTACTAAGTGTACTTCATGCAGTAACACCTTGCACGTTACTTGATAGAACAGAAAAATAAAAATACGTAACATCAAATTCCTTCGCATCTCTAACATCTTTTCGCAGAACAATTTTACTTTAACAAGTGACATTTTGCACTGAAGATAGAATCCACGTAATTATTAGTATGGATTACAAGAATAATTATATTTATTCCAAGCAGAGGGGGCGAGTTATATGAAGGAGGAACCGTAATTAATTGTAGCCATCAGCTTAGGAATTTCTAGCTAAGGTTCGTGAAACAATAACTGAATCGGTCACACGGCTGCAGCATGACATTTGGTTTGCCCAGTTTGAATTTTCTATCTTAAGTTGTGTAAGAATTTCTGTTAAATACTCAAATTATGTTTATTTTTCAACATCTCATAAATCTTATTCTCCATTAACAAACAATGTTTTAATGCATATTTATATAATTTAACTTATTAAACTTAACGAATCAATGTGCTAGCTTTCCGTTATTTTGAAAACTGAACTATTAAAAATATATGGAAAGTTTAACATGGTATTTTATTCAAATAAACATCGATTATTATTTATTCATCCAAACTATGGTGGGATTGTGATGAACGATTTTGGGAAGGTAATGCCTCCACGGTCTTTGGGTGATGTTCGATTGATTGATTGATTGATTTGGTTTATTTTACTTCACTTTTCTGCCACTTTTGGCTAATTTGCGAAGATGGAGATGAGATATGATATGATGAAATTGATAAATGGACGCTCACTAACATTCATGCCCAGGCCGGTATTCGAACGCGGGGCCCCTGGCGTAGCACGATGCGCTAACCACTCCCCCAAGGGTACTGGCGGGTAATGTTCGACTAAAGGTTATTAGGATAAAAGTAGGTTGCGTTCCGGTTTGGGGGATTCATTTTTGTCAAGTTTGCTTGTTTTGTGTAGTGAGAGTGACATTCATGCACAAATTTCAAGCGATTAAATAATGAATTCCCAAGGTCCAGTATTCAGAGAAAAAAACCTTATTTTAAGATCTTCATACTAAAGTTTGTTTTAGTATGAATGCTGTCTTGTAAATAAACATAAGTTTGAAAACAGCACAAACGTTCTACTTCTGATATTCCTTTTCAATGAGTAATCAAAAACAAAGCAAAAAGAGTAATACGATATGGCTTACCATTCACGTGATACTCTCAGAACTTATGTCATCATAAAAATGTGCTGTGTAAGCTGTGGTTCAGTAAATACGATTAATTGGTTTCTTTCTACAAAATGTTAAGTTTTTAGTTCTTACTAGGAAAACAATTGTACATTTTGTTCATATACATCTTTTAATGAATGAGCATAAGAAATAAATAGTAAGAAGTCAGTGTCTTTACTAAAATTCATATAATTATAATTACCTAGGTATTGTATTTCCAAATATGCAGCATATTTTCTCTTAACAGAACTCGCACATTGTTATTTCATATAAATTTAAGCAGATTAAAAATCATAATGCATTTTATGACATTAAGTTAAAAGTTACCTTTATATCCATACCATGTAGTTTGATGTGGCAATTCATCTCTCATCCCCTGATTAGATTAATGGTAAATCTTGCTCATACTAGACGCAAAACAGATCATCGAGTCTCCACTTTGCACTACACATTATTTGATGTAATAGTGACATGTTAGATGAAGAATAGGAATAACTCAGGACGAGGAGTATCAAGTGAAGTGTTAATTAAAACTATATATATATATATATATATATATAGCAAACACTGTCCAAACTAAATACTTTATTGGGATTATGACATGAATTTGCTGGTGGGGGTTCTTTATTGGCTTTTGAGGGGAGATGGTGCCATTGGCCTTGGGGGGCACTCCTGCCAGACAGTACCGGAAGAACTGAACCTATCAACAACCTGGGTAAATTAGGCGTGCTGTCACTCTAAGACCTATTCACTTCAGATGCTGACTGGAACGGGTCTCGGATGGAACGGGTACGAACGTACCTCTGCATACTGTACCATAACGGTGGGTATCGGGCAGTGGCGGCTGGCCAAGTGCAACAAGTGCAGATGTTTTCACCTAATTTTCAAATTAATATTGACATTTTTCATTTGCTTGTTAAATTAAACTATTTCCCAGCAGAACGCACACGATAATACTCAAATAATACGCCGCTCGGCGCTACGCACGTGAAGAGTTCGTCGTAGCATAAACAAACCAAGAGCAGACGCCGCCAGGTTGCGGAAGACTTTAGCCGGTTGTCATGGCAACGGTGACGTCACCTAGCGTTGGAATTGAACGGGTGTCGCCATCTAGGTGCAGCAGTTCTCTCGTCGACAGAAAACATTGCATCCAGTGGTTGTGACAAAATCGTTGCGTTCTCGCGAGATCTTGTTCCGCGTGTGTTTCGCGTTTCCTATCGTGTGTTGTGTTCATGTGTTGCGCTGTGGTTTGTACAATGAACCCAGTAAATGACTTAATGTGTAATTTGTTGCAGACACCATTTTCCAGATGGACGGATGAAGACAAAAAGACGTTTTAAATTGTGGGGAGACCACTGACACTTACTATTTGTTTTTCATTGCCTATAAATGTACTTCTTCACCTGTTATTTTAGACACGAGCCGCTACTGGATCGGGTACGAAATGGAACCACAGGTTGGTAACCGTTACGGAAGCACTAAGACCAGCGCTTGTGATTATAATACTGCCAGTACGTGCATAGAAATGGATGAAGTGGGTAACATTTGTAACGGGAGGTAACAATATCATAACACGTACTAAGCGTATCCGAATTAAATTTACTCATTCAAAACTCCACAGCAGTAAATGAAATACCGATAAAATTACAATTTTTTGTTTAAAAACTAATTGTAATAACTTTAGAAAATAGTAGTTCGTGGTCTTTCTGGATAATTATTTATCAGAAATACTCTCTAGTTTTATCTTTTATTAATTTGTTAATAAAAGTATAAGATAATAAGATATGCAAAAAATTCGAAGACCGTCACTCTGGCAAACTATTAACAATAGGTACCATTAGATTTAACCTGCTCGTGTAAAATATTAGGCGCATCCAGAAAGTAAGTTTCCCTGGTGTCGTGCACAAAAAGACAACATTATTTCATTCAATGATGTATTGCCACAGATACAGCACTTGTCCAGTTACTTGTCAACCGCCGGAATTCAGGCACTTGTCATAGCGTGGGACCAACTTCTGTATCCTGCGTCGTAGAAGTCCGCCGTCTGGGTGCCAAACCACTGTGTGACAGCCGTCTGAACCTCTTCGTCGCTGTGAAAATGTTGACCGGACAGGAACTTTTTCAGGTGCAAGAACAGGTGGTAATCACTGGGAGCGAGATCCGGTCTGTACGATGGATGATCGAACACCTCCCAACCTAACCTGTTTAGAAAGGCTGCAGTGCGAGTAGCCATACGCGGCTTCGCATTGTCGTGCAGCAAGATCACCCCAGCACTGAGCTTACCGCGTCGCTTATTCTGAATGGCTCGTCGCAATGTTCCCAGTGTTTCACAGTAACGGTTAGCGTTCTTAGTCTCACCTCTGGGCAGAAACTCGATGAGCAGAATGCCTTGTCTGTCTAAGAACACCGTGCACATCACTTTTCGCGCCGACACAGTCTGTTTGAACTTCGTCCTGCATGGAGATCCACTGTGACTCCAATGCATGGACTGCTGTTTGCATTCTGGGGTGCTGCATGCAACTCACGTTTCATCCCCTGTGATGATCGGGTTGAGAAAATCGTCATCATCATGATAACGCTTCAGAAATGTCAGCGCCGTGCCCATGCGTTTTTCCTTGTGTTCGGGCGTCAGTTGTATCGGCACACACCGGGCACACAATTTCCGGAACAAGAGGCGTTTTGTAACAATGTCGTGCAACAACGACAGAGAAATCTGTGGGAAATGGCTGCTGAGTTCCGTGATCGTGACGCGACGATCCTCCAACATGCGCTGCTGCACCTGCTCCACAAGCTCGTCCATAACGGCCGAGGTCGCCCACTGCGCTCGTCGTCATGTACATTTTGCCGGTCTTCAGTAAATGCTCTGCACCAACGACGCACCATCTGCTTGCTCATGACGTCTGGCCCATACACCTGGCACAGCTGACCATGAATTTCGATCGGCTGTATGTTTTGTGCGACCAAGAACTTGATCACCGAACGAACTTCGCACGCGGCGGGAGATGGAATAAGAGCCGCCATGTTTCATCGCTGCCGCGACGCTACTGAGGACTTTCGGGAGGCGTCTTCTAGGACATTCACTAGCCAGGACATGTGCCTCTCACGCATGCGCAAAACCGGTTTCAATACGCATGGCCTACCACCTCTGGGCGAGTGGAAAACTTAATTTCTGGGTGCGCCTAATATACTAATTACAACGACCTGCGCAGAAGATTGATATTCGTTGCTCTGGCAATCTGTTAATAGGAAGAATGCGCAGTAGGCACCATTAGGTTTACGTGTAAAATATACAAATTATTACGACCTTCACAGAAGCTTTGCAACATGTTAACAGAAAGCATGCGAAATAATCACTATTAGGCGTACCTGCTACTGCAACATATTCTGATTATTCCGAGCTGCGCAGAAACTCGATACTCGTCTTTCTGGCAACCAGATAATTGTATCCATTCCTCGTATGTAGTACTAGGATAACCTAAAATCAAAAACTCAACCTTCGTGAGACCGTGGCCCAGTAAATTATTTTCTCAAAGGTCGGTGTTTCGTTTCCAAGAATTTTCCTCGTAAATACCTTTCCACGTTTTTTTTTTTAAAAAAAATTACACATAAATTAACATGTAACCTTGAAATTAAATATTGATAAATAAACGCTCGCATAATCGTAAAGAAGAATAGTTAGATTACATAATTACATATAGGTTTGTTAATAAATATAAATATATAATACCCTCTTTGGCTGAAGATTGCGGCCTAATCTTTTACATCAAATGATAACAGCTTCTACTGCTTTTGTCTTCCCCAACCCCTCAGAAAAGACGCCCTTTAATGGCCACGAGGAAACAGATATCTACAATCATCTCGATGCAATAGAATGAGCTTTTGCATACTGCAAAATACAGTGGACTTCGGGGCCAGTGCAACTGCAGGACCACCAAATCTACATATGATCCAACTATTATAACTTTCGACTGATCCTTAATTGTTTTGTTGGTTATCAGCAGCCGCTTCTTCAACAACTACTCCTTAAACAAATTTCTGAGCCACATTAGCTAACTTCATTGTATTGGCTGCATTAGTCTGGTTGTTCTTTCAAACCACTTAGCCATATAAGAAAACAGTGACGATACAATTTATGTTGTTTCTGAAAGAGTCCTGAAGCAGTGCTCGAAGTGAGGGCGGATGGAATGGGATGTTAACCCTTAACTAGCAAGATTTTCGCAAAGCATCCTCCCAACTGTCTAATTGTTATCATGTTAATTCACAGGAGCATCCCCACACCCCAGCGAACCCCATGGCTCCTCCAAACATTCCCCCAGATAACATTTTTCACTTCAAGCAGTTCCCTGAAGATCTCTGTAGTCCTTGATTCATTCACCCTTAAGTTCTGCTTTCTATGTTTCATTTTGACAACTGGAACATGACAGGACATCTATAATGTGCTTAGTTTGTTTGAGTTTAGTTTTAAGACCGCGTTATACACAGAAAGGCTACTCGGGGACTGAACTTACAGTTTCAAGTACGATCCGAACCACTATGTGCCTCCACCGGGTATCAAACCCTCGACCTCTTGAAAATAAATCGACAAGGTTGCCAGTACGCCATCAAACCATTTTTACATTGCTGAAAACATACGTGAAACATCAGTGTAATGTTTCGCAATGTTGCTGCAATGTTACAATGTTTCACGAGTTACGTAACCGTAACATATCTAAAACCATGTTGTGCTGTATGGGTAGAGCCAATGGAACGGTAATGTCAGTGAATTTTGCAATTGGTGATTGAAATGGCCATTCCCTAACAGCTGATATTATCACATTAGTTATTGCTATTGATCTACACAGAATCATAACCAATTTTCTACTCTGCTCTCTTTGTAAAAGCTTTACGAGTTTGAGGCTCTAATCCTTCTCCTCCACACCGTATTGATTCCAGTTAGGTGAATTAATCAGATCTATGGACCATGTTTTGGGTAACTTCGATTATTATTACAACAGCGGCCGATGCAAACCACAACTGTTCTACAGTAGAGTCATGCCTTCTATTCTTTTATCACCAATCCACTAGATTGAGCTTTGAGTGTGAAATAGACTAAACTAAAACAAGTCCTATGAGCAAGTTGGACTCGAGAGGGTTCAACAGATGAGTACGTGAGTGCATGGAGAGGTAACGCAACTGCAGCTACCAGCTGTTTGTAGCAGCGTGCACTGTTTTTTCCGCCCACACGCATTCTCCCCTTCTCTACAGTTGTGCGGGGCGCTAGTCTACAGAACCAAGGTACAGAGTGTAACTAGGCTACGAAAAAGTACTTGAAACAATAATGTGTAGAGTTTCAACAATATGAGAATGACAGACAAGAATGATATTTATCTGAGGTAACTAATGCAAATATTTGCATGCAGGTCATTTTAATATTTTCAAAATAAGACAATTAAAATTGTATATTCTATCCATCTACAGCACATGGGCTTTTTTAAAATGTTACAAAATATTTCAAATATTGTTTAAATGTAACACATATGAGCAGAACAAAAAACATCAACAAGTGCAAATTTTTGCACAACGCAGCGAGAGTAGAGGAGAGCACACAGCAAGTAAAAGTGTGCGCATTCAAACTTTACTCGCTGCAGGGCAAATTTTTAACTGTTGTTTGTGTTTAGTCATGTTTGTTGATGTTCATTGTGCTTGTAACGGGAATAAGTCAAGACATAGTTCCATTATAGCGGGAACCAGGTGGAGTAGTTGGGTAACAACCGATATGAAAAAGTGATGACCGATAGGTTAAGACGGAGATATTCCCTTGTCATATTTTATGATTATGGATGTTGAATAAAGGTACAGTATGAATACAGACAAAAGTCTGAAAAGATCTAGATTAAATACTGAGAGAACCAGCCTGGAATCCCCACTAAGAGAAAAATGGGAGATACGAATGGAATTATGAAAGAGGTAACCAGCAAAGATAATGAAGATGAAGAGTTGCAAGAAACAAGCAAACTTGGTATGTTCAGATTCTATATCAATGAACTGCAATCTGGGATTGCTAGAGAAAAAATAACAATCCTAACGAAAACACTAATGACGGAGTTAGTTAGCAAAATACTAGCAGCGTACGAGGACTTGAACACGGAAAATGAGGTTCTGCATGCTATTAATTAAGAGTTGAAAGGAGAAACTGCTTTCCTGAAAGAAGAACTTAGAGCTAGGAGAAATATGCATAATGAAAGTTCAGGGAGTGATAGTAATACATACGCGAACAAATTAAAACAAACACCCAAAGAAGTTCCAAAACCATCTAGACAATCTAGACCGACTTTATTCGTAAAAGCCAACAATAATAACCCAAAGGAAATACAGAAGATTGTTACAAATAACATTCATCCTACTCGGGATAAAATAAGAATTACAGATATTCGATCAACTAAGGAAACACTAATAATAGAGTTTGCGTCATCAGAGGAACTCCAAACTGTAAAGCATAACAAAATACTACAATCCGAGGGATTAAAAATGGAGATGACAAAAAAGAAAAATCCTTTGGTCATTTTATATGACATACCTAGGACTTACAAAGATGAAGAACTATTGGAAGACCTATATCATCTGAACTTTCATGACTTGATGACGGTAGAAGGAATGAAAGCAAATCTCAAAATCAGATTTCGGACGGGAAGACGTGAGGATTCGTCTGTAAACGTTGTGTTAGAAACGTCTCCCGCAATGAGAAATATATTGGTAAACAAAGATAGACTGTACTTGCCATATAAAGTGATTAGAGTGAAAGACTTTATCTCCATTCCTAAATGTTATAATTGTAACGACATTCGACATGTAAGTAAACACTGCAAAAATGAAAGCACATGCAAAAAATGTGGTGAGCAACATACTGTAGAAAATTGCAAGTCGGCTAATGTTCCTATCTGTATTCCGTGTAAAATTCGGAAAAGAAATTGCAATAATAATGCCTGTCCTACCTATCAGGACTTATTGGATAGAGTAATTTCAAAAACTAATTATGGATAATGTACACAAGATTACATCTAGTAACTCCATAAGACAGGTGAGAGTAATACAAAATAATGCGCAAGGGGCTAAAATTGCAATGCAAGAAATTATACAGTATATCTTAAACGATAGTATAGACATTGCTATGATTCAGGAGCCTTACCATTATAAAGGTAAGCTCCTGGGTCTACCTCAATCAGTCCGTGCATTCACCTGCACTGAGGTACCAAAGGTAGCTACTCTAGTAATGAATGAGGATATTCAGGTCATGTGGAACAAGACACTTTCAACGTCACATTGTATTGTTCTAGATGTGGATATGGGCACTGGCCCATGGACTTTAGTAAATGTATATTGGCAGTTTAAGGACCCGATATCACCTTACATACGAATGATGGAGAGAGCAGTCAATGGATTGGTGGACCCTAAGGCCAATGCAATAATTAGTACAGATGCCAATGCCAAATCTCCTCTTTGGTATAGTGGCGAATTGGATGATACAGGAAGAGAAATGGAAGACTTCCTTTCAAGTGGAGGATTTTGCGTGGTAAACAAGAAGTCAAATACACCAACCTTTTGTAGTAGTAGTGGTGCCAAGTCAAATATTGATATTACCTTGGTTAATTATGGTGGACGATCGTTTCTGAATAACTGGTGTGTGAAAGACCTTACCACCAGCGATCATAATGTTATAGGATTGAACATTAGTCTTGAAAAAGAGAGTTTACAACAGATACCAAATCAATCTCAAAAAAGGAATTGGAATATAGTGGAGCAGAACCAATTAAGAAATGAGGTTACAAGTCTACTCGCAAGCAAACCTGTATCTCTGTATAATAATATAGAAAATAATATTCAGATCATTACATCTACTTTAAAAACAGCTATGGGCTTTTTTCCGGTGCCGCAACTTGAAAAAAAGAAACAAACTTGGTCAATCTATCTGTTGAAAAGAAGAACCACTACAAGACGGCTAAGGAAATTATTCCAAAAAGCAGTAGATCCCAGACTTAAACAGCAATATTTAGAGAAGTACCGGAAGTCTAAGTGGATTTATGCAGAACTGATTAAACAATACAATGTCAGGATGTGGGCTCGACTGGTACAAAGTAAAATTACGAAGGACCCATGGGGCATTCCATATAAAGCCGCAACAGGCAAATTAAAAGAGATCTTCACCCCTACCACATTGAGAAAGATGGAAAACTCCTATACAACTACTTGGGAGGACACAATCTCATATTTAATGAAGGTGTTGTTACCATCCGATAGCGAATTGGAGGACTGAGAAATACATCAAAATGTAAGACAACAATCACGGGAGCCCTATGCGAATGACGATCTGGTTTATCCATTTGCCAAGGAATAAATTGCCTTAATAATAGATCGACTGAAGTGCAAAAAAAAAACCTGGACCTGATGGCATCACTAATGAGGTCATTAAGATATTAAAAAATGAAATGTTGGAGTCCTTGCAAGTGGTGTACAACCAGAGCTTGGCTCTTGGTAGGTTCCCAAGGGAATGGAAACATGCAAATCTTACTATACTTCTTAAAGATAAGAAAAGAGATCCTGAGGAACCAAAATCCTATAGGCCTATATGCTTATTAAATGGTTTTGGTAAGATACTCGAGAAACTTATAGTATCAAGACTTAATGAAAGAAGACTATTAAGTAAACATTCAGGAAAACAGTTTAGTTTCATTCATGGAAGACCAGCTGAGGATGCACTTAACTATGTTATGAATTTCGTCCATGGAAATCAACACAAATATGTACTGGCCATCACTCTAGATATATGTGGAGCTTTCGATTATGTATGGTCGCCATACATCCTGAAAGTACTGAGAGACAATTATATACCAGGATCTCTCTAAAATCTGATAAAGGATTATTTAGGGAATAGAAGCGTACAGTATAAAGGATAACAAAAGGTTGTAACAAAGGATGTAAACAAGGGTTGTTCGCAGGGCTCAGTGTTAGGCCCCACCCTATGGAACCTTACTCTGGAGCCTCTGCTGATGGAATTACATCAGTCTAGGGAAGTTGCTGATGTGATAGCGTATGCAGACGACACACTTATTCTGATTATCGCCAACAGTAGAACTGAATTGGATAGAAGAGCTAACCGAGCCATAAGTCTGGTAGAAGACTGGACTAAGACATCAAAAATGAAAGTTGCCAAAGAAAAATCTTATCATATCTTACTTAAAGGGAAGCTATTAAGATCTCCAATTATAAGGGGTACAAAAATAGCTATTAAAAAATCTACTAAAATTAAATACCTTGGCGTGTTCCTGGAAGCTCAATTGAGATTGAGACAACATATAGAGGAGGTTTCCTCTAAGGCGAAGGCAGTACTACACAATATCTTGAATATGGGGAACTCGGCATATAAACTTCCTTTTGATGTTTCGATGATCTATTATAGATCAAACTTCCTGCCAGTGATATGCTATGCTGCGTCAGTCTGGGCGCATCTCACAGCGCAAAAACAAATCAGAGATAGTCTCAGATCTGTACAACGGAATGTCCTGTTAAGGATCCTCGGAGCGTTTAGTACAACATCCAAGACTTCGATAATAGTTGTTGCTGGGGTACTCCCCTTAGACTTTGAAGTTCGACAAAGTGCCGCTTGTTACTAGTGGAAAAAGGGACTAAAAGAAAAGGCACATGACCTGCTAGGCACTCGAATCAATTGTATCCAAGAAATTTAACAACACTTATGGAACTCTTGGCAAGAAGAGTGGAGTTAACTCCAAGAATCTGCCCAGACTAGAAAGTACATACCGGACGTACGGGATAGGATGAAACTTTCCTTCTTCAAACCAAGTAGGGGTATGGTCCATTTCATGACGGGTCATGGCTCATATAGGACTTATCTTGGAAGATTTAATCTTAGCAATGATAATCAGTGCTTAACATGCAGGATGAAAGGAACACCGGAACATGCAATAGTCAGCTGTAAAAAGTATTCTGATAGTCTGATACCACGATTAAGGCAGGGTCTAGATGAGGTCACACTGGCACAGGAAATCCATAGCATCAAGACCTTCGGCAGGATTAACAGACTGGCTGGACTAATTTCGTCATTAGAAGAAATTCACTACAAATCAGCATCTCGAGTTAGTTCTATGAGGCTCAAGGTCTAAGGACTTATAATTTGGTATGTTTTAATTATTTAATATATATAAAATTTCTCTTTCATTACGTACTCATTATTTATTCTTAATGAAGAAGATAGCCTAAATTCCTTGAAAGCAAAATAAGAAGAAGCCTTTGGAACGTCCTACTTCTGGAAGACCAGATACTTGCAACTCCTGTTTCTTTGGGAGGCTTAAGGTCTAAGGACCTATATTACTCAATAAATTTACTAGATAATATCATATATTCTAAGTTAGTATTTTATTATATTTATCATTATAAATTTCCGTAAGATTTTCAAGCTGAAAATCACCACCAACCAAATCCTTAACATATACAAGTCAATTTAGAAATTTTGGAAACACTGGTCAAACATATATATAATTTTATTTGTTATATTTTATTTTCATATTCTGTACATACTTTTCTTTTATTATATTTATTCCTCAAGTACAATAATCTTAGAAAACACAAACATATATATACACACCTTGGTTTTATTAATAGGTACCAAGGTCAGAAACTTCTCCCTACAAATACTCGAATCCTCTTCCTTATTCCAATCCTAAACAGGACACTTCCGCTCTTGGCGAAATAACAGCTATGAAAAGCAATCTACGCAAAAGTATAACAAGAGAGAGGGTTGCGTAGTGTGAGTGGCGAGAGAAGGCTGGAGGACCTCGTCCCTCAGTGTCACGATCCAAAAATTGTTCGCGTATTTTTGCAAATTTTATTCAGAATTTATAGGCTAATAATTATCCCAAATAATATATGCAACATTTTCATTGTTTTTCAAATACAAAAAGGCTAGGATTATTTCTATCTTTCACGCAAATTTTGTTGTTTAAGCACAAGTAAAATACATTTCTTCTTAATATCGATTTTTGTTCATCAATGTACAAGATTGAAGTAATTTGTCTTCGTTATAAACTACATCTTTATTTAATCATTTTTATGTGCAAGGGCAAATATGAACTATTTGATAAAATCAGTTAATTATTTCTATATATTTAGTTTAATATTGTAATATTATAGCAAAGTACGTATTTCTCCCTCGTTTTCAATAAAATAACGATTTCCTATTGGCTGTTTATGTTAGAAGTGGGGAATGACGCTCCGTGTATTTGGCGACGTCAAAAGTTCCAAGTTGGCATTCTCAATTGTTGCCTACTACAATTAAGCTTACTATTTGCTAATTAGCATTAATTTGAATATAAATTATCAGTTTTTCTTGTGGGTTTTTATGTTATGAGTTTGTAGTATTGTAAGATAAACAATCTGTTATGCTGCGCCTCGTGCTTGAGGTAGGCAGTAGAGGACTTGCTGTTAACGGAGAAGGCTGTACGCCGAATCTGTCGTGTTAAATAAGTTGCTTATTACTGCCTAACGAGCGAGAGGCACCTAACTAATTATACTTTTAACTTGTGCGAATGAGTATGTACACGCTCGATTCGTGATTAAATATTTTGGACATTTTAATTATAAAGTATTTGGATTTTATTTGACGTGATGTGCAGCAATTCGGTGGTTTCCTTCTAGGGGAAGGGTGGATCGTCTTACTCCCGATCCCTGGGTAAGAACGCGTGCTTCCAACTGGAGAAAGGAGCTGAGTGTTGACAAATTCGTGACTCCTTACCGGGAGTTGCGATTGTGGTGGCACGTTGCAAAGTGAGCGGGGTCGGAATTTTGTTTTTGACAAAATGACTGAAAAACTTGAACAACGGTACTGCATGAAATTTTGTCTCAAGCTTGGAGAATCCCAAGTGGAAACGATTCGCAAGATTCGACAGGCCTTCGGCGACGAAGCAATGGGCACCACACAGATAAAGGAGTGGTACAACGGCTTCAAAGATGGCCGCACGTCAGTGGGGAGGAAAGCAAGTTCTGGTAGGCCCTAAACATCCAGAAATAAGATTGTCATTGACCAAGTGAGGATCCTGGTGATGCAGGATCGTCCGATCACGATCAGAGAACCTTCAGACAAGGTGGGCATCAGCATTGGATCCGTTCATTCCATTTTCACTAATGATTTGGGCCTTTGGGCGAAGTTCGTGCCGAAGCTGCTAACGATCGAGCAGAAAAACCTCCACTTGGGGATCGTACAGGACATGCTGTAGACTGTGAAAAGTGCTTCGTCAGGCTCCCTACTCTCCCGACATGGCTCCATGTGATTTCTGGGTTTTCCCCAAGATGAAAATGTCCCTGGAAGGAACCAGATTTCAAGCCAGAGAAGACATCATGAAAAATGCGACGGACCAACTGGCCGCAATAAAAAAAAGGCGTTACAGCGCTGCTTCCAACAGTGGGAGAAGCGTTGGGAGAAGTGTGTGGGAGCCCAAGGGGACTACTTTGAAGGAGATTAATGTAAGATTGTGGTATCTGAATACACAATTTTTTTTATTAATAAAAGTCTGATGCTATTTGAACAATCCTCGTATATATTACAAATACATACAGTACATAAAAATTTTGCGGTGAACCAGATAAAACTTTCAGGATGCGAGGATATCCAAACCTGGACCCCTTGATTACAAAATGTTAGTATTTTCACTACATCGTCCGGATAGCGATATGAAACATATATTGTAGTTTCATCTTTGTGGGGACCTAACACCGGAAAATATTGCACTTCCGGCGGAGAACGTGCCCTTTGGAGGGAGGGTACTACATTAATTCCCAAACCTAAAACGCCCCAGATCCCAAGTCTTGAAGCCCTCGTTTGTCTGCAATATTACTTACTCGATGCATCAGGAATGGAGCACCACTGGCCTTTCCTCTGTTTCATTCCAAGCGGGAAAATGTAATCTCATCGTTTGGTTGATTTAAGTAACACAGTAGTTATAGAGGGGGCACGAGCAAACACCCCCCCCCAAATTTAACAATTTCATAGTCAGCTCTCTTAGTGTAATTTAACTGAAAATCATGATTTTAGCTGATTTTCCAAGTGTAAAAACTGAAAATTTGTTTTACGCAAGAGCTTAAATTTCAATTTTATTGTATAAAAATTCTAAGATTTAGATAATTTCCATTATGACATCCATTATTTTTTAACTGTAAAAAATAATTGACTCATGTGAGTCAATTTTAAAAATTTTTGCAAAATACCTTAGTATACATTCGGTCCATTTATATCTGAACCGAAGATACCGTACTTGAATATTCTCATATCCTCCAAGTGTTATGATATTGTTATTCACACTGTTTGTGCTTGTAAGTAATCAGTAACATCATGGCGGTACAAGAAATATAGAAGTTTAATGTATTCTAGTATGGGGGGCCCACAAACGTAGCTACGTCAACTTAAGAGCGCTCTATGAGGGTCTTCAGCTAAATCCCGTTACTGCCGGACGATATATAAAATCATTGAGTAATGAAACTTTTTTACAACAAGTATATTTTTTTGCAACTAGATGTCAGCATCTAGTGATACTTACTGCTTTATGTTCTCTAAGTACATTTATTTGCAACTAGATGGCATCGGTGATATATAAATTACTGTGTAGGAAGTATTTTTTGCGAACCTAACTTGCGTCACATGCAAGAATTCTCATGTAAGCTAGTTTTTTTTTACTCAGACAAATCAATAGTTTTGTCTGAAGAATTCTTTGCATTCCAAACATTCCTGAGTGTATGTGTGAAGATTGGCGTACTTACGGGAGCGTTTGAATATTGTGGAATTAACCTGTTAAGGTCATAGGTTTTCGTAGTGTTTTTTTTCTATTTTTTTTTTAAAAAAAACTTTTTCTTAACTAGTAACATTGGGGGTCCTCCTCCGTAGTCGAGCGGGTTAAGGCGTTCACTCGTCTTGAGATCGTTCGCTGCGGGACGTCGTAGGTTCGAATCCGGCTCTGGTCGGAATTTATTCGGCCTAGCGTAATCCGATCGAGAAGACCTACATCAACGGCTGGGGGTTCGTCGGGCTGATCACCCGTCATCCCAATACTGGTCTAAGACCTCCACGCTCAAACAGGTGACGGAGGAACAGTGTGGGAGGGAGACCAGCAGTCGGTAGGTAAGCCAAGGCCCTTCAAGGGCTGTAGCGCTGTGGGTTTAGTTTTATTTTAGTAACATTGGGGAGGGGGGGCCCTACAAACTTAGCTACGCCAAACTTAAGAGTATTTTTTTGCAAGTAGATGGCGAGCACTTACGCACACATACTTCTATTTGTTAGTAATCCCTCTTTTTTTCCCTCTTCTGGAAAAGTGTAATATGCAACTGTATGTATAAACATTGAGGCGTTGCTAAATGTTACTAGCTCGGAGAAAGTCACACATGCTCAGTAGGGTTATGACAAAAAAATATTTTTTTAGCCTGTAGTAGAAATCAATGAAGTTTTTAATACAGAATCAGAAAATGACAATTATTTCGTTCAATTCATAAAAAATGTTCCGCACCAATGACAATGAAAATTCTCAAATTTAAGTACATTCAGCACAGTCAAAATGTATTAGTTGAAATAAGCTTCAGATTACAATATTTATCTGTTTTGCATTTCTGGTACAGTTCTTCCATTAATTTCACCTCTCGTTCGGCACAAATATTCATCCGTGATATATCTACAATGAATCTTTCTTATTTCACCCCTGATTCGGCACAAATATTCGTCCGTGATATATCTACAACGGATATTTCAACATTCCAGTGAGTTACAAAGCACTTCATGGCTGCAGAGCAATTTAATTCGGAAATTCCATCCATCGGTTTCTGGTGAATCTCTGTGTTGAACATTTGGTTAGAAAACCAGGCTTCCTGCCATGTATTTGAGATGAAAGAGCACGGTATTTCCCGTGATATTCTCCATTTAGGAATGAGGAAGCATGAAATAAGAGCATATATACCACGTGAATTCCATCTGGCATTGTGAAGAGACGGTAATTTTCTCCATTTAATTGCTGGGTATGCACCAGTTTCTTTAAGGAAACTAAATGCTCTACATAACTCATACTGAAATCTAAAATCATCTCGCCAACCTGTATTTTGAACAGTTATCATTTCACTTTCTGGCTTGTAGGACTGCTGCAAGACATCGATCGTATTGTTTTATCACTTCGCCCACGAATTCATAGTTCAGAGTTGGTTTGGTAGAAGAAATCGGATTAAAGAAGTCTAACACATGCTTTACGATTCTATCAAGAATATGGTGCTGGCAGCCAATGTACTGTGGCTGATCAAATCCTCTTGTGATGATTTCACTTTTTAATTTTTGAACAATTCCATTTATTCGTCCAGTATTTACTGCTGTTGTGTCACATACGATCATTTTGAAGTTCTTCCATGCATCAAATTAATTCAGCAAACTTTGCAGTGCATTAAAAATATCCTGTGATGATCTGCTTTCACATTTTACTATACCTAATTTCAATTCTTTAAGGGAACTCTTCAAGATTACCACTTGATACTCGTGATTTGCAATTTGCTTACCGTCGAAATGAAGGCAGAATTGTTTCTCTTCTTGCAAAATAGATTTTATTTTATGCTTTGCATCTTCGCCACTTCTTATAACAGTTCGCCAAACACCTGATTGTGATGGTGTTGTAACACTGATTCCATCTTCAGCTAGACTGGAGCACACTACAGCAGCTTTATTAATTGAAAGAGATGTTTTTGTCACCAACTTAGTTGCATGTGATGTTGAAAAATGCACGACTCGTTTTCTTTTGTCATTTTCATTTTCATTTTCTTCTGATACATATGCTGTGTCTGTGTCATAAAAATGTCATCACTACTTACTTCTGCTGATGATGCGTCGTCTACATCAGTGGCAAAGACAGCGTTTGGTCCAGATTGTGAAGCTGATTTTCACACTCGCTTAGAGGGATGGTTGGACGATTGTGGAGTAACTGTGCTTGTTACATATCCAATTTTACCTTGTGATTTAACTTGTAACTTTATAGTTCTTTATCTTCTTGGCTCACCAATGTCAATCTGTTTTCGTTATGTCAAATATATTTTCTATTTCAACTTGAAGTGAATCCTGTTTCCTCTTTCTATTTTTATCGTTCTCTTCAATCAATTTAACTACTTTTGACATAATTGCTTGTTTTGATAAATTTGGAAAGCTAATTTTTCCCAGAGAACAGTAAGCTCACCAGTTATCATAGCCATTCTTTCTTTCTTATCTTTCTCTGTTTCCAGAAGTGTATGGTAGCGACCAATAATGTCTTTCTTTTGCGGAAGTCGAGTAAAAGAACTAAGTGTTTCAATTATAGGTACATCTCGTCTTATTGTTGCATCAATAGCTACATTCTGCGTCCATGATTCCGCATTTTTCTTAATCGCATCACTTGATTTATAATATGCCATTATAATACTAATATTGAACTACCAAACCTGAAAATAAGAGAAAATATACACAATTTGTCACTTAATAAATAATAATTTAATAATTACTACATTAATTTACTAATTATTACATTAATAATGTCCTTTTCAAATGTTGTTTGTAGTATTTTACGAAAGAGCCCCAAAAATAGTTGTTATCGATAATGTAGGATTATAAAAATTTAAAATTTATTTTGATACTCTTTCCGATGAATCCTCGCTGTTTGAACCCACCAACAGTCACACACACTATATAATTAGCATAATCTGTAACTACATACAGATACAAATACACGTATCAGTAGTTGAAAGGTATTGTTTCTACGCAATCCTTGTAGGTATGCCTAGTATTTAACCTTAGTTGTGACATATTTTGATGATTTTTTATGGATTTTATTGCGTTCGACGATGTTCTAGTCCTATTTTTTTTTGCTCATTTTTTTGGAGCCTCATCTTTGTAGGTATGCTATGATCTTAGGTGATATAACTTAACCTATTCACTTTTTTACAGCCTTTTACGGGTTAAAATAACCTACAAAGTGTAGAACTGGTTGTTTCTACGAAACCCTTGTAGGTGGACCTGGTATTTAACCTCACTTGTGACATATTTTGATGATTTTGATGTTTTTTTGTTGATTTTATACCATTTGACGATGTTCTAGTCCTATTTTTTGCTCAATCTTATTTTTGTAGGTGGTGGGCCCTCAACGTAAAAGCCTACGATGTATTTGGGTGGTTTTTTGTAGGTGGGGTGGGTCCTCAGCAGAAACGGCTACGATGTATTTTTTATGATGTGCGAGCCCCCCCCTTTTCACGATGTATGTCAGGTTCAATGCCCCCACTACTACTTTTGGAGGGTGGGAGGGGCTCGCAGTGTTGCCAAACTACTCCACAAAAATTTCGCCACATGATATTTCACAGGCGAAGCTAACCTACAATTAGAAGTTGGCAACACAGACTAGTACCAAGAAATTTGCTTCACAACCCCCCCTTTTTTTTAATTTTGCCATATGATATTTCACAGGCGAGGCTAATCTACAAATAGAAGTTGACAGCGATCTATGCTGTAATATTTTGTAGTCTTCTAAGATGATAGGTATGCAGTAAGGTGGAGAGTTGGTGAGTACGCTAACTGGCAATAGTGGTGGTGCCATTTTGAATTTCTGAGCATAGGTTGTGTTCACACTTTACTTATCTTCGAGTGTACATTACAAATCTGCAAACAGATTTTGGCTATCTCGTACCGTTTAAGAGATAAACCTACTTCCGGTCGCCATTTTGGATTTCCGAGCATAGGTTGTATTCACACTTTTACTTATCTTCGAGTGTACATTACAAATCTGCAAACAGATTTTGGCTAACTCGTACCGTTTAAGAGATAAACCTACTTCCGGTCGCCATTTTGGATTTCCGAGCATAGGTTGTATTCATACTTTTACTTATCTTCGAGTGTACGTTACAAATCTGTAAACAGATTTTGGCTAACTCGTACCGTTTAAGATATAAACCTACTTCCGGTCGCCATTTTTAATTTTCGAGCATAGGTTGTATTCACACTTTTACTTATCTTCGAGTGTACATTACAAATCTGCAAACAGATTTTGGCTAACTCGTACCGTTTAAGAGATAAACCTACTTCCGGTCTAACTAACTAACTAACTCCCTAGCCTTCTTAAACCCGAAGGTTCATGGCTGCAGCAACACAGGCCTCTCATCTTTCCCTATCTTGAGCAAGTTCTATATACTCTTTTCCATCCCTACCAATTTCCCTTAGGTCCATCTCAACGTTGTCCCTCCATCTTCGTCTTGGCCTTCCTACAGGTCTCTTACCATCGGGTTTCCCAAAAAGAATCCTGTAAACTCCTCTTTCCTCTCCCATTCGTGCCACATGGCCTGCCCACCTAAGTCTTCTTGATTTAATTATTCTAATAATATCTGGACATGAATACAAATTATGTACTTCTAAATTATGTAACCTTCTCCACTCACCTGTCTCCTCATCCCTTTTAGATCCAAAGATTTTCCTAAGCATCTTATTTTCAAATACTCTCAATTTATGTTCCTCTTTCAATTTAAGGGACCAAGTTTCATATCCATATAATACTACAGGCAAAATTACTGTTTTGTATATTTTAACTTTTAGTTTCTTAGATATTAAACGAGAAGACAAACGTTTATGAAGAGAGAAGTAACATGCATTTCCTGAATTAAGAATACTTTTTATTTCCTCATTAATATAATTTTTATTTGTTAATATTACTCCTAAGCATTTGAATTTGGAAACTGGTTCAAACGAGTTGTTATCAATAATTAGATTTTGATTACCTAACACTTGGTTTCGGCCTGTAAGCATATATTTAGTTTTCTCTTTGTTAACTTCCAAACCTATCTCTTTAGCAGTTTTGAAAAATATTTTAGCATTATTCTTAATTGTATTCACATCATCCCCCAGTAAGTCTACATCATCTGCATATGCTAACAACTGAGTCACACCATTTAATTTTAGTCCTTCTTTAGTTTCTTTTACCTTCCTAACAGCATATTCTAAGGCAAAATTAAAGAGCAAAGGAGATAATGCATCTCCTTGTTTTAACCCATCATGAATTGTAAATTTGTCGACATATTAATACCCACACGAATTTTACTTTCTGTTTCACTGGTGCATATTTTTATCATACTAACAACCTTCTTAGGTATTCCAAGCTCGACTAATATATTATATAATTTATCTCTTTTGACCGAATCATATGCTTTTTTGAAATCAATGAATAGCTGATGGACATTTTGATTATATTCCCACTTTTTTTCAAGTGTCTGTCTGATGTGAAAAATTTGATCTGTAGTTGATCTGTTACGTTTAAATCCACATTGATAATCTCCTATAATTTCATTAGCATATGGGGTTAGTCTTGTTAAAAGAATGTTAGATAATATTTTATATGTTGTTGAGAGTAGAGAAATTCCGCGGTAATTATTGCAGTTCATTTTATCACCTTTTTTAAACACGGGAACAATTATGGATTCTTTCCACTGTTGAGGGATTTCTTCTTTATTCCATATTAAACAAATTAATTTATGAATTTGACATATTAATGAATTTCCACCACATTTAATTAACTCAGATGGTATTAAATCAATGCCAGGTGCTTTGTTATTCTTTAGCCTTTTAATAGCATCCTTAACTTCAATCAAGTTAGGTTCTGGAACTAAAGGTTCTGCTGTGTGGACTTCATTTACTTCTGATTTACTTCCGGTCGCCATTTTTAATTTCCGATCATAGGTTGTATTCATACTTTTACTTATCTTCGAGTGTACATTACAAATCTGTAAACAGATTTTACCTGTTTCTCTCTGTTTTAGAGATATTCCAAAATATATATATATTTGATAAGCGACAACAACAGAGCCATATCTGTGCAAATGTTGGAACTCGATGAATGCTTGAGGGGGACAAGTCATTTTTTTTTCAGTACGTCAACATTTTTAACTCTTTTTCCCAGTGAATAGGTTAGGTGGCTTGCAACGACGAAGGCCTTCTAGCAATACGAACTTAGTTTATGCCGGCGTAATTCGCTAAAATATATTTAATTTACATATTTCTCATACCGCCGTATCTTGTTCTATTAGACCTCTTCAAGAAAATCGCCAATTAGTGAAAACTAATTGAGCACAACAGCAAAAGAGGTGCTAATAGGGCAAGCATACAATGATATGGGGATATGTGAATTGTCGGTTTCTTCGATTCAGATAAATGGATCGAATTGAAACTGGGATATTTTGCATTTTTTTTATATGATAGCTAAAATAACAGAGATTTTGATTGGCTAATAATTTATACGTGGTGTTTTCTGATTGGTTTAAGTAAGCAAGATTTCTATTGGCTCTATAAATCTATATAAGTCAGAGCACAGTGCTGATTTCTCACCTTTGCTGGATCGGCAGTGGAACCCACATCGCGGGGGATAGAACCTGAACGGGCTCCACCAAAGTATAGGAGACTAGAAGCATATAATTTGGCGGAAAAACCCAAGTAAGGTCATAGAGTTTTTCATAGGGAATAGTTTTATCAGGTTGGTGATATCCCATTAAATTTTATATAAAAAAATTTTAAATTTTATATAAATAACATATCTGAAATTTCTATCGTTTGTTTGCTCATATTTTAAAGCATATAAAAAATGGAATCGCCTACCTGTTTTACTCGCAAGAATGATAAGATCGAATGTGTCACTTGTGGGAAACTAATTTCAAAGAATAATTTATCGATACATAAGACAAGGTGTAACGGAGCAAATCGTTTGTTACCTTCTAAAGCCTGTGCTCAATGTGGAAAAGAAATTAGCATTCCAAATCTAAGTAGACATTTGAAAATTTGCAAACCATCGACCAGAGAAGAAACATTGAAAAGAAAAATTGATTATTCTGATGCTGAAGCTTCTGCTCCAAAACAAATTAAATTAAGTAATAAATATAAACCAGTCAGGTCTGCATTTAATGGTCGACTTCAGGATTTATCATTTACGTCGGAAGCAGGACGTGACATTCCTAGTTTGTTGCGTGAAGCGAAAACTTTTGTACTGAATTCTCTGAAAAGTAATCTTGAAAATAATTCCATAAAAGTATACGTTGATTTATATTCCGAATATGAGAAAGTCGATGGTACAAGAGAAGTTTTTTATCATCGTACCAAAAACCAGGCTCTTTATTTGGCAGATGTTGAAAATTTGGACGAGTTTTACTCTAATCTGTCTATTGAGTTAATTATGAAACATGACACTTTCGAGGCTATGGGGTCGGGATGGTCTTTATGTGGTAGTCCTCATACATTAACCGTTTACGTGAACAAATTTTTGCCTTTCTCTGCATCGAGTTACGTTCCTCTACCACCGACCATTCAAAGCAAGAAAGCAGTGTTAAATATTCAAAATAACGACTCAAAATGCTTTCTTTGGTGCATCTTGGCAGCTCTGTATCCTGTTTATTGAAAAAATCATCCAGAGCAAGTTTATCATTACAAGCAGAACAGAGTTTGAAAATGTAATGTCTAGCATTGAATACCCCGTGGCATTGTCAGACATATCAAAGTTTGAGTCGCGTGCACGAGATTCTGATGGAAAACGCATTGCTATTAATGTATATTCTTATACGTCAGAAAAACATCTTGTGCATCCCATCAGGATAAATTATATCAACGATAATAATGCTCATATAATTAATCTTCTTTTAATTTCAAACAACAATATTCACCATTACTGCCTTATTCGTTCACTATCACGACTAATCAGAAGTCAAGCAACGAAGTATGCAAATCACATCGAGGTTTGTCCCAGGTGTTTGACCACGTTTAATGATCGAAGAAAATTCAATCACCAAATATATACCGCACGGCAAATTGCTATTAAAAAACGTGTCGAACATGAAATATATTGCGGTGACAACAAACCAGCTCGAATGTTGATGCCCAAAAAGAACGAAGTCAAAGAATTCAAAATGTACAAGGCTTTGTTTGAACATCCAGCCATTATCGTTGCAGATGTTGAATCATTTCTGAAGCCACTATCCTCCTGCAAACCAAATCCAGATATTTCCTCCACAACGCCATACCAGCTTCATGAACCAAATAGTTTTGGTTACACTGTCATACGACAAGATGAAATAAGTAAACCATATGTATACCGTGGACCGAATGTTATCGAATACTTTTTTGAAAAGATGGAAGAGGAGGTTGAGAAAATTGGCAGCTTCTTGCAAATATCCAAACCGATGAATTCGTTGACACCAGAGGTACAAAAAATATTTGATGAAACTGTCGAGTGTCCAGTGTGCAATTAATACTTCACAAACGAGAATCGTAAAGTTTTTCACCATTCGCACACAGACGGTCGTTTCATCAGCGGAATCTGTAATGCTTGCAACCTCAAAATTCAAAGGCCCAAATTTGTCCCCATATTTTTTCATAATGGATCGAATTACGATTTTCATCACTTAATTCGGAATCTTGGATATGACACACAAAAAATAGATATTCTTGCTCAAAATGAAGAACGATACATTTCTATAAGTAAGAAAGTTAAGATTTCGGGGACAAATGAAACCATAGAGATGAGGTTTCTTGACTCATTCAGATTTCTCTCTGCAAGTTTGGATGCTCTAGCAAGTAAACTTTGTGACGAACAATTCAAAATTACGAAAGATAGTTTTCCCAACATGGATATAAAACTTATTAGAAGTAAAGGGATTTATCCGTATGAATACGTAAACAACGAATCTAAATTTAATGACGACACTCTCCCTCCTCAAAAAGAATTCTTCAGTCAACTGAGAAAAGCAGGAATTACAGACAAAGAATACGAACATGCACAACTGATGTGGGATAAACTAGAATGTAAAACATTCGGAGATTATCACAACGAATACTTGAAATTAGACGTAACAATACTTTCGGATGTTTTTCAAGCATTCAGGAAAACGTCAATGTCTATTTACAAGTTGGACCCTGCGCATTTCTTCAGCCTCCCGGGATTAGCGTGGTCTGTAATATTGTTGCAAACAAAAATTAAGTTAGAATTATTAACAGATGTAGACATATTACTTTTCATCGAGAGAGGGATTCGAGGTGGGATGGTGCAATGTGTACAGAGACATGCAGAAGCCAACAACATGCACATGGAAGAAAAATATGATGCAAATAAACCATCGAATTATATTTTTTACATCGACGTTAATAATCTCTATGGATATGCTATGGTACAGAAACTTCCTTATGGAGGTTTCGAATGGATAGAAACAACTTCCATAAATATTATTGATTTTGACGATTGTGAATTTGGTTTCTTTGCAGAAGTGGATATTGAATTTCCAGACAATTTGCATGATATTTTTTCCGATTTACCACCGGCACCCGAACTCAAATGTCCGCCTAATTCTAATCAACGCAAGCTTTTATTAACTTTGGAGAAAAAAGAAAGATATGTTCTCCATTACAAAAGCCTTCAGTTTTTTATTGCGATGGGTGTTAAAGTATTGGATATTAGAAGAGTCCTCAGGTTTAAACATTCCGAGTGGCTCAAACCATACATTGAAACAAACACACAACATAGAACAGTTGCCACTTCCGATTTAGACAAAGATTTTTTCAAATTGATGAATAATGCTGTATATGGCAAGACAATGGAGAACGTGAGAAATCACGTGGACGTGAGATTGGTTTCATCTGAAAATAAATGCAGTAAGTTGGTGGCTGATCCTAGATTTAAATCACGAAAAATTTACAACGAGAATCTGTCACTTTTCAATCTAGATATAAAAGTGATAAAATTCCGAAAACCAATTTATGTGGGAGCAACAGTTTTAGATTTATCGAAACTTCACATGTTTCAATTTCACTACAATGTTATGCATCCTTTCTACAACGATAGCATTTCATTACTTTACATGGACACCGACAGTTTTATTTATAACATTAAAACAGCCAATCTATATGAAGATGTAAAAAATCAATCCTTGCTTGATTATTATGATACTTCTTCCTACCCTCAACCAAACAGATTTGGAATTCCATCTAGTAACAAAAAAGTTCTAGGTAAATTGAAAGACGAGTGTAACGGTGCCATCATTCTCGAGTTTACCGGTTTGCGTTCCAAAATGTATACATTTAGAACTGAGAGCAGCATCACGAAGAAAGCTAAAGGTGTTGGTAAAAATACTGTACAAAACAAACTTTCATTTCAAGACTATATTTCAGCCATTGCCGAGCTTCCTTGATTGCCATCATTGTAAACAGGTGTAAGCAATTGCAATCAAGGAAGAGACTACAGGTAAGTGATTAGGCATTATTATTAGTAAATTCGATCGGGATAAATATCTGGGTGCAGGAAGGTTATTAGTCAGTCAGTTACGAGCAGGCATAGAGAGACGCAGAAGTAAGATTCGAGGAAGAATGTGTTGGAGCTAGTCGCGAGTCAGACTCTGTCGTACAGTCACGACCATAACCATTCCTTGCAGAACTTCAGCTACTATACAGAGACAGGTATACCTTTCGTTAGCCTTGCTGATGCAGTCTTTAGGGGTTCAAAACTCAAGTGTTGTGTTATGCCATTCATACGTGTGTAGTTGTACCTCTCGCACCATACCATCAAGCTTACCATGAATATCGAGTTGCTCCATAATGAAGGATGAATGATCAGTGAGCTACACCAACCCAGTTCGATCCCACATACCGTAGAGTATGTTAAGTTATTGTTTTTAATTGCATTAAGGTTTAGATATTTGTGAATGCATATAATTTGCACATTTCACCAACAAAGGTTAATAACATCTGCAGCGTATATGCATCACAGACAAATGAAGTCAAAATTTTCTACATTTTGAAGCATCACTTATGCGATCACACTAATTTTTTTCATTTGTTAGCAGATACCACAAAGTACTTTATAATTGAATCATTCCACTGAATAACGCCATATGGCACTTTTGGAAATGTGCTGAGTTACCAATGGAAACAAGTTGGCCAGTCATAAGGTAGGATGTTGCTCAAAGATTGATACTGTGCTTGCATAAGGTTTCTTAATGTTTTTTTTTTATTGTAGTACAGTAACATACTACAGGTTTTATCCGTTGTTCTCGGAATCACTGAAATGTGCCATACAGCGTTATTCGGTGGAATGCTTTGATTCTATGAAATCAGTTTGTTATGAATATTTTAATCCAATCTCATGTCTAGAACATTCCATTTTGTGTCTAAAATGTCACACATGTAACGCTGGAATGTCCCTTTTGTAAATTATCAGCCCAATACCATGACGAATTAAATGGAAAACAGTCTGTTGTGTCTTGGCTCGGTGAGTTGTTTAGTTCTTTGATTCACAAGGCTGAACACTTTTCAGCAGGGAAATGTTTGATGTCTAGACCATTATACATGAATGATTTTTTAATTGTGTTTATTGCATAGTTCGGAAATGTTAGGGACTACTACATGCTATCAATTACATTTTCTTTGAAGGGGATAAAAACATCCCTGGCAGGGATAAGAATAATTTTCTTTTGGCGGGGATAAAATGTTTTGTGAGGTGGAAATCCCCGAAACCCCCCGTTAATTTGCACACTGCATTTGACGACAAAAATGTGTACAGTGTCACTAACATTCCATTCATATGAATTTTGAAGAAAATTAGGGGCACGTTTATTGTGTCGTTTCCATACTTTATAAACATTTGTTTCGTTGTCATGTTTGGGTGGTATTCCTATGGAAGAACCCACTGTACAATTGTAACTTTCACGTAGCTGAGGTAGAATATATACATGCCTGCAGTGTTTGTTATGCAGTAAAATTATTTAACATTCATTTTTCAATGTTATGTTGAAAAGTTCTACCATACTGGCTTTGACAGGTTTTGTAAATTCGGTTTTCCAGTTTGAAGCGTAAAAGGTTATCGTTTGATATTACGAAAAATGTTTCTTTTTAATTCTTGGTTACAAAAGTCTTGGTTTTATTCTTTAACAGCAAAGCATATCTGTCGTTTAATTATTGTCATGTCGTTCAAATCAGTTCACCACAGCATGTCGATATTCAATATATTATAATGATTCAGACAAAACCTGTGGTACCGGTATAGGAAAGTATCGGTTGAAATTCATCTACCGATACCAGCCGATATTTTTCCGACACTTTGGTATTTCACGGTGTTCGCAAGACACTTTCTCGGTTTCTAATTATCGTGGAAATTATGTAAATTCAAACTTTCTTTATATTTTGCACCAGTTTTGCACAAAACAATATTTTGTGATTACATGATATACTTTTTTTATATTCTGATGTACTTCTTGAATATTCTAAAGCAAATTTCTTGGTAATTTCTTGCATATTATTGGAGAAGAATATTTACACACCGATATTTCAACAAATTTTCATTATTGCAATTTTCAAATATCGGTATAGGTGTCGGTGGGAATCGGAAATAGATATCGGTTACAAGTGCTATCGGCTCAGCCCTACTTATTTCATTTTTGATATTGATAAATCATACTCTGTTCAGATTGTGGGTGTGTTCGGGATTTAAAGGAAATATATTTCACAATATTTTTTGTACATTTCTAATGAAAGAAATTTGCAATTAAATTTTCAGTGTTAGTTTGTGTAGCATCTATTAAAAAGTAAATGGAAACCAAATTCTAAATATTATAACTCACTTAAATTTAGAACTTCTGAGCCGATTTTTCTAACAACCAGATACCTTGGGAGACTGGTCTGATTTTGTACACGTGAAGTCTGCCAACACATTTTAGGTGGCAGAGGAAAAAACTATTTCTTCCTATCTTACAAGAGTTTAATGATATTTGACTAGGATTTGTTTTGCAGATAAAGAAAAAAAAGTCAGCATTTTTATGACTGCGCTGAAACTACACTTTTTAATATTAAAAGTAGTTCATAGAGTTCGTGATTTAAGTGGGGCTCAGGTATCAATGAGGAGCAAGTAACCAATATGAGATTACGATAGGTGCAGAATTGTAAAGTTTTCAAGCCTTGATTTATATACCTGCCAGAAAACTGGAATAACGTATCTGCTATTGCATATGAAACAAATCCGGTAAAGAATTTGACGAATATTTTATATCTTGTAAAACAACAAAATTCTAATAATTTCTGTTTAGTGTACATTTTGGAATATTAAGAAACAAAATTCTCAATCATTTTAGGTTATATCTTAGGCCATAGAAGACTGAAGAGACAAGGTGATTAGTCATCATATCTCCCTTACAATTACACATTTTTAGGTGGAATTTTCATAGGGTAGAATAATTTTGGATACTTGTCTGCTATTTAATTGGACGAAATGGGCCGAAATATTGTTAACATTATATACAATAATACAGAGGTAGCCAAACTCGCCAAGTCATGGTTGAACTTCCCGGATTTTGAAAATCAAAGTTGACAGTACTTCACTATCAGGAATTTGGAATCATTTGACCTAACAAAACAAAACTTTGCTCGGTTCATTTGTAGAAGACCTGTATTTATTAACTGTTATTAACAACATGCATTACCAAAATATAGGGTGAGTCAAATGTCAGGTCCATAGGACTGACTAATGTGTGTACGTTTGTTTCAGGTGTTGAGATGGTGCTCACCACAGACTAATGTTTTGAAGTGGTATTGCTGGCTGGCAGTCGCAGTGCAAGATATGTTACAACAGAATTCAACTGACTACACCCAATCACGCATAGTGCAGTTGTGAAGTCTATCGGGGTGCAGACGGTAGAATTCTGAACCAACATCTCTTGGACTGCGACTGCCAGCCAGCAGTACCATTCAAAACGCACGTCTTTGGCCAGCGTCTTTGGTCAGCACCTGAAACACACATACACACATTAGTACTATAGTTCCTGACTTTCGACTCACCCTGTATAACTTAACATAGTAAAACGTTGGATCATGAAATTGATCGCTATTAATAAATAGGACTGGAAAATACGCCAAAATTCATTTTACAAGTATCTGGGAGTATTTTTATTCAGAAACTATGTTTTTGGATTACTTTTTATTGCATATTTTTAGATACAAATATGTACACGGTAAGCACATCATATTTAATTTTGTAATTTGTAGAGATATGTGAACCATCGAAATACAACGCAAATCCAAATTCAATAGACTCTGCTGGTGAAAAGTCCTTTACGTATTCAGCAATACCTGCAAAGGAGAAATGTGTATTTTAGTCTCAATATGTGTATTTATAAGAAAATACAAACAACAACTCAAATTTATGTATTAGGTTAAGATGTATGTAGAAAGATATACTCAGTTATTGGTTATTTAACACATTCTACATAGATTTATCTAAATCGTAAGTCCATGTATTTTTATCTTGTAAAGCCGGCCCCGGAGGCGGGGTGGTTAACACATCGCGCTACGCCGCAAGGGGTCCCGGGTTCGAATCCTGGTATAGGCATGGTTGTTTGTGAGTGCCCATTCATCACTCATCCCCATCTTCGCAAATTATGCAAAAGTGGCACAAAAATAAATAAATCAATCAATTTTAGCTTGTAGGTTCTGTAAGCAAATTTTAATGATTAATATGCAGTTACTAAATTTAAATGCAATTGTTTTCATAAATATTATGTTATCTAGCAACATACATATCTTCAATAAAGGGTGTTTATAAACAACAAAACATTTCAGTGTCAGCTCTTTTATTTCAATTAAGTAACATTAAGAAGGATCTTGAGCTTCAAAGTATCTTATTGACTTTGTTATAGGTGAGCGAGATATTTTTTTATACTTGTATAAGTTCAGAAAATGAAATTCACACCGACATATATCTTTCGACGCGTTGTGGTTGGTGGTGTAGGCTATATTTTACTCGTGCGATCTTAATTTTATTTTTGGTGGTGCTGTGAGTCCAGGTGCAAGGCTAAATAGAGAAAAATAACTTTAAATATTCTAAATAAGTCAATCAGTTAATCATACTTTTGGGAGGTCTAAGTGCCGATAGGACGTAATATCTTTTAATTCTAATTTCAATATGAAATCTAATTCTTAATTATAAAAATATTTTACATTTCTTATATTAGACAGCATTTTTAATTTCATTTTTATTATTGCAAAGAAAACGTTTACTTTGCAAAACACTTATTTAAATCAATTTTCTGTTGCGATATTTTACATCCTATTTTTTTTTATTTCCTAGACTGTGTTACGTGAGGGCAATTGTAAATAAAAATATAAGGGTAAATCAGAAACTAACGATATTATATATTTAGACTTGCATTACTATGTAAGAATGAGAGAAAATATTCAGTTTTGAAAATCAGGAATTAGAAATAAAGTACCGTCGTAAAATTTATAAGAGCTTAGCGAAAACGTTCCTCCCAGTATGTGTTAGTGTTCTAGGGTTAAGAAAGTTATGAAGTAAACGAGATTATATGAAAATTCATCAAGTATCTACATATTTTCGTGTGATTTTTTTTTATTTTCTTCTAGATGTTAGGCTCATTCATCTAATCAGAAATAACCTCCAAAAATTTCCAAAGTATCTTTCTACGTAAAAAGCAACCTGTTCACAATGTCACACAAGGAAAAGGATTTGTGACATTATAGCTCTTGTCCAGTCTTACATATGGGCAAGGGGAGTGGGGAGCAAGGAAGCAACCTATCCAGCGCGATAAGAAACACATCATCCTGTCGAACGAGGTGTGCGTAGCATCTCCACCCGCGACGTCGTAACTCTCGGCGCCACCTCCGTTGTCTGGTTGTCTGCTTCGTACTCCTCTCTCCCCACTTCCGTTGCCAGCATGTAGGCCGCCTGCCGTATGACTAGACAAGAGCTGTAACTAGTATTAATAGCCAAACACGGCATTCAAAAATATGCTGCCTTCCTTTCTGGACCAACTATAGATGCGAGGTCAAATCACATTAACGAGTTCTGCGGAATTTTCAAGTTCACTCTATTTCAGATAGAGTACAAATAGATGACACCTGTGCAATGTGATTCTCCTATACACAAAGAGCCAGAATGCATGTTGGTTATTTGAATTACATGAAACCCCATAATCCCTTATTGTCTTCCTCTCTTTGGAGGTTGTTTTTTTTTTTTGTTATGTTATGGTGCACCTCAACACTATTACATTTTTATTCAAGTCTGAACAAATTGTAATTTCAAATAACAGAAACAGTTGGCATCAGGTGGGTGCGATATTGAACATTTGCAATCCTATACGTGGATGCCCTGTATTATTGAACGTTGTATTTTAACATCCATTTCTTCTTTTATTTCATGTTCATCGTAGTGATGGCATTTTCTACCAGAAGTACAGTTGCTATAAGCTAACTTCCAATTCCAAACGCTACAGAACATTGCCATGTAAGACATAGAATTAAAACATACAAATATTAGACTTAGCGTGTAGTGAAAGTTTAGCAAAAGATATATTTCAATTTAGTTTAATGATCCGATCTACTGTACATATGGAGGTCTCGAGGAAAGAATGATCAAAGTCCACTTTCCGGGCTCTGGAAATAGAACTCACCTGTCGTAGGTACTAAATTCTACTTTAGTGTCCACTGTACACTTGGATGTTTATGTTTAACTTTAATCAAGTGCCTAATTTTGAGTGAAATTGCGTTTTTATCTTTCCTCCCTCCCCACACACACATTTTCGCATAGTGGGTGTATATGAAGATATAATACAGCTTCAAAACATGATAAAAAAAACAATATAAAATAGCCATTAAGGGAGGTATGAAATTAAAAATTATAGCTACATCTGACTCGCACCCACTATACCGAACAGAAGATTCCACTCAGTAATAAAAGTGAATGGAAAAAGTTTTTATCTAAATTGAAGTTTGGAACATGTATGCACATCTATGATTACGCATAATTATTATAATAAATCAATGGAAATTCGGAAAACAACAAAAATCACGAATACAAATTTACTTACTTGTAAAGCTGGAGCACCACTCTCACATCAACCGTCTCCTTGGTTCCTCTCCCATTTAATACAAGTCAGTCAGATTCCTTGATGGGGCAGCAGTAGACTCCGTTGCATTTGAACATAGACTAGTTGCGAAAGCAGCGTCAATCAAATAATCTGACAATTTCTTGGTGACAGGAAGTAAGCAAAACTTCAAAGTGTCTTTCAAGCAATCCATGAATTTCTTTTCGATACTAAAACAAGGAAGTATACTTATATTATGAAATGCAGTCATTCAAACATGCACGTCGAAAGTATCAACAAAATTAAACGTTGCAAAGCTAATGTTATTCATTGTGTTTTCACAATCGCCTCTATGTATTTTGTATGACAGCGGCAATTTATTGTGAATCTTATGATTTTATTTTCAAATTCATTATGAATTTTATATTTTCATCTTTCATTGTCGAGAGTTTGTAATAATTTTATTCTCTGAAGATAATTATCACATTGCTTCGTATCTTTGATTCCGTAAACATGTTGGATTGATTGATTTGGTGTTTTAAGTTCACTTTATACGCAGTAAGGCTAATCGGGACTCGACCTACAGTTTAAAGTGGGATCCGAACCACTATGTGCCTCCACCGGGTATCGAACCCGGGACCCCTTTATTACAAGGCTAGGATGCTACAACTGCGCCATCGGGGAGGCCCCGTAAACATGTTGTTCCGCTCAGGCCCATGCCCAGGATTATTTTGAGAGAGGGGATAGATATTTAAAATACGAGGTAGGTATATACGTACATGAGTTTTTCGTAAATAGATGGTGCGATAGATATTGGTTAAACACGAGCACAGCAGCAAGTGACTTTAATTTTTACATTGCTGATATTGCCTGTACGGTGTGTGCTGTTCAATAATTTAAACCAAGATTTCCAAGTTTTGTGTAAACATAATTTCCGAGATACATACAGTATATCTATGTAAACTCCATTATCATTACTGACATAAAGAACTCAATTGATGTAGAAACACGGCGAGTACTTTCCGTTGATTTTATAAGTGACCCAATTTTCACTCTCACGACACAGGAATTTTTGGACCCTTAACAAACACCTGTTGACATGCTTGTACAAAGACTATTATTGTAAAAATATCTAAGATTTAAACTAGTAAATCCATTTTAATTTGCGTCCCTTTCTGTCACACTAATATTTCATGAATCAAAGCAACTTTTAAGTTTTTCAATCTGTAAGACGTAGCCATTTGCTGCAAATTATAAAACTTATATCTGTTGTAAAATGAAATTAGGAGTCCTTGGAAAGATATATTGCTAACTGATACAATTTCGGATGAAATAATAAAAATAAATATATCCAGGTTAGCATGTTAAGCCTATTATGTAAATTTGTTTCAGAAAGTAAACATTTCACTCATCAGGCTAGATACTGAATACGTATGTGTGCCTTGGTCAAACTATATTTTGCTATGAATTAATTTAAAACATGATGAGGATGGGAAAGGATCTGGATTACAAGCAGAAAATTTGCTGATGAGCGTCCAGATAAGAGGAAATCAGGGCGGGCGACATCTCCTTGCTTGGAAAGAGAATTGTAAGGCGAAAATTACAAATTTACGTATAATGTTATTCCAGTGAGAACGTATTGAATTGTTTATTATATGAGATCAAAGTTAGAAGCAAGACTGCTGGACTTGTAGATGAGGAAAACCTTCTTTGGAAATAATGCATTACTTCGACATCAGGATATGATCCTGTGGAAGCCTTGCATATTAACAGAAATTAAATATTTATTTCGTTTCTTGTGGTTAGTAGCAAAAAAATATTTACCTGCATTTGTCTTCTACTGCAATATTATTTGCTGACTCTATGCAGGAAAATATCCCCAAAGGTACTTCATAATGGAAGCAATGGTAGAAGGTCAGTGGTATATTCTGTCTTTCATACAACATGTCATCTGAAAATAATCACATCATATTGGTACAAGTAATAGGCAAGCACGGATATAACACATTCTATGCCAGGGTGGTTTCACCAATTTTGCCTCCTGCATTGGACTTTATTTCGCAAATTCGAAAATTTCGCTTTTTTCCTATAAAGGAAGAGAAAAGCCAAAATACTTTTGATGTGCACTCGACCTCCACGGCCATGCCTTATGAGCATCATTGTTATATACTCGTGACCAAAGGCGCCCTAGGAACAACGAAGTCAAGTCACATGTTTCGGTCATAATGACCAACATGGCAGAGAACGTGTTATCGTGTTATAATATTAGGGGGACATGTGAACATTATGAAATCATTACTATGTTTTATGAGGAAATGCTTCAATCTTTGTGTGTGGAAATTTTTCAGCGAAACAGTATCGCGAAACTCTTGTTGAACACCTAGACGAGAATAATGGTGGACTGTGAAAGAGAAAATCCCATACGAACTCTGTTCAGATAGGAAATACTGACAACGAACAGCCCTCAGTGCTCAAGAAATTGTTGCATCACGGATTCTACTTTGGATTTGTGAAGATAATTCTTTTGAAATTCTATTACATAAATTCCCCCGATAATTCTTAAATGTTTCGGTCTCTGATGCCCGATATTATGTTAGTTCTCATCCAGATGTGTATGTAATAATCATTCATAATGTTTAATTTTTTCGGTTCGCCGTCAGATCATACTAAGGAAAAAAACAGCATACGGCTCCCTGGAGATAGTGTTCATCGCAGAAAGTTCGTGGCGGAACTTTATGAACATATTCGTATGCATCGAGCATGCGGTGGTTATGTGTGAAACAGTGTCGCCGAACCTGAAATCATATTTTGGAAAGTGTGTGAAATCTTTCATTCTCGACCTTCGCGAACAGTATTTCGGATGCACGGATCTTCTCCCTGTCCGTGCATGTAATAAGGAGATTTTTGTGCTTTCCCACCTGCATGGATGTATAAAACCTGAGCCTTTGTCTATACAAAACATCGACGGGAAAAGACTTTCCAAAGAAATGTTTTTTTTTTTTTTTTTGCGAGAACATGCTTGTGGAAAAAATTAGTGAACCATTTTAATTCAGTGGTTGCAGCAGACAATGGCTATGATAGTGATACAATTCCTTATGTGCGTGAGTGAACAAAAGTGAAAAAATAAAAACTTGCTAAATAGCATGCTGATAAACTCGTGACACAATATAAACATGTTACGTGTGTGTATGTGTGTGTGTGTGTGGTTTCTTTGAATTTGTAAATATTGGTACCAAACAGGGGGTAAAATAGATGTTTTTGCTTTTTCTTTAACTTATCAGCCCTTTAAAAAATCCACATAACTTATACTTTTACTGGCAAGAATCAGTGTTAATAACAACATTAATATTTAACTATATAATGAAAAAGGAAGTGTATATTGTGGACTTGTCGGAGATAAACCATGAGAGTTTTTCTGCACGGCGCTGGGCATAGACAGGCAAGTATCTTTATTTTCATTCTATTTCTAGCAGTGATTCTCTATTTTTCTTCTCACTATAAAAGACACTCATAGAAACTAATTCCATTTTTCTTTTAACACATCTTTTTGTTTAATTTCCATTTATGCATTGAGGTTAATCGAAACGTAACTTTAGAATTTTACATGGAATTGAAACATAAAATGTTGCCTCCATTGGGGGTAGTCGAACCTGCAACCTCCCCCCTTTGATCACAAAGCGATAGCGTCGGCCATGTTGCTTATCTTACCTACTCTTTATGCATTAAACCTAATCGGTACTAATCCCACACGGCGAAACAACAGAATATGCTTTCTCTTTATACATTAGTGGTAATGACTTTGCATTCTAATCAAAGGGGTTCCAGGTTCGATATCCGGTGGAACAACTTTATGCAATATGGTTAATCGAGACTTCGTTAAAAAAAACGCCAACAATAGCAACTGCGGGAATCGAACCCAGGATCTCTTGATTTCAGCAATAACTTTCACACACTATTTCCACTTTAGTTAATTTCCTCTTTGTGCACAAAACCTAATCGGGACTTTTAAACAAATAGAATTAAATATCCAATTTTGCCAACATTGGGAATGGAACCCAGCACCGTTTGATTAAAAACATCAGGTTTAAACATTTTAAACTATTATCTATATCGTCCTCCTCTTTGTGCACAAAAACTAATCGGGACTTTTAAACAAATGGAATTAAATATCCAATATTACTTTCTGTAACAAAATGTGTGTAGAAAAGAGTTATTAATTAATGATTGATACCCTATGCACTTACGTAATATATTATAAGAACCATAACATGCATTCCTTGAACTAACATTAGATTTTCTATTTTTTTGTTCCTTTTAAATGTTGATTTGTCAATTTAACCATAATAAATTTGACTATTTTTTCTTGTTTATGTGCAGGTTATATGAAATATTTAGTGTTAATATACTTCATTTTTTTATTTATATAAAACAATGTAAAGGTTTATTCTTCAGTAGTATTTTTTTTTCTGAAACGCTTGGATTAAAAATAATAGAAAGTGAATGTTCCTTCCTACCACACTTTCATATTGTGAACTGGTTCTGAATATTTTAAAATTCACATGTACATTGCAATAATAAAAATGTGAACATTTGCTAAAAGTTCGTAAGAAAAGTCACTGAAAGACAAAACACCGATACAAACTAATTAGCATGTTATTACACCCTGATAATATAAAAACAATCAAAATATGTCTAGAAGCGATAGATGTGCGATTCAAAAGTTTCAAGTATACCCGGTAGAGAGACATGGTGGTTCGGATCCCACTTTAAACAGTAAGTCCAATCCCGATTAGCCTTCTGTGCAAAAACTGAAACAAAGCCAATAAACTTTCAAGTATCGGAGATAGTTCCAAGGGTTTATTTCAATTATATGTATTGTTCACCTACACTTTCTAGGTATGTGTTACTGCACCAATTTGACGTCATTACTTCCCACAGAGGATTATCTTTCCGTAGTGGAGTGTGGCGTGTTGCGTAGCTCGGTATCCCAAAGGCAAAGGTAGCAACGGAACTTGCTAAAACCACCTTCGAGATCTATCAGAAATTCAATAACCCCTCGGCCTTATTCTTCATACTTCAAGACATGCATCAAACTCTTGGAGTTGTTATGTAATGCAACTGGAGGCTGCTGTAAGCCTCTTTGAGGTAATCATTCGAACAAGGGAAGAGACAGTGCTCCAGTTTGATGGATTGACTAGGTTAGAGGTGACTATTTGTCACTAACAGACAACATAGCAAATCTTGACTGGTAAAAACCTGGAAAAGTTAGGCGCTGTTCACTTAGATCTTCTCCGGCAGGGATTATACTCAGAGGATATTTCAACTCCTGGGATGCCCAGTCACATGGAGATTCGTTCGTTGAAATTGAGAGTAGAGATATTTCACTTGAAACACGTTGCGAAATCATGTATTATGGTTGGGGTAATATCGATATGCCGGCTCAGCTCTGAACTCTAAATTTCCAATATGCTCCTCACCCTCTGGTTTGCTGTTCTGTACATAAGTTGCGGAATTTTCTCCGGCAAAGTGCATGTGGTATTTCAGAGTAGTGCTGGAATGTTCTGAGCCTTTACCGGCCTGGGGCATTTCAGTGTACAGTTAATGAGATAGTTAAGTATAAATTAGAAGCAGTAGCTGTCCAGGAAGTTAGGTGGCCAGGAGAAGGGAATTGTAAAACTAAAAATTATACTTTTTTCTATGGTGGTACTGAAAATCATAATTTGGAACAGGCTTTTTCATAAATAATAGAATTATCTCGGCTCTTAAAACAGTAGAATGTATTAATGATAGGATATCATATGCAGTTTTACAGGTTAGGTGGTGTAAAAATATTTTAATAAACATACATGCACCAACGGAAGATAAAGATGATGATACTAAAGATGATTTCTATGCAGAGTTAGAACAGGTCTTTGATAAATTTTCTCAGTATGATATGAAAATTCTGTTAGGTGACTGTAATGCACAGATTGGCAAAGAAGAGACATTCAAACCCACGATTGGTAAAGAAAGTCTTCATGAATTAAGTAATGATAATGGTATAAGATTGATTACTTTTGCAACCTCAAAGAATTTAATTGTGAAAAGTACCACTTTTAAACATAAAGATATCCATAAATATACCTGGTCTTCTCCAGATGGTAAAATTCATAATCAGTTAGATCATATTCTCATTGATAAGATAAGGCATACGAGTATAATTGACTTTCGTACATATAGAGGTGCTGACTGTGCCAGTGACCATTATTTAGTAATTGCTAAATTAAGAGAAAGATTCGCAGTGATAAATCATAAGCAACAAAATCTAAAAGTTCTAAAATTTAATACAGGAAAATTTGCTGATGAAAGAATTAAGAAAGGTTACCAAATTAAACTGTCAAATAGATTTGATGTTTTGCAGGATTTAAATGATGATGAAAATACAAATGAAACAGACGTAAATAAGAATTGGGAGCACATACGTAATGCAATAGAATCAGCAGCTAAAGAAAGTATAGGATACCATAAACCAAGAAAAAGTAAGCCATGGTTTGATAATGAATGTCATAATCTAATAGAAATAGGAAATCAGGCCAGACTAAGGTGGTTAAATAACTCTGATGATATAAATCTAAACAATTATAATAGAATAAAGCGAGAAGTTAACCGCACGTTTAGAAGTAAAAAAAAGAGATTACTTGAAAAGCAAAATTAACGAAATTGAAACAAACAGCAAAAACAAAAATATCAAAGATTTATATAAAGGTCTAAATGAATTTAGAAAGGGGTGGCAACCTAAAGTAAACTAAACTTGATAAAAGACAAAGACGGTGATTTTCTAGCTGACCCAAGCGATATTCTAAATAGATGGAAGAACTACTTTAATGACATTTTAAATGTTCATGTAGGAGATAAATCAGAAGTAAATGAAGTACACACAGCAGAACCTTTAGTTCCAGAATCTAACTTGACTGAAGTTAAATATGCTATTAAAAGGCTAAAGAATAACAAAGCACCTGGCATTGATTTAATACCAGCTGAGTTAATTAAATATGGTGGAAATTCGTTAATATGTCAAATTCATAAATTAATTGGTTTAATATGGAATAAAGAAGAAATCCCTCAACAGTGGAAAGAGTCCATAATTGTTCCTGTGTTTAAGAAAGGTGATAAAATGTATTGCAATAATTACCGTGGAATTTCTCTACTCTCAACAACATGTAAAATATTATCTAACATTCATTTAACAAGATTAACCTCATATGCTAATGAAATTATAGGTGATTATCAATGTGGATTTAAACGTAACAGATCAACTACAGATCAAATTTTTCACATCAGACAGACACTTGAAAAAAAGTGGGAATATAATCAAAATGTCCATCAGCTATTCATTGATTTCAAAAAAGCATATGATTCGGTCAAAAGAGATAAATTATATAATATATTAGTCGAGCTTGGAATACCTAAGAAGCTTGTTAGTATGATAAAAATATGCACCAGTGAAACAGAAATTAAAATTCGTGTGGGTATTAATGTGTCTCACAAATTTACAATTCATGATGGGTTAAAACAAGGAGATGCATTATCTCCATTGCTCTTTAATTTAGCCTTAGAATATGCTGTTAGGAAGGTAAAAGAAACTAAAGGAGGACTAAAATTAAATGGTGTGACTCAGTTGTTAGCATATGCAGATGATGTAGACTTATTAGGGGATGATATAAATACAATTAAGAATAATGCTAAAATATTTTTCAAAACTGCTAAAGAGATAGGTTTGGAAATTAACAAAGAGAAAACTGAATATATGCTTAAAGGTCGAAACCAAGTGTTAGGTAATAATCAAAATCTAATTATTGATAACAACTCGTTTGAACCAGTTTCCAAATTCAAATACTTAGGAGTAATATTAACAAATGAAAATGATATTAAGGAGAAAATAAAAAGTAGGCTGAATTCAGGAAATGCATGTTACTTCTCTCTTCATAAACTTTTGTCTTCTCGTTTAATATCTAAGAAACTAAAAGTTAAAATATACAAAACAGTAATTTTGCCTGTAGTACTCGTATTATATGGCTGTGAAACTTGGTCCCTTACATTGAAAGAGGAACATAAATTGAGAGTATTTGAAAATAAGATCCTTAGGAAAATATTTGGACCTAAAAGGGATGAGGAGACAGGTGAGTGGAGAAGGTTACATATTTTTGAACTACATAATTTGTATTCATGTCCAGATATTATTAGAATAATTAAATCAAGAAGACTTAGGTGTGCAGGCCATGTGGCACGAATGGGAGAGGAAAGAGGAGTTTACAAGATTCTTTTTGGGAAACCCGATGGTAAGAGACCTGTAGGAAGGCCAAGACGAAGATGGAGGGACAACGTTTTGATGGACCTAAAGGAAATCGGTAGGGATGGAAAAGAGTATATAGATCTTGCTCAAGATAGGGAAAGATGGGAGGCCTGTGTTGCTGCAGCCATGAACCTTCGGGTTTAAGAAGGCTAGAGAGTTAGTTAGTTAGTTAGTTAGCGTAACAGTGGCGGCTCATGGTCTGGCTCTATGGGTGTGCACTTTAGTCTCGCGTCCAGAAGTGTTATAACACCCCTGTCAAATACTCGCACCCGTTTTTGAGCACATATTCATGCTTAATATATTGGCAACCTAAGTTTGGATCAACATTCACTGGAAATGAGGCTATGGTAGAGTTATATTTCATGATTTTTCTTAAAATGGATTTTTTACAAATTTCAAATATGTCGGAAATTATCCAGCCAATAACGAGAAGAGCTATGTTATTGTGCAATATGTAATTCAGCATTGGATAATCTGACAAAATCACTCAATACATAGAAATACCGTTCTACAATATCAATACTATTGTCGATTTGCAAAATATATTTCATAAAACTTCCTCCTCCGCTCCGCTGATATTAATGAACAAGGAGAATAATAACGTTGGCCTACATCAAAGAAGCCGATCCAATTACCACATGTAGGAAATCTATTGTAATCTATCTATCTCTTGTTTACTTCTAATGACAGACTGATCGAACCAAGCAAATCAAGCGAAATCAAGAGAATAATAACTCTTAAAGAAAATTACAGTACTCATTCAGGTCACACTGCCCTGCTTCATACTTCAGAATGTTTCTTTCCCTTCCGCAATATCTATAAACATATTGCTGCAGTTGCTACAGGCTTTGTAGCTAACTTCCCTCCAAAAACTCAACAACGCTTTCGCTATGTACAGTTTCCCTATTCATCATGAAATCAAACAGTTTGCACAGAAACAGGTACGAGCTTTTGACAGCGCTAAACAATGTTGCAACTCAGTAACAGAAACACACAATGCAAAACAGCTGGCTGATTGATGTTCGCTCCCTCCGCGTGTGTTGATAATTCCGCTACTGCGCCACAGAGACCGTTTATTTGGCCAAGATGCACTAAGCAAAGGCAATATCAGGCATGGTTAAAACACCCGTCTCGCTTTCAGTTGCCCTCCTCACCTTCCCCCCTTTCTTCCCCTATCATGCACGGGACACAATCGGAGGGACAATATACTATCCTTTTTTTTAAAAAAATCAATTTGCAATGATATATGGGTTGGCTCGACTCTGTCACACGATCTCTAATGGAATGGGTTTGAAACACTACATTTACTCTCACACCGATCGCTGCGTAAATGATGCAACCTCCCCTCACACGGCGCTCAAGCCAAAAGACTTAATCAGCGTCCTCTACGCGACTGCTTCAACAGCGTCATAGGGAGCGAAACTTACATTGTGTTCAAGCTCCAAGCGCGGCTCGGTCGACGCGGGTTGATATCACTGATCACAAGCTTCTCCACCATCTCTCTTGGTGAAGCGGCCTGGGAACACTTGATGTTTCTAAGGAGATAGAGTTCAATAAATAAGTATAATAATAATGTTTTGCATTACAGATTTATTTGGGTGTGCACGTGCGAATGTGCGAATAGGCAGAAGCCGCTACTGGTGCGTAAAATAAAATATGATCATGCCTTCCGATGGCGTAGTGGTAACGTCGTCGCCTTACAATCAGCGAGTCCTGGGTTCGATACCCGGTGGAAGCACTTATGCTGTGTCCCCGTCTTGGGGTAATATCAAGGAGAAAGGCGACGCATAGCGGCAGAGAAGGGAGGTCGAGTGAACAGAGCGAATCAGTACACGCTACTCGAAGGCTGATAGGTACAGCCTCCTCCCCTTCACGAAATAAAGTTTCCTCTTGCGTGTTCATTGGCGGAGCCGTAACACGTCACTACTTGACTTGTTTTCGTTCGCTTGCTCAAGAGATATAAGGGACAGGGTATAGTGGTTCTCCTGTGGGAGAATTCTGCTTCATGTGCTTTGGAGATCACATTGCCCACATTCGGTACGTCCAAGATTTGACATCTTCTTCTCAATAGCAAGGACAGCCAAATAAGGCAGCTGGCATCCAGCATCCTGTTTTGCGCAAGGTTCTTCAAAGGTTTCAAACACGAAGAGGTTGTTTCACACTCTGAAAACTGGAATTGTTACAGAGAATACAACTAGTGTGAACCTTGTGAAATGCCAATTTATACATTAGAGGATTTCGAAAAATTCATTGGGACTACTTTCGTTCCATCTTCGTAACGCTGAATAGTTTTGGGTCTTTATCTGTATTTCAACTTTCAGGGAAATGTTATCACAAGAATAAAAACCAGAAAAAGGTTATAGCTAGTTATCTCATAATTCAAGAAATATTCTGACCCTGGTGCACCTCACTCTATCACTCCAAAGTATGTCTGTGCTACACAATTACAGGCACCTATGGAGTTCTTGGGAAGAAGTTCTTCGATGTTGATATGTACGAGAAAGAGCGAACCTGCATCTGATGACTGAAGAGTGACAAATTCTTCAAAGCGTTCTTTTACCTGCCTGCAATACAAATATCTGTCCTGTTCCTTTCTCGCAATGTATTTTGTTTCATCTGCGAATACTTTCGTCTCTTCCACTTCCTGGCTTATTTCACTGAGAATAAGTGCGGACATTAATTTGTTTTGAATCGAAATTTTGAGTCTAATTTACATTTTAAGGTTCAAGTTCAATACGTTACCGAATAATATCCCCTCATTTTGAAATTAACAAGAGTATCAAAGGAATTCCTTTTGGTAAGTTTTGCCTCAGGCTCATCTCGAAAATCAAGTCCCTAAATAGTAAGAAACCGCGATGGATACGCAAGAACTGAAGTGTAGTGTCGGTTTTCTTGGATCACCTTTGGTCCCGTGTTCGATATCCAGTGGAGGCAGTTTAAACTGTAGGTCTAGTCCCGATTAGCCTTACTGTGCATAAAGTGGAATTCAAACACAAAATAAACCAACCAACCAAATCTTGAATCGCCTTTGAATGTATTTTACTAATTAGCGTTGTCACTAACGACCCACGATTAGAATAATTAGCCCGTAATACAGATGATGTTTTGTGGTCCTCAGAATGTTCGTGATGTTTTAAAAACCATCCATATTCAAAGCTCTTTTCTACTTCTTAAAACTGGTTAAAACTTCGTTAATCGCAACGATTACAGGACATAAATGAATGAGAAATCGCCTATGTCCAGGTCGGTGCTCGAATCTTGAACGAAAGTCACGCACACATATATATACTAAAACATATTAATATTTGTTAGTCATGTTGGTATTATAAGCAGGAAAAGTGATATCATGCAGAATACACCATTTAGAAAAGGTGAAAATTGTCATACTCTTAGAAAAGAACTCTCTTATTATTCGATATTTCATTAACTACAGTTGGTGGGGCGGACGGAAGGGCGAAGTGTCTGACTGGGGTAAACCGAACCCCCTGCCCCCTCTGGCGTCGTCACTGAGTAGTAGTAGTAGTAGCAGAAGTAGTAGCAGTAGTAGTAGTAGATCTAGTAGTAGTTGTAGTAGTACTAGTAGTAGTAGTAGTAGTAGTAATATTGTTATTATTATTATTATTATTATTATTATTAAATTAGTACTTATAATGTACTTGACGAGCATAATTTATAAATATGAATAAATTGTGAAGGTTAAAAGGAGACTACGCATACGAGGAGCAATGACATTGATATTGATTACAAAATTAATTAATAAAATGAAAATAATTCACAGCATTGGGTAGAAAAAAGGAAAATAGGCTAAACATAACTGAATGTCAGAAAGAAAAACAGAAAAAAGTTTACAGCTGTTTTGAATGTGAACATGCAGAACATGTTATAATCCAAGAAGAAAATCCTATGTTGTAGCTGCCAGGTAACTAAATATTTGGCCATGTGGACTTCCAAATTGTTTTGTGTACATGATCTAATGGTTCGGATGTCTGAATTGTTTACAAATTGTAATCCATAATAGAGAGGGGAGATTTTTTTTTGCAATGCTTGGAATTTTTTTTGCAAAAATTTAATCGTTTTTTGAGAGTATATCTCGTATTACATACTCTGCAAAATAGTCACGTAAATATATACGATTGGTTCTTAGTGGAATATTTTGAAACGTTTCCTGTTCTTTGAAGTGTGCTATGTTCTCATCCATGAGGGGACTAAAACTTTATTGAAAGCTGTGTCGTCTATATGTGAGAAAATGAGCTTCGATAACATTTTAGTCGAGAATTTTACGAAACGACTATATGAAAGGCCTGTGCGTATGAATACATTCATCAATGTGTTCATTGAAACTAAGGTTTCGGCCTATTACTTCACGTAAGTATTTAGGTAATTGGTTCCCAAGGTGTGAGCTGCGGCGCCCTGGGCCGCCTCGAAATGTTCCAATATATTCAATTAATGATTTGATTGTTCCAAATATGTGCTTCTTTAGTACTTTTTACATATAAAATGTTTCTGAAATTGAAATATCTGTTTATTTTTAACTTAAGGCAAGCAACCTAACCGCACTAACTGAGCGTTGCAAGTGTTAGAGAGGGCTACATTCTGAGTAGGGCGCCGCCGAAAAATCTTGAAACACTAAGGGCGCCGTGAAGCGAAAACGTCTGGGAAGCCCTGATTTAGGTCATCATCTAGTCGAATGATTGTACTTGTACAGTACTAACATTAACTTATAAACTGCATATACTTAAAACAAAAGTACAATTTACATTCTCAAAAGCCAGTAGGTATTTTGTTTCTTGATTCTATTACGCTTCAAAACGAAAACTCAATGTACGTAAGTTTGGCAATTTTGTTTACATTTCCATGCAATAACTTTGGTTAATACCTATTCGAATATAAATTGAAAGAACCCGAGTCTCTGTAACAAGAAAGTACAAAAACATACATGATAAAATTTGAAAATATGGAATGAACTTAGTCATAATGAATAGTACAGCATGATTATTACTCTGCCACCATTTACTGGGTCAAGGTCGGATTAACTTTCACTGGGGTAAGTGTACTTCAAATAACTGGGTCACATGAAGAGGTTTTCTCTGGATATCAGTTAGGTGATTTCCGGATAGGCTCCCGAGCTTTCGAGAGCTTCAGGATCCTTGAAGCTGAAAGTGACGCTAGCTCTGGAAAGCTCGGAACCCTATCAGGAAATCACCTGGCTGATATCGAGAAAACTTCTGCATCATTCCCCGCCAGGAAAGCTTGAAGAATTACTTGACCGGGTCATAGTTTTGCAACTAATGAAAATACTTACAAAAAAGCTGGCTTCCCTCTTCGGAGCATGCATGGTCCGCCGCTGCTACTAGCTTCCGATACGTCGGCGTTCCTTCCTCTCCATCATTTCCGTACATGCAGATGTCTAAGGATTCTGTGAAACCTCCAGCACATGACAGGATTTTCGACTTGTTGCTGCCAGGAGTACGAAATGAAATTTCTTTCAAGTAATTACTTGCTATTTCACTCACTAAACCTCTTATATTACATGAATGGTGATATTAGTAACCAAGTACAATAAAAACGTCGTTTCCCTTAGGCTCTTTTGGATAGGCGATCCCTAGAAAATTGTCCACATTGCATTTGAGTTTGAAACTTGTGTTTAGGAGAACAAAGGCTTTTCAGATTAATTATAGGTAACGAAATTTCCTTACAAAATTATGCAGATGGTATCTAAAAAAAAGACACGTCTGAGAAAATATTGTGTAACCGAAATCACATGTTCAATACTACCATCCAGCAATAATAGAATATCAAGGGCCATTGGAATTTAAAGGAGGATGTGCAATGTTATTGAAGTCACAACCGAATAAAACACGAACAAGAAGAAATTAATGTAAAATTTTTAAAGCCGGGAAACGGATTTCTTCAAATTTACAGGAAAAGTACTTACGGAATTGAGCTTTTGTGGAATTTCGGAAGGTCGTAGAAGTGTTTTCTCGCATTTTCCAATGTATTTGGCCGCTAATTCATGTATTTTTCTATAATATGTCCGTCCGATGCACGAAAGCTGTTGCTTGCATTTCCATCCATGTACTTGAACCGGATGTTGCGAGCATCTGATGACGTAATCCCCGGTAAGTGTTCCCAAACACACCGTTTTTTCACTATATTGCCCAACGTAAAGCAACCTAACCTAACCTTACCGTGATGGTGCGTGGGGTTATCGTGAATGGTTTTTGGGTATATTCAAAGATGGTTATACTATCCAGAATGGTTTTTGTGGCTATGCGTGAATGGTTTTTGGGGCTATTCGTGGATGGTTTTTGGGGCTATTCGTGGATGGTCATACGATTCCGAATGGTTTTTGGGGCTATGCGTGAATGGTTTTTGGGGCTATGAAACAATGGTTTTCGGGGCAATGCGGGAATTTTTCTGTTAAGGTTGAAACACTGCTTTGCCGTTTGAAACACAGCATATCGACAACGCTAGTCAAGATTTGCCCGCCAATTTGCGTGTTCAGGAAGTGATAAAAGAACGATCAATAATTACTCGATATGTCGACAATAGATACTAATTTCGCTAAAAAAAAAAGCGAAATCTCAACTTCAACAATCTTTCGCAATGCAGAATAGGTAAGTACGAATGTTAAAAATAACAGAAAAACGAGTTAGAGGCGTTTCCCGGCTTCGAAAATTTTACGGAAACTAATTGTAATATTAAATATTAAATTTGTTGTAACAGTATTTAGAAATCTCTTATTTCACTTTGGTATTAACTTGCTGATTGAGAAAAATATTTGTAATTGAACTAGATTATTGATACATACAGGAGTAATGCAGAATACCGATTGCAGTTATAATTATATATATACAGGGTGTTTCTGTGACCGTGTTACAAACTTGGAGAGCTGATGGAAGGGAACAAACGCAACAAAATGAGATAAGGAACCGTGGTCCGGAAATGCCTGAGTCAAAAGTTACAAGCCAAAACATTAGAAGGGCAGGCAACCACGCACAACGCGGAGGGAAACAATAAAAGGTGTCTGCGGAAGTGAAAAACAAACACAGAAGAATCACTATATTGACTTCAATGAGTAGTCACAGCAGTCACCATACAGGCATGACAGCGTCGCAATAAGCTCTGTCGCATCCGGTCTAATATTCCAGGAGTCGTTCGGATCAGATCACAGGCTTCAAGGATTCTTGCTGAGAGTTCCTCTGCATTGCTCACAGGTGTCTCGTAGACAACACTCTTGACATGATACTACAAAAAAAATAAAGTGGGGTCAGATCCAGTGAACGGGTAGGCCAAGCAACAGGTCCGTCTCTCCCTATTCTCCGCTGTGGAAAGATCTGCGTCAGAATATCACGAGCACAAGCTACGAAATGAGCTGGGGCCCCATCATGCTGAAACCACATGCGTTGACGAACAAGAAGTGGACCATGTTGCAATAACTCGGGGAGGATGTCTCTCAGAAACACAGTGTACACTAGTCCAGTTAATCGTGGCTGAAAAAGATACAGACGTATTAAATGTTCGCCGACAATGGCCGCCCACATGTTTACAGCAAATCTGTCTTGATGGCCCTTCACGAATGTGGCACGGGGATTTTCATCGGCTCATACATGGCTATTGCGACTATTCAGCATCCCGTCTCTCGTTAAACAGGCCTCATCAGTGAAAAGCACACAGGCATCGAACTGAGGGTCGATCACACAGCGCTGCAGTAACCTGGTTAGGTTAGGTTAGGTTAGGTGTTCCAATATTCGTAAACCCTTAATTTAGTATCGAGTACAGAACTCCATTGAATATGAAATAATAAACAAAACCTATCAGTTTAGCATAGAATATTGGAAATAGAATGTAGACTAATATATTTTGTTAAGAAACATTAAAATGTTGACCAAAACAAAATTTGTTGCGTAAAAAATATACACTAAAGAGGTAACCTTTCCACCCTCTAACAGAGTCTTCTTCAGACGAGGATTCACAATAAATTGATGAATGATACAATCATCATCTTATATATGAACTCCCAGTACAGGGCCCATACACAAAACAACATGAAGGCACCAGTCCATATCTGAGAATATTCCTGTCAGGAATTCCTGAGTGTGGAATCATCTGACACGTGATTGACAGGTACCTGATGAGAGTCTGTGCCTTATCAATTCATCCACTTCTGGATGTGGACAGATTCCTTATCTCCTGGACTCCTTCCCTCCTTTTTAATTTTTTTCCTTCTTCTTTCCTCCTTCCTTTCTCTCATCTTTTCCACTCTTTCTAACTCTCCTTTCCATTTTTTGTTGATTTTCAGTCCCCCATTCCAGTTCATATTTCTTGCTCTCCTTTTTTCTCTATTTCCTTGGCCTCTTTCCACTTCCTCACTAGTCTTCTCTTCTCCCTCCCTATCCTCCTAGCCTTCTCCCATTCTATGTTGTGTACCGTTTCTTTTGTGAGCTTGAATATTGCATTCTTCTTCTTACGTTGCTTCAACCTGTCTTTCAGTCTCTTTTTCGTTTCCCCTATGTACACCCTATCACATTCCTTGCACTGAACCCCATTTACAATCCCTTCCTCTTCGTCTTCTCTGTTTTCTTCCTTCTTCTTGTTCGCTATTCTTAAAATGCTGCGGCCTCCCTTTCTGTATGTTCTTATGCCCGCTTTTCTACGTACTTTGCTTATCATCTCTGTGGCTTTCCCCATACTCCTTACTCCTTATGCAAAACCACCTCCCTTTTGCTTTCTCTTCCCCTCTCCTGTTTCTATCATCTTTCTTCCTTCTTCTTCTGTTTACGTCAAGTCTGTCTTCCTTTTCGTACCCATTCTTTTCCAGCTCCTCCCATAGGATCTCTATTTTGCTATCTTTAAACATTAAAATGTTGACCAAGGCAAAATTTATTGTACAAAAAATACACACTAATAATATAAACATAAGGATGACGTAAGACTAAAGAGGGAGAAAAATACTATGTTCAAGCACACAAAAGAAACGGGACACGACAATAGAATGGGAGATGGCTAGGAGGATAAGGAGGGAAAAGAGAGGACTAATGAGGAAGTGGAAAGAGGACAAGGAAATAGAGAAAATAGAAGATAAAATTATGAACTAGAATGGGGGGCTGAAAATCAACAAAGAATGGAAAGGAGTGTTAGAGAGAGTAAAAAGGATGAGAGAAAGGAATTAGGAAAGAAGAAAGAAATATAAGCAAGGAAAAAAAAAGAAGAGAGAAGGGGTCCAGGAGATAAATAATCTATCTACCTCCAAGAGTGGAGGAATTGATGAGACACAGACTCTCACCAGGTACCTGTCAATAATTACCTGTTAGAAGATTCCACACTCAGGAATTCCTAACAGGAAATGTTCTCTGATAAGGACTGGTGCCTTCTTGTTGTTTTGGGTATGGACCCTGTTCTAGGAATGTATATCTAAGATGGTGGTTGGATCTTTCATTAATTTATTGTGAATCTTCGTCTGAAGAAGACCCTGTTAGAGGTATATTTTTTATACAATAAATGATGTCTTGGTCAACATTTTAATGTTATATTAACATGAAAACAAGGCTTAACAGTGTTACCATTCGACATTTTGTTATGAAGAGAGCGATACACAATACAAAGAAGTATAGATCACGAATACATTATTTGGAGAATTTTTCACTTGGACCAAGCATGGGCAACTCGTTTTATTTGTGTAAGAGCGGTCTCGTATGCACACGCGGAAGTCAAAGCGAATAGCGTTACCGTAGGTACTGCAAGAGAAGTCCCAAGGAGAGAGCAGAATGGCCAGAGACTTAAGCACGATATAATACTCAGAAAATGCTGTGCAGTTACATACAATTACAGACATTCTCAAATTGTAAAATAAAAAAACAACTTATTCCACATGTTCAACAGCACTGTGGTCGGCGAGTGGCTGTCGACGAGTGCACAATTTTAGGATCAAGGAAAGGAATTTCCCATACTGAAATGAAGAGAATTGTGAGGAATTTAAATAATTCAAATTTGAAAAAAACAAACTAGGTCATTGTTCCTTGCAATTTATAAGAGAGGGATTAAAGCGAAAACGTTGATCTATATTCTGTGAATTTGTTTTCGACTGACACTCTGGCAGAGTAGTTAGGCTAATACTCTACAAATAAAAGAGTCGGTAATTTCATATCCTTGATAATACATTAATTATATGTTTGTATAATTCATATTTTATGTCGCTTTCCTGGTGAATTTGGCTAATTTCGACGATGAGAATTCATGCTGAGTTATTGGACTTGAATTGGACTCTCCGGTAACAAGGATCACTGAATGGCCTGGGACACCGAGGTAGTTCTCTGGGTGTGTGTTGCATAATTTATTTTCTTTCGTTGCAAATAACGAAATGATGCAAGAGATAGAAATGGAAGGTGAAATAACGAAAATGTGAATAGTGATCAGGAGCGTATCTTCTGGTGTAAATTATATTTGCTTCATAAATTATCCCACCGTTTCAATATTCATGAAAACTTTCTCTCACTGCTCAAGCACTACCTACTACTGGTCTATGGCATGCCCCTCACATTCAGATAGACTAAATGCCGTCCTAAATTTCCTCCTGACCATTGTTCGACACCGAATTCCGTCCACAAAACACTTGCAAAAGTCCATCCTCCTGCAAATGTTAAATTTCCAAACTCCTCAAGGGAGACATAGACTGGCTGACCATATATTTCTACATAAAATAGTGAATGGCAACATCAGAAGTGACCGCCTTCTTCAGGAAATTCACTTTCGTGTGCTTGCCCGCTCAACAAGAAGCACTCAACTTTTTGCTTCTCAGAAGCCGAGATTGTGCCTTATCCAGCGCTCTCTGTTCCATGGACTGCCCAGTGACTAAAAGTATGTAAGTCTCTTAACCACATGTAATTTTTCTATGTTATTATTTTTGTCCTTATGTTCTATAAATTCGTTCCAATGTAAAATGGCTAACGCTGTATTTGGAATGTTCTATTAAATAAAATAAATAAAATAAAAGTATGAAAAATGGTTCATTTTGAAGTCTACTGTTAAAATATGCAGAAATGTTAGGGTGTATACATCTGATTTTTTTAAAAAAATTGAAAGTTTCATCCTTTGTCCTGATCAAGCTGACGTGTTCCTTCCACCATTTTGTTTCACGCTAATGCTATACTTTGAAAGTGACAAAAATATATGCACTCTTGGATAAGGAAAATGAAGAAACGGAGACGTTTCATGTTTCGTCAGATTCCAAATTGTGCGAAAAACATTTATATTGGTGAAACAAAAGGAAAATAACATGGCCGATAAAATCACATGGATTATAGTTCTTTATGAACCCACACAAGAAAGCATCATTACATTCCACACCATATTACACACAGGAACAGGAAATATATACATTTCATGTAATACGCACACACTGGCAACATTAGGAAAACGTGAACGAAGCGGAATGCCTTGAGACCCAGTTTGTATTCGGGAGGCAAGCAGTGCACGGAGAGCTAGCTCACGTGCCTACACAAGTGCTAGCGAGTTGACCGTGCTTGACTTGAAGACAGAATTGATAATCGAGGAATGCAGGATTTGCATAAAATGGTGGAATTTGACAGGAAAAAAATTACCACCGCCTTGATACTGTAGAATATGATGTTTTGTTGAAGCAATGTAGTTGATGGTTTCCAATAACACGTACAAATGCTTTGTTTGTAATAAAAGATGTTGAAAACTTCTGACAAAGGAATGTACTAACCTGCAAATGGCTAGATAAACTGCAGGTAGCGTATCTGGAAAGGTCCACGAGGCCTTTGCAACTTCATTCATCAAGTTCGAAAGGCATTCCACGGTAGCCTTTTTCTTTTCCTGAAGGAGAAATTAGAGATTATTCAGGTGAAAATTTTTACATTCTCTCTCTCTCTTTCTCTCTCTCTCTCTCTCTCTCTCTCTCTCTCTCTCTCCCTCTCTCTCTCTTATCCTGTCTCGCAAATTTTCATGTAATCAGTCACACAGATTATATGAAAATAGGCTATCATGCAATTCTCAACTTTAAATTAAGGATCCAAATTTAAATGCGTTTGAATTACCATAGACAAGCTGAGCTACGTACAAGGTTCACTTCGAAAGAAGGTGTGCGTGGGCTCATGAAGATCTCCAGACTAAAACTCTTTTTATGTACAGTATCATTCATAATGCATTTTAAAGGTTTTCAATTGCAAGGATAGTGAAATATTATTTCATTCATCCTTTCGTATCTACTCTAGTAGTGTAAACGTATTGTTTCTAAGTAACACTTGGTACGAGCCCTTTTTTTTATGGATTTAACCTCAGTGGTAGCATATTTTGACGATTTTTTGTTGATTTTATAGCGTTTGACGACTTTTCAGTGCAATTTTCACGGCATCTCAATTTTTTCACACTCACACTTGGTACGAATGCCACGATCTTACGTGATATAACTTAACCTATTCATTTTTTTTGTGCTAAACTACACGAGAGCCTCTACGTGCTTTGACCTACTTTAGAGTAGTAGGTGGAATGCTTCGTTCAGGGAACGTCCTTTGACCTACTTTTTATTTTACGACGTTTTACGAACTAAACTAACCTACAATGAGAGAAAAGTGGACAGAAAAACCTCTGGCATTACTTTTTAAGCTATTTTTTACCTTCTGCAATTTTGCTCTTATGCTAACCTCGCCCACCTCGTCCTTTGACCAACTTTTGAAATGACTTACGACATTTTCCTATAAGTCTGTCTCCTCTTACTGTAAGGTCCCTCAGTGTAATCTACTACGACCTGCTCTCAGCGTAATCTGCCACGACCTAAAATACGATGGTTTTTTTTAAAAAAAAAACTCTCATGTGTGATCTTCTACAATGTGCCCCCCCCCCCCACTGCTACGACCTAACGGGGGAGGACTTCGTTCCTACGGATGGTTTTGGGCCCCCACTGCTACTATGTTTTTTCTCCTCATGGTGCAAAAAAAATTGGTATTGTAGCGGTATTTGAAATCGACTGTGCTGCGTGAAGGGGGAAAAAAATTCATGTTCACTGAACAAATAGGACAGCTGGAAGAGTACTTCCTGGCTTTTCATCGAAAAAACGGGGGGGGGGATGATGTTCAGTTCAGACAATGGAATTGGGGGACTAATTTTCGGATGCGGATTACGCCACCTCGCATCCCTTATAATCCGAAAGCTCTCTGCCGTGGAAACTTCCATATCATCTAGAGCGACTGTTCTGAAGGCGATATATTTAAAACTGCTCCGTGACCTTCTCGTTCTTCACGTCATGGATGAAGGACTTCTCGGCGACCAGGATGACGCTGCAGACGGTGTCCTCGGGCAGCGCGTCGTGGAACTCGCAAACGACCTTGATGTTGGTTCGATCGTTGACCACGACCTGCTTCCTCTTCGTCGTGTTGATGACGAACATCGGCCTGTGGGTTTTGAATTCGCTGGGCGTGTAGTACATGTCCACGTTTCCCTCGGTCACGCGCTTGTAAGCAGAGTACGCTTCGTAAAGTTTTAGGTAATCATCTTTGGTCATGTCGAGGTTGTAATTCTCGCGCGGGAACACTTCGTTCCTGCCATTCTTGAGATAAACGTTTTTGATCTTGCAGTCGTCGAATTTGCTGGAATCTTTTTCCTGATTCTTGTCCCTCCCGGTCTAAAAGAGTACAATGACGAAATCTGGCATGTCGAACTGTATGTTGTTGAATTGCGTCGTGACGTCGAATTCCATGTGACTTCCTGACGCTATCTTCTGCACGCACTGGTAACCGTGAAAGTGAATGGGCACCTGTGGACTTTTCAAGATCTCCGCTTTGTACTTGAGGGCGTAGTTCGTTTCGTATTCCACGATCGGCATTCTCAACTCCAAGCTCCGGATGACGCATTTGGCTGCTTCGGGTAAAGTGTTGGGCAGCGGCGTGATACCGTCCGCGTTCAAGTTACTGTATCGCATCAGTGCGTCGTTATCGTTGGCCGCTCTTCGAAACGTGATTCTCAGTCCTCCCTTCCACATTATCTCCTTGTAGTCCGAGAAGAATCCCGGAAGTAGACGCATGGGAAAGAGCACCGTGTGACTTCTCGTCGATATTTTCGTCCCCGCTTCGAATCCTCCCGCTTGATAGTATGCTGCGTCCGTTTTGGATAATTTCAATGTTCCCACTGCCGTTGACGTGATGCCTGGATAATCGATTCTGTCGATGACGGTGTTGTGTTTCCTCACCTCCACCTGCGAGAACAGGTGAGGCACGAAGTTGTCCACGAGTTTCAAATTTGCTGCTGCGGGGAACGCGTCTCCGCTTTCTTTCTTCACCACGTCGAATTGAAGGTAAAGGTCCGCTCTGTGAGGATGAACGAACCCATCGCCTACGTCCACGTCGTATTCGATCTCCCGGTTCGCTTCGTTCAAATTTGCCAACGTGCGACGGTTGGGAGGGAAAGATTGCAATTCGTAACTTTCGATTTGTTCCATGATGTGTATGGTTATTTATTATACGTTGATCTCCAGGACGGCCGTCATCGTGGCACCTGCAAAATCCACCACGTCGCCTTTCTCGTTCGTGACCACCAACTCTATGTTGTCTATGCGGTTGCGACATACTGGAAAATAGGTCGGCGATCCCAAGTCTTACCGTTTCCAAGATAACTCCACTTCCGGTCGCCATTTTCGATTTCCGAACATAGGTTCTATTCATACTTTTTCTCACGTATAGGTGTACATGATGAATCCGCAAACAGATTTTTCCTAAGTCTTACCGTTTCCAAGATAACCCCACTTCCGGTCGCCATTTTGGATTTCCGAGGATAGGTTCTATTCATACTTTTTCTCACGTATAGGTGTACATGATGAATCAGCAAACAGATTTTTCCTAAGTCTTACCGTTTCCAAGATAACTCCACTTCCGGTCGCCATTTTCGATTTCCGAACATAGGTTCTATTCATACTTTTTCTCACGTATAGGTGTACATGATGAATCCGCAAACAGATTTTTCCCAAGTCTTACCGTTTCCAAGATAACTCCACTTCCGGTCGCCATTTTGGATTTCCGAGCATAGGTTCTATTCATATTTTACTCACGTATAGGTGTACATGATGAATCCGCAAACAGATTTTTCCTAAGTCTTACCGTTTCCAAGATAACCCCACTTCCGGTCGCCATTTTGGATTTCCGAAGATAGGTTCTATTCATACTTTTTCTCACGTATAGGTGTACATGATGAATCAGCAAACAGATTTTTCCTAAGTCTTACCGTTTCCAAGATAACTCCACTTCCGGTCGCCATTTTCGATTTCCGAACATAGGTTCTATTCATACTTTTTCTCACGTATAGGTGTACATGATGAATCCGCAAACAGATTTTTTGCTAAGTCATGAATTGGAGGGTTCTATGACAACCAATATTAATTCTCGTAAGAGAACAGAAAACACACACAAAAAAAAACAACAATACTGTGGTCACTACAACAAATAGTCTTCTTCAACCCCTATCCAACAAACCAAAAATCATCATCCTAACTAGAACCATGTAACTATCTACCATCTGTTAGATGTTTTGTGAACTAAGTGGTGCTTTGTTTGTGTGTAAAAAAAATGCAATGCTTTTTGCACTTGGTTATCATCACCTAACCTGTTATTAATTGTTTTTTAAAATTAATTACAACTGAAAACTAATAATTAATATTATCTAAAGTTACTAATTAATAGTATACAAGTAATTGATATAATTTTTTTGTTCTTGTTGCTAGTGTTGGATAATTATAGTTGTTGCAAAATATATAGCTCTCGCGTATGACAGTTTCTGAGTTTTGTTGGGTATATATAGACGAATCGAAATTTTACTTGTTATGTTAAATTGTATGTTAGGGTACATGGTAGGAGAAATCATTGTATATTAGAGCGCTCTTTTCATGATTTGCCTATAACTGTATACAGGCAGCCGTAAATTTAGCATAAAATATCCTGATCCTGTTTCTTCTAGCATGTGCGACGTTTGTTGTGGTGGGATCATTGGAGGAAATGTGATTCTCCCATGATGTCGTCTGACTTACTAGCATATGCGATACGAAGAACAGGTGTGTATGTGGCTTACTAGGATTAGGCTCACGGTAATGAGGTCCTAGTAGCTGAAACGTTGTCGGGGTATTTTGCAAAAGTTTTCCTTAAACAGTTAACAAATATAATATATATTTTTTAATTCAGACATTAGATGGATTTTACAAATATATTCGTAACTTTCGATTTGTTCCATGATGGTTATTTATATGTTAATCTCCACGACAGCAGGGGTCGTGGCTCCGGCAAAATTTACCACCTCACCCTTCTCGTTTGTCGCTGCTAATTCTATGTTGTCTATGCGATTACGAGATACAGGAAAATACATCGGTGAGGAGGGTGTGTAGATGATTGGCTCCATGAACTCCGAACTTGGTTTGAACGTGGCAATGATCCCAGTCTGCTTGTGGCCGTCCGAAGATTTGGTGATCATGCCTTCCGCTACGTTGCAGTGGACGTTCAAAAGTTTCGATGGCTAGAAATTTAGGAATTGTTGGCACCGATGTGCTTGATGCCACGTTCGAGCTTGGCATTGTTTTCGAATCCCAGGAGCTCTCCGGCGGTACCCAGGTCCACGGTTTTCGTTGCAGACACAATTTCAACTCTGTGAGTGAGAAAGTAGCACACCTCTCGGCAAGTGAGCCTGCAAGGTAGACAGGTTGTACTGACCAGGGGTGATACTGATTTTGTCGTTGCCGACTTTGATTGTGTTGTTATGCACCGTCACATTGGGTATCAGGTACATGCTGTAGAATGCGCGAAGAGCAATTGATTTAGGATATATGATGTCGTCGTGCAACACGAGATTTAAGACCGAAGTCTCACTGGTGAGATGGAATACTCCCATAGTGCTTCAGGTGCCACAATGCTTTTTTGAAAATCGTCGATCGAGACAGAAACACAAGCATTGATATGCAGAGATGACCGCAGTTCACTTCGTCGAAACCTTGCATGCGTTCGCCGTTGTAGTAGAGACCCGAAGCACCGAGGTACTTTGCCAACCCAGCAGGTGGCACACCGCCGAATGAATCGAAAACAAATGCTTTGTTGTTGCTGGTTTTCAAGTAGCAAATCCAATGTGTACCTGGATTTTCGTAACTGTCCAGGTTAACCACACCACACTCTTTTTTCTTCACAACAGAGGGTAGAGAATCGGACATGAAAACACCCCTGAAGTGCTTGATTCCCAACGGCTCGATCAGAGCATCAATGTCGAGGTTGGACAGCGGCTCTTCTTTTTTTAAAATTTGTTCAAAGCTTTGAGCTTCCTGCCCACGCCTTTCCCCTTCTTTTCCATTGCCAGGTTGTGGCGTTTTTGCTCTTCCAACTCGGCCTTGTTCTTCTTTGCATCGATGACGGTTCTGGCGATAGCGGCACTTCCGCCGGTCAAGCTACCCACAGCACCCAGAGCAGCCAGGATGGCCGGGATGGTGAATATGAAACCTCCGGTCTTTTTTTCATGCTTTCGCGAATGTTGCAACCTCTTCAACTGAGGGATGCTGGGCAGCATTTTCATTCCGTGTCCTTTGACCAAGCAAGAATGTTTCTTCTCGCGCTGTTTTATAACCGATGTGCCAATTACAAATCCCCAGATGTGCCATTTACAAATCTCCATCGGTCTTTCTACGCTTTCCCCCAAGATCTAATTTTCTGCTCTCTGAGAAGAAACCCAGCTGCCTCGCTGAGCGTTCGTTCCCATGAAGCCTCCCATATATCACCACCCCTACTTCAAGGTGAAGGAAACAGTGTGTCCGGCAATAAATTCCCATATCTGTACCGTACAAATTCATCTAAACTCTGGTTCACGTCAAGATAATTTCAGCCCAGATGGAGCCTATCGAGATAATTTCGGCCGAGAAGGAGCTAATCACCTGGAACTTCAGGCATTTAAAATTTAAAGACTTTTTCCCCTGTAGGAAACAAAGATCCTCTGTCCTCGCGAGAGTTTGCAGCTGGCCAGGCTCGGAATCGAGACAATCTCCCTACACATGGCAGCCTGGACGAGACGTCATAAATTCCACGACCACTGCCCGCTAGTCTGGCTCAGTGACAGTGGATTGACAAGAGTAAATAGCACAGAATTTTGAACTTCAACCCTGCCAGAACATTTCTTTTCGTATATCTTCGCTTCGATGCAATTTCGACAGCAAAGGAAGGAATAACTTTACTGAAGTGTCCGAGTTGTGTGCGATAAAATTTGAGCTGAGAGCCATTAAAATTAATTAGAACAGATGCTTTTCATTCCTCGAGATCAGCTCTCAAACAAGGTCCTATTGTCTTTTTGTGCTACGCGAATATGGCCCCTATCACCCCCCCTGTGTTACGATTATCGCCCCTACATGCAGAAGTGACCACGTGTGGGCGGGGCAAAAAGTTCAACGACCAATAGAGTGAAGGACAATTCTTCGGAGAACGGAAAGAAAAGACGAAGTAAGGACTTAGCAGAGGCAGTGGAAAGTTACAGTTCGATAGACACATTTCGATTTGGCAGTTCGACAGTCACTTTTTAGAGATACAGTTTTAGAACATTCACAGTTAAAACTTTCAGCACCTTTATAGGTCAGAGAGAAGTTGTTTTCTCTACTCTGGACCATGCATAGAGTCCTAGCTTTGTGATTTCAAACTTCTTTAACGTAACTGGATAGGCCATGGTGCTAGAAACATAGCGTTTATGTAAAGCATCGACCACCAGCGGTCTGCGTTGCTAACCTGTCTGACCCGGTGCATGATGGGTCCGGGAGTGTTTTGTCTTGTGTCGGTGAGCGACCAGAGATTGTAAGTATATCAACAGAAATGTATTAAACATTATTTTGTAACATATTTCAGTGTCCAGTGTTCTGATTTCTGATTTTTTTTCAATTTTCAATTACTACATGTAAAAACAACATTTGACTTGTAAACGAAGATCGATGGAAAAGGAACTTCATCGTCTTCTTCCATCGGCCGAATTCTGGACCGTGACTAATTTAATGGTACATTTTAATTTCCCCTAGCAAGAAAGAACATCCATGTTATAAGTAACGTAACCTAGGTTCGAACCCTAAACGCCTCCTTTTTTTATTTTTAATAAATATTGCTATAGTTTCTTGGTGAGTAACCCATCGAGGGCACCCAGAGTTTTCAGATTCGAATAAGGTATTTGGTATACTACACCCTTGGGCTTCATTTTGACGATATGTTATTTATATATTGTGTAAGCTTGAATATTTTTACAGAGCAGTTCGGGTAGGTTGTTATTTATAGACCCCACCCCAATTTTTGTTTTGTGTTCATGGCGATGGTCGTACCTAATGCAGCGACCCGTTCACCCAGCGAGGCGTCTCTGCTGACGAGTCTCCCGAAAGCTGCGTGCTCTAACTTTCTGTCAGCATCATGACGTACATCGAGATCGGTATTAGTATTGTAGGCAATATCGTGATCCTTGCATGCAGCATCCAGGGGATTCACACCCTTGTCGCCTCTCTCCAGTCGCTGATTAACTTTGGTTCCGAGGCCGCAGTACTGGTAACCTGGCAGGTGCATCTCGAAGGGTAGCTTGTTGATGATGTCGTTCACGAGACCTCGACCCTCGGCCACGTTCCAAAATTTCGGAGGTAAGGTGTTGATGATCTTGATGAGGTACCCTATGCCTTTGTTGTCGTTCACGATGAAGGTGGCAAGCTTGGAGCTAATCATGTCCACGATGCCCACCTTTTCGTTGTGGAAATTACGGTTGCCGGCATTCTCTTCGCCTACTTACTCTCATAAATAATATTTTATGTAAGTCAATATAAAATCAATCAAAGACATGTTTAATTTTGACAAAAAACTATTTTGAAAAACTACAAGTATATTAATCTTTTTTTTATTTCTTAACGGGATTTTATAGCTTTAGTGGAATATAATTTTGCTTGCATTTGTAAGTGTGCTATTGAAAGTCAGCATTGTTTGTGTTCATATACTCGTATTACATATGTTCTGTTTCTACTTTAGATTGGATTTCTATTTCTTTAAAACAATCGCGGCGATGCATGCCGTACGCAGATACTATTTCGTTATCCCCAGATTGGTAGTGCACTATGTGAAGCATTAAGAGTCAGGTACTGGATATATTACATGCAAATGAAGATTCCTATACCCATCTACAACCTCTCACCAGAAGAGGTTCAAAATAACATTTTCACCCAGGCGATGTGGAGTTTTGGTGCTCCCCGTACTGTCCACCTTGCCTACCTGCCAACTTTCAACCCTGAGCCTTACTTTCCAGTTTCCTCAAATTAAAACATAACATTATAACATTATATATATATGTATATATACACTGCTGGACAAAAAAAAAACTGGTTACTTACATTTTTTGTGATAACGCATAAATTCTGATTCGAAGGCTAACTAAATGTTCCAGAAATTATTGGAAATAAGAAAACCTGAATATATTCAACAGAAAGCAAATTAAAATTTATTGTTGATAAGTTAAATTAGAACATAAACGAAAGTTACAGAAAAGTACCAAAAAAAAAAATTAGAAAAAAAATCTTAGCAATATTTTTTTTAATATTGTTAACTGGTACTGGTGGGGTATATAAGCTGTCTAGTAGCGGGTGTTACCTCCCCTGCCATCAATTACAGCTTGTAACCGCAATGGCATACTTCAAATTAAGGTTGGCAATCACTTCTTGGTCCAATTGCTCCCATTCTTCTTGAATAGCACTTCTTAGCTCTTCAATTGTTTCTGGAACTATTGTGCGGTTTCTGATATGTCGTTTCAGTTGATCCAGACGTGCTCTATCGGATTTAGGTCCGGACTTTGTGGTGGCCATTCTAATCGCGTAATCGCAACTTCATCCAAGTACTCCGTGACAATATTCGCAATGTCAGGACGCGCATTATCATGCATAAAAACAAAGTCCGGGCCTATGAATGGTGCATATGGTACTACATGATCTACCACACATTCTGTAATATACCTGCAAGCTGTCATTGCCCCATTCTCTACAAGAACCAATTCCGTACGTTCTTGTAAAGAGATACCTCCCCGTACCATGACACCACCGCCTCCAAAGGGTGTTATTTCAACGAAACAACATTGCGCATAACGCTCATTAGGTCTTCTATACACATTTTCACGCCCGTCTGATGAACGTAGGTTGAATTTTGACTCATCGGAGAATAAAACCTTTTCCCACTGCTCCACATTCCAATGTAAGTGTTGTGTAGCAAATTCCAGTCTTCGCTTCCGGTGACGTGCTAACAACCTGGGACCTGTAGCCGGCCTCCGAGACGATAAGCCACTTTCATTCAGTCTTCTAGGAACTGTTCGTGAAGAAACCACAGCTCTATGAACATTTCTCAAACGCTGTGCCACAATATTTGAAGTCGTACGACGGTCTCTTAAGACTATGATACGCATGAAACGATCTTCCCGTGCTGTTGTGCATTGTTTTCTACCAGAACCCGGTCTTCTACCATAGGAACCAGTTGCATCATACCGTCCGAGAGCTTCATGGATAGTATTTCGTGCTATATTTAGCACCCTAGCAATATAGCACACACTGCGACCATCATCGCGAAGAGCTACTGCTTTTTTTTATATATATATAAATGTATATTTGGTTGTAGCTATGCAGCAGTTACATTTGTTTTACATTTCATAATTTTACAATTTCATAATTTTATAATATAATATTTTCTCTCACAATATAGTTGGTAAGTACATATATAATTTTCTTCGTTGGGTTCCTCAAAAGTGTTGACAAGGCGTATGGAACATTATATCCTGCTTGTTTTAGGTCTCTAAAGAAATAATCACGCGTAGTTGCATTAAGAGGACATTCAAATATAATATGATCAGGTGTTCCTTCAGTTGCACCACACTGACAGATTGGGGATTGAACAATCTTCCTAGTGTACAGGTCTTTAGGGGCTAGGGTGTAATTTAGCCGACGTCTAAGAAGGCTTGGTAAAGAGTTTCTTGAAAGGTTAATGTCTTGATACCAAGGTTATTTAGGTATAAGTCGTTGAATTGAATAATATTTTTTCCCATTAGTCTTCCCTGTAATTGTCCATTTTTCTGCCAACTTTTCAACAATTCTGTTTTAGCATGCGTCTCTAGCGCTTTCGCACAAAATTTCATCCGAAGCGATCGGTGACTTGATTCTTGAGCTGCGTACTTGGCTAATGCGTCTGCTATGTGGTTCCCTTCTATGGATGTATGCCTAGGAGTCCAGACAAAAGAAATACTGTATCCTGAGTAAAAAAAAGTTACAATCATTTCAATATAAGGAGCGACCTATCAGACACCCTGTATTTGGAAAATTTAATTGGGTAACTTGTGCACATTTATTAGGGGTGCGGAAATATTAAAGGCGTAGGGATGTGACGACCTCATCGCCCAGTGACGTGTTTACTGCAATTAGTCAACCAACAGTGAAATGGTCAACATTTTGCTCTGTTGGGATTTACAGAGCTGTCCTGTCATGGCTCTATGAGCGTCCCACAATCGGCAGAAGTGGGGTATGGTTGATGGACTACAATGTGATCCTCCCAGCTAGATCCGAGGGATCCGCTGACCAACGACAGGTGCGGTCTTCCATTCATATTGGGGGTTAGGCGTAGAGCTAACAACTCTGCACTGTAAAAAGACATGTCAAGAAACAGCAATATGAGGCCATGGATGTTCCCAAGGTAAAATATTCGGATCTCCGAGTGGGGACTACTTTGGGAGGTCACTGGACTAAGGATAAGATCTACGTTAGGAATAAGGATATTAAATTAGGCACCTGGAATGTTGTGAGCCTTTACCGGCCTGGGGCATTTCAGTGTACAATTAATGAGATAGTTAAGTATAAATCAGATGTAGTACCTGTCCAGGAAGTTAGGTGGCCAGGAGAAGGGAATTGTAAAACATAAACAGCCAATAGGAATACGATATTTTATTGAAAACGAGGGAGAAATACTTTGTTATAATATTACAATGTTAAACTATATAGAAATAACTAAACTGATTTTATCAAATAAATCATATTTGCCCTTGCACATTAAAAAAATGATTAAATAAAGATTTAGTTTATAACGAAGACAAATTACTTCAATCTTGTACATTGTTGAACAAAAATCGTTATTAAGAAGAAATGTATTTAACTTGTGCTTAAACAATGAAAACGTTGCATATATTATTTGGGATAATTATTAGCCTATGAATTCTGAATAAATGTTACAAAAATACGCGAATAATATTATAACATAAGATAAAACGTAAATATATACATGAATTATAAAAACAATTAAGTATAAATAATTTAATCCAAGTTCTTAAGTTGAAAGTATACGAATAAGATAAAACCAATATACAACTGAAATCTGCCTAACATGGCGGTCGTTACATGCTGCTTTTGTATATAACAATATCATCTGCATATTGCAATAATCTAGCATACTTCAATACTTGTTTACCAAGATCATAAGTATACAAATTAAATAATGTTGGACTTAACACCGCACCTTGCGGAAGTCCTTGACTATTTGTGCGAGCATTCGAAAGTTGATGACCGTAACGAACATAAATTTTTCTCTGTAGTAATAATTCAACTATACTTTTAATAAATTGCTTAGTAAGATTGAGATTTGTTAGTTTTTTAAGAGCAAATCTGTAAGGACTGCATCATATGCACTAGAAAGATCCAGAAAAACAACTACACCAAATTCGCGACGAACAATTGACAACCATATGTCTAAAATAAGTGTAGTCAAAACATCTATTGCCCCCATTCCTCTTCTAAATCCCATTTGATATTTTGGTAATATATTGTTATATTCAATCCACCAAGTAATTATATTAAGTATAAGATGTTCATAAATTTTTGATAAGCATGACGCTAGTGCTATTGGCCGATAATTTTTAGAACATACTGGTGTTTTTCCTGGTTTAAGGATTGGAATTATAACAATTTCCTTCCATTGAAGGGGAACTTGTCCACTATTCCATATCACGTTATAAAGTTCTAATAATTTATCTATTCCCAGTTGCGGTAAGTTTTGTATACATTCATATGATATGCCATCCATTCCTGGTGACGACGAAGGTTTCCTTTCACTTATAACTTTTCTTAATTCTGCACTGTTATATGGACATTCCAATGTTGATGGTGTGGATTCATTCATTGAATTTAATATGGCATTAAAATCACAGTCGCTGGAGTCTGGTGTTAGGGTTTGATGAAATTCTGTTATCCATTTACTGCTTATGTCGCCTCCATGATATCTACTAATATTATTGGCATTAGACATTCTGTTAATAACTTTCCACGTTGTGGTTAAGGATGATTCATTTGTTAATGAGGATCAAAACATTTTCCAAAACTCTGCCTTAATTTGCCTTAAGTACCTTTGAGTTTTGTCTGCTCTTTCTTTGTACTTCAAGAAATGGTTCATTGTTTGGTTTTCTTTATATTTGATGAATGCATTTTGCCTAGCGTTTATCAATTTCTGGCAGTTTGTCGTCCACCACGGAGCAATCTTTCTTTCCGAGTCACGTTGACGGGAAATTGTAGATCTGTTCAAATTCTCTTTAATTAGTGATGTATAGTTTTCGTAATCTTTCCCTAAAGTTTGTTGTTGGTAATTTTCAGTAGAGAGATTGATTTGTCTTGAAAATTCGTTCCAGTTAATATTTTTAGAATAGTATGGACGTGTTGGTCTTTCCGGAAGATTACTAGATATAAGTGTTGTATCTATGTTTGAATCAAATGATATCAAAATTGGAAGATGATTACTATTATATGGATTTTGCAGAACTCTCCAGTTAATATCAGCAACTATATTCTCTGCCACGAGTGTTATGTCAGGAGCACTAGGAATTATCATTTGGTCTCGAGATATATGTGGGAGTGCCATCGTTTAGTATTGTTACATTTGACTCTTGAATGTATCTGCACAGAGATTTGCCAGAGATATCTGAACCATAACAACCCCACAATGGATGATGTGCGTTAATATTCCCTCCGATTATAATAGCCCTTAGTACGCCGCGCGGTCTGACGAAAGTAAGCCCAGTTATGCCGAGGCTTTGAGCGCGAAATTTGAATTCGTATACATAATGGAGAAAAATCGTAATAACTCTGGCACTATGGGACCAATCTACTTCGGATAACTTTTGTGTTGCAGGTAATGCATCCACGGGCGGGGGCTGCATCCCCCGAATTTCAATGAAAAAAGCATGAAAATGTGGAGTTTGCCCCCTCTTCTCCAGCTACTTTGGGGAGAAAACCGGAACTTTTGATTTTTTTTAAAGAATGGACCTTCCGCAAGAGAATAAAACTTGATTCATGTTCGTGGGTGCAGGTAATACATCGGTGCATGCAACCATGTAAAATTTGGATGCCCCAACAGCGGGGGGGGGGGTTACGGGCGGGGGCTGCATCCCCCGAATTTCAATGAAAAAATATAAAAATGTGGAGTTTGCCCCCTCTCCTCCAGCTACTTTGGGGAGAAAACCGGAACTTTTGATTTTTTTTAAAGAATGGACCTTCCGCAAGAGAATAAAACTTGATTCATGTTCGTGGGTGCAGGTAATACATCGGTGCATGCAACCATGTAAAATTTGGATGCCCCAACAGCGGGGGGGGGGGTTACGGGCGGGGGCTGCATCCCCCGAATTTCAATGAAAAAATATAAAAATGTGGAGTTTGCCCCCTCTCCTCCAGCTACTTTGGGGAGAAAACCGGAACTTTTGATTTTTTTTAAAGAATGGACCTTCCGCAAGAGAATAAAACTTGATTCATGTTTGTGGGTGCAATACAATTTGAATAATAAGGCAAAAGGTAAAACTCTAGCGAATTTTAGCCAATTTGCATATTATTCATAAAATTGTTATAACTCTGACACTATGGAACCAATCTACTTCGAATAACTTTTGTTTTGCAGGTATAACATCAGTGCATGCAACCATGTAAAATTTGGATGCCACAACCGTGGGGGGGGGGGTTACGGGCGGGGGCTGCATCCCCCGAATTTCAATGAAAAAATCATAAAAATGTGGAGTTTGCCCCCTCTTCTCCAGCTACTTTGGGGAGAAAACCCGAATTTTTGCTTTTTTTCGTTCGCACTTGCATCTTGTGTAGCTACTGTGAATCTATTTCGTCCCTGTTGACTCTGCTCTTTGTGGAAATATGTCCGGAAGAAAACGATTAGGAAACGATTGTGCAACGATTGTGCGTTAGGGAAATCGATGAGCTATTATATGATACAGAGGAGGGAAGGGAGACTTTGCAATCGTTTGTTTTGTCTGTACTTCTGGATAGACTCACGCTTCTGGCACCTCTGGCTATCGTCAAGCTTCATTGCATTTCTAACATAGAGGCGACAGAAAGCTGACACCAATCCCCTCTCTCCTCCCCCCCCCGCCACTACTTCAGCTGGATCACCAGGTCTAAACACAAAGAAGAATGTGTGCCTTATCAGTACTAAATCACAGCGTTGGAAGCTTGGAGGAAAACAGCATCGTAAATACCAAGCATTCATTGTGTCCGTCAACTGACCAGCGAACACGTGAGCCCAAAGCCCAAACACGTGACATATTCCGAGAAAGGAGGGGTGGGGGGTTTTGGAATTTTCGTAAACACGATTGCAGAACCTGTTCCCGACCGAACTGCCAGTGTATCAACCTCAATATACAAATACACATGTTGCATATGTATTTTTTTATTTTGTGTCGCTCCATGTTGCATATGTGTAAACCATATGTTGTACATGAGAGTTATACATGTTATATGTACAAAAAATAATTATTTTCGGAATGCATTTATCATTCATTTTCTACCATTCAAAAGTATAGTTTGTTTGCCTGTTTTACATTATTATCGAATGTGAAATTTACGGTGGCCAAAAAATATTTCAAATATTTGATACTACCACTAGTAATAATAATAATAATAATAATAATAATAATAATAATAATAATGCCATTATTGTTATTATTATTATTGGTACATTTATCCTGGTACTTGCCCCCAGACGAAAATTCGTGGTTGCGCCTCTGTCATGTTATGCAGCAGTAACTCCCAATTAATTCTAGTGTACACAAATATTTTTGAAACAAATAGCCACGCTTTCGTAATCAGAAATAAGGATTTGCAGCAAACAATATGTTTGGCGGCCTCCGAGGACGGCGTTCCAGGCAGTCGCCCAGCCATTAAGTCGCCCCTGTCTCTCACACGAAACACGTGTCTATGTTTGTCTACGTTCCGCAATAACCATTTCATTGCAAAGATGAATCGAATGGATTTTCATTTGGAATAGAACGTTCATGTTCAAAATAGCTCCATGAAGTCCAGTATGTCCAGAAATGCCGTTGAAGAACTTTAAGCTACTTATCAGAGTGATTGTGGCTTTAGAATAGGTATAAGACTGGTGACTCACAATCTCGTTCACACAGAGATCAACCATTGGCACGCTTTTCAAAGGTTACATGACTTCGTCATTAGTTACAATTTCAATAACCATTATTATGGAGAATCGCCCGTATAATTTGAACTTCATTCTGTACAATCTAGTTGTTTGTACTTAGGAGTATCCCTACATACAGCGTTTTTTACTCTGTATAAATTAATATAATTTACTACATCACACATCTTAAAAAACAATTTGGCCAAATTCTCAATGTAAAGCGTGTGTTTATAACATACACGTAATTTCTTAAACATTTTGACAGCATATGTGCAGGAGTTAAGTGTTGCCGTGCCATCGAGTCGTAGATTTGGATTTTTGGATAGCAGGCAATTTTCTAATTTTAAGACGCTTTTTTACCACTCATGGCTAATCTCCACGATAAGAATGAGACATGATTAGAATAAAACTGATAAGCAAGTCCGTCAGGTTTCGTTTCTAAGCAGCATTAAATATACAAGCATACCTTGGAGCGAGTATTACTACATGACGAAAACACAAGACAATGTTCATCTTCCATTTTCCTTTGGAATCTCTGCTCAATCTGATGATATGTGTACCAGTTAATGGTATGCAAGCCGCAGAATCGTAATGTTGGTTGGGTTGTCTATACACAAGGCGCTTGGTGGTCAGACATCGAGGGCTATTTCGGTGCTTTTTTAATAGGGTCAGAGGTGTCTGAGACTGTGAAACGACGGATGTTACACGACCAGTTTTAGTTTAAATTAATCACTTTCTACCGATGGAAGCCAGGGGATATTTAAGGAGCTTTTTTTCTAGTTGTAAATACAATGAACAGAATGCCAACTTATATGAATTGACAGTGCTGGAGCCGAAAGGTAAGTTTCATTCAAATCTTTTTTTATCGCAATCACAATGAACAGCAAGTACGTATGAGAATTTAGCACGTCACTCCGCCTCCAAGTTGGATGCCAATGGACCTGAACACACTTAACACGAAATTGGGGATCCGAACGAGATTTTCCGGGTGTGCCACGTGTGTTTTTATTTTACCCACAAGTATAACATGCCAAGAATGTAGGCATTCCCGCTTAACACTGCAGTGGTCGCGCAGATCACATTAGTGATCTACTCGTATATTTTCACGTGCTACTGCAGATTGACAACACTCCTCACCTTGGCTCTCAGTCTCTCTTCCTAGAACAGTCCAGGAACTCTGTTCGTGCAGCCGTTATTTGAAATTTATCCATTCGTTACGAGCTAAGCTTCTGTCCCAGGGCTCGTCCCTGGAGACACAATTGAGGGCGTTAAAACCTTAGCCGAACCGGATTTCAACCTCTGCGTTGGAGGATAGGACCCGTTGACGAATAGGCGACGATTGAATTGAATTGAATTGAATTGAAAAGTCTTTTTATTTACTACAAAGCGAGATTCAGCCTTGGGCTGCTCTACCACCTAACTCTGGTGAATAAAAGTTACAATACATACATTTATAATACTGAATAATACTGAAATCAAATAACATAACATGAATGAATACGACATAAATGAAAAATAATAAAATTATAAGAGAATACAATGACAGATACATTAACACACACACACACACACACATACACACGTGTACATACGCAATTTCCAGATCGATACTAAAATAGCATGCCCACAGGTTGAAATATTCGTTGTGTTAGATAAGTGTTTTCAAAATACATGGTTTTACTTTACTTGATTCCTGTTGCTTAGCCGTACGAGCTAATGCTCAATTGTTGTCTTTGCAATAAAAATAATACGACTTGTTCTTTGAAGTTTTTGGGTGTTGTTGCAAAAGAAACATAATCGGGAAGAGCATTCCAAGCCTTTACAGACCAGAGGGAGAAGGAGCCTTCGAAACTGACAGCAGAGTGGCGGGGAATGTCGATTTTTCGCCGACCTCTAGTATTGTATGGATGTATGGAATTTCTAAATGCCAGTTTCTCGTGGAGATAGATAGGTGTTTGCAATTTTAATACCTTATATATTGTAGAACACTGATGCAGGAGGCGTCGCCTAGACATGTTAAGGATTTTGTATGTATTGAGCAAGGGTAGGATGTGCTGATTTCTCCTGATCGAGAGAACGTAACGAATGCAAGAATTCTGTATTTTTTGTATTCTGTTCGATATTTTACGTTGTAAATTCGTGCCGTACACCACATCACAGTAATCGAAAATAGGATATATTAGAGTTTCGATGAGATATAATTTAGTTTCTCTAGTGAAAAAGTATCTCCTCCTGTAGAGTGATCTCGTTATTGTTAGTGCTTTTGTGCATTGCGCTGAGATATGTCCTGCCCAGGAAAATTTGGGATCAAAAGTAAGGCCTAGATTTTTAACGGTTGGTGCATAAATTATGTTTTGGTTTTTAATTTTGATGTTAATTGTATCATAATTTACTTTTTCAAGATAATAGTTAGAGCCTAAAATTGTGTATACGCATTTATTCTGATTAATTGCGAGCCCATTTGCAGTGAGCCACTTGTTAAGGGTATGTAGATCATTGTTTAGATTATCTATCTTGTTTAACAAATCCGATGGTGATGACGATATCATCAACTGCGTATCATCCGCATAACAATGTATATTACAATGGCTGATGGTCTTTGATATATCAGCGACGTATAAGGTGTATAAAAGGGGAGCCAGAATGGAACCTTGCGGGACTCCTCCATTTAATGTTATCGGTGATGATCCGGTGTCGGCAGGGTAAAAAAAACTTTGTCTTCTTTCGTGTAGATAGTTTATTACAGGCTTCGAAAAACTGTAGTATTTCATTTTTGCTAGGAGAAGGTTATGATTGAAAAGATCGAAATCTTTAGAAAGGTCTAATAATACTAGTATAGTTAGTTTTTATCGTTAATCGAACGTAAAATATTGTCCGTGACAGATAATAATGCCGTGGTTGTACTATGAAAAGTACGGAAACCTGATTGAGAATCAGGTAAGATTTTATATTTTGCAATGTACTCTTTTAATTCTATAGATACTATCTTTTCTGTGACTTTTTGAAAATATTGATAGAGCAGGTAATTAACGTAACACAATAGAATATTTAAGTGACTGAGTTTTATTTGGCAGACACTCCAATAGAATATTAAGAGGGAGAAGTTAGGGGACACCATAAAGGGGCAGATACTTATCTCCGGATCGCCTGGACGCTGGAAAGGTCGGCTGGGCGCTGGTTTCCCTGTCTGGCCTGAGGCGTCTCCACTCTGGACAGGCCCCGGCTTGGGTCTAACGGCTTCTGGGCGGCCCTGTGGACGATTCTCCCCGTTCGTACTGTTGCGCTCTCGCGACACGATCTCGATCCTTGGCTTCTCCTCCTGAGGCAGGTTGTTAACCCCATTTATAGTGCTCTCGGGGGTTTGGAAATGCTTGGGATAACTTTTCCGGGTACAGCCGGTAACGCATTGTTCACTTGTTATTACATCTCATATGTCAATGGAGCACAACAGTGATCCGCGCGACCATCCATGAAAGTGTTCTCGGATACGTAGTACCTCTGTATATATAAGTACGTGTTTGTAAAATCTGTTATAAACATAAGTGTGTCCAGACCACCAAAAACCTGTATGTGATTGTTTTAAAGAAAATGTATTGAGTGAAGTAATTTATATTTTTCTGTTAAATGAACCAGAATATTTCAAAAAGGATTGATTGATTTGGTATTTTAAGTCCACTTTATGCACAGTAAGGCTAATCGGGACTGGACCTACAGTTTAAAGTGGGATCCGAAACACTATGTGCCTCCACCGGGTATATTTCAAAAAAGACATTCTCGCTATAAAACCAGATCATTTTTTAGCAAATAATGGCAAAAAACGAAACTATTCTATGGATCACAATAGTGATCCACGGGACCCAAGACGCGAGTTGTTTTTCGGCGCGACCATTGCAGTGTTAACCTGCTCTATGACTCTCAAGGAATCTAAATACTTTAATTTGTGTAAACTTGAGCTTAAAGGAATGCAATATGCATTTGACACACACAAGTAAGATTTCTCCTTGGCGTAAACCGTTCCTGGCATATCTCCTTTACATTTTATATAGGCTGTTAAGGGACTTTTGACTCACCCTGTACGAGAGGAGGCTGATAAGTATTGAGTCTTGCGCAGAAAAAATATGAGCTAGGAGGCTGAAATTTGTGGGATGCACTGTTCAATTCTTCTATATATAATGGTGCAAAAATGAACTTTCTATGATTTTAACTTTCCTTTTGTTTGTCAGGTCCAAAGTGAAAATGGCAGCACCTCCAGGAAAGTTGCATAGCTGTTGCATGACAATGCATCGTCACATACTGCAGGTGAAACAATGGCGACACTCACCTCCTTAAGCTTTGACGTGTTGCCAAATCCACTCTATTCGCCTGACCTGGCTCCATCTGACTATCATCTCTTCCTCATCTGAAGAAGCACTTAAAGGACATCGATTTGGGAGTGTTCAGGAGGCAACTAATCTTGCAAATCAGTGGTTACACCAGCAGTCGGAAAAATTTTAATTGCAGGGACTTAGGAAGATGCACGACAGATGTTGCTAGTACATTAACTTCTTGTAGGAATATGTAGAATAGTGTGGCAGTTACAGCTTCCTAGCTCAATTGTTTTCTGGGTAAGGCTCAATACTTATCAGTCTCCCCTCGTACATAGAATACTACCTCCATGCGTATGATGTTAAGTACTTGCCTAACAATTGTTAGGGAAATACTTAAGTTGTGACTTGTACTCTTTTTTTTTAATGTTAAGCAAGCACATAAGTTATTGCTTGTACTCTTTTTTTAACACAATCTTGTTATGATGCTATATATAAATTCCCAATGTAATGTTTCTTCAATTAATATGTGTGACTTTCTTTACTCTTCCATGGCCTTCTGCATGCCTTTGAGCTCAAGTTTAAAAGAACATTAAAGTGATCAGGCCCTTTGAGGGTCACAAAGCAGGTTCGGGAGGATGCCTACATTCTGGCTGTTTTTATGGGGAAAATAAAAACACGTGGGGCACGGCCGGAAAATTCGTTCGGATCGCATATTTTGTGTGGGATGTGTTTAGATCCATCGGTACGCAACTGAAGGGGAGGGGTATAAATTCTCACATTTTGGTCATTTTGGACCTAGTAAATGTTCCACGGGACGCTACACCCCACGAAAAATAAGTTTCGCCGCTGATAACTTCTCGTTGCGCTGCTCATTTTCGTAAATTTAGCTTCGTAAGCAAATCGTGGTTTAGACATTTGTATCGACAGACGGCCAGGCGTAACCCCACTAGTTTCTTTCCTTCTTTCTTTGAGATCAGCAATTTTAGCCATTATAGCAGAGCAGACAGAAACGACATCAGTACTTGTTTATTTAGACTCTTGTGTAATACAAAATAGTAACTATGTAATAATGGGCCTTTAGTACTATCTTCTGGACGAGTTAGAAATTCATACTGCCAATCGTTTTTGGCGACCGGACATGCATTTCTGCTTGGTGATCGATATTTTGGGCTCTTCGAGAAGGGCAAAAGAAACTGCCCTGCATTCTGGCTAGGCCAATGCAGATGAAAAATATCTTTGCTGTGTCCTGGAAAACAGACAACAGTGAAACACATGGAGAATTTGTCAAACAGATCTATACCACTAACCCCTTGCTTCCTCGCAAACCACATAACTTTTAAAATCACAAGTTTTACGTGGCATGCACAGAGGTGATGTCAGCAAGGAATCAATGGGTCAATACTATGTAATGTTTACATTGTGTTCGATTGTTTTATTCGCTTTATATACGCTTTCATGGGCGTAACTTCAGATATAATTTTCGGGTGAAATCAAAAAGTTTTCTATCCCATAAAATAGCGCCAGGAGTATTTTGCTATATAACTGTTACATTTGCGAAATCATAAAAATTACTCATTACTTTGCATCTCAGGTTCAACGAGGTTACCAGAAATACCATTGGTTTGTAGAATGCAGTAAACGTGCAAATTTGGGGGCACGTGCCCCCTCAAGCCCTTCCACGTTAGACTTATGCTCACGTTAATTGCGCCAACTAGGATGAATTACCGAACTGATGAAATTTAGATGGTGCAATGACAACTAGGAACGATTATAATCTAAAATTCGTACAAGCAGAGGCGTGACTAGGCTGGGGCAGCCGGGGCGGTGTCCCGGGAGCCTCGATCTAAAGGGTCCCGAAAAACCGGAAGACTGTAATGGATTTTCCTGATTTATATGTTTGTTAGACTGGCTCGCTCCAGGCAGATTATATTGACGTCTGAGGCCCACAGCTTGTGGTTACGTATGGTTTCACGTCTGCAGTAATTATGTCACTATTTCCCAGTATGCTAAGCACAGAATGCCAGCAGGGTAAAATTATGGAGGTTTTAACACAATTAAATAAGAACTGCAACGCTGCCTGGGAAATCGCAAGTACAAAAAAAGACCCAACATCTTGCGGTTCCAAATTGCGTTAGTTATAATTTAACTGCAGAAGGTAACCCCGGAAAAGAGCCCTGTATTTTTGTAACAGTTCAGAATGCTTATAATTGTTTTCGTAACAGTATGCTGCGATGGCAAGAGTTAATATAAACAGTACCCAAATCTCAAAACACTTAATCCAACACGACGTGTATGCTCTTAAAGAGCAAAAATACTTTTTATGACTTGAAATATTTTTTTAATATGTAATATTTACAGTAACTGTGGGGCCCCAAATGGGTAGTTTGCTCCGGGCCCTCCATGAGTCTCGTTACGCCCCGGCATACATGATTCAAAGGCATGATCTAAGTACTGACATCGTGACAGCAATAATATCATTATAGAAAATTAAGAAGAAGTACGATTAGCAAAAAACTAAGTTAGGCCTTTCTCTAAATAGGAATGTTTAGATTAAATATTGATTATAATGTTAAAAATTCAACAATTGTGTGTTGATTCCTTCGTATTTAAGCCAAACGGAGTGTTACGTAATACTGATAAAATGTTGTTGCTTTAATACGACGATTTCTGTAATACACACACGAACACTTACCTGATTCATAGCAATGGCCTGGAGGCCTCCGTTCTCGAAGCAAACTTCCATGATTGCTGTGTCCATTAGTCGCTCAATGAAGATGCCCCTCACACCAAGGCCTGCAAGAAAACAATTCCAGAAATTGCTGTTTTAATACTTTCGACCCTTTTGCACAAGTTAGATTCCTTAACTTATTGTAAGCTTCATTTCATTGTACAGTATTCTGGCATAAAATAAAATGAAAAGTTAAGTACCATAACAGGTGATAAGAAATTCTTAAAAATCCTTTCTTTCAATACCCATAAATAACATTAATTAAGAATTTGTTTGATTCATTTATTGATCTGGTTCATTTTACTTCGCTTTTGCCGGATTTTGATAATCGTGAAGATTAGGATGAGTGATGAAATTGATGAAGTGACACTCACAAAGAACACCGATCCCAAGGACGGGATTCGAAGCTGCACCCTTGGCGTCGTAGTGCGCTGTGCTAACCACTCTGCCACGGAGGTAGACTAGAAGTTGCGTTTGATTTGATTGATTGATTGATTTGGTGTTTTAAGTCCACTTTATGCACAGTAAGTCTAACTAGGACTGGACCTACAGTTTAAAGTGGGATCCGAACCACTATATAAGTTGCGTTTGAGTATGCACTCTACGTACATTGTTATTCTCTCGCTAAACGTAACAATTATTCTTCAACATTATTCAACAACCCTTCTCAATCAAGTGGTACGTATACATTATATTATCTAGGACCTATCTCTTGATGTGTTATATCATTTCAGTTTATGGACCATCCAACTTCAAATATAGCATTCCATAATTTGATACAAATTATACATATAGTCAGTATATCAATGTAATATACATCAAACATTTCATCCATTAAGTTTACATCCACGTATAATCTATACTTTTTATTGTTATTTTTATCTTCTGATTTGTCAATGTGTTATGTCCTATTTGAATTCGATTAAGTCTTACCGCTGGCGATGGGAAGGGGAAGGTTGTACTCCTCTCAATATTTCAGAGATAGGGGACAAGAGTGGACGTGTGTATCCAAACTGTTTTCGCTAAGAAGACAATTAGCTGTCCAGCTTAACGTATTAACATTGGAGTTCATCGTTTTCAGAATGTTACAGAGGAGAATGCACTCAATATCAACCAGACTATATGAGTTCAGGGTTCGATGCCCAGTGGGAATTCATTAGCATTTTAATCTAGTAGTTTAAGAATATTTCAATTGATATTGGAAATTTTTCAATCATGAGTGGTGAAATATTATTCTTGAGTTTTGTACCAAAAAGATTGGATCAGAATAACCCTTTCCCGTAATTTTTCCTATCTCAAAACCATGGTAATATTCCCATTACCTTACACCTGTCTCAAATTCGAAATTCGTCAGCTGTCGACAGTAGAAAGCCGACGGGTCAGGTGCAAGGGAAACTATTCGGAATTCCCAAGCCTGAAGGGAGGAGGTCGAACCAGGAACCACGAGCAGTGTACCCGTGCACCCGTGTACCCAGTATCCTGACAGCATTTGCCAGTTTGGAAGCAGAATGCTGCCAAATCTTCCAGTTTTCATGGAAGTTCTTACGCGATACACCCGCCAGAGAATAAGTGAGGACTAAAAGTGGTAAACGTTGTAAGTGCCAAAAGCGAAAGTGTTGGGAAATCGCATCGTTCAGCACATCAGCCCGTAAGAACGTTCACACTAGTGACCTCTTTACCCGCCCGTTGAACTACTTAGAGGGCTACCAGCCACATTTCACGTTTACCACATTATAAAGCATGGTACATTTCTCAGTTTAACGTGGAAAACGGTGTTTGAATTATTGTGGCACTTACAGCGTTTACCAATTTTAGTCTTCAAGTATATTCCCCAAATGTTCCAGTTGAAAACAGCGTAAGAGGAAGTCCCCATTCCACCCCTCAGTGCGAACTGTCATAAATCTTTTCTGCCAACGTGGAAATAGTATGCTGTAGGAAAACGTGCAATGTACCCCCAGGTACAGGAAAATTCCAAGAGGTACAGTCAGATTCAGAACGCGATTGTGCACAGTTAATTTGAACTGAACATCGTGTGATGAATATTGGACGTCTATCCTCAATGAATCATGCTCAGATTCATTATTCATCGAACTTTCTTTGGATAGCGTAGTGGTCAACAGTGTTGTCACGACCCTTTTTCACTTTCTGCGTGTGCAACGTGTTAATGAACTCATTAGCAACCGAATTCCAGTTTAACAAATAAATTTTCTATAATTAATTTACACATCTTACGTGAAATATGTACATATTGCAGGACTGAGTTACATAAGTTGATAATTATTGTTGTTATGTGTAAAATAAAGACGGTGATTCATCGATTACAATTTTATGACTAAAACTATCGTACTACTACGATTTTATTTTATGTGTGACATATTTATGTTCGATAAACATGCAATATTCGCAATTACTAGCAACACAAGTGCAACGAGTTACGGATACACAGTTGATTGTATGTATACAATTACGTAGTGCGAACATCTTGCCACATCATAGTCCATCGAGTTATTTCATTCAGTGCTCCAAATTCATTTCCGGCGAAGGGAAGCCATCAATTATATATCATTCAGTATTGACACAAATATGTTGTCATGTCTAGTCACTTATCTTTAAACAATGCAGTGATTTCCTCTTGTAAAGAGATACGTCTTATAATGCAGGAGGAGTGTCAAACTCTGGAGTGACGTGTCACGCAATTCTGTTTGTCATATCAAATAGCTGGCGCAATGTGACGTCAGGCCTATACATCAACAAATGTATCTCTTAGGTTACGTCACGCTATTCCACTCACATATTCAGCAGATACAGTGGATTGTGTTATATATAATTGTGTCATTTGGTGTGTAGGATATTCATTTTTGGATGGGACTACTGTTTTTACGTTATTATTTTTTTGCATCGGGTCTTTTGGTTTTTGTGTTTGTTAATAAACGATATCCCCCTAAGATTAGATCAGAGATAAAAGCGAATTCAAAGGAATTCTTTTCCGGAGAGGGGCATCGTAGCAATCCGTAGAAATCTTAGAAATATCAATACAATGGACTCTCAAATCCCAGTAATTCAGCCATCATATTCCAGAGAGGAACTTGTCAATCAGGAATGCAGAGTCAGACATTACTTAAGCTCTTCCAGGTCATCGGCAATGAAAACATGTAAACAGACGAAAACCAGGAAGAGGCCACGGATCTGACTCTACATTAGCTTGCTAAAATCGGGCAGAATAAATATCTGGGGTCTGAGAGGTGAGGGACCAGTTCTAAGTCAGTCAAACGAGGAGTACGAGGATAACAGAGAGAAGGAGGACGTGTGGGCGAGACCGTGATCGGCGAGCATAACCTTTCATCGCAGATCTGCAGCAGTCATAACGAGACAGGTATTTCTTTTCAACATGCTGATCCAATCTGTAGGGGTTTAAACTCAAGTGTGTGTTTTGCCATTCGTGTGTGCGTTATTTTAGTACCTCTTGAGCCTTACCATCAGGCTGTCCAGGAAAGCTAGTTGCTCGACCATCAAAAATGAATGATCAGAGAGCTACATCAACCCAGTAAGATCTCCATTCCTGAGGGAATGACACGATATTTATAACAACTTGAAGAATGGAAAATTAATATTAAAAGGAGAACGTACGAGTATAATATTATTTGGAGGGCAATGCCCAGCAAATGAGAGCTGGACGTTAATACAGCATCGTAAGGACGATTGGAGAGCTACTTGAAGAGAAGCGACGGGCTCCGGTCTCCAAAACCAGAAACAGCAGCGACGTGACTTGATGTGGTGACCACGCGTCAGCCAACAAAGAAGCACCTGACAGGGCTTTGCTCTCAACGAGCAATTTGCTCATGTGGCGGTTCGTGGTGTGCACCCAAATCGTATGAAGCAATTTTCATGCAAGAGATACAACTATGAAGTAAGAAATAAAGAAACTTACAGACATTAATAAAATTACTGTGACTTACATAAATTTACACATGTCTGTTAAAGGTTCACCGGGTGCGTAGCTGTTTGTTCTTAAAATAGAGTCGGATTTATTGTTGTCAAGAATTAATTGAAGTTACTGCTGAATAACTCAATAACCATATAGTAAAATTATGTAGGAATTTAAACTAAGAGATTATTATTATTTTGATGTGATTATGTTAGTATTAAATAAACGCATACTCACATACCTACAATAAACATGTTCTTTAACGGTCAGTAACACTCAAAGTATTTTTAAAATATGGCTCTTATTTTTCGTAATCAAAACCGTAATTATATAACATGACAATGATTTACATTGGAGCAAGGTGGAAAGTAGGAGCATGTCCCCCTGCGTCACCTCGTCCGGGTGAAAATTTTATCTCAAGCCGTTCCTGCAAACAAGGTAGCCGATCCAAAGACCACATGCAGAAAAACAGTTGTAATCTATCTAGCAGTTCTTTATTTCTAATGACCGACTGACCAAAATAAAATCAAGAGAATAATAAATGTTAATGAACAAAACAGTACCACTCAGTCAACACTGCCCTGCTTTGTACTTCAGAATGTTTCTTTCCTTTCCGCCGTATCCGTATTATTACTAGAGTCGCTGCACGTAGTATAGCTGACTTCCCTCCAAATATTCAACAACGTTAAATATTACAAATATGCTTTCCCTTTGTACAGTTTACCCTTTCGTCGTGAAATCAAACACTTTGCACTAAAACAGGAACGAGATTTGACAGTGCTACAATTTTGCAATGCTTGAACAAGCACACCATGAAAACAGCTGACTGGTCGATGTCCCCACTTCCCCACCCCTGCGTGTTGATCGACTACAGAGCCACAAGGACAGTTTATTTTGTCCAAGCTGCACTAAGCAAAGGCAATGGAAGACATTGTTTAAAACACGCATTTCGCTTTCAGTTGCCGCCGCCCCCTCCCTCCTCCCCTACTTGCTTGCCCCTGTAATGATCGGAACAGGGTGGGTGAAGATACCATAGAAATATCCCTTTCCCAAAAAAATATCCCTCGATTTACGATGATGTGTGGGCTGCCTCTATTCCGCCACACGATATCGAATGGAATGGGATTGCAACACTGCGTCGTGAACACAGCACGAGCTGTGTGCGTAAAGCCTATAATACTGCAAGCTACAGGCGCCAATCCTTTCTCTCTCTCCTTGCGTGCTGCAAATAGCGGAATCTGAGCGCACTGCTACTTGTGCGAAACGAACTCGCCTCAGTCTGCAGGCGCTGACAAAACGAGGCATGCGAGGCATATACGGTCGGTGATGGGGCCTAGGAACGTTTGATGTTTTGAAGGAGAGAGTGTTCAGTGAATAAGTATAATAAAAAATAATTACATAGCAGATTTATTTGGGTGTGCGAATAGGCAGAAGCCGCTACTGAATTTGTTCATGGCGAAAGAATTATTAATACTAAGAATCGCCTTCATCAGAAACACTGCCTTTGACCAGTAACACTTCTACGAAATCAACACAATCATTTATTTTGAACCATTATCCAATTCATCAGTTCGTCATTCATCCATTCATCCTTATTGTCGCGATTAACCTATGAGGTAGAAAAACAACGTAAATAACCCAAATACAAATAAATGATGAGATTCAATAGAGATGCGACGGGAGTCTGTAAAATTAAGACAAGGCCGAGACATACTGCGTGCCTCGTCTTTTTCAACTAAGTCAGAATGTACACTAACCGGCAATGAAAATGAGACACATACAACCTGAAATACTCGCTCCCCTGCAAAGCGTTATGCGTGTTCCCTAAGTCTGCCGCGATAAGTGAATTTTAAGAGCAAATTTTTAATGGCAACTTCTACCACCGTCGTAGGCAACACACAAAATGCTTTGCAGGGAAGCAAACGTTTCAGGATACAGCTGTCTCATTCGTATTGCTGATGACTGTACATAGGTCATATGAAATTTCCATCCCAAGGAAAATCGCTTTGCTGTGCCAGCCATTTGAGAAATACCCAACGGAATCTCATACTTTACTAACTACATCTTATTTCGAGGACGAGACTTCCTCCTTCAGACTGAAACAAGAACAAGACATACATCTAATTTACATGGATCTGGAATAGACAGGTTATTGCATCTCAAAATCGAAATCAGGGAATGTGTCCTTCTTCATGGGACAAAATGAGATAGTGCCAAATCTTGTACTCGAATCATTTCCACTTCCGTTAATTAAATGTCTCCGTGGGGGCTATTAACTTCAGTCCCTTGATTCAAGACTTCTGGAATCTGCATTTTTCTAAATAGTATTTTTGGAAAATTATGACAAAAAATGTTGATTAAAAGTTGAAACGCTAATGTTCTGATATGTATTAACCCTGACTTATCCGAGGGCTGTCAGGCTCACCACCTCTATTTTTTTTTATATTTCTTAGTTATTTAATTAGATAATTCTTACGCACGAAAAACAAACCTTTTGATCTCGAATCGTGTTTATACAAGTGCATTTATATAAAATACCACAAAAAGCAAGGACCATTTATTTGCCGTTAATTGCACAAGTGTCACACGTATTTTTTAATCAATAGACAACTTTGAATATTCTGTATATTTGTACCATATTGGAGACCATACACACACAAAGTTACGTTAAAAACTTTCGAAATAAGCGAACCACGACGGCGAGCTCACGAAATGAAGGAAAACAATTATTTTTAAATTACGTTTAAAAATGTGAAAATGACAAAAGACATAAATACTACTTTTCCAATATAGTGTCGCTTTTCAATTCGTTTATATGAAATATCTAACTATTTTGAAACGGACAATATTTACCTAGTTAATTATTATGAAAATAGACAATAATGTGTTGAATATTTGTACAATATGAGAGTACACACATAAAGTTACTTTCTAAACTTTTTAAATTAGCGAACTTATACAGTTGTTGCCCTTCATCCAATACAACATGCAGACATTTTCAAAGTCATTAAGATCATTGAGGAACCCCATCTATAGGGTGGTCCAAATGTCTTGTTACCCCCAGGTGGTTATCACAGTGGAACTAATTAAATTTGTTCTCTGCCTTCAGATGGATGACACAAGTAACTACAGGGTGGGTGAATGGTGAGCAGCATGTGTATGGACACATGAACGTCCACAGACTAGTGGAAGTGCAATATGACTTCGCTGCAAGATCTAACAAGGAGACCCAACCGGGACAGATAATAATCTCACACAGGACATGCAGACAAATTGCATCAAGAAAAGGGTGGAAGTCATACATACTAACCTTCTGGATCGGTAACATTGTAAATTGTTCTGCAGGGGTAACAAGACATTCGGACCACCCTGTATAACGTGATTGCGTCCACAACGTGGCCGAAGGTCGCATTCGAGCGTACAAGTAGTGGCCAAAGGCCACGTCGAAAGAAAACGAGTCCAATCCAATATACAGCCCCAATACCACCACTCACTGACATACAATTTCTCTATGAAAAATGCCCGAATACGACAACCATGAAATTGTCCCAAAATGCCGAGAAAATTACGAAATCGCTCGATTGGCCCTTTTTTAAGGGTGAAAATTGCCTTTTTTCACGTCATTAGCAAACTCGTTTCCATGGCGCCTTTCTTTGTAGCACACATTGTTCCCTTCAATTCTTCATTGTCTAGCTGCAATATATTTCTCACAGATCACTCACAGGTGAATTAATTCCTTGCTTTGAAAAAAGTGCTTCAAACAAGGGAGACTTTACATAAGAAGAAGATCCTGTCCAGATACAATTAATTATTGATTCTTATAGTCAATGCGCAAAATATCTACATCGTGGTTATTTTAATTACCTAAATGTTTTGAGGTATAATAACATACAATTCTTTAAAGTTTACCGTGCTTTTCGTTGACCGTGGAAACGGCCTTTTCTAGGGAACATAAAGTTTTATTTATTTATGTATTTATTCATTTATTTATTTCAACTCGAAAACTACTGTAAGTAAATTATGCTACACTTTACGAATTTAAAAATATGAGCATTAGATCCAAAACAGAGGGGAGGTAGGAATTTGAGGGCAATGGTACGTTTAAAAATGTCAACAGAAGTAAAAGTTGCTCTTCCAATTTAGTATCGCTATTGAATTCGTATGTATAAAACATCTAATTAACTATTTTGAAACGGATGTCGTTGTCACAAGACTCTTATCAATTACAAGGCGTGGAAAACAAAACTTACTGTTTCACCTTTATACAAGGTTTATTCTTGGAAACACAAACTTAACCGCAATTAAATAAACTTTAAATCACATATTGGAAATTTTCAAGACATCTTTTCCACTATCTTTCGTAGTTGCTATGGTATTTCTTGCTTGTTGATAAATCTATCAGTTTCATAAATGTTGCCAGGTCCTGGCACATCAAGGTTAGTTTATTTTCGATCTGACACTAGTTGCCTATGACATCATAAATATTTGCCAAATCGAAAAGGAACAAATACAATATTTTAACTAAATAAGAAAGAATTATTGCTTGCATACGTAACCGGGGGAGGGAATTTGAACAGGATTTGTAGTTTTTGTAACAGTTAATTGTGACAACCTGGAATCATGAGAATGGTAAATTACATTATTACCTCACTCATTTTCGTTCCTTTATTTCTCACAACCGACAACTTCTTTTCACTTTTCAAAGAGGTCTACAACCCGCCATCTCCGCTATTTATTCAGACTTTTTTCCCAACCCGTGTGCCATTTTACAACATTTTATCTTTTTAGAGAGCTTATGAAACGAGGAATTTTTACGCTAAGTGTGTTACCATTTTTTGAGTAATCCTCTTCGATTTAAACGATAATTTCCAAATTTTTTCATGACGTATGCTCCATGACTGTTTCTTTCTGTGGGTATGGGAATTTTGGGCATTATTTTTTTCTCCAGTAGTCACTCATTCTTCAGCTGTTAGCAACGTGTCAATTAAGTGCCCAGGGTGGAGTAGTTTTCTCAGAAATTATAGTCTTTTGGTCGCAATTCGGAATGTGTCAAGAAAATCTACAAACTGCAATAACTCGAAACCCATTGATTTCCGACCCCCGGTGGATAGGGTAAAATTTGTTGCAAATGTGCTCTAGTATGGCCCCTTTCCAGGAATAGGTCGAATTACCAATTACCCTGTATATAGCCCAAATACCACTGACTCACTGACATAAATGTTCTCCACGAAGAAAGCCCCGGAGGCCAAAAATGCCCGATTACGACCCCCAATGAAATCGTCCCAGAAGGCAGAGAGAATTAAGAAATCGCTCAATTAGCCCTTCTTTAAGGGTGAAAACGCCCTTTTTCCACGTCCTTAGCAATCGTTTCCATGCGCATTTTTTGCAGCACGCATTGTTTCCTTTAATTCTTAACTGTCTGGCTACATTATATTTCTCACAGATCACACACATATGAATGAACTCCTGATTTTGTAAAGATGCCTCAAACAAGGGTGACATCTACATAAGAAGATTCAGTCCCGATACAATTACGTACATATTGTTATACTCAATGCGAAAAAAAAAATGCCCCCCTTGTCCCTCCCTTAGAACCTGAAACTGTCCCTGGTGTGGAGCAGTTTGTTGCAATATTTTAAATAAAAATAACTTTTCAAATGTTACTTAACAAAATTAGTATATTAACTAATTTCTACAGTCACTATAGTAACGAATAACAAACAAAATAACATCAAAATTAAACAGAGTAGCACAACAGAATTTTCTTCATTCTTTTCAGATTATGCTCACAACTAAATAACAAAATATAATTCAGGGTAGCTACGATTTTTTGATTATGAAATTTCCTGACTTTTCCAGGTTTTCCAGACCAGAAATATTTTTTTTCCAGACATGTTTGTCGTCATGATTTTTGCTTTTGTACCTCATGTTTTTCAATGAAATATGCAGGCACGTTAATTATTATGAATATGAATATACACAGTTATTAGCTGAAAATTTACCAAGTGATTAATATAATGCTATTCAATGAAAAAATAAATAACTATTTTCCCTCCCCATTTTCACTAAGTCATTACAATTAAGGTGGTGTAAAAAAATCAATAAAAAAATGTGGCATATATCAAAGCTTTACAATGTAACCTGTATACAACCTCAATTAGCCTATATCAATACAAATGAGAAACAACAGAAAATTAGGTCATGTACCTTTAGAAAATATGCAATAAGTTTAATGATTATATTTTTTAATTTATTGAAAATAGTACATATTACGGAAATTCAGAACTTGAATGGGGCCGGTGACCAACCATACACCTAAAAAAAATATATACGCGGGCCATGCTTTGGAATCAAATATCTCCACTATTTGAGTTTTCCACATGCTGGAACCAATTTTATACCGCGTTTGTTACAACCTGCCCCGGTTCCCGCGCTAGTTGCTCCCTGGCTTTTCTCGGTGCTGGAGAAAGTCAAAGCCAGGCAGCCAATTAAAATACGCAACGTCGCAACAGCGTCTACGTAAGCGCCTCTCTTCTGGCTTCCATTCGCTCCTCGCTGCCCAGCAGACGATTTTTTCCTCGTTTCTCATTGGCACAGAAACTGCCGAGCGCTCCTTAGCGCGGGAAAGGGGACAAGTTGTAACAAACATGGTTTATATTATGGAAAACATCAAAATCTGTCTTTTAAAAGGTAACAGTTCCGAATGTTTTATGATTTTTTTCTCAAATTTTCCTAGCAGGAAGACTAATTATCATAGAATTTTGGCAATCATTGTGACACGAAATTTGAACCTTCCTTAAAATAATGAGCACTATTTGGATTTGAAAAAAACCTTCAAAATGAACTTACTCAATCATACACGCTTTCCACGGACAAGGTATTCTCCGGTTGACAAGCGACAGTAAGTATCGTAAACTAGTGGGAATGAATGTAGAAATAAATCGGAACCTTAGTAGAGTGCATTCAGGGTCTTTATTTTTATTCTAAGACAACCAAACCTGACATTCCTAACCTAACCACAAAAGCATATATTCACAAAATCTTAAGTAATCGCTAAAACTCTGCAGTATGTGTTAACAGACATAAATCGAAATCGAACCATGTAAAAGTTGCATTTGTAGATTGACGACATCGTAATAAAACAAAAGGAACTTGGGCTTCACCACTTTTCAGCATAATTTCGTTCTACACGCAAACAATACGTAAAATTACTATCGGCATGAAACCAACATTCCTAACCTAACAATGATATGCGACCAGCGTACGTTAATTCCTCTATTTCACACCAGTTTTTAAAAAATAAATTCGTTCTACATGCACAAAACACGTGCATATTCGAATAATGACGTCACTGATACTGCATAAAATCACTAATTTCTCGGGTGTAACACATCTCTGCAATGTAAAAACTACGACAACGAGCAAATGAACTAGTTGATCAGGTTGTTTCTGAACGGGTCGCAAACGAAGGACTCAAATTCACAGAACGGGTTCACGGGGGGAACGAAGTAGTGAGTCCCTTTGTTTTTACTCGGCGTCCGCACCTGTCCAGTGTGACATCAACTACAGCCAGTTACGTGAAATTCTGCTCTTCAAGCTTTATTGCAGATCCAAAATCAATGAACTGTCTGAACACCAACCTGCTCTGCTTCACGTATCAAAAGAGAACGGTTCCGAACGGGTGTGTTCTTGAAGAAAGAAAATTTCCTCACCACACACAAGAAATTCTGAGGATGGCTGGTGCGTAGGTTTCGTCTTGAGTAGCTTGTTCTCTAAGGAAAAATCTCACGCCTCTCCAAATTCCAGTCTTTGAACAGGTTCACAAGAACGAGTCGCAAAATGAACGGATCCAAGAACCTAGATCAGAGAGTGAATAAATATAGAATTGAAATGCGAAGGAACCATAATTTTGTACGTAACAGACTAGAAGTCATAATGATGAGAGGAACAAGTTTCTGAACTGAATCTTTTGGGGGGACTGGAATCACAAGAACCGAATTCGGAAGTAGAAATGAATCATTCGTTCATTTTGTAACTGGTTCTCCTGAAACTCCAAAATGCGCATAAATTCCAGAAAATATGCAAAATTCCCTGACTATTCCCTGACTTTTCCCTGACCAACCAAATTCCCTGACTTTTCCGTTTTCCAGGTTTTCCAGTCGCGTAGCAACCCTGATAATTGTAAAATATCTTTGCATTAAATAACTGTTGCAAACCCTAGAACTCATTTCCGTCCAAGGTTGGGGGGGGGCAATGCTCCCCTGCCTCCCCCCCAGTGGTTGCGCCAGTGATGGATACAGCCTGAAAAAGACTCTCACCGACATGAAATAAAGGGAGTCTGTTAAATTGCCAGCAGTGCCTATTCAAGACAACTAGGGGGGGGGGGGGTTGTCACTAGTCTATCTTAGGCTATAACCTAGGGACCGTAAGTCCAGGGGGAACACAAAAGAATGAGACGAGAAAGGAGAAGATGTGACAGACCATCGACTACTAAATTTCTTAATATTGTGATATGATAATAGAACTATAAAACAGCATGTTAAGTATTTGTACTTGCTTATTTCATGATAGAAGGTAGAATGGAAGCGTTCCTAGCCTTTCAGTAACATCATAACCTTATTTTCATTACTGTATTTTAAGTGGAGTGCAAGTTTTTATGGCAAACTTCAAATGAAGGCGTGCGAGTTCACGTAACAGTGCTCGAATGTTCCTCAATTGTTCCTCGAAGAAACGAATGTAAACATTTTGAATGCCAACAATTGAAAGGCAAGTGAAGGGATATTGACGGTTAAAATCAACATCCTTGTTTTACAGTCATATTGGTTGTCCAGCGAAAAGAATAGACTGTTGGGTATATGAGAACAGCGTTGCCGCTTGCCGCAGGGGCGAGTAACGGACTTGCTGGCAGTGAAAGTACAAGACCAAACAAACGTGCGTGGCGCTTGAATCACGGTGAGCTATTATTAAAAACAAGAAACAAATTCACAAAATTACATAAACTGAAAGAATAATTCTTAATGAACTTACTTTTCTCTCACATGTCACTCCAGGGGGTTAATTCCTTCCATTGCAGAATCATCACCAGAATCATTTTCTTCTGTCAGATCATCACTGGAATCTTCACCCAAGTGGATTATTATCTGATCAACGTCATCCTGCAATTCATCTGCATTCCACATTTCCTTCTCTATGTCCATGACATGTTTTACGTAATTTTGCCAGTTTTAAACTGTTACTGTCTTAAATGATTCAGTGATTAAATTTTCAATGTCTTTAGTTTTGAATGTAGTGTTGTTACACCGCACATAATGCTTAACCTGTGACCACACAAGTTCAATCGGGTTCAGTTCGCAATGATATGGGGGCAAACGAAGCACCGTATGCCCCATCTGTTTTGCCATCTCATCGATCTTATACTTATCGTACTTAATTTTATGAATATTTGTAAGTTCCAGAAGATCTCTCCGTAACATGCCGTCATCATAACGTATGCCATGAGATTTCAGCCATTTTCTTAAATCATTCTTCTTGTCGGCATTGGCTCTTGCTTGCGGCTATGATAAGAGGCATTGTCAACAACAATAACAGATCCCGAAGGGAGATTGACGAGCAACTGTTCCCGAAAATACATCTCATACGTTTCTCCATCCATTTCATCATGGGCATCTGCTGTATTCTTTTTGCACTGAAACACAAGTTGGGCATTTTGCAGAAAACCGCGTTCGTTACCCGCATGCACTAAAGCGTATCGCGCTCCGCGAGCTGTTGGATTTTTTAAACCAGTGGAAAGACCTGCCAGAAACGCTTGTTTTGCAGTTGTAATTGTCTTGTCTTTCCATTCATAATTGACTGAGGTTCCGGTGTTCACCCAGGATTCATCAGTGTAAACAATATTTCTATTTTCACGCCTATAATTCCTAATCTCTCTTAAATATTTATGGCGAAGAGAAATTAAATCTTCTCTTTCCATTAACATGGATTTGTTGCCCCTTTTCTCATACGAAAAGCCAAGTTCTTTGAGAAAGACATGAAACGTTGATCTTTTAAAATTCGGTATTGTGGAGTCAGAATTAACAGCAACAAGAACAGAATTAAGTGTTGGGGGTTTGTTTTTAAAAAATAATTCGTAAACTTTACGTCGCACAGCACTTCTGACAAAATCATTATATTTTACATTTCTACTTGTAATTGGCGATCTTTTTCTGGGTCGTTTCTTACCTGGTAGTTCAAGAGGACCTTGAGAAACCTCGCCCCGAATTTTATACACAGTAGCCCGAGAAACTCCAGTTGCTTTCGCCGTCTCGCTGGCTAAACAACTTACACTGCGATCCGGATTTATCTGTTTTAAATAAACAAAAATATTCATTACTATTTGCCTTTCTTCACTTTTGAGAAACTCATCACGCCTTCTCATCTTTACACTACTTTCGCTCATATTTCAGTATTAAAACCAACGGTTTTTTACAGCACAACACAACAGAACCCAACGCACAGATCCGCCACAGTCATTCCTCGTCGAAACCAACGGTCAGTCACCCTCTCCTTCCGTGAAATTTTGTCTACCGCGGTACTGGCAAGACTCTCACGGCAGCCTGGGCTCCTCTGTCTGCGCATGCGCTAGCGTCAGCTGTTGAGTGGGAGGTTCGATTGAGAGCTTCGCGTACGTGTTTTCCTGCGCGCGAATTCTGTTGTTTCTCATAAAGGAAATGTGTTTTTTTTTGTAGTAGTGTAATTGGATTGTTTCAAAATAATACTTAGTAGGTATTGTCTTTTTTACCAATTGAATATCATTTTTTTGACATATTTTGACAATTTTTTGTCGATGTTTTAGCGTTTGACGATTTTTCAGTGCAATTTTCACCGTATCTCATTTGTTTCCCACTCGTACTTGGTAGGTATGCATTTGTAGCCTCTTTTTTATCAATTGAAAATCAGTTTTTGACATATTTTGACAAATTTTTGTCGATGTTTTAGTGTTTAGCGATGTTTTTGTAAAATTTCCTATTTTTCCCTTTTTTCCCACTCGTACTTGGTACGAATGCCACGATCTTACGTGATATAACTTAACCTATTCATTTTTTTTTCGTGCTAAACTACACGAGAGCCTCTACGTGCTTTGACCTACTTTAGAGTAGAACCATAAAGACAGAGCTGCAACCGAAAGTGAGGCTCGAAGTGAGGCTCGGTGAGGCTCGCCTTAATGGTTTGCTCTTGTAAGGCATGAGCCCTATTTTCTGGCAGTGTTGCCAGCTTCTTACTCGAAAAAATCACCAAGGTTTTTTTCTTGGTCTAACCTATGTTATTGAACTGCGTCGTCACGTCCAAACCTGCATGACTTCCGAACACTATTGGTTTTATTCATATTTTTTCTTACGTATAGGTGTATATGATGAATCCCCAAACAGATTTTTCCTAAGTCTTACTGTTTCCAAGATAACCCCACTTCCGGTTGCTATTTTGGATTTCTGAACATAGGTTCTACTCATACTTTTTCTCACGTATAGGTGTACCTGATGAATCACCAAACAGATTTTTCCTAAGTCTTACCGTTTCCAAGATAACCCCACTTCCGGTCGCCATTTTGGATTTCCGAACATAGGTTCTATTCATATTTTACTTACATATAGGCGTATGTGACGAATCCGCAAACAGATTTTTTCTAAGTCTTACCGTTTCAAAGATAACCCCACTTCCGGTCGCCATTTTGGATTTCCGAGCATAGGTTCTATTCATATTTTACTTACATATAGGCGTACATGACGAATCCGCAAACAGATTTTTTCTAAGTCTCACTGTTTCCAAGATAACTAGTAGTGCAGTTTGGACAGTTGAACGCCCTCTTGTGGTGAGCTGAAGTGGTGAGCTCGCCTTAATGGATTTCTATCGTAAGGCATGAGCTCTATTTGATAGCGCAGTGTTGCTAGCTCCTTACTCGAAAAAATCACCAAGGTTTTTGGGGTAACCTAACCTAAAACAAGGAGTTGGCAAGTTTTTTCTTGCAGTGTTGCCAACATCTTACTCGAAAAAATCACCAAGGTTTTTGGTTTAACCTAACCTAAAGCAAGGGGCTGGCAATTTTGGCCATTTTGGATTTCCGAGCATAGGTTCTATTCATATTTTACTTACATATAGGCGTACATGACGAATCCGCAAACAGATTTTTCCTAAGTCTCACCGTTTCCAAGATAACTAGTAGTGCAATTAAGCCGGTTCTAAGCCCGAAAATGAGGCTCGGTGAGGCTCGGTGAGGCTCGCCAAACCTCAAGAACTTATTTTTTCTCCATGTTTCGCGTCTTATTTATTGCGCTGACGATGTTTCACAGCGTAGAAAACAGCACCAAAACATCAAAAACTTATTTTGATTATTTGGAGCTCACTAAAACCTCAAAAACTTATTTTTATTAATTGAGGTTCACCAAACCTCAAAAAATTTTATTTTTTCTCTATGTTCAGCGCCTTATTTATTGCGCTGACACAACGTGATGAGTAAATAATGCAGTCTCTTATTCTTGAAGGATGAATGCATCTTATCGTAATTTTCCAAGCCCCGGTCAAATGTTTGTATATCGTGACTTTTGTAAACCTCTCTCTCGGGAACGATGTGCCATACACACGCGCGTGCACGCCTATATTGTGACGCAAACAAACAAACAAATAATATTTTTTTTAAGATTCTTGCCCCCTAACCCCACTTCCGGTCGCTATTTTGGATTTCCGAGCATAGGTTCTATTCATATTTTACTTACATATAGGCGTACGTGATGAATCAGCAAACAGATTTTTCCTAAGTTTTACTGTTTCCAAGATAACCCCACTTCCGGTCGCCATTTTGGATTTCCGATCATAGCTTCTATTCATATTTTTTCTCACATATATGTGTACACGATGAATCACCAAACAGATTTTTCCTAAGTCTTACCGTTTCCAAGATAACCCCACTTCCGGTCGCTATTTTGAATTTCCGAACATAGGTTCTATTCATATTTTACTTACATATAGGCGTTCGTGGTGAATCAGCAAACAGATTTTTCCTAAGTCTTACTGTTTCTAAGATAATCCTACTGCCGGTTGCTATTTTGGATTTCCGAACATAGGTTCTATTCATATTTTACTCACGTATAGGCGTACGTGATGAATCCGCAAACAGATTTTTCCTAAGTCATGAATTGGAGGGTTCTATGGCAACTTATATTAATTCTCGTAAGAGAACAGAAAACACAAAAAAAACAAAAAAAACAATACTGTGGTCACTACAACAAATAGTCTTCTTCAACCCCTATCCAACAAACCAAAAAAAATCATCATCCTAACTAGAACCATGTAACTAATATTGTGATGACTCATATTAAACACCTCTTAATTGTATTACTTATAAGGGTATACTATTGCACAATGTTTTTGCAACAAGTTATTACGTAATATTGTGATGACTCATATCTAATGCTTTTTGTTGTATTAACTATAAGGGGGTAAACTATTACACAACATATTGCAACAAGTTATGACGTAATGTGATGAGTCATATCTAACGTGGCGTCTTCTGATTGGTTAATTATTACAAATGTTTTCAATACGGTTTATATTTTTATTATATGAAACGGCATACACTACAGATCAGTCAGTCTCGTGAGAGCAGCCGAAGAGTACGGACGTTCTGTTGCAGTGCTCCTTGTTTTTTGTAAAAAAATAGGTATTTAATTTTCTTTGAAGCTACATACCATCTATTATTTCAAGTTCAAAGGTGTTTCACGTGGTTTTTCATAGTAATTTCGACCAGATTGAATTTTGACGTGATCGTGCATTTTCTATTTCACCTCAAGAAATTATATATAAATAACATACCTGAAAATTGTATCGCTATATACTAGATTTTTTTGATTTCTGTGATTTTCGAAAAAGCAATGGCATCCACCACCAGTTTCAATTGTAAAAATGATAAAACTGAATGTGTTACTTGTGGGAAGCTAATCTCAAGGAACAATTTATCGGTACACAGGGCAAGATGTAGCGAAACAGGTTCGAGAATTAATCGTTCGTTACCTTCTAAGCCTTGTGCTCGATGCGGAAAAATGATCAGCATTGCAAATTTAAGTAAACACCTCAAAATTTGCAAACCATCGACCGGACAAGCATCGAAAAGAAAAATCGATAATGCAGATACGGAAGCTTCCACTTCCAAGCAAATTAAATTATCCAATGAACGCAAACCAATTAGATCTGCATTTAACGACCAACTCCAGGATTTTTCAATTAAGTCAGAACCAGGCCGTGACATCCTTAGTTTCTTGGACGAAACGAAAACACCTGTACTAAATATTTTGAAAGATAAACTTGAAAACAACTCTATAAAAGTATATGTTGTTCTGTTTTCCGAATACGAGAAAGTCGATGGCACAACGAGTATTTTTTATCATTGTACAAAAAACCAGACTCTTTATTTTGCTGACGTCGAAAATTTGGACAACTTCTATTATAAAGTTTCCAACGAGCTGGTTAAGAAACACGACGATTTCGAGGCTAAAGGGTCGGGATGGTCTCTGTGTGGAAGTCCTCACACGTTAACCGTTTACGTGAACCGATTCTCGCCTCTTCGAGCTTCCAGCTACATTCCTCTTCCACCGAACATTCAACACAAGAGGGCCGTGTTAAATATACAGAACAGCGATAACAAGTGTTTTCTCTGGTGTGTGTTGGCTGTACTGCATCCTGTTCATTGCAAAAATAATCCACAGTGGGTTGGACATTACAAACAATACGAGACCGACTTTCAAAGTGTAATGTCTGGCATTGAATACCCGGTGACATTGTCGGATATAACAAAGTTCGAAAATCGTACAGGAAAACGCATCGCTATTAATGTGTATTCCTTCACGTCAGATAAATATCTCGTGCATCCCGTCAGGATAAGCGATATCGACGATGACGATGCTTGTGTAATAAATCTTCTTCTTATTTCCAACGAGGATGTTCATCATTACACGCTAATTCGTTCTCTATCACGTTTGGTCAGAAGTCAAACTACCAAGTATGCAAACAACATCGAAGTTTGCCCGAGATGCCTAACCACGTTCGACGATCGTGACCGACGTGATCATCAAAATCTTCATAGTCGTCAAATTGCTCTGGAGAAACTTGCCGAACATAAAATTTATTGCGGTGACAACAGACCGGCTAGAATGTTGATGCCCGAAACGAACGAAGTCGAAGAATTCAAAATGCACAAGGCATTGTTGGAACATCCCGCAATCATCGTCGCAGATTTCGAGGCGTTCCTCAAACCACTCTCCTATTGCGAACCGGATCCTGAAATTTCCTCCACAACGCCGTACCAGCTTCATCAACCTAATAGTTTCGGCTATGTTGTTGTGCGACGTGATAAAATAAATGAAGCATATATATACCGCGGGCCAAATGTAATCGAACACTTCCTGGAAAAAATGGTGGAGGAGGTTGAGGTAATTGGTAGCGTACTGCTTACATCAAAACCGATGGCACCTTTAACTGAAAATGAACTTCAAAATTACAATTCCACTGAGGTGTGTCCGGTATGTGATCAAAGTTTTACTGATGAGAACAAAAAAATATTCCACCACGATCATTTCAGCGGAAACTACATAGGTGGAATTTGCAACACGTGCAATCTTAAAATCCATAAACCTAAATTCATCCCCATATTTTTTCACAACGGAAGCGGATATGATTTTCACCACCTGGTGAGACATCTTGGCTACGATCCGAAACGTATAGGTGTCTTGGCCGAGAATGAAGAACGCTACATTAGTCTCAGCAAGCAAGTGTCGATTCCGGGAACGAAAAATACAATCGAGATGCGCTTCCTGGATTCGTATAGATTTCTCTCTGCAAGTCTGGATGCTTTAGCGAACAAACTCACCGACGATCAATTTAAAATAACTGGAGCTAGTTTTCCCAACGTAGACATAGAACTCGTTAGACGTAAAGGGATTTATCCTTACGAATACGTTAGTGATAATTCTAAATTTAACGACGACGCTCTTCCACTTCCAAGAGAATTTTACAGCAGACTCAGAGAGAAAGGAATCACGGACGAAGAATACCAACACGCGCAACTCATGTGGGAGAAATTAGGATGTAGGACACTCGGAGACTACCACGATGCCTACTTAAAATTAGACTTGACGATACTCGCGGATGTTTTTCAAGCGTTCAGGAAAACGGCAACGAATATTTATAAATTAGATCCAGCGTATTTCTACAGTCTACCGGGATTAGCGTGGTCGGCAATGTTATTCCAGACAAAGGTCAAGCTGGAACTGATATCGGACGTTGACATGTTGCTATTTATCGAAAGAGGGATACGAGGTGGAATGGTGCAATGCGTACAGAGACATGCAAAAGCTAATAACGTACACATGAAAGAAGATTACGATTCAAATCGAGCATCGAATTACATCTTCTACTCTGACGTTAATAATCTCTACGGACATGCCATGGTACAGAAACTTCCTTACGGGGGATTCGAATGGTTAGATCCCACTTCGATAGACATTATTCATTTCGACGATAGCGAGTGTGGTTTCTTCGCAGAGGTAGATCTCCAATTCTCCGACCACCTGCACGACACGTTTTCGGATTTGCCTCCGACTCCCGAAATCAAATGTCCACCCGACTCGGTTCAAGACAAGCTTTTGTTAACATTGGACCCTAAACAGAGATACGTCGTCCACTACAAGAATCTCCGGTTTTTGATTGGGAAGGGTGTTCAGATAGTGAATGTTAGACGAATACTAAAGTTTAAACATTCCACGTGGTTAAGACCTTACATAGAAACTAACACACAACATAGAACAGCTGCCACTTCCGATTTAGACAAGGACTTCTTTAAATTAATGAACAATGCGGTGTACGGAAAGACCATGGAGAATGTTAGAAAGCACGTAGACGTGAAATTAATTTCCGATAAGAATAAATGTCGGAAGTGGATAGTCGATCCTAGATTCAAGTCGAGAAAAATTTACAACGAGAATTTGGTACTTTTCAACCTAGATATAAAATTGATGAAATTTAGAAAACCAATTTACGTTGGTGCAACGGTTCTCGACTTGTCGAAACTTTACATGTTCGAATTTCATTACGACGTGATGAAACCCTTCTACAATGATAAGATATCACTTTTGTACACGGACACCGACAGCTTCATTTACAGCATACAAACACCTAACCTATACGAAGACATAAAAAATCCTTCCATGCTCGAGTATTTCGATACTTCTGCGTATCCTCAACCCAACAGATTTGGAATTCCATCTCGTAACAAAAAAGTCCTAGGTAAACTGAAAGATGAATGTAACGGTGATATTATTGTCGAGTTCGCGGGTTTGCGTTCGAAGATGTATGCCATGAGAACAGAGAGTAGCGTCACGAAGAAAGCAAAAGGTGTGGGCAAGAATACGGTGGAGAACAAACTCACCTTCTACGATTACATCGATTGCCTTTACTCACAATCGACGATACTAAGTATAGAACAAAGAATCCAAAGTGTAGACCATGTGATTACAACAAACGAAGTTAGGAAAGTAGCATTAGATCCGCATGACGATAAAAGATGTATTTTGTCTTGTGGAATCCACACGTTGCCTTGGGGACACTATTGTTTAGAAATCAGTAAAAATTGTAGGCAATGCAAATGAAAAAAAACTTTAACTGTCTCACATACACAATAAATAACTAGCAAGGACAATGAATTTCTTTGGTTTCCGAAAGCAAACAATGGAGACTGTACACCGCAAGGTAGATCATGAATTTCTACCTTCCATGTTATCTAAACTCAACGGCCTGTTGATCAATCAATTTTTGGAACGCTGCTCTTCTTGCTGGAACAGTGACGATTTCGGATTCGCGACGATCGACATGACGAGGAAACCCAACGACGGAAAATACAGAAACAAAATCAACGACTTTCTAAACGTTGCAACGTTGTGAGAAACGTTTCTCACAACGTTGCAACGTTTAGAAAGTCGTTGATTTTGTTTCTGTATTTTCCGTCGTTGGGTTTCCTCGTCATGTCGATCGTCGCGAATCCGAAATCGTCACTGTTCCAGCAAGAAGAGCAGCGTTCCAAAAATTGATTGATCAACAGGCCGTTGAGTTTAGATAACATGGAAGGTAGAAATTCATGATCTACCGTGCGGTGTACAGTCTCCATTGTTTGCTTTCGGAAACCAAAGAAATTCATTGTCCTTGCTAGTTATTTATTGTGTATGTGAGACAGTTAAAGTTTTTTTTCATTTGCATTGCCTACAATTTTTACTGATTTCTAAACAATAGTGTCCCCAAGGCAACGTGTGGATTCCACAAGACAAAATACATCTTTTATCGTCATGCGGATCTAATGCTACTTTCCTAACTTCGTTTGTTGTAATCACATGGTCTACACTTTGGATTCTTTGTTCTATACTTAGTATCGTCGATTGTGAGTAAAGGCAATCGATGTAATCGTAGAAGGTGAGTTTGTTCTCCACCGTATTCTTGCCCACACCTTTTGCTTTCTTCGTGACGCTACTCTCTGTTCTCATGGCATACATCTTCGAACGCAAACCCGCGAACTCGACAATAATATCACCGTTACATTCATCTTTCAGTTTACCTAGGACTTTTTTGTTACGAGATGGAATTCCAAATCTGTTGGGTTGAGGATACGCAGAAGTATCGAAATACTCGAGCATGGAAGGATTTTTTATGTCTTCGTATAGGTTAGGTGTTTGTATGCTGTAAATGAAGCTGTCGGTGTCCGTGTACAAAAGTGATATCTTATCATTGTAGAAGGGTTTCATCACGTCGTAATGAAATTCGAACATGTAAAGTTTCGACAAGTCGAGAACCGTTGCACCAACGTAAATTGGTTTTCTAAATTTCATCAATTTTATATCTAGGTTGAAAAGTACCAAATTCTCGTTGTAAATTTTTCTCGACTTGAATCTAGGATCGGCTATCCACTTCCGACATTTATTCTTATCGGAAATTAATTTCACGTCTACGTGCTTTCTAACATTCTCCATGGTCTTTCCGTACACCGCATTGTTCATTAATTTAAAGAAGTCCTTGACTAAATCGGAAGTGGCAGCTGTTCTATGTTGTGTGTTAGTTTCTATGTAAGGTCTTAACCACGTGGAATGTTTAAACTTTAGTATTCGTCTAACATTCACTATCTGAACACCCTTCCCAATCAAAAACCGGAGATTCTTGTAGTGGACGACGTATCTCTGTTTAGGGTCCAATGTTAACAAAAGCTTGTCTTGAACCGAGTCGGGTGGACATTTGATTTCGGGAGTCGGAGGCAAATCCGAAAACGTGTCGTGCAGGTGGTCGGAGAATTGGAGATCTACCTCTGCGAAGAAACCACACTCGCTATCGTCGAAATGAATAATGTCTATCGAAGTGGGATCTAACCATTCGAATCCCCCGTAAGGAAGTTTCTGTACCATGGCATGTCCGTAGAGATTATTAACGTCAGAGTAGAAGATGTAATTCGATGCTCGATTTGAATCGTAATCTTCTTTCATGTGTACGTTATTAGCTTTTGCATGTCTCTGTACGCATTGCACCATTCCACCTCGTATCCCTCTTTCGATAAATAGCAACATGTCAACGTCCGATATCAGTTCCAGCTTGACCTTTGTCTGGAATAACATTGCCGACCACGCTAATCCCGGTAGACTGTAGAAATACGCTGGATCTAATTTATAAATATTCGTTGCCGTTTTCCTGAACGCTTGAAAAACATCCGCGAGTATCGTCACGTCTAATTTTAAGTAGGCATCGTGGTAGTCTCCGAGTGTCCTACATCCTAATTTCTCCCACATGAGTTGCGCGTGTTGGTATTCTTCGTCCGTGATTCCTTTCTCTCTGAGTCTGCTGTAAAATTCTCTTGGAAGTGGAAGAGCGTCGTCGTTAAATTTAGAATTATCACTAACGTATTCGTAAGGATAAATCCCTTTACGTCTAACGAGTTCTATGTCTACGTTGGGAAAACTAGCTCCAGTTATTTTAAATTGATCGTCGGTGAGTTTGTTCGCTAAAGCATCCAGACTTGCAGAGAGAAATCTATACGAATCCAGGAAGCGCATCTCGATTGTATTTTTCGTTCCCGGAATCGACACTTGCTTGCTGAGACTAATGTAGCGTTCTTCATTCTCGGCCAAGACACCTATACGTTTCGGATCGTAGCCAAGATGTCTCACCAGGTGGTGAAAATCATATCCGCTTCCGTTGTGAAAAAATATGGGGATGAATTTAGGTTTCTGGATTTTAAGATTGCACGTGTTGCAAATTCCACCTATGTAGTTTCCGCTGAAATGATCGTGGTGGAATATTTTTTTGTTCTCATCAGTAAAACTTTGATCACATACCGGACACACCTCAGTGGAATTGTAATTTTGAAGTTCATTTTCAGTTAAAGGTGCCATCGGTTTTGATGTAAGCAGTACGCTACCAATTACCTCAACCTCCTCCACCATTTTTTCCAGGAAGTGTTCGATTACATTTGGCCCGCGGTATATATATGCTTCATTTATTTTATCACGTCGCACAACAACATAGCCGAAACTATTAGGTTGATGAAGCTGGTACGGCGTTGTGGAGGAAATTTCAGGATCCGGTTCGCAATAGGAGAGTGGTTTGAGGAACGCCTCGAAATCTGCGACGATGATTGCGGGATGTTCCAACAATGCCTTGTGCATTTTGAATTCTTCGACTTCGTTCGTTTCGGGCATCAACATTCTAGCCGGTCTGTTGTCACCGCAATAAATTTTATGTTCGGCAAGTTTCTCCAGAGCAATTTGACGACTATGAAGATTTTGATGATCACGTCGGTCACGATCGTCGAACGTGGTTAGGCATCTCGGGCAAACTTCGATGTTGTTTGCATACTTGGTAGTTTGACTTCTGACCAAACGTGATAGAGAACGAATTAGCGTGTAATGATGAACATCCTCGTTGGAAATAAGAAGAAGATTTATTACACAAGCATCGTCATCGTCGATATCGCTTATCCTGACGGGATGCACGAGATATTTATCTGACGTGAAGGAATACACATTAATAGCGATGCGTTTTCCTGTACGATTTTCGAACTTTGTTATATCCGACAATGTCACCGGGTATTCAATGCCAGACATTACACTTTGAAAGTCGGTCTCGTATTGTTTGTAATGTCCAACCCACTGTGGATTATTTTTGCAATGAACAGGATGCAGTACAGCCAACACACACCAGAGAAAACACTTGTTATCGCTGTTCTGTATATTTAACACGGCCCTCTTGTGTTGAATGTTCGGTGGAAGAGGAATGTAGCTGGAAGCTCGAAGAGGCGAGAATCGGTTCACGTAAACGGTTAACGTGTGAGGACTTCCACACAGAGACCATCCCGACCCTTTAGCCTCGAAATCGTCGTGTTTCTTAACCAGCTCGTTGGAAACTTTATAATAGAAGTTGTCCAAATTTTCGACGTCAGCAAAATAAAGAGTCTGGTTTTTTGTACAATGATAAAAAATACTCGTTGTGCCATCGACTTTCTCGTATTCGGAAAACAGAACAACATATACTTTTATAGAGTTGTTTTCAAGTTTATCTTTCAAAATATTTAGTACAGGTGTTTTCGTTTCGTCCAAGAAACTAAGGATGTCACGGCCTGGTTCTGACTTAATTGAAAAATCCTGGAGTTGGTCGTTAAATGCAGATCTAATTGGTTTGCGTTCATTGGATAATTTAATTTGCTTGGAAGTGGAAGCTTCCGTATCTGCATTATCGATTTTTCTTTTCGATGCTTGTCCGGTCGATGGTTTGCAAATTTTGAGGTGTTTACTTAAATTTGCAATGCTGATCATTTTTCCGCATCGAGCACAAGGCTTAGAAGGTAACGAACGATTAATTCTCGAACCTGTTTCGCTACATCTTGCCCTGTGTACCGATAAATTGTTCCTTGAGATTAGCTTCCCACAAGTAACACATTCAGTTTTATCATTTTTACAATTGAAACTGGTGGTGGATGCCATTGCTTTTTCGAAAATCACAGAAATCAAAAAAATCTAGTATATAGCGATACAATTTTCAGGTATGTTATTTATATATAATTTCTTGAGGTGAAATAGAAAATGCACGATCACGTCAAAATTCAATCTGGTCGAAATTACTATGAAAAACCACGTGAAACACCTTTGAACTTGAAATAATAGATGGTATGTAGCTTCAAAGAAAATTAAATACCTATTTTTTTACAAAAAACAAGGAGCACTGCAACAGAACGTCCGTACTCTTCGGCTGCTCTCACGAGACTGACTGATCTGTAGTGTATGCCGTTTCATATAATAAAAATATAAACCGTATTGAAAACATTTGTAATAATTAACCAATCAGAAGACGCCACGTTAGATATGACTCATCACATTACGTCATAACTTGTTGCAATATGTTGTGTAATAGTTTACCCCCTTATAGTTAATACAACAAAAAGCATTAGATATGAGTCATCACAATATTACGTAATAACTTGTTGCAAAAACATTGTGCAATAGTATACCCTTATAAGTAATACAATTAAGAGGTGTTTAATATGAGTCATCACAATATTAGTTACATGGTTCTAGTTAGGATGATGATTTTTTTTGGTTTGTTGGATAGGGGTTGAAGAAGACTATTTGTTGTAGTGACCACAGTATTGTTTTTTTTGTTTTTTTTGTGTTTTCTGTTCTCTTACGAGAATTAATATAAGTTGCCATAGAACCCTCCAATTCATGACTTAGGAAAAATCTGTTTGCGGATTCATCACGTACGCCTATACGTGAGTAAAATATGAATAGAACCTATGTTCGGAAATCCAAAATAGCAACCGGCAGTAGGATTATCTTAGAAACAGTAAGACTTAGGAAAAATCTGTTTGCTGATTCACCACGAACGCCTATATGTAAGTAAAATATGAATAGAACCTATGTTCGGAAATTCAAAATAGCGACCGGAAGTGGGGTTATCTTGGAAACGGTAAGACTTAGGAAAAATCTGTTTGGTGATTCATCGTGTACACATATATGTGAGAAAAAATATGAATAGAAGCTATGATCGGAAATCCAAAATGGCGACCGGAAGTGGGGTTATCTTGGAAACAGTAAAACTTAGGAAAAATCTGTTTGCTGATTCATCACGTACGCCTATATGTAAGTAAAATATGAATAGAACCTATGCTCGGAAATCCAAAATAGCGACCGGAAGTGGGGTTAGGGGGCAAGAATCTTAAAAAAAATATTATTTGTTTGTTTGTTTGCGTCACAATATAGGCGTGCACGCGCGTGTGTATGGCACATCGTTCCCGAGAGAGAGGTTTACAAAAGTCACGATATACAAACATTTGACCGGGGCTTGGAAAATTACGATAAGATGCATTCATCCTTCAAGAATAAGAGACTGCATTATTTACTCATCACGTTGTGTCAGCGCAATAAATAAGGCGCTGAACATAGAGAAAAAATAAAATTTTTTGAGGTTTGGTGAACCTCAATTAATAAAAATAAGTTTTTGAGGTTTTAGTGAGCTCCAAATAATCAAAATAAGTTTTTGATGTTTTGGTGCTGTTTTCTACGCTGTGAAACATCGTCAGCGCAATAAATAAGACGCGAAACATGGAGAAAAAATAAGTTCTTGAGGTTTGGCGAGCCTCACCGAGCCTCACCGAGCCTCATTTTCGGGCTTAGAACCGGCTTAATTGCACTACTAGTTATCTTGGAAACGGTGAGACTTAGGAAAAATCTGTTTGCGGATTCGTCATGTACGCCTATATGTAAGTAAAATATGAATAGAACCTATGCTCGGAAATCCAAAATGGCCAAAATTGCCAGCCCCTTGCTTTAGGTTAGGTTAAACCAAAAACCTTGGTGATTTTTTCGAGTAAGATGTTGGCAACACTGCAAGAAAAAACTTGCCAACTCCTTGTTTTAGGTTAGGTTACCCCAAAAACCTTGGTGATTTTTTCGAGTAAGGAGCTAGCAACACTGCGCTATCAAATAGAGCTCATGCCTTACGATAGAAATCCATTAAGGCGAGCTCACCACTTCAGCTCACCACAAGAGGGCGTTCAACTGTCCAAACTGCACTACTAGTTATCTTGGAAACAGTGAGACTTAGAAAAAATCTGTTTGCGGATTCGTCATGTACGCCTATATGTAAGTAAAATATGAATAGAACCTATGCTCGGAAATCCAAAATGGCGACCGGAAGTGGGGTTATCTTTGAAACGGTAAGACTTAGAAAAAATCTGTTTGCGGATTCGTCACATACGCCTATATGTAAGTAAAATATGAATAGAACCTATGTTCGGAAATCCAAAATGGCGACCGGAAGTGGGGTTATCTTGGAAACGGTAAGACTTAGGAAAAATCTGTTTGGTGATTCATCAGGTACACCTATACGTGAGAAAAAGTATGAGTAGAACCTATGTTCAGAAATCCAAAATAGCAACCGGAAGTGGGGTTATCTTGGAAACAGTAAGACTTAGGAAAAATCTGTTTGGGGATTCATCATATACACCTATACGTAAGAAAAAATATGAATAAAACCAATAGTGTTCGGAAGTCATGCAGGTTTGGACGTGACGACGCAGTTCAATAACATAGGTTAGACCAAGAAAAAAACCTTGGTGATTTTTTCGAGTAAGAAGCTGGCAACACTGCCAGAAAATAGGGCTCATGCCTTACAAGAGCAAACCATTAAGGCGAGCCTCACCGAGCCTCACTTCGAGCCTCACTTTCGGTTGCAGCTCTGTCTTTATGGTTCTACTCTAAAGTAGGTCAAAGCACGTAGAGGCTCTCGTGTAGTTTAGCACGAAAAAAAAATGAATAGGTTAAGTTATATCACGTAAGATCGTGGCATTCGTACCAAGTACGAGTGGGAAAAAAGGGAAAAATAGGAAATTTTACAAAAACATCGCTAAACACTAAAACATCGACAAAAATTTGTCAAAATATGTCAAAAACTGATTTTCAATTGATAAAAAAGAGGCTACAAATGCATACCTACCAAGTACGAGTGGGAAACAAATGAGATACGGTGAAAATTGCACTGAAAAATCGTCAAACGCTAAAACATCGACAAAAAATTGTCAAAATATGTCAAAAAAATGATATTCAATTGGTAAAAAAGACAATACCTACTAAGTATTATTTTGAAACAATCCAATTACACTACTTTTTGTGCTTGTACTCTGTATCTGTCTTCTGTAGGAAGGAACTTTAGTATGTGTGAATTTTCTTTGACTGTGCGTGCGTGAGTGTTTTCTCTTATCATTTTGTCTAGGTAATACAAGAATATCACCTCAGTTAATCTGCCATTTGTGTAATAAAATATTTAAAAAGAGTTTCATTTTTCCAATATTCATCCCGAGCACGACTTGCAAGAGCCTCCATTGTTAGAAAGCAAAACATTCAAATGTCCTGTGTGCCACCTTAATTCTCGTGATCACCATAGTTTTGGGGATCATATTTCCGAAGCCCATGATATCACTCTGAAAACTGAAACAAAGGAATTTACTACGCTTTCTGACTTCTACAGCTGGAAGAGAGCAGTGGAAGATCGCGACAATACTTTGTTTGTTAAGTCCAGAAGAGAAACAAAATTAGCTTCTAATTCACGGTTAGTTACTTTCCAGTGTCATCGGTCTGGATTCTACACTCCGAAAGTTCCACCTGATAGTAGAAAAAGAGAGTTGAAAATACAGGGTTCCTCAAAAATTGATGCCTACTGTCCTGCGAGGATTAAGATAATTTCACGTGAAGATGGGCAGGTACTTGTGAAATACTGTGCAACACATGTAGGCCACAAAAATGAGTTAGCTCACTTATATTTAAATTTAGATGAACAAAAAGAAATTGCCACGAAAATTTCAATGAAAGTGCCATATGACGTCATTTTAGCAAATGTGCGGTCTTCCGTGAGCAAAGACGAACTGAACCGAAAACACCTGACAACAAAACATGATTTGTATAATATTGAGAGAGATTTTTCTTTGAATAGTGAAGCAGTTAGGCATTCCAATGATGCAGTCAGCGTGGAAGCTTGGGTTGAAACAGAAACTACTCGAATATCCACAACTGCAAGAAAAAGATTTCATTCTTGCAATAATGACAGAGGCACAAGAAGAAATACTTAGGAAGTTTGGATCAGATGTCATATGTGCCGACAGCACTCATGGAATGAATGCTTATGGCTTCGAAATGACAACGTTGCTTATTCTTGACAACCCAAGGCAAGGCTTCCCTTGTGCCTTTTTCATATCAAATAAAATGGATTCCACAAGCCTGAGGATTTTTTTGAAGCTGTGAAACAAAAAGTCGACACATAAGCTGCAATGTGTTTATGTCGGATATGGCAGACACTTTTTATAACGCATGGCGAGACATATTGGGCGAACCGAAGAAACGCTTGTATTGTACTTGGCATGTGCTTAGAGCCTGGCAGAAAAATCTATAAAAAATTAAAGATTCAGAAAAACAGAAAGAGACATACGATATGTAAAGGACCCTTTTACAGGAAACAGATGAAACTGCATTTCAGCTTATGTTAGATACTTTTGTGCAACAACTTACTGAGGACGAGGCCACGAAAGATTTTTCATTTTATTTCCAACAAAACTACACAAAGTGCTGCAATATTTGGGCTTACTGTTACAGAATAAATGCTGGAATCAACACAAACATGCATCTGGAATCTATGCACAGAACACTGAAACATATCTTTTTGAAAGAAAAACCGTCTGCCTAGACGTGTGTGAAATTGTAAATAATGTGTTATACTCTCTATATGTTTTTTATCATAAAATACCTGTACATTGTACAGATTATAATAACATTTTATAGATACGAGTATGAAAATTAGTAAACTTGTATAGACATCTGTTTTATACTCTATATATTTTTAATCATAAAATACCGGGACATTGTACATAATTCGGCACGGAATACCGAAGGTCCGAGGTTCGAATCCTGGTCAGGTCACATTTTCCGAAAAAAATCTTCATCGAATAATAATTATAAAATTGTCTAGATACGAGAGTGAAAACAGTGAACTTGTGTGTATAGACGTCTAGATTTTTCTTAAATCGTGAGGATAATATCACAAACCTTTCAACTTCAACTTAACCGTGTGTAGGAAGCATTGGTTCACTTGAAAGTTTACTTATGAACAGTTGGACCCCACATTGAATGATAAGGCAACATTCACAGGTACGTGTTTCAATTTGTTATTACAATGTAAGAATATGAAGTGTGATTTTATGTGCATGATTTCATCAATAGTGGGCATATTTTCCCGATAAGTAAAGTGGAAACGTTATATTCTTTGTTCCACGTTCAAAACGACGCTTACTCCGCCCTCCGCCAAAACAAACATCCTTCGTGCGCATGAACATGTTATATGTTTTGTTCCACGTTCACAACGACGCTCAAGCCCGACCCTGTGGACGAGTGGTTAGCACATCGCGCTGCGATGGGTCCCGGGTTCGAATCCCGGTCGGGCTTGGTTGTTTGTTAATGTCAATTCATCAATTTCTTCATTTCATCATTTCATCATTCATCCCCATCTTCGCAAATTAGCCAAGAGGCACAAAACGCGAAGTAAAATAAACTAAATCAAATCAAATCAAAAAACGACGCTCAACTTCGCCCGTCCACTACAAAAAACCTTCGTGCGCATGCGTCACCGCAAGCTAGCGCAGGAGGTGGGGGAGCCCAGGCTGCCGTGAGAGTCTCGTCTGGCTGAGGGTGTGTGGTGGAAAGCAGTCGACAACGCTGGGCTCGCCGTTCCCCTCCGTTCACGTGCCCCTGCACAAACAAATTAAAAACACGCGCTGCTGGAAGGAACTTTTGCTGGTCTGAAAGCTTAACCAGTTCCAGAATAGCGTTTTGCATTCGAAAGAAAAGCAAGCGTGTGTTCACCTTTGCGCTCAGTAGTGAAAACAATATTTAAAAAGAGGGGGGATGTAGGAAAAGTAAAAACCCATTTGAAGCAACAGTCTATTCTTTTCGCTGGACAATCTTATAGTAATGTCGGAAGGACCAAAAAAAAGATAGCCTAGGGATCTAAATTCTATAACCCCCCCTGAAGACAAAAGGCAGTTATTTCTCTCGGCTATATAGTTCTGTAATTTAAGTGTGTATATTAGGGCGCATATTGTCATGTTTTCCAGAGAATGGTGGCATCAACATTAAGTAACTGCTATAAAAGGAATTATTCCCCAGAGTAACATTTTGAGCCATTTTACTTTGCAAATATGTAGTTCTTGAGGCGATACAAAGCACAAACTACATTCAGCCTCGGAATACGAATACAGCGTCAAAAGCAAGCGCACTAGTCTTTCTGCTTAAATAGTTGCTACAAGACTAGGCTATTTTAGGCTGTAGCCGCTCAAAAATGAGACTGAAGAGGCAGAAAAAGACCATTGATTCCTTACATTTGTAATAATAGAAAATAGAACAAACCGTTGAAGTGGTTTTAGGTGGCCGCGGTGGCTCAGTCGGTAACGCATCTGACTACCATGCTAAAGGTCCCGGGTTCGATCCCCGGCAGGTTCAAATCCGGGAACTTTTCTAACGTTGGAAGCGGCTCCGGCGCCCACCCACCGTCGAATAACATGGGTACCTGGGGAAAACCCTGGGGGGTAAAAGTGGTCAGGGGCGTGATGCTGATCACATCATCCCCACTCACGACCGGATCAAGAAAGTATGGGGCGTTACCCCCACACCCCCCATACGCCTTCATGGCGTAGTGCTAAGCACAGGGGAGCACTTTACCTTTTCTTTTTAGGTTGAAGTGATTTTCCATCAAAGAAGATAGAAGGAAAGAGCTTCTAGCGTTCAAATCACTTTTACATTGTAACTCTATTTTCAATACTGAATTTTAAGCCGTACAAGTCCAAAATCTAGTCAAATTCTTAATCAGATGTGTCTACATTTTAAAGTTAAAAAATGTTATTAATGCAGGGCATGTGATTAACACTATAAGTGAATTAATGATGATGATGATGATGATGATAATATTAGACCTAATGTCAGCAGGGCCAAAACAAAGGATACCCTGGGGGGGGGGTAAATTTTATAACCCCCCTGAGTAGTTGCCCTAACTCTGCACCATGGGTACTGATCGGAACATGGAATATCTATAGCATATCGTTCAAAGATTTTTTTTACAAACTTAGTAATGATAATATGTTTCGTTATTCATTTTACTGTCCTAGTTCGATAACAGTTCAATTTAGATAATTAGTGTCTCATCAAAATGTTATCTTATAGGTATTTCCACAAATACTTTTGATTCTATGCGATAATGGCAGGTTTAGGGCACTTTAATGTCGTTTGCAGGCTCGAAACCATGCTCCTTGTCACCCGCGACAAATACAGTTTCTTTTGATTGTAGTTATATTAATGGCTCGGATCCATCCCGAAATGATTCCTGCGCCACTGTATAGTACAGTTCGGGATGTATCTGAGCCAGTGGGGGTGATTGGGTTCCCAAACCCGGAGGACAAGGTGCTAAAACTGAAGGGGGAAGGGAGTATATTTCCTTTTGTAGATAAGGTTTAGCATAGTGCGGGTGCAAAAGTGGCGAAAAGTGATCCCCCCGTAATCGCCGTCACTGCCGAGCTAAGTGTTTTACATGTGATAATAATAAAGTCTATAATTAATAGTTTGATGAGATCTAATAAGCCAATTAAGTTTTATGTAAGGTTGTGTAAACCTAGTTATTACTTACATTTTTAGATTTCTTCCTTCTTGGTTCGACTTTTTTCCCACCATATCCCATTCTCAACCCTGAGCCCAACAACATCAACCCCCGCCACAATTCACTTCTATACACTGAATAAAGACGATCTGTTCGTTTTTTCATTCCTTCCTTTTCTCTCTTTCAAAGGCAAGTGAAAGCAAAAACCGTCCAAATTTTGGCGCCTCAGAAGTTCATAAGGTAAGGTAGCTAACCAATACATCAACAACAGACACCGACAACGGAAGTTAAAAGTAGGTTACATTCGTTTGGAAAACAAAGGCATCTATTTTTCGATGGACTGACTCATTCAAGAACATGGGGGCTACAGTATTCCTGATTCTTCCTTTATTCTCGCACATAATCATAAGATACCGTGCGTTTTATTTAACTAACTGTGTATTTGCAAAAATAAATACTGAGATAGAGTAAAACAACCTTTTCAGAGCAGAATCCTGAGTAATTTCCCAGAGCCCTCAAATAATTTATGAAATTTCCATCACGCAAATAATATTTTGTTACAAAAAGGTAATCATGTTGAAAGTTATACATTGGGCTCCTTGTAGGTGGAGCAACGGAGAAATGGAGACCTTTTACCGCAAATAAGTATTAGCTTTACACGTTACATTTAAAATATAACTTCACATTCAATATTTTCAACAGGACCCCAAGCCTTTTCATATTGAAATAAAAGCTGAAATGAATTTCCCATATTGTCTACATCTGATCCTTTTTACTTCAAAGGAGCCCAAAAACTCAGTAGGAGATGGGGCCAGGGGCAATTACCTCTTTGCACCGAGGACCATTATTCCCTCCTCTGCCACGCAAGGTTTACAGCGTACGAGTTAAATGTGTCCATTACTTCGTGAAGTTCATTTTTCTTTTCTATTGAAATGTTGTGGACATTTCTGTCGAACTAGTTCTTTTCCAATACGTTACGATTTTGTGATCTGCATAGTTCGAAGTGAAAATTCCTAGCTGTGAATTTCCTTGTTCCAGTGTGGAGATAGAAAGAAGGATCATTGTATGGATAACCTTGATGACAATGCAGTATACCCTGTCCCTAATATCTGTGGAGCAGACGAACGGAAACAAGTATCTACGCAATTAGTGACACGAGAATGATCACGTGAGGAACTGGATTACGTGGAGAGGGGGAGGGAGCGACTGCAGTCGGCTCTGCACACTCGATTTCACCTCCCTTCTCTGCCGCTGTGCACGGCTTTGCTCCAGAGATAGCTGGGACAGGATATAGGTGGAAGAGGATGCTTATGCAAATTCGAGCACTGTTGATCTATTAATAAAACATTTCTTGTTTCATGAAAAAGTCTTTAAGAAATATATGATCATTGGTCAATCAAGAAAAAGTGGCAGCGTTAAAATTATGAATAATGATATTGAGGTCCACTAATACCAACATTAAACATTGAGTCTGTGGCAACCTTTCATTTTTTTGGTGGGGGGTCAGTCCTTCCAAGCGGTATTTCATTGAGTGCCAAATTTTCAGTGAGTAGAGTCCTATGACAGCATTATCTCTCAAGACCCGAGACCGAGGCCATTTCTTCGTACCAGATAGCAAGTGACTTTATGTAATGTTAGGCCACCACCGACAATCTAAATATCCGGTTCAACCCCCATAACTGCAGTGATAAGTTTGCTTGAGTATATTACTCACTATTCGTTATAGAAGGCTAAGGCTAATGTGAGCGACTATTACATTGAATCGTGGCCTGGCCCAGCCAGAGGAAGGCATAGAAGCTTAAGGTGCACCCACCTCAAAGTTCAAAAGAGCAGTGACAATTAACAATTCCGCCAAAACATTATTTTTTTAATATCTGCGTATTATATATAATCTCAATAAAAAAATGTTTCAAGCCAAAGACACAAAGGATCACGAACAAAATATTTGTCATTGGGAAGCCTCCCCCTCCTCCAAAAAAAGATTCCTGGCTGTGCCACTGCGTTGAAATAAAGATAAAATATTTCCAGATTATTCTTCCAGATATTTGTCAGAGATTCAGGCCATCCTGATTTAGTTTCAAGAAGGTATTAATTACACTGATATATAAGTCGATAACAAAAAATGGGAAGACAGAGTATTTGGGGTAAAAGTTAATTTCTTGTACAATTCGGGGGGGACTAGCTCCTCCCACTCCGGCATCATAATATTTTTGTCAGTAAGGGTCCCCACAATATTTTACTTGCAAGGGGGGCCCAGAGAACTGCGCTAGATGCAGTGCTGGTGTATCCCAACGTCAGGCTGGTTCAAGGAAATGAAGTTCAACTAAGTAGATCCAGTACGCAAAAAAAAAAAAAAAAAGCAGTGTTCAAGTTCAGAAGATTCAACAAATGCCTGTCTGCTGCTTTCATCGTTCACTTGATTGGTTAGCACGTACAACGTGACAATTCATCACACGCTACACCTCTCCAGAACGTTGTGCTAAGGGTGCAGACACCAAATACACTACGTGACACTGAATCTACGAAGTAGACGAGTCGGCGTTGCACTTTGAAACCAACTAGACCCGTTAGTGCAAAGAGAGTCAAAATGTGCAGCGAAATAGACGGGGCTAAGCGTACACTCCTCCCCGCGAAACGATTGAATCACTTTTCGGTCCCCTGATGAGTTGCTTTTCTGCGATTGGTAGCAGTTTGATGGGGACAGACTGGCAACTGGGAAAGCGTGATTTTAGTGCTTTCTTGGGATTATAGCCTGTGTGCGAATTAAGCTTTTTGCTTTGGAGGGGATGCCCACTCAGTGGCGTATTTGCGATTTTAGTAGAGGGTAGTTTTTTTGGGTATCCAAATTTGTATGTTACCACCCAGTTAGTAAACTAACCTATTGGCTTGGAAGTTCTCAATGTCTTAGAACATTATTTCTAACCTAGGGCATAACATCTGATGATATCACTGAGAAAACTTGACCATTCTATTGCCAGTTCAACTCCATGACGACGTGCGACGAGAAATGTGATCAACCTTCAACAAATAAGCTGATGAAATCAACTCTACTTGCCATGACGAAAGGTTTTCGTACTTTATTTACCGGTGCTAGTCTTGGAGCTTTTGTAAATTCTCTGCACCTGACGACAATGTAAACAAGTAAACAATAGGCTATTTGAAAATAGAAATGCAGACGCGAAGTACAAGTAGAATGCAATTGTTTTACAACTTAAATTACTGTTTCCGAATGATTTTAAATTGGTGTTTGTTCCATATTTAAGAAATGTTATTTCCATTTTCTTTGTGGGGGATAGAAACATCCCTACCATTACTAATGGCACCAGTACCATTTATTCCCTCTTATACTTATTGCGTACTTTCCCGCCAGTCAATCATGATTCATCTTCTCCCGGGATAATTTTTTTGTGGGGGGATCCCCGGCATTCCCCCGTTAATTCGCACACTAATTATTAGGGAGCGGATTTTTGCATATTTGCATGTTTATTATTGTTTTTATTTTATTATTTCTATTCTATTGTTTTATTCACTTGAAAAACACTTACATAAGCATATTACATATTGCAAATACTTTTTGCATTCACAGTTTCCTCAAAATGTGTCGTCCTCAAATGAGGACCCTGGGCCGATATGAGGTAAAATTGTCATTTTGCAGATTTTTCTAAAATACGAGTTATAAGTAAATAATTATTTTAATTGAACTTTTCAAAAACTGTGCAGAGTTTACATAAATTTTGTTTCACACCTTTAACGCATTATCTTTCTTCTCCTCAGACTTAGTTTATTTTGAATGGTACGGTACAAAGCACTTGATGCACAGAGTAATATTGCACTTTTTACAATATGTACGTGTGCTTCGCACATCTTCTTTGCTTGCTACGACGAGCGATTAAATTTTGCCTTTCGTCTAGCCTTATGTCTGGAATCACAGCACGTACGGTGGATGAAGTTAAAGGAAGTCCAGGTTGTGCTCTTGAGAAATATCCTAACTTTAGGTAAAGTACCGTTGCAGCTCGTCTGAATTCCAAAAGGTCCATAGATTATCTTCCATGAACTGTCTTATATAAAATCCAGGCATTGACTAAAGTCATATCAAGCAGTCGAGATACTTATTGCGTACTTTCCCCAGTCAATCATGATTGTCTTCTCCACCCATGTGTGCGTTGTATGATTTCAAAACCTTCGGTTGTGTTATACCGACTTTCTGTCTCGTGGCTCTGTTCCACCTTGAAGCAGCACTAACAGGTTCAATTGTGTCACAGTTGGTGGCAATGGTCACACATTTCTTGACGTTCCATCACATCTCACATCATTAGTACTCAATTGAACACTGTTCCCTTCACTATATGTCCCCAAACACCTTCCATTTGCTTTTCAAAAAGTTCATTTGGTGTCAATGGCAAAACACGGTTTCTTATTTCCAGTGGATATATATTTACCTCATTACCACGAGGTGTCAGCTTTGTGTAATGTGGATGCATTTTCCTCCAGTTACTGCTTTCTTCACAAAGTTTCCTCTTCTTTGATTTTCCCTGAGCTGCCTTCTTGCCACTCGACGTAGCAACAGCCGAAGATTGAGTTTCTTCTCCATTCTGCGATGTTGATGTGAATTGCCTGCGACGTTACTAATCTCTTCTGCATATTCATCCCTGGAAGTCGATGACATATTGAATTTCTAATGATCCTGGAACATATTTTACTTCAAATTCAGCAAAGCATTCATCTGGGCTTTCTTCCTCATCAGTCAAACTGTCTACGACAGATGGACAAAAATCTTCATCAATATTATCACAATATTCATCACAGTTTCTTGAAACCCAGGATCCTCTAATATATCTGCTACTTCCTCGAGCGTTAGAGCATGAAATGTTGGCACAATATGACTTCACAAGGAAACAAACTCAAGTATTGGCAACAGTGTTTTACACAAAGTCATTGTAATTTTCACTTCAATTCTTTATGACAATTGAAGTAGTGCCTTTGTAGTGCTGCAAAACAATACAAAGCCAGAAAAGAACGATAACAATGGAAGTAAACAAATCATGCTACGCGAGAACAAAAGAAAAACCTTAGTTGTCTGCATAGTGTGTAGGCCTGGACCAGTGGCGGTCCCTCCATAGAACAGAGGGAACAGGCTGTTCCCTTCTACTTATCGCCCTTTTTAGCTATTTAAATTATCTATAATAACATAATAAGAACACTTCTTTCTTCCGAAATCAACACGCCGAAGAAAAATTTTCACCCTGACTGGAAGTTTGTTTACTTCACCTCCCCTCGTCGTCCCACCCTCTGCTCTGACGCCGAGTATTTCCGACCACGCTCTAAGGTAAACGATCCTCATGGAACCACTTCCCACCGAGGAAGCTGAACTCTCAAGCTGTTCCCTACGAGAGACATAGCGAATTCGTTTTCCTTCGAGTTTTTGCTATGTGCTAAAGCTTAATTGCGTCGTAGTGATAGTTTTGAGTGTAGTAAATCCATAGTCTCCTAATCTCATTGCAGAATTGCGTCTGCCAGTCATAACGAACTGGAAAAATCTTCTAGAGTCTAAGCGTCTGCTAAATGCCTTTGCTAAACGCTGCGAAATAGCTTCCGAGGGAACAACTCGCATCCACCTGTTCCACCAGCAAGACAAGCGCAGCGCAGGACAAGAAAGCGAATGTTGTATGATCGACCCGCTGAAGACGAAAGCTTTTAGTACATTGAACTTTACAGAAAGACAGCAGACATACACCTATCCTAACCTAATTAGAAACTGAAACGAAATCGTACACAAGGCATTTTCAAACAAGTTACTACAACTCTGTAAAATGATTAACTGGATACTTTTCCAGTGGCAAATTTTTGTTGTCCTTGTTTGTATCCCAAGAGGGAGTTTGGAACGGTTCAGATTTTGTCACAATTTCTACAAATCTAGCGGACGTCATGAAAAAAACTAGACCATCTGATTGCCATTATTGCATTAAGGACGTTTGAATTACAATGATCAAGTCTAGAAAGAAAATGTCAACTTGATCTACAAATGGAGAGATGAAACCAATTCGACAAAACATTTTTTTTCCTGATCAATCATAAATTGCTTTTATTAATTTTTCCTTTGTTGCGCATCATCAAAGGAAATATTTATTTTTAATGTTTTGTTTACATTATATCATATTTGCTTTAACATTGGTATTTTCATAATTTTAACGTGCTTCATGTATGTCACTTCTGAAAATTTTTAACATATGTTTCGTATGTTTATTTAGTTCATTTCAACAATTGTTGAATTTTACTTGGTTTACTGTATTATATTACGACAGGTATGGGAGGGGAGTCGGCAAGTGAAGGTCACGTGTTCCCCTGCCTGATTTAGCACCGCAGGCTACTGGCCTGGACACTGATTTTTATAAACTTGTGTTAATTTTTGCGGACAGTGCTGCACTATAACCTAGTGAAGGATCATTCTGTTATTTGAGATCAAAATAAGAGGAAAGTAGAAACTGAGGGAATGATGGTCAGATGATAAAGATATGCACTATGATCGTATTTCATTCTTAAATTAGACATAATAAAAGTACGTCGTTCGGAAAGTAAGTTCCATCATGCAATAAAATGAAAAATATAAATAGTAATATCATGACCTTTATAGGGGTGAGAATATATACATGGTACAACATTCACACATAATCGCCATAAGAATTCAAGAACGCATCACAGCGAGATACCAAGTTCGTTATACCCCTATCATAGAACGTTTCCGCCTGAATGGAGAACCATTGGGAAACTGCACGTTTCAGTTCTTCGTCAGTACCATAATGTTTTCCAGCAAGGAATGCCTTAAGGTGGAGGAACAAATGAAAATCAGATGGGGCAAGATCAGGACTGTAAGGGGGTGTGGTAGTTTTTCCCAATGGAAGGTCGTCAGGAGTTCCTGCGTTGCATTTGCCACATGCGGACGAGCATTGTCGTGGAGGAGAATGACACCCCGACTGAGCATGCCACGTCGTTTGTTTTGGATTGCACGACGCAGGTTTTGAAGTGTCACACAATAGGTTTAGGCATTGATGGGCTGTCCAGGCTCCATAAATTCCACAAGCAATACTCCATGCCTATCCCAAAACACAGTGCACATGATTTTTTTGTTTGTAAGCTTTGGTTTTGGTTGCGTTTTCCGCGGTGACGTGGAGTGCCTCCACTGCATGGTGCTTCGTTTCTGTTCTGGGGTTTCGTGCAAAACCCATGTCTCGTCTCCAGTCACAATCCGCCAACAACTCTTCCCCCTCCTCACTATACCGTTTCAAAAACTCTAGTGCACTTCCCATTCTTTCCTTTTTGGCATTTTCGGAGAGCTGGTGAGGGACCCAACGGTTACAAAATTTGCGAAATTTCAAATTCACTGTCACAATTTCATACAGCACAGTTCTGGAGATTTGTGGAAACTCTAATGACAGCTCAGACAAAGTGAATCGTCTGTTCTCCCTAATCTGCTCTTCCACTAAACGAACCAAATTGGGATTCACAACAGACGGTCGACCACTTCGTTCTGCATCATGAACACTAACCCGTCCACCACGAAACTGTCTCACCCATCTTCTTACCATTGAAGCACTCATTATTCCTTCTCCATACACCTCACTAATCTGACGGTGGATCTCCGCAGCTGGAACATTACGTGCAACCAGAAAACGGATCACGGATCGCACCTCACACGTGGCGGGAGTTTGGATTGTCTGAAACATAACAAGAACGCACTACGCACTACTATCCTGACCAACCTGCCTCAGACTGACGTCTGCACTTCATCAAGGTTGTGGCTACACAAGGCGCATGCGCATTCACACTGCCCCGCTTGCAGCGCCACGGTATTCATCAGTGGAACTTACTTTACGAACGACGTTATACAATAACTTCTTGCGATTATGTCTGTCGATGGATTGCAGCTAAATATTCAAACAACATATTTGTGAGGATTAAACATGATTTTCTGGTGATTTTCTCCACGAAAGTAGTAGTGATTTGAAGTCCTAATTTTCCCATTAAAGTAATTGGAAAGAGATAGATGGCATTCCTATAGAAACTGAGATAGCGTCAAGGGGATTTGTGTATTCTAATGCCGTCTACATAAAAAACAACGATAAATAACACCTACTGTATTTGAATGCTAATATAAAAGAATAAGATATTCATTAATGCAACGAAAAGAGCATAGTGTTTGCAACAAAATACGTATATTATTATAATTGCAATATTGCAGTTGTAGAGCGAGCCTCCAGACAAAGAAATGCGTGTAATATAAACATTTTGTTATATGAGACTAAAACCATTTGTATTTTTTTGGTGGGTGATCCTAAATAGCACAATTTATCACACTTTCATTTCTATAATTGCGTTCAGTGAATTACTGATACATTTAGTTTGTGTGTAACGCGAACAGAACCTTAAAATAGGTTGTTTCGAAAATTTTTAGTGCATATTTTAAGTGCACATTTTGGCCTTTTTAGTGCATATTTGCATGAATATTTTGTTTCTTTTAGTGCATATAAATCCGCCCCCTACTGATTATAGTTATTTGTGATTCTGTGACGCAAGCGTTCCCTGCATTTTGTTACTGCGTAGCAGTTACAATCGACTTCCTTCTCAGGAAGCAAGTAGTAAAGCTGATTCATCACAGATGGCAGCACTGAACTTATGTGTGATACCCAATGTTGTCTCGAGTGAAAGGAATCACGTAGCATTCTTAGGAACAAAATGAATGCAAACAACCTTGTATTGAAAGCATGTGAATTGGGAGCACAATATTGTAAAATGAGCTATTAAATTTTGCTCTCTGATATTTTAAAGGAGAACAAAGAAGTAACAGTTAATTACAGTTTGATTCTCAATTTAGTCACAATTGTGGTTGTGATTCACGAATCACAGTGATTAAATCACAGTTCTGTGATTTTCTTCACTACACTCTGTCCAAGGGGGTCCGCAGGATTTTTTTCAGGGGGGAGTAAGATTTCACGTCTTACCCTTCAGTCATAGACACTTATATTTTATCGTCTATTGTTGTTGTTGTTATTATTATTATTATTATTATTATTATTATTTTACAAATCATAAAATTGTAATTGAATCGAAAATGCTTTAAGGCCGTACTAAAGGCAATTTTGTGGTAATTTTTCGATAACAGATGGCAGAACCGTTTGCATGGCAACCGAGGGCCATGTTGCCAGATCTCCGCGTAATCAAGGCAGATACATACAGGTTGGTCGATAAGGGTTCTCGATGTGAGATGAAGCCATATTGGTTAGAGGTGGAAGGTAGTAATAGTCGAAATATTAATATAAAATCCGTTGTTTTATATTAAGTATTTTTTTTAATATTTAGAACGCAGAGAAGAAAATACAATTATAAGTGTAGTTAATTCAAACAAGAAACGGGCGAAGTGAGGACAATAATTTAAATAATTGAAAAAAATTTGTGAATTCGTTTGAAGCAAATGCTGCGTTGACTCAGGCACGTATCCAAGGGGGGCCTCGAGGCCCCCCGAAAGTTTTCGGTTTACACTAGATAAAATGGGTCTTTTTGGTTTCTTGTGTGTGTGAAATAAAATAACGTGACGAAAATTTAAGAAGATAAATAATTATCGAGGCAAGGTAAATTTTTCTATAACCCTGTAATTGATAATAGCACGTATCCAAGGTGGAGATCAGGGGGTCGAGCTCCCGCAGGAAATCTATAAGTTTACACTGGATAAAATTAGTTTTTTGGCTTCTTGAATAATGTGACGATAATTTAAGGAGCGTAATTACCGAGGCAAGACGGAGAATGTTCTATAACCCTTTTGTTGACAATATTGCACGTAAACTTTTATTGCGCTTTCATTGTTGTTGTCGCAGCGAGCACGATCATTGTGTAAAGATTTGTCATCATCTAGAAGCTGCACAACAAAGCCCTCAGGAAATATTTCAGTTTACACAAGATAAAGTAGGTTTTTGGCTTCTTGAATAATGTGACGATAATTTGAGGAGAGTAATAATTATCTAGGCAAGACAGAAAATGTTCAATAACCTTTTTATTGATAATAGCATGTATCCAAGATGGGGATCAGGGAGGTCAAGCCCCTCCCCAGGGAAATCTTTCAGTTTACACTTGATAAAATTAGGTTTTTGGCTTCTTGAATAATGTGACGATGGAGAGAAATAATTATCGAGGCAAGAGGGAGAATGTTCTATAACCCTGTTATTGATAATAGCACGTATCCAAGGTGGGGATCAGGGAGAGGTGTCGACCCCCCCCCCCCCCATCGGGAAATCTTTCAGTTTACAATAGATAAATTAGGTTTTTGGTTTCTTGAAAAATACGACGATAATTCAAGGAGAGAAATAATTATGGAGGCAAGATAGAGAATGTTTTATAACCATTTTATTGATAATAACACGTATCCAAGGTGGAGATCAGGGGGTCGAGCTCCCGCAGGAAATCTATAAGTTTACACTGGATAAAATTAGTTTTTTGGCTTCTTGAATAATGTGACGATAATTTAAGGAGCGTAATTACCGAGGCAAGACGGAGAATGTTCTATAACCCTTTTGTTGACAATATTGCACGTAAACTTTTATTGCGCTTTCATTGTTGTTGTCGCAGCGAGCACGATCATTGTGTAAAGATTTGTCATCATCTAGAAGCTGCACAACAAAGCCCTCAGGAAATATTTCAGTTTACACAAGATAAAGTAGGTTTTTGGCTTCTTGAATAATGTGACGATAATTTAAGGAGCGTAATTACCGAGGCAAGACGGAGAATGTTCTATAACCCTTTTGTTGACAATATTGCACGTAAACTTTTATTGCTCTTTCATTGTTGTTGTCGCAGCGAGCACGATCATTGTGTAAAGATTTGTCATCATTTAGAAGCTGCACAACAAAGCCTGCCATGAGTAGGACGATTCTTTGTATTATTTATTCTTTGGAAAGCGGAAAAGGAAACACTCTTAAATAAGAGGTGGAGTCGAAATACTGGTAACATTAACGAAAGGTTTTATCTGCGGAACATTCTAGAATATGACATAAATAAATACCCGGCTTCAATTTCCCGGTTGATCAGTAAACAGAATCTGTTAGTAATTCGAAAATGAAGAGGACTAGTGACGCAATTTCCTGTAAACTAAGGAAGTCTACTTCTAGTTCCAGTTCGTGTTCGAAGTTGAAGATATTGCCGACTAGGAGTCTCAGTGTAGTGCTAGTTCGGGGCATGAGCCGAAGAGATCGAAGGTCTCTAAAGTGAACATTTCACGAGTACCGGATATTGGGGCGGTTTATTAAGACATAAATAAGTTGCACAGATCAACTGTAATTTTATTTGTGCCCGGGCCAAATTTTGTGTATGCAGTCCAAGACTTTCATGGGTTAAAAAGGTCTTTTATTTAAGCCAACTGGGTTTGACACACACTCAACACTTAACTACTACAAAGGGACAGCCGAAAATTTTATGAATGTCAAGAAGAGAAAGCAGGAAGATGTTGCATATGTAGATATTTTAGCGCAATTTTCAGGCTCTGCCAGGACCCGAACCAGGGTCTCTGGTATATCGTGCCGTTGCTATACTGGCATACCCAGGATTTTCGAAGGGGGGGGGGGTACGTATACTCTTTTCGATAGTCAGTCCTTATTTTACCATCTTTCTCTGCTTTTGACATTCATTTTTTTAGAAATACTGGGCCAAAGGAGGGTTATGACCCCCACCAACACTCACTCCCTTGGGCACGCCACTGGAGATAAATGAGTGAGCATTTTATCATATTGGAAGACGAAACATTAGATGTGTTGGGAACGGAAGGGTTTTCACTGTGCATTAATTGTTTCAGGATCCAGCTGTATTCGAGATGACTTCCTTTGTCTCGTGCCGATATATGACAAGACTGCGGAAGCTGTGACGGACAATTTCGAACACTTGCGAGTGCTTATGCCTGAATATGTACAGTTTGGTGGGTTTCAGCTTGTATAAGAGCTGCAAACATGGGTAGACAAGACACAATAGTGGTGTTCAGGCTCGAATCAGTTCGCAGCCCACAGTTTGAATCTCGCATTGTCGAGTGGATTGTACATCCATTGTGTAACAGCTTCGTGAAAACACTCAAAGACACTAAAGATGTTTTGATGCCTGATGAGAAGACAAAACGGACAAACACGTTGTGATAAAAATGGCAGCCTTCAACGGTGGCTACTATTTAGGGGACAGTTGCTTACCATTTTTTTGCCTCCGCACTATGGCCTCTTAATGCTAGGCCTAGGCCTTGTCTGCCAAGAGAAAGTAAACTTACTTGCTCCCCCCCCCCCGTTTTGCCACCAAAGGGCACCACTGGCCTTAAACATACACTTGTGAGTTTGTATCTACACCCCTTAAAAATATATTGTTCAGCCCCCTCGAAAGGAATTTCTGGATACGTGCCTGCGATGACTGTACACTTCATTTTGTATGACAGTACTTTCTACCATTGATTGGAGACTTTATACTCTGTCCCGACTATCTCTGCTGCAGCAAGGCTGCACATAGCGGCAGAGAAGGGGGGGTCGAGTAGGCAGAGCGAAGCAGTACACGATGCTGCGAAAGCTAGTAACTACAGCGAAGTTCTTTTCTTGTGCATGGAGTGACCGTTCAAAATATTCTTGGATAGAATACTGTGCTTTCATTGTTGAAACGCCATTTTCCGCACCCTGTATTTTTTCAATTATAAACATTGTTGAAAAATGCTTAAAAGTAGTAATGTTAATTTTTCCACAAGGCCGTAAATTTCAGTTTCTTAATGTATTTTTCTTGCAGAATTCAAATTGATACAAAAAAGTGTTCCATTTTCTCAGATGACGATAAGACCAAATAATCTTTTAGTTTATAATATTTTCGGGTATATTAAAACCTGCAAAAGTTCTTATTCGCAATATTGGAAGAAAACTGAAGATGAAATTAAAAAAAACATTAAAATCATGACTTTTTATACTTTTATTGTATAAAAACATATATACATAAAAACGTAATGTTTCCACCCTCTAACAGGGTTTTCTGCAGACGAATATTCACAATTGAGGGCGGAAACGTTACGTTTTTATGCATATTTTTTATACTATAAAAGTTTTCCTTGGTCAGCATTTTAATGTTTTATTAACATGGAAACAAGGCTGAACAGTGTTACAATGGAAATTAAAGCTCAAATTACTATGCTATAAGAAAATTATTTATTTGAAAACCTTGAATTGATGTTTTGAGTTCTTTTTATGCACAGATAGGCTAATCAGGACTGGACCTACAGTTTAAAGTGGGATCCGAACCACTGTGTAATGCACCTCCACCATGTATCGAACCCTTTGAGTACAAGGCGACGACGTTACCACTACGCCATCGGGGAGGCTTTTATTTGAAAACCGGGAATAAAGGTAAACGAGAAGCAGAGTGATTATTTGTTCGTTTCAAAATACTTAAGTACAATATTACACAAGTTGCCTCCGCACAATGTCCAAAGTCCTGTTTCACAGTTCTTCACGAATTATACTGGTTTGTTCTGCAGCTGTCTTTGGAAGTAACAGTGACATTTTCGAGTAACATTAACTGTAAACTACTTACTTTTTGAAATTAGTACCTGAACTTCAGTTATTTTTCCACCTAACTAGTAACTAAATTGAAAGTTAGTTGTCACTCCTGTTCACATAAAGTGTCACTCTTTATAGGGTCGAACAGTTGAAGTATGTACCAATTGATCTGAACAGAAGTGTACAATTACTACTTTTTTCGCATAGAAAGGAATTTTCTTTTGTTCCATTTTTACAATTTGTTGAATCATATCCTCGCCTGAAACAATGGATTGAAATCGTGAGACCATGAGAGCAATCTTATTTATTGCCAAGAACCAGAATGTATCTCTTCCAAGCGTATTTTAATTAGAATAATTTCGACATAAGGCTATATAATCTCCAACAATCCTCATTGGTATACCACAGTTCAACAGTAATTCTGAATAATATATTGTTTGCTCAAAAAAAATACAATAAAATATTATTTTTTCATCTTTAAGTAAAAGATGTGGATTTTATTGCCTCTGTATTTACGTATAAAATATATTAACTTAGTTATAATTATATGGTTGATTGATTTAGTTTATTTTAATATGCTTTTCTGCCATTTTTGTCTAATCGCAAAGATGAGAATGAATGATAATATGATGAAACTTATGCAGGATCACATACAAAGAATATCCATGCCGGGATTCGAATCAGAGACTCCTAGCGTCGTAACTCGCTGTTCTAACCACTCCAACACGGAGACCAGCAGTTATAATTATATATGAAACTTAATGCCAAGTTGTTGGTGGTCATCTGTGATGAAATTAATAGTGCGCTTGCATTTCATGTTCTGAACCATGTCTTAAAAGATACAACTAATCTAGAATAAAGTAATAATTACAATTATTGTAATAGTAACTAAATTAGATACTTTTTAAAGCAACAGTAATTATAACTGAATTAATTTCTCAAGTGATTAACTTTGAATTACTTTTGAAAAGTAACTTTCCAAACACTGTTGATATCTTAGAGTTCAGCATTACTTTGATAAGAATTGTAAGAAAAGTTTTCTAAGATACAATATGGTAATAATTACCATTAGAATAAAATTCAAATCATTGAAAAATCATTGCATGAAAGGATTACAAAAACTATATTTTTTATCCCATTCAGTTAGCAATGATGGGCAATTACCCTTAAAAATTGGAAGTAGCAAAAATTTCAAGGAATGTGTGCTATAACTTGACAGACAAGACACACACGTTATACCAATCCCTTTATTTTCGGTTTCTCTAATATACCGTTCCCAATTGCTGACTACTTGCAACCAGATATTAAGAAGTCTTGCAACATAATTTCTTGAGTATATTTTGGACTTTTGATATCTTGTAAACCATCACCATTCAACCATGTATCTGCAAATTGTGTACAGGTCAAACAATCCACAGACGATTTTGATTCCATACAAGCATATCCACAAAGTTCCACGGTATTGGGATGCCATTGTTTGTCAAATATGTTGTCCTTTTTACAAATTTCAAGGTATTCTTAGAAGATATATCAAATGGATTCTCAAATGTTCATCTGAAAAAGGAGCAAATAAAAATATTGTTAATATGGTGTATGAGACTATGAACTTAACAAAGATAAAAAAAACAAAACATTTTCATTACATTGTTACAACCTGAGACAAGTTGAGTTAATAATAAAATGAAAACAACTTAGAGATGTTGTGTAAGTGGATGTGAATATAATTGATCTAAACTACACCATAATTGTTAACGTAGTGGTCCTGTTATAACAGAATTATTAAAGGTTTGATTCACTATATCAGCTCAGATTCAGATCTATCTTTACAGTGCATGTTAAATATGACTTGGACTTCGGTAGGTTATTGAATCAAATATTCGTAACATAATCAGGACAGATTATGATTTCTCTGAAAATCAATCAATCTTACCCACAAATAAACGATTGGCTTTGCACTTATAAAATATATGTAAACTTTCCTAATCTATACTAATTTGTAAATTCTCAGTAAACACGCAAACTATTGTTTGGTAGACTGTTAGGACTTTACTCTTTTAGCTGTTAGGGTGTACTTTTACACTTTAAATACATAAAGCTTGAACTTATTGGAAATGCTGCATTACCATTACAAGGCGTTCAAAATTATGAAAGAACGAGAAAACCGAAGAGTTTTATATGACTTACAAAACCTGTTTTCTTACCTGATTCTGTGAAAGAAGATAACAGAACGTTGTCCAGAACTTGCACAAAATTCGGGGATCTGACATTAAATCTATTCCAATCCAACCTAACTTAGCTTAACCTACTTAATGCATTTAACACTTGCGAGCTATATATGTATATATAAAGGAGAAAAATCTTGTTCAAAACAGGCCAGAAACAACTCGTTCCAACCTTGTACAAGGGCAAAGTGAAACTATAATGAACGACTGATTTGTAATACAAATTCCGATGTACGTACATTTGAATAGCACCAGTGAAATACGAAAATAATCTCCCAAGAACGATAGTAGAGCATTTTGTGCAATATCGATTTAATGCCAGAATATAATCTATATCAAGGTATTTCATGCTCTAGTAATAATCACAAAACTGTAATATCTTCATTACGCCTAATTTAAAATAACATGTTCTTCTGATTTTACAATTGCAAAGATTTATCAACTTCGTTTGTAAGGAAAAAATAAAATGCGTGCTGCGTTGAAAATGTAGACACGTCGAAGCGATATTCTCACAGAAATTATATCGGAAGGTATTTCCTCAACATGTAAATAAATCATACATTCTGCATCATTCTTGCATATTGCAAACGTTTTGCTTTTGATGGATGAAGCAACAAACATTTAAATAGAATACTCACCTTTCCGTTTTTTCCGATGTTTCCTTCTTCCAACATTTACTGGATTCGTTATTCTCTGGTAACTTGGTTTAACTTTCACAATTTTGAAGCACTTGCATTGATCATATCGTTAGAAAGCACAGAGTGAAATCTCGGCAACAGTGTTGGCTAAAATCTGCACCACGGAGTATATTGCGACGAAACGCCACTTCAAAAATTTTAATGATATGCACTACTCTCTCAAGGTACGAAATGTTTTCATTTTTTCACATAGTATTTTAGATGCTTGCGGGAAGAACATGTGATCTTTGTTTCACCACGAAATCTTCCATACTAGTCATAAAAGAAAAAAAAAATGCACCGGTATTGACAAAACTACCACTTCAGCGCCATCTGTACGCAGAAGTTTGAACATGACGGAGACCTTTTATTTTCTGTTATTTACTTAAATATCATTAATCTTAACAAAATTATAAGGTTCACATGTTCTAGTGAATAAAACAATCTTTTATATCGGAAAATTTCTTCCTTACCGAATCTATATTAGTTGTACGCTCATCCATTCAAATTTGGGCCTATGCTTTAACATGGCTTTAGAACCCCCTTAAGTTTAGACTATATATAGGAACTGGATTCGAGTAGCTCCCTTTCCATAAACATCTAAAAATTGTTTATCAATAGGTCTTAGTTTTTCTTAAACTTTTTCACCATGGGCACAGATATCAAGAAGAGACCGCTTAACCCTCTGCTGGGCACGTGGGTTCTTTTGAGACCCCACATGTGTTTTTTCAAGGGTAACGACTAAATTATATAAACCTGTGTCACCAACGGTTGAAATATCTTATTTTGATTTATTTTCTATACCATCGCCATATTTTAATCGAAAAACTAAAAAAAAAAAAAAAAAAAGTAAAGTGTTCCCCTTTTTTTCGTTAATTGGTCCTAAATATAATGCCACTTCGTACGGACACTTGGGATCTTTGAGGACCCCAATGAATATTTGGATTTATTGTTTCTTCTACCGCTCGATATTATTATTATTATTATATTGCATTATTATTATTATAGTATAATTTGCTGTTTTTCAGAATTATGATTGTCGGTTGGTCTGGCTGGCCAGTATTACGCAACAAGTGCCGTTTCCCGGATATCTATTGTTCTTGCTTGATTGATTGATTTATTTGTTGTTTTAAGTACACTTTATGCACAGTAAGGCTAATCGGGACTGGACCTACAGTTTGAAGTGGGATCCGAACCACTATGTGCCTCCACAGGGGATCGAACCCGGGACGCGTATTTCACATGTGCACATTGAAATAGAGATGGGTGGCGTGGTTTTGTGTATGAATGCTCCCTATTGGCTAGCAGACTGCCTCAATGATACAGGATAGGACACTGGCATTTATTTCATTGACTTGTGCGAACACTTTCTGTAAACCACAGACTACAAGCAGAACCATCTACTGGGAAAATTACAACGCAATCGGATAGTAATCAATACTCGAAAAGCGAATAGACTTTCTTATTGGAAATAAAAGAGGCAATATTTTTTAAAATGTTGCGTTGGATGAAAATTCTTATACAATTATTTAATATATTGGGTCATTTTCCGCTTTTCGTCAGATGCAAACAAGGAACATTTTTAATTCTTACTTTAAAAATCTGTCAAAACCTTGAGTAGCGCCAAAACCTTAATTTCGACTATATAAGCGCGATACTATTTGTTTTGTAAAGAAGTTGTTACAAACCAGATATTACATACTGGAAACAACACAAGATGAAAAGAGAGGAGTTTCAAAAAAGAAAAGTAGATGGCAGCACAAGGTGAAGAAATATAAATAAATCGCTGGAGGATAAGTATGGATTTAGTGAAAGTGAACTACAATAGAATGATGTAGAAAAGATCAAAGCAATGTATAAAAAGTAGAAAATAGACGGAAAAGGAAAATATAAGTGGTTTACATCATTCAACAAGTTCAAGCCTGTAGTCAATTGTTAGGCACGCCATAGAAGTACTCAATAAAGAAAAAAATATACCAGCCAACCAGAAACGTCTCCATTACAAGCCACGCCCCCAATCTCTATTTCAATGTGCATATGTGAAATACGCACCCGGGACCCCTTGATTACATGGCGACTACGCAACCACTGCGCCATCGGGGAGGCCATGTTCTTCCAAAGTTGAAATGTAAACAATACATTCGGTAATTTGGTATCAACTTTTGTATCGTTCCCTGATTCTCAGAATTGGATTGTTGGTTGGCCTCGGTGCACAGTGTTATCGCAAAGACTCCCGTTTTCCGTAGATCCAAGTGTAGGAAGTATCATATGAAGAGTTATTGTTCTAATAAAGTTCATTCTGTATGACATATCTTACTATAATAAAAAATAAGGTAAAAACACTTATTTGAATTACAGTAATGATTTGCATGCAATATATTATCCACCAATTTCAATTTCCTTAAAACATAAAACTGGGGTCTTAAAAGACCCCAAGTGCCCATCCACGTATTACTTCCAACGTGCCCAGCAGAGGGTTAATCTGTTCCTTTAGGCGCCGAAGGTTACCGTAAAAAAAAAGTAATTCATAATGACGGCTTGTGAATTGTCATGGCAAGGTCCCAAATTCGGGAAATATTTCCCACTTTTGGGGATCCCGAACAATCGAGAACTTCCAAAGGATCGTATATGTGGTTCATTCTTGATATTTTCTACGCAGTAAGCGTCTGAAAATTATTAAAATACCAATCACCTGTAAATGACAGAAACAATGTGATATAACATCGCCACAGTTTCACCCTTCGAATTACACCAGATCTCAGTAGGACAACTAGCCCCTCTACCCCCATCCCCCAACTTCATCCTTGCAGGTGTAATCTGTGGAGCCAGGCGGCGCATAAGATAAGAGAAGGGGAGAAAGGGAGTTGCTGGAGCAAAGCAGTGTGATCTGCTGCAAGTGGTTGGTAGCTGCACTCACTTCCCCTCTCGCACGTCCATTGGTCGAGCACTCTCAAGTCACCACTTCCGTAGAGACTTCCTTTCTTTCGCTCGCTCCAGTGATTCGAGGGAAAGAGTGTAGTTCTAAAGCCGGCTTTAGACGAAAGCGTTTCCTTCAACATTTTTGCTAGCATAAATGTTACGTAAATGCTTCCAAAAATCTTATAACAGTTAGTACTTTACACGAAAGCATTTCATGGAACATTTCGGTTAGCTGTTTCAATTACAATGTACAATACATACAGCACGAAAGGCACGTCGAGTTACACCGTCAATGCTGTGTGCTCGGTGTTTACAATTGAAAATGCTAAAATATTATTTCATACGTGTATAGTAAACGTTGTAAATTATGTATTTAATCAGCGCCATTTTTATCTACCTAAAACCATGTAATACGAAGCAATATTCCTCTCGGTTGAATAGTTATCATCTTTTAAATATGTGAAGTGATACGTTGGTTACATCTCACGCGGCTGCCATTACAACTGCACTCGTGACCATGAAGTCGCTTCTGATTGGTTATGCTACGAAAATTGCTACGGAAATAGAGCCGGTTCTATCCTTGAGAAATGCCATGAAATATGCCATGGCATCTTAAATGCCATAACATTTCTCACTTTACACGGGTAGCTTTTTGTTCGTGGCATAAATGTTAAGAAAAATTCTAAGGAAAATGCTTTCGTCGAAAGCTGGACTTAACAACGAACAAATTCACCGAAGATAGCTGGGCTCGTTAACCTGGTGAAACCATTTATTTCACAGACTACAGAAACGCTCTAGACGAAATCGCAGAATTTTGTTTATGGAAAGTTTCCACATGGCATCCAGCGTTAGGCATTTCCTTCTGACAGAAATAATACTGCTGGGATTGTTCCTCATTTTAATCACATTTTAAGAACAGTTGATGCACACACAACTTGCGCAAGTTGCTACGTATCTCTCTCTGTTCAAATTAGTATTTTCCGAACTAGTGCAGTTTGAAACTATCATGCACACGCATTGTCTGCAAGTAGCAGACGATTTTTGAACTGAACAAAGCAGCCTCCCGGTTCGTGCAAGAACGATCTTCACGCATCGCACGGAAATCGACTTAAGGAAAGCCATAACGAACACCAAGTTCACGACAGAACTTGTGAAACGACCAGTGGCCATAACTCGTTTAACGCGTTAAACTCGTGTGACATTCGGAACGCGCCCAATTGCCTTTTTCTCCGACTTCCAAGACGAGGTCAGGAAGCAAAATGAGCTTCACACGACAGATTGTGTGCTCTTCTTGCCAACAACCGGGGCAAATTGTGAAATTTGAAGCATTGCGACGACTCTACGAAGGGAAGCAACTGTCTTACAATTAAGACATCTTAAAATTGTGTGTTTTATTTTGGTGAAAGGAAAACTTAATTTGGATTCTTTGTGTTTTCAGTTCGGGGTGTATTGCTCTTTGCACAATATTTACTAAAATAATATTTCACCTTTTCCACACCATTCTCCTGCCACAGGCTGCATTACTTGGGAGAGATCAAGGAAGAAAAAAAAAACGAAGACGCCACATTTTCGCCGCGTTTCCTTAAAAAAAGCCATTGAATTACACAATTATTTCACACTTTCCTTCCTTCGTGCCCCGTGGTCCAATGGTCAGTCCACTTGCACCATCCTTTGTCCACGTTGTCTTCCTCAACAAACGGGGGAAGCACTTCTTGCAGATCCACACACACAAATGTTAACTCCCAGTTTTCTTCCTCCCTATGTCCTTCACGCAATTTCATGTATTCCATATTTTCTATGTTGTATTCTGACACTGTGCTTTTATATTCCAGTATGCAAAGGATAAAAGATTTGTGCTATTATAATAGACGAAATAGGTGAACCTGAACTCAGAAAATGTTACACGGGTTTGGTAACAATAGTTGTAAAAAGGAGGGTTAGGTGTCGCTGGAATGCAAGAGTTTCGGAGACCTAAGCCCCCTCTGTCTTCTAGTGAACCGCCACACTATAGTTTTTGAAAACAAAAGAACTGATTGGCTTGATAGCGAAAATAAATTATACAAAATACATACTGTCTTTCAAAGAAACGAAAGACAAAATAAAACAGGGTTTTAGTTGAGAAATATATTGTACGTAGCCTACTTCACATGTATCAGAAGCATCGCAATAACAACCCAGCTTAAGCTATTTGTCATCAACTCAATGTATTATCCATTATAAATAAGTTAAATAAATATATTCAGATTTTGTTTTCTATAGATAGGCTAATCGGGACAAGACCTACAGTTTAAAGTTAAATCCGAACTACTATGCGCCTTGACCGGAGATCGAACCCGGCAGCCCTTGGTTACAAGGCGACGACGTTACCTTCACGCCACTACACAATAGATATTTGTTAACTAGATTCTGTACTTTTGTATTTATCTTATCGTACCTCTTTTCTCTGCCTTATTGTGCTTATTGCGACAATGCAAGCGATGTTTACATAAAATTGATTATTAACTGATTTGATTTATTTTACTTCGCTTTTCTTCCACTCTTGGCTAATCGCGAAAATGAGTATAAGTGATGAAATGGTGACATTGATGAAGGACACTCACAAAGAACAACCATGCCCAGGCCTGGATTCGAAACCAGGACCCCTGGCGTCGTAAGGCGCTGTTGTAACCACTCCGGCAAAAGTGATGATTGACACTAATTAAAAAACACCCATACCCACACGAGGTAGCGAACCTGGAACCGACAATGGCGAGATCGTAAGTCCTGGTATAAACACACTCAGCCGAAGGTTCCCGAACTTTTTCGTTTCTCGGCACCCTTAGTGTTTGAAAATTTTTCCGTGGCGCCGAAATTTAGAATGTAGGCCTATTTAACACTTGCAACGCTCAGTTAGTGTGGTTAGGTTCGTTGCCTTTAGTTAAAAAATAAAAACATATTTCAAATTAAGAAACATTTTACGTGTAAACAGTACTAAATAAGCACATATGTAGAATAATCATATCTAAAACCATGTGTAGACCAGCAAGTAAGTGTCATTTCAGTGAAAATATTGGAACATTCCGCGGCGCCCCTATAAGCCAGCCAGAGCGCCCCAACGCGCCGCGGCGCACACTTTGGGAACCACTGCACTAAGCCATGCAGACATCTTTAAAACAAACTAGATTCTACGTAAACATTTTCAACGAAAAATGCAGGCTCAACCTGGACTCGAACTCGGGTCTCTGGCACACCGTGCCATTGCTCTAACCACTTTTTTTTTATCAGCATATATGCATACGAAGAGGTCTGTTTACTTACATAATTTCTGATGGAAGTATTGTATAGAATTTTTAACATTTGTATTTAGTAAGAGTCCTATTTTCGCTATCTTATACAAGATTTTTGGCTTTAACATACATTTGTACCTGTAATAAAGATATACATTTCTTCATATATTAAATATCTGTTTACACTTTCACACCACAAATATACAATTAATGTTGCTAAACAACACTGAGGTCGTTTCCAAAATACTCATACATTTTTGGATCCACTGAGCTACCGAGCCGGCCTGGCCCCGCCTGATTTTTCGCTATCGCTGTTTTACCTTCGTGGAATCGTCTCACGCGAAGCCAGGTAGGCTCGGTAGCTCAGTGGCTAAACCAATAGCACCGTATGCCACAGATCCGGGTTTGAGTCCTGGTCGAGCCTGCATTTCTCGCTGAAAATTTCTATGTAGTACATCGTGTGTCTAATCTACAATAACTAGATTCTGTTTACGCATAATTTCGTAAGTCGCTTATGTTATGACCTATCATCCGTTGGATGAAGTATAGTTCACATTAAAATAGCTCAACTCGAATCTTAAGTAAATTCTATAGGTCTGTTTGTGCTTCTGGTGTAATATAGTTAAGAAAGTTAAAAGAATATCTCAAAAACATAATACTTACATAGGCCTAAAAGCAGGAGAATCAAGAGCTTCATTCTGCTGCAGCTGTACTCCTTCAAGCACCAACAAATAATGAAGTCATCCACAGAGTGACGACAGTATGACGTCTTTGTGTTTCGTTGCAGTCAGGAATGTTATCAGGGTAAGATGACCGTTTACTTCCTACGAACTAGCTATGTCGTAGTTCATGGGAACATGATTAGTAATACAGATATCCTAAGACGTCCACGCATTCTACCTAAAACAATACATTATTGTTTCATTTGGAAACAATCTGATACAATGAGTCTCACTGCCCACTGCAGCATAAATACAATACCTGGTTGAAAGGGAATTAGACCCAATTAGTTGAATGATTATATCGAGATAACCTCTGCTTTCGTGTTCCTGTTTACTTTAGAGGTGGAGCTGCAAGGGGGGAGGCGAGGGAGTGCTTGCGCGCCCCTTAATTTTCTTCCGCACCCCCTTCATCACCCCCTATGTTCAACTGAAAACACTAACATTAATATGCAATATTATGTCATGTCGACATATTGAGTGCCGAATGATAGGTACTGAAGTAAGACCGTTATTATTGTATGCAACAGACAAGCACTAAAAGAGGTGCTGGTACTTTTCTGTACTGGCGGCAGCCTCTATAAAGATCAGCGACAGTTTTTCCTTCTTTCGTCAGCATTGCTGTTATTAATTTTTTCTTCTTTTGTTTCTTCAAATGATCTGTTCGTTGTTTTTGATAATTGCCTATAGCTTAATGTGAGTTATGTTTGTTTTTTTCCTTTCTGCATTGTTGATAAACGGTTTATTTTCCGCCTACTTGTTCTTCCTTACACTGGAGCTGCTTTCAAAGTATCACCATGTCGTGCTCGGGAAATTATTTAATGCGAGTTGTACTATGAAGGGTAGTTTTCTTCTTAATACGTTCTATGTATTTGTTCCACGTAACATGTCTAGTAAACGTACCATTTCAAGCTTTTTCAAAAACTGTTAGGAAGAGGCCCAGTGTTCACGAAGAAATTTTACAGTTCGTTGTTGGGGATGGTGCGGCAGAAGGGATTTTAAAGATGGCACAGTTGCTGTGCTCTTCGCGTTTTGTCTTGTGGCAGACGGAAGGTATAATCTAATATGTATTTTGTACCCCCATTGGTAACATTGAAAAGGTTCAAAAATTGTATTTTTAAGGGCAGGATGATTTTATTTTGTATTTCACTGCATAGTTCAATAAGACTGCAACGTGTATCTGAATGTTCACACTGCATGACCCCTTTCTTGGAGTAGAAGACTTAATATATCATCATGGACGTCCAAGAGGAGGGAGGTGGGGGGCAGCATCCATGGAAAATGAATGTCAATCTAAAGTTATATATTTCGCATATATATTTTAATTTCAGTCAGTAATTTATGTTAATCAGTGGTGGCGATTAGGGATGCAGTTGCCCTCCGCTTTATGCTATTTTTCCCCCCGCATTATGCTAAATCTTATCTACTAAGGGAAAGTAAATTGTCCTTGCACCCCCCCCCCCCTCAGTTTTGGCACCTCCTTGCTTCCCCAGTTTTGAAAGGTTGAATGCGTGTTTCATGTTTTCCTTATTTTCAGAAGCGTACCCCTTAAATTTATTTCCGCACCCCTTCAGCACCCGTAGATGAATAATCCTGGCGCCGCCGCTGTGTAACTGGTTATTATGTTTCAGTTTTTATTATTTCTAAGTGCAATACAATTACCGTACCAGTATCATTTGAATATATTTACTTTTCTGAACCTAATATTATAAGCAAGGGTTGTACTTTCAATTTCGGAAACAGAATATTTTTCTGTCCTTCCTTTATCTATACAAACAGTAGGGGAAATATTTCATACAGGGTGTCTCGGGAGAAAGTGGCAATACTTTGGGAAATGGTAGTATGGGTGATTGTAAGCAAAAAGTTCATATGGCCATGGGTCCGATTTTGAACGAGGACTGAAATATGAACAGAAATAAAAATGCCAAATCATCATCTTCTTCCTCTTTCCCTTTTGCCTTGTAGCGTTGCCATTAGAGTAAGGAAAAGGGAGCCTAAGCGTGTTTTCTGAGCGAGGGAAATGAAGTCATGAGAGGAAGGGGGCGAGGTAAAACCGCCATCTTTGGAAGCGCCACAGTTGCAGCTGATACAGTGCTGGGAGTAGGGATTTGAGCGTGGAATGTTCGTTTGTATTGCATAATATATGTACATTTCAGTTACACTGCGAGCAGGAACGCCAAAACCGGGGGGCGAGGGGGGCAAGGGTGCCCCGGGCGCCACAGTTCTTTCTTGAGCCGTCCCTATAAGGGGCCTAATGTGTAACTTACAACAGGATTCCATGTTGTAACAGAATATTATTTGTATAATGCAAATTTCCCAAAATATCTGAGGATTCTTTGTGAGAGCATTTAGATACTTATTTCGACACATTTCTAGTTTGAATGATTTATTTTATTTAAGGTCAAAAAGTTTTGCACCCTTTGCATACAACAGGCACGAAATTACACAGTTGAGTGTTTATAGTTTAGTGTGTCTGTGTATTTACTCTATTTCAGTATTTATTTTTCCAAAGTAACAGTGAATTACAGAGAACGTATGGTATATTAAGATTATATGCAAGAGTAGAGGAAAATGCATGAGAATACTGTAGTTCGTGTGTTCTTGAGTGAGTCAATCCATCGAAAAATATGTGCAATTTTTTTCCACAGGATTGTAAGCTACTTTTAACTTCCATTGTCGGCGTCTATTGTCTATGTATGCAGGGGTGGAAAATTGTCAGTAAAATCAGTAAAAGTCAGTTCTTTCATCTTGTAACTTGTCATTTTTGAAGTGGTCAGTAAAGTCCGTATTTTTGTGTTTTCATGACTGTCAATTGTTACTTTTATGATTATGTTACTCCATTACTTCACATTTCACTTCCCAGTGAAATGATTCTTATTTTTCTCAATTCAGTTAAAGGTAAGACATATTTCCTACCAGTGACGAAATCATTTCTTAAGTGAGTCATTTCTCGTTGAGCTACAGAAGTGATAGAATGATACAGTAAATGGGCACAGAGGAATTTTGTTCACCAATGGAAAAATCTTTTATTGTTGAGAAGGCTTTCAAAACGCAAAATGACATTGTGTATACCACAAGTTAATAAGAAGGTAATAGGAAAGAAGGGTCCAGGGGAGTCACCAACCTAATTCGACATCGCTGAGTTCCATTTCTGCGAGAAAGGGCTAAAACATCAGCCCGAATGAACCAGGAGACAGTCACGGACATAATGGTCAAGAATATCAGCAACGCTCTTTTTCATGGTAAGGAGTGGAGCTTTCAGCAGGATTCTGCACCAGCTCGTAAGGCACACAAACAACCCTCCAGTGCTTGAGAGTAATGTGCCTGATTGCATTTCCCCCTTTGGTGCCATCTGGCAGCCCAGACTTCAACCCTCTAGATTACAAATTGTCATCTGTTACTTTAAGGCATGCTTGCATGAAGACGCACCCCTGCGTTGTCAGTCTGAAGTTCTCTCTTGAGAAGGCAGTGTAAGATTTTCATCTCAAAAGAGTGACTTTGAGTAAAAGACAACGTATTTTGCTTTTCAGTATCTGCTACACACTATTGTTTAAAGAATTGTTTTATTGCCATACATAATTTTGTACAATTATGAAAACTATCATTAAAAAATGTGTAATGGCAAAGTTATCAGGATGGTGGAGACGAGATTATTAAAAAAAGAAAAAAATATATTACCAGTATTACTTTTAGGATGGAAATTTATTGGTATGGTGTAAATAAATAGGTCAATATTTGATCAGAAATTTGTCAGTATTTGGTCAGGTTTATTTTTTTTTGTTATTTGGTCAGTTAAATCATTAGTTTTGACCGCTTTACTAGTTTCTACACCTGAGTATGTGTATCCTCACGTTACGAACTTCAGAATGTGGAACGTTTTGGCTATCTCTATGACTTGCATTCGAAAGAGACAAAAGAAAGAGATTTGAAAACAGATTGATCGTATTTGTTCAGTAGATAGCAGTGAATTGTTGTGGGTGGATGTTGTTGAGCTCAGGGTTAAGAATGGAGAAAAAAAACTGGAAACTCTTTTACTATTTCAAGAAGAAATCCAAAATGTAAGTAGTAACTTGATTTACAACTACAGTATATTCCATAGATATTCCATGTTCCGATTATTTTCCATTGTGCATAGTGCACTATAGTTACAACCGCAGAAAGTGCACTTGCTTTTGACGCTGTCTTCCAGCGATGAAGCTGAAAGTAGTTTGTGATTTGCATCGCCTCTTCAACTATTTTCGAAGTACTATGAACCAAAAGCGTCTTAAGTCTGTGGCGTTGTGTGAAGGTCATAAGGAGATCTGCATAATATTGACTCTAAAGCGATCAATGTTGTTTCTCTTCGTAAAAGACGGGTAAAATTATTCTGATTTGCAATATGTCACTGTTTTATTTATATTAATCAGGATTAGTGATTTGTTTTACTTATAGCTGTAAACATATGTGTCATACTTCATAGTTCATTGCTGCACATTTATATTATGCGTAATCAACGTTACATACAAAGTATTATAAAGTTTGAATTGAGTGATGGCGACAAAAGTAAGACACGGAGAACAGTAATCATTACTAATGCACACTGAATATAAATTATTCATTATAATGATGAGTTAAGCCAGCAATTCAGTGAATATTTGCCTTTGCGGTAAGATACGCAGAATATAAACAAACAGTATTGCCAGTCACAAAAATATTTATGTGGAGCGAAGTCACTAGTCGTTCGAGATATCGCAATTACTTCCTGTGTCGAATGTACTAAAGTTGTGTCATGACAGGAAGTGAAAGTTCAATGTATTGACTGTATGAAATTATGTCACTTAAAATGCGCCCAATTAAAAGAAACTGATGTCGAATACATGAAATCTACAGGGCAAACATGGCGTTGTAAACCTTGTAGCAAAAAAAGAAGAAGAAGTCAACACCTTGAAACTGTGCAGACAGAATTGCTAACTCTCGATGATATTTACAAACTGATCCGAGATATGAAAGAAGAAGTTATGAACTTAAATAAAACAAATATTACAAATCAGCTATTAATTTATTTTATGATAGAATGAACTTTGTATTTGATTCAACTATACCAAAAATAAAATTTTACAGGAATAATAAATATCCCTGTTGGTTTACAAAAGAGATTATAGAAACATTAAAATTAAAAGAGTATTATAGGAAATGTATGAAAGACACTGGGAAATCCATGACATGCAATGAAGAAAATAACATGTTATATAAAGAAACAAGAAAAAAGTTAAAACAATGATACGAAGGGCTTATTCTAGGTATGTTAAAGAAACCGAAGAAAATATTAAAAATAATACAAGATCCTTCTGGAACTTTATAGAAAATAGAAGAGGGAGATATAACTGTATTAAACAGACTGTGGTTTTTGAAAATAGAAAATTAGAAACAAGTCAAAGTGTAGCAAATAGTTTTGCGTCTTTTTTTCAAATCTGTATATGCGAAAGGTATAAGCTCATATGATATTCATGATGATGTTAAAATGAATGTATCATATTCTATATCAAATCATATAATTACTGATAAAGAATATTTTGATGCTGTGAAGAAATTGAAACCTAAGAGAGCTAGTGGTCCTTGTAAAATTCCACCCTATTTACTGAAGGCATGTGCAGAGATATTAAAGAAGCCACTCAGTTTTATATACAATTTAGTTCTAAAATATCAAACTTTTCCGAATATCTGGAAATCAACTCGAGTTTGCCAAATTTTTCACAGTCAGGAGACAACTGTAAAATAGAAAATTATAGACCTGTAGCAATTCTCTGTGAGCCCACAAAAATATTAGAGCAAGTATTGTACACAAGAATCTGGAATCACAGTAAATGTTACATAAATGAAAATCAACATGGTTTCATTCCTGGAAGGTCAACAACAACAAATGTAATTAATTTTGTTCAATATGTTCATGCAGCATTTCAAAATCGATTACCTATACATACGATCTATCTTGATTTTGCTAAGGCTTTAAAAAAGGTAAAATGTAAAAGTGCTCCCCTGTTCTTAGCACCATGCCATGAAGGTGTATAGGGGCTTTTGGGGTAACGCCCCACACTTTCTTGATCCGGTCGTGAGTGGGGGTGATGTGATCAGCATCACGCCCCTGGCCGCCTTTACCCCCCAGGGTTTCCCCCAGGTACCTATGTTATTCGACGCTGGGTGGGCGCCGGGGCCGCTTCCAACGTTAGAAAAATTCCCGGATTTGAACCGGCCGAGGATCGAACCCGGGACCTTGAGCATGGTAGTCAGACGCGTTGCCGACTGAAATTAATCACAATATTTGATTACGCAAACTTTCAAGTTTCGAGTTGACTAGGGATTTTCTTGCTCTCATAGCCTCATATCTTAATGGTCGAGAACAATATGTAACCTATAGACAATCGAAGTCGTTTGAATATATTGTGAAGTCAAGTGTACCACAAGGATCGAATCTTGGACCATTGCTTCTTGTACACGTATTGTTTATAAATGATCTACCATTACAAATTGAATATTCTAAATGTCTCATGTATGCTGATGACATGAAGATTTATAAACAAATTAATAATGATGGAGACATTAGGAAACTTCAAACAGATTTAGATATGGTGTATGAGTGGAGTATAAACAATGACCTTAATTTTAATATTAAGAATTGTTCTTTTATGGAGAAATATCTCTAAATCTCCTATTTTATTTGTGGAGAAGAGCTTGAAAGAATAAACTCTATTAAGAACTTAGGCATTATTATGGATAGTAATATGATGTTTAACAAACATGTATTACATGGTAAACAATGCATTTAGATCATTAGGTTTTCTTATAAGAAATACGAGGAATCTAACTAATGTAGATAGTATTTCTCTCTTGTATAATGCATTAGTTAGAAGTAAGCTTGAATATGGTTCTAATGTTTGGTTTACATATTATAAATCCCAGGAGTTGTTAATTGAAAGAATTCAAAAACTATTTTTAAGATATTTGTATTACAAAAAGTATAATGTACCATCATATTATAATAACCTATCATACAATGACCTACTTAATGAGTTTCATCATGAAAGTCTTACGGGTAAGTTGCCAAATATGGGGAGGTATTTGTAAAATGGTGATCCTGGAAAAATGAGTACAAGCAAGTCTCTCATATTCGCATGAGTGATAGGTGTATTCCCCGTGGATCTATTGCAGTCATCAAAATCGACAACCATGTAGAATGCATAAAGTGAAAAATAAAAATCTGACAGTACTACTTTTCACCATATTACGAATATAGGGATGTGAGATTGCTTTATGGAATAAGAATACTGCAAAGAGAAAATCTAAGAATTATAACTGGCATTCGTCATATTACCATTTATTGCACATCTAAGAAACGTGGGAAAGAACAAAAGGATCTGTCATGTCATGTCTGCCCCTTTATTGAAATTATTGGTACTATCTAGAGTACAGAAAAAATCCAGAGAAATAGAGACAATCTTTGACATAAGAATACATGAGATGACTATCTTTATTGAGTATCGTGCTGAAGTGATAAGTAATTAATTTTGGTTTAGTGAGAAAAAGGCAAAGAGTCAGGAAATTGCCTCAATTAGAACATAGTTCACAAATGAAAATATCTTTTTCCACACCGGCACACAGAGTATGAGCCCACATGTAACACACTACACATCGCACCCATTCTTCCTCTTGATGATCCTGAGGAAAAAAGTCCACTGCAATATAAGCACTCAGTGTCAGCCGTAGCACAGTCATCTGATGCAGTAGTCTCTGAATTATGGGAACCTGAGTCTATTACATTGGGCAAGTTTCAATTTCTTACAAGAGGAGCCTCCTATTGAACTTTTTTGTTTACCACACACAGCAGAGCGTGCACTCTTCTGGATGACTCTGTGGGTTGAGAATCAGTTCTGTTCACGCTACTATCTCCTAGGTCCTGTGCAGCACCTCCAACCCACAATACCCGTCTCATCACAGTTGAAGAGCCGTACTGGGGAATGCCTGATTTTATCCATAGCCGGTTCGAATAAATTGAAGAAATGATCCACTGCTTCACGGGTGAATGACATGGCTCGAACGTTATACAGTCCTTCAGGTGTTCTAACTGCTAGTTGTGGATGACGATGTAAAAACAGCTTCAACCATTTCTTCCCTGCCTTTTCACTTGCCTTTGAAAATGTGTTAGGTATACCATTGCGAACATCCAACTGGTAGGATAAACGTCTTACATCACTCGTAGACAACCCGAAGAAACATTTTTCATCGTAAGACAATAGTTCACGAGATCATCTTCCACAACTGAAAGCAACACCTGTTTCCTGCCGAGATTTTTTTCTTACAGTAACCTCGTCACAGTCCTCCCCTTCATTAAGAGACTTATACTTTTTAACATGTCGTTCTAATGTTGTCTGTGGAACACAAAAAATGCTCGATGCCTTGAAATTTCCCATTTCTTTCTTACTCACAGCTGCAATAGCTGTATCCATGTTTCCTTGGTCTCATTGCTTCCGTTTGACCATCTGAAAAGATGAAATGTCACCTTCAGTATGAAACGTCTAGTTGCAGCTCCCAATTTGGAGCTCCCCCAGTGGCGTGGCGTGGGATTTTTAAAAGTGTTACCGGTTATCAGGACATTTAAGGGAGGAGCCGTAAGACTTGGGCGCCTCCCCACCTCATGACCCCCCCCCCATGTCTTCGAAGTAGTTCATATAATATTAATCTGGTACGTCTGCAATTCAATACTAGATTTTGGTAAAGTTATTAACCAGGGAAAAAAATGTTGACATATGGACTAAAGTAAAATCGCAAACATTGGTTGTTGACACAATAAACATTAGCCTAATAAAGAAATACGTAATTTGATACTTACAGACACATCGAAGGCTACTTATAGAGCAGATCAATCCGACGACTCTTCTTTGAAAATAGTTATATGATGCTGTGGTCCCGGGTTCGAATCCTGACTTGGGCATGGACGTTTGTGATGTCTATTCATCAATTTCATCATATCATCACTCATCCCCATTTTCGCAAATTAGCAAAAATCAATCAAATCAAATCAAAAAAGTTCTATGATGCTGTCATAAAGTGAAGTTTTTCATTTCAATTTGAATTTTTGGGTTCGTCATGGTCATGGTCCATGTTATCCACACCTGAATTCCACACTTTTTTCACCCGAAAATAGAGTACATGGCCAACAAAACAGTTTCGACAACTGCGCACATCCACATAACCACGGATAGTCGTTATACCACGAAACATTGAAATGTCGGTCATATCCAGCAGACAACTTGGTTTTTTTAATCGTTCAAAATAGCTTTGGCCTCCCTTTCGCCACAATTTCGCTTTTTTCTGAAAAGGAAAGAACCAAAAGATTGCTTCAAAATATCTTCTATCGCACAATTACAATTACACACACTGTTCAGATAGGATGAACCCGCCACCTCGGAACTCGGAGCAAGCTCCATTCCGCTTGTTAATTAATTGACAATGCAAGAAAACAACACAAAGACGGAAGACACCACTCACAAAACTCGCACTGCACAGTCCCTCCCGCAAACCGTTGTTTACTTTTGTAACACGTGAAGCACCCTTCTTGCCCCCTCCCCTCTCAGCATCGGCGCTTCACCAATATTTCCTTCGGAACCTGCAAGAAGTCCAGTTCTAATACTGTTGCCATTTTAGTTCTTTTGAAACCAGATTTGCCCAAATGGCGAAACTTTTCGTTTCAAATAAGACGTAAGTAGAGTAGATGTAGTCTTCATCTGTTTCCTAACTACTCCCATTCCCATGTCTCGCTAAATCCACAGAAATATCATTTCTGACACCACTACTATTTCGTATATTTTACGTTTCTTGCTACCTTTAAGGCTTTCGCTTTATGTGATAATAATGACGATGAGGATGCATAGTGAATTATTGAAATAAAATTATTATTTCTTTGTGTATGTAATTATTAATTTTTATAATTATGTAAGTAAAATAATAACAACAAACATTGAAATAACCATTTCTTGCTGAGGATTCGAACCTGCGACACCTGACACTTCAGAGCGTGCTAAGATAACAATCGGGAAATTATGCTTGTAAGTAATGTTTTCACCCAAAAACAGTTCTACAACCTCAAACACATTGCTTCAATCCGAAATTATCGCATTCCCGCGACAACGTATGTCAATCTCAATCGGCCCTTTCAACAATTATCACAAATTCCTGTAACCGAAATAATATTATATGTGTGAAATATAGAATTTTAGGTTGACATTTTTAGAAGGACAGCGGACCCCTTGATCATACCCATCCATCTCCTCTCCTTCTCGCCCATGACGTTGAAGAAGGACAAAGAGGACTTGCGTAATCGCTGATATTTAGAGTAAATGCAAAATATCACTTGGTAGTTTGCTTTTCCCCCAGTGTGATTTGTTTTTTAAAATTTTGATTTGGCGATTTAAGTCCACTCATGTACAGTAATGTAAATCGGGCCAGTTTAAAGTGGGATCCGAACCACTTGTGCCTCCACCGGGTATCGAACCCGGGATCCCTTGATTACAAGGCGGCGACGCAACCACTTTTTTTTCACTTTTTTTTATTTACATTTCTTTTTACATTAAATTATCCAAAACTTCAATTCTTGTTACATTAAATTATCCAACTACAATTTGCAAATAATTTGCATACATATGTTGTTTTTTTTTTCATACACCACAAGAGTTTGCATAAGCATTACAAAATACTCGAAAGTTTCCTGAAACCAGATTTTCTATATTTTCATACATTACAAAAGTGGCTAAAAGCCACTGTAAAGATTGTTGTTTGGTAGCCGGAAAAAAATTGAACTCCGGCTTTAGGATATACTCTACCTTAACACTAGTGGGTGACAAACGACAAATTCTACTTATACATTGTTGTAAAAATAACCATGCCTCTTTCATTTTTCCACACATAGTCAGGCGATGTTCGATTGTATCAGTTTCATTACACGTGGTACATAACGCATCTATACTAAATCCTAATCGAGCTCTTTTTTCTTTACAATCTATTAACTCATTTATCGCTCTAAACCAACATGATCTTTGTTTTTTTGTGAGGAGGCGTGCATGTATATTTTTCCAAATTATGTTTCATTTATAAGTTGGATATTTTCCCATAATATGTGAAGCAGGAGATTCCTTGTCCATATTTTGTTTATAGATTTCACGCACAGTTTGTTTTGGTGGATCGTCATTTCTCATCAAAGCGTATATTAACTCAATGATCACAGGAGAGTAATGACTGAAGAAAGGTGGCACCTTTGGTTTGTTTACCGGAGACACCAGTGGAATTTCAGTGAACAATTGTCGTAAGAAATCAGCATTTGGTTCATTTACGCTGAAAACCCGCGCTACAAACCGCTGATAGAACAAGGTTCTCGCTTTCACTTGGAAATCGATCAATTCAAGGCCACCCTGTACATAGGAACGTGTAAGACTAGATTGTCTAACTTTAAAAACGTTATTTTTCCACACAAATTTACCAATCAGGCCCTTGATTGTGGCCGTATATTGAGGTGTTAATGGTAGTATCTGACAAGTATACCATAATCTTGACAGGCCATATATATTTAAGAAAGTAATTCGTGAAATTAAACGTAAGTCAAGATGATTATACATGTATAAATAATATCTTAAATTTGTACATAATTTCTGGTAACTTAAGTTTATACTTTCTTTAATGGTAGAGCCAAACATTATTCCCAATATCTTTAACGAATTTTGCATTGGGAACACTGTTGTAGCTGAAACAGGCCACTGTAACCCTAAAGCCATACAACGTGTTTTCAAGGTGTTGACCTTGGCACCGGATTCTCTCTCGTAATCGATAAGACAGGTTTTTAAGGCCAAAGCATCTGCAGTGTGTTTACAAACAACCGTTACGTCATCCACGAAGGCACTGACCTTCATGTGGAATCCGTTTACAGAAAATCCTTGGACTTGTTCATTCACATGACATAGAAAGGGGGCCAAAGATAACGCAAATAGCGCCAGAGATAAGGGATTACCTTGAGGTAAGCCATTACTTACTACAAAGGGCTTAGAGAGAAATTCATTTACCTTTGTTTTGATGTGTATACCTTCCATTAAATTCCGAATTTGAGTAATAAGGACCGGTTGTATACCCATATAATTTAACACCTGCCATAAATACCGGTGGTTTAGACGATCAAATGCCTGAGAAAAGTCAACAGACACTAAGAAAGCATCCGTCTTAGTATTTTCACACAGTGAAATACAATCTCTTATGTTGGATAGCAGATGATATACTTTTTTATTACCTAGTACTCCATATTGAAAGGGCTGAACTAATGTTTCTATATTGTTTTTTAACCTATTTAAGATACATCTGGTTAACATTTTATAATCCGTATTAAACATTGTTATGGGTCTATAATCAACTGTCTTCCGTGGATTCTCTTTTGTTGCTATGAAAATTGCAACCCCCGTTTTACATAAGGTACTCAGATGCCCTGTCGTAAAGACTGCATTTACCCATTCTGTTACCGTAGGTCCTATAAGGGGCCAAAATTGATGATAAAAGGTACCAGAAATTCCATCTAGGCCTGGGGAGGATTTCGATTTTGCCGCACACACTGCGTGATAAACTTCGTCTATCGTAAATTCTGTTCCATTTTGTGTGTCATTTTCAAACTCAGCATGAGGACAATATTGTTGGATATGTTCTGTGGAATCAGACAGGGAATTACTTGATACATTATATATTTCATAAAGGTTCTCCCGTAATAAATTACGTACAGTTTCTTCGTTTTGACACCATTCTCCTTCATTATTTTGGAGTTTGGTAATTAAATTTTTTTGATTTTCTTTTATGTATTTGAACTACATGATTTAAAGATACATTTTCATCGGGGTCAATATTTATTAATTTACTTCTTGCCTTTATGCTATTTACCTTTTTGGCATATAACTGAAGTAATTGCGCCTTGACTTTCTTTATACGACTTTGTGTCGACCTATCCATTTGTGCCTTATTATGGAGTTCTCGTAACACACAAAAATGAAAATTTACTAAATTTTTCCAATTTCTCGTCTTTTCTATACAATACGTACGACAAAGTCTTTGGAGGGATGGTTTAAAAACTTGATCCCACCATCGTATAATATCGGTATTTCTCAGCGTTCGTCTTTGCCAACCTTCCCATGCCGTTTGAAGGGCTTCAATAAATTGATCCTCCTTTAGTATTATGGTATTCATAATCCAATATCCCCTTCCGACATGTATATAGTCAAATGGGGATCTCATTTTCATTACTACTGCATCATGATCGCTAAAGACTACAGGAATTACCTCAATGTCTGACACCAAATGTTGTAAACAACTATGAACATACATACGGTCTAAACGCGATGCCCCGGTTTGTGTTTTATAAGTAAAGCCTAATTTTCCTGGTTGTAATTTTTTCCATACATCAACGAGATTTAGACCAGTTACTAAAGAGTTGAGTTCTGGAGAATAATTGAAGGTGGAAGTTTGGTCTTCTTTATGTAACGTACAATTCCAATCTCCTGTAACACAAAGTCTATCTGTGTGACCATCTAAACAAGGGGATAATTCCTGTGTTATAAAATTTCTACGTCTATTTCTATTTTGAGTACCAGAAGGAACATGCACATTACAAATACTTAAGTTACCCAATTTACCAATTATAATCCTCCCACCGGGGTGAAACTGAACATTTAACATATTTAAACCATGACGTACCAAAATAGATGTTCCCGTATAATTTTGAACACAATTATTATATTCTTCATAGTATTGATGACACTTCAAGGAAGGAATCCCCACCTTTTGAATACAAGCAACATCCACATTATTATTAATTAAAAATTCACGTAAGGCCACAAGTTTAGTGTCACTACTTAACTTATTTACATTTATGGTTGCTAAACGGAGAACCGGATTGGCCATTTTACTTTGCAAGAGGAACTAAAGGGAACATGTTAGTATAAATAATAACATTGTGCAAACATTTTTGGCCATTATACACTCATTTTTTTTTAACCCGTCCTTTTGCAATGTCAAGGTTTATCAACCATTGGCTGGTCATTTCTATCGAAATTGGGGTCATTTGTTTTCAAACTTTTCGTCCTAGGATAAGCCAATGAAGCATTTTTTTGTTTATTTTTACGTTTTTTTATTGTTTTACTTACAGTTCCAGCCGATAATTTCTGTGAGGAGGATCGTAGTTCTCTCTTTCGCACACCTCTATTTGGAAGTAAGGAATCCTTTTCAACATCCGTTGATTCGTCATCCTCTTCTTGTTCCATTGGATTTGCGTGGTCCATTTCTCGGTCGTCCACCTCATGGGTTGGTGTGATGTCGATTTTTCGTTCCACTTCTTGTTCAGGGAAGGAGTCTGGTTGCTTCCTTGTAAGGGTGGACACGTTTTCTTCAACTGGAACGGTCGGAATCAATGGGGTAAGGGGCGTCTCTTGGTCGCTATTGTTATCATTCACTTTTTGGTCACAGGTCTGCTGGGGAATTCCATTTTCAATCCCGTCATCTTTGTCTTCCATGGATAACTGCACTACCGCTCCACTATACGATCTAATGGGGCGAGTTGGAAAACGTAATACCATTGTTTTCCGGCGAGGACAGTCCTGTTTTTTGTGAAGGTCACTAGCACAAATTTCACACGTGGGTGTCTGTCCAGTATATATTATGTGCGCCATAAATTTATCGACCTGAAGAAAGGACGGTATGGGTTTTTTCAATGACATTTTCACTACTCGCACTCCGTTTTGTACTTGATATCTAAACTTCGTGCTCCATGTTTCACGTGTGATGTTATCTGCTACGCCGAAGTCACTTAATTTGGCACTTATATGTCTATCATCCAATTCAAGCGGGAGATTGAACACTCGAATATATTTCACTTCTCGGCCAGCATCACTGAGTTTCACTTTTGTCATCTGTCCATTTTCATAATGGAAGTTTACCTCACCAGAGTATTTTTCTAGGATTTTATCCATTGTTGCTCGTCTTACTAATTTTACATATACACCGCGAACAGTTGTCGGTATCTGAATGGCGTATATTTCATCTAATGTCAATTTAAAGGTTCCGTATATAAATTCATGTATTTCACTAGCACTCGGTTTAGTTGTTCCATTCTCAAAGCTTACCTGAATGGTATTTTCACGCTGCATGATGATCGTATGTTGTCGTCTGAAGTCTATTCACAAATTCAGTGGGAAAAAATCCCGATTTGATCGCGAAACAGTTCACCACGGTACTCGGTTAACTTGTTTGCTCACAGCAGCTCGCAACACGTCTGTACTCTACCGTGCCGTGGCACTGACTGTCCACTGCGCCATCGTTCCCCAGTGTGACTGGACACCTTCAGAGTAAGATAGACCCGATTAGGCGACTTAGCTCTTTTCTGTCAATTGAATATGGCAACACTGATCTGTATCCGGTAAGGATCACCGGCAACTGCGGCGGCTAAACAGTCATGCCAATAACCCGCCTCCTCCTCCCGCCGTAACAGTCTTTGCCGCGACGGAAAGTCTTCCTTGGGTGGGCTCAGGGCCCTTTCTTCATGTTGCCTGAGGAGGGTACCGGATCAGTCCTCCTCTTCGCTCTTGCCGGTGTCAGAAAAAATGTCAGTCTGCAATGTTTACTTTACGATAATAATACCAGTTTATGTACGTAATAATATTTTAAGACAGGTTCTTCAATTCTTTATATTTTGATGTTACCTGCGGTAACAGCGGCTACATGCACGCCACGCCTCTGAGCTCCCCATATTAGGCACCCGGCACCTCCCCATATTGGGCAACTTCGTTCGGTATGCTATTTTCCGTACTTTCTCAGTAACCATTGTTTCGACCTGACCTGCCTTCAAACAATACAGTACTTACAATTACCAGAAAAGGTAATTTCTTCACGCGACTCCGAATATTCTTCTTCTTCTCTTCTTGACCCTGTCGACTCAAAATATTCGTGACCACAACAAAGAAAAACAAAGAAATTCCCTCCAGTACTGCAGCACACCAAATGAGACTGCCAATGAGTATTACCAATATTGCCAACCTACTATGCGAATAACCTAGCAGTATAATTTCCCACCTTTCAATTCCTTTTATTGACGAGAAATCCCACTTCCTCATATTATGAAACCTCCCCATATTTGGCGACTTTCCACTATTAATAGAAGAGAAATAAGACAACAAAATTCTTCTTTACAAAACAATGACTGGCATCATAGATAACCCTACTTTTCTCCAAAAGATATGTTTCAGAGCAAATAAATGTGGCTTAAGGCTGTGGCAATTGATGTCTTATGATATTCCTAAAACAGAAAGATTCAAGAATTCACCATTATTTAGAATGTACTTTGCGTACAACAAAATGTCTATATTGCAAACTAATCTTGATTTTAGTATCTCAATCAATAAGTACAAAAGAATATTAAGACAAGTGTTTACAACATGAATTATCAGATTTAGTGTTATATCACTGCATATGAATAAAAATGACATCTGGTTTGTTTTATTTGGTCTTGTTTTGTATTGTTTTGGGTGAAGCGCTTCTAAATTGCTAATTTGGTGTTATATTATTATATAGTATAGTTTAGTAATTTATATTACATTATTTTTGTGTATGTGTTATACCTGTGTTTTGTCTCACTGCATTATATTATGTTTTTCTTCTTTTTTATTGGCAACTTTCTGTAAAAGAAGATAATTTCTCTGTTGAAGGAAATAAATAAATATATTATGTTGCATCATGATATTTAATCGGAATTAGTTACTTTTTATTCAGCTAATCAAAATTGATGAACCTTGATATGTATATAATTATGTTTTCAGAGTTAGTAATTGTAATTACACTTTTTCAAAGGCTCACTCAAGTTTTAAGGTCCTTATTATTGATAATACAATACTTTCTCGCCATCCTCCCACCCACGGAGGTATTTATGCTTTGCTTAGCTTTGAGCTCCCACCCCCAAATATCAGAAGAAACCGGCACCTATGACTGCCAGCAGAGAATAAATGAGAAGCTATGCCTCTGTGCGCAGCTTTCGGATGCAACAACAGAAGTAGCAAGAAATGTTAAAAAGTAAATAATAATAAAAGAAAAGAGGTGCAAGAAAATTACGTTCCCCAGGTAAACATCCTTACAACATATTTATGTTTATTATACATGCATTTCTGTTGCGATTTTATTAATAGTATTATTATTAATGGTATGTACAAAATTTAAAATTTAAAATCGTCATATCGCAATAGCAAAAATCGTTCGCACGTTTCATAAAGATAATTGTTGCAAATGTTTATACGTGTTCAGAACTTTGTGGAATGTAAATTCATTGAACGAACGGGGAGACTTCAGACATGCGGAAAGAACACGTGTCCCTTAAAAACCAACCATCAGAAATAAATTAAACCTTCCGAAACAAAAGGGACACGCCAAGCTGCACGTGTCGCTTAGACTGGGCCGTTTTTTCAATGCTGTCCATCGTGTCGCCTAGGTCCGTTGGTGGCGCATGCACGGTGAATGTTTTGCTTCAAACTGAAGGGGTCCGTGTCGTTAGTTGCCTCCCATAAGGGAGATTTCATATCGAAGCGACACGAGACGCATATCGGGTGGGAACGAGTCAGCCAACGTTTACACCTGCTTCAGCCGCACAAACCTACTTTGGTGAAATCCTCAAAGTGACATGTATCGCTTCTTGCATCAGTGTGAAATCTCTCTATTCGGACCGAAGCGACAAGCAACACGTTTCGCTTGGAAGCGAACTCTCAGGAATCAACGCAACTTTTTGAACCGAAGCGAAACGGCAAGCTGCATGTGTCACTCAAAGTGGTCCGTTTTCCCAATAGCGTATATGTCGCCTCGGTTTGTTAGTAGTGCATCCGCGGTGAATCAGTGATTTTAGGGAGATTTTACACCGAAGCGAAACGCGATATGTGTAACTTGAGGATTTCACCTATCGAAGGCCGGCTTGTGCGACGTGCCATGCCTAGCACCAGTGGTACCAAGTTATTATTCTCGTAAATCACGCAAGAAGAGGAGAAGTCGGTGCTAAAACATTCGTTGGACAAACGATTTGAAATATCTCTTCAGAACAATTACTTAGTTTTGAGAGTGAAACATTCTTTTTTAACTTCTAAAAGAAAGTATTTTGTTTATATTGTGAGTTTAAGGAAAACAAATTCACTAAGCCAAAATATCTCTCAACTGAGTATTTACACGTAGCTGATGAACGTGAATTTAGTCCTTAGTTATTGTTTAACATTCATTCTTCAAAACCACGGGTCCCTCCCTCTATTCAGTATATGCCACAAATAAAAAAATCTGCAATTCTCTTGTCTATTGATCGTAATAAATCATCGGTGATTTTATTCCTGAAAAACAGTCGTGACGTCCGCGGGACCGCAGTATATAAATAGAACACCCAGAAGCAGATAATGCAAACTTTCCCTTCACGCTTTCACAGCACACTGAAGTTGATTGAGGAAGGTACTGAAAGAGAGGTAGCCTCAAGGTCAAAACTACTGGCGGAGTAACAAGCAAACGGAACACTCCGGTCCGTGGGACGTCACAACTGTAGTTGAGGGTTAATGTTCTTTACAATTGTCTTTTCAATATGTGCTTCAAGTTCAGAAATATGTTCGGTGTAACATGAAACAATGCGCGCTAGCTCGATACTGGCCATTGTTGTCTCGAATTCCAGGAATTGCCACCCTTTTCTTTCAGGCTATGCGTTATTAAGAAATTTTATTTGCGTTGGGGAGGTAGTTTTCAGTGTCCGCGTCCGTTATTAAGAATGTCCGTTATTGAGAAGTAATATTGCGATTAAACCCCATGTATTTCTGCCGAGGAATTAAAAAAAATCCATAATTTAGAGGTGTCCGCTATTCAGAGCCTAATCGAAAACAAGCACACAAACTGTATCTATGAAAGACAGAAAATACATGACGAATATAATTATTTTTGTACAAACATATAACATGTATAACTTTCATGTCCAACATATGTTTTACACATATGCAACATGGAGTGATGCAAAAAAATAAGAAAACACATATGCAACATGTTAACACTAAGTTGTGTACGTATTCAAAGTTTCTTAAATACATTTATATAACATTATTTAAATGCATTACATAATTCATCCGCTTCATAACAAACCAACACCAAAAATGATATAAATCTATGAAATGTGCGTTCTTGTTTCCATCCAAACAATTTTTCATACACTTAAGACCAAACTGCTTAGCAATAACAGTCTGAAGTACATAGTTGGTCTTACCTCTCTTTCTGGTAATTTATAATGCATTACAGAAAGAAATGCCATTGCTCGCTTCGCACGCAAAAACATTTTTGCATTCAAATTATTGCAAGCTGAAAACAATATTAATATAATAGTGTGCCGCATTCTCTCTCTCATTTTAATTATAGATTATTTGCCACCCCCTTAGCTACTACGGCTCTGAACTTTACAAATTTACGAAAAAAGGAATTACGAAATGTATTTTTATTTGCATAAAATTTTAAATCGAAGATGAAAATTGTCTCTCTGCCCCCCGTCCCTTTGCAGGTGCCCTTGACCGTCTGCAAAAAAAAAATAAAGAAATACATGAAAACTAATTCCTTCTTGTTCTGCTACTTTTAGATTTTGCTAGCCTAGCTTTTTTTACTTCAATGCTTGCCCCCTTCACCCCAGGGGGTGATCATTCGGCGGCGCAGATCGTATGCGCAGTTGTGCGTGGATGCATGACGTCATCGTCGAAACACTCGGCACGGAAAAGGCTGGTTCCTTATGCAAATATTGAGAAATTTGATAAAGAATATCTTCTAAAATATAGTAGCCAGGGTAAAGTTACAACTTTTACTGTTAAGATTCATCCTTTCTAATCAATTTATCACAAAGTTGATTCAAATGTGTAAAATGGTTTACAAGAAATCGTGTTACGAAGGAACCCCTGTTTTGTTCTCTCCAGGCTTCCAATGTAAGGGAGTTTTAACTTAAGCGCGATGGATTTCTTTTTGCTCTATGTTTTGAAATAAGATTATTTTGTTCTTTTGTCAACTGAAATCATGCCTAAATGCTATGGAAAGCTGTGAAAACTATTATCAGAAAACTATCGGAAGAAATCTAAAATATCACAGCTTGATTGATATAAAAAATGCGGGATTGCCCATTTTTGTGAAAAAGGCATTGTGCGAGATCTAAAAGAAGAACTTTTTAATACTGTATGTAAATGTAAGGGTGTAATAAACGCGACTGCTTCCCAGGTACGTATCCAAGGGGAGGCTTAGGGGGCTCAACCCCCCGAAAGTTTTCAGTTTACACTACATAAAATGAGGTTTTTTGTTTCTTGTGGTGTCAAATAAAATAATGTGACGTTAATTTAAGGAGAGAAATAATTATCGAGACAAGACGGAGAATATTCCATAACCCTGTTATTGGTAACAGCTCGTATCCAAGGTGGGAATCAGGGGGCTCAATCCCCTTCAGAAAATTTTCAAATTACGCTAGATAAAATTAGGTTTCTTGCTTCTTGAATAATATGGTGATAATTTGAGAGAGATAATTATCTAGGCAAGACGGAGAATGTACTATAAACCTGTTATTGTTAATAGCGCGTATCCAAGGTGGGGATCAGGTGGCTCGAGGTTCCCCCCCCCCACCCGCTCCCCAAGGAAATTTTTCAGTTTGCACTGATAAAATTAGGTTTTTGACTTCTTGAATAATGTGACGATAATTTAAGGAGAGGAATAATTATCGAGACAAGACGGAGAATGTTCTATAACCCCATTATTGTTAATGGTACGTATCCAAGGTGGGGATCAGGGGTTCGAGCCCTCCCTCTCTTTAGGAAATTGTTTTGTTTACACTAGATAAAATTACTTAGGTTTTTTGCTTCTTGAATAATGTGATAATAATTTGAGATATATAATTATCGACGCGAGACGGAGAATGTTCTATAACCCTGTTGTTCTTAATATTGCGTATCCAAGGTGGGCATCAGGTGTCTCGAGCCCCCTCCCCCAGGATATTTTACAGTTTACACGAGATAAAATTAGGTTTTTGTATTCTTCAAAAATGTGACGATAATTTAAGGAGATAAATAATTATCGAGGCAAGACGGAGAATGTTCTATAACCCTGGTATTGTTTATAGCGCGTATCCAAGGTGGGGATCGTAACTCGTGCCCCTCCCAGGAAATTTTTCAGTTTTCACTAGATAAAATTAGGTTGTTGTCTTCTTGAATAATGTGACGATAATTTTAGGAGAGAAATACTTATCAAGGCAAGACGGAGAATGTTCTATAACCCTGTTGTTGATAATATTGCACGTAAACTTTTCTCACGCTTTCGGTGTTGTCGTAGAGAACTTGAACACAATGTAGAGACTTGTCAGCATTTGGAAGCTGCACAACAAAGGTAGCGCCACACGTAGGGCGATTCGGATTCATTGTATTTTTTTAATCTCTGAAAAGTGCGAGAGGGAACGTTCTTGAAAAAGAGAAGGAGTCGAACTACTGGCAATATTTACGAATCGTTTTATCTGCGGAACGTTCTAGAATATAATGAGGATATTAATACGCGGCTTCAATTTCCCGGTTGATCTGTACAACAGAATAGGTGGAGACTTCAGAGGTAAGTGTGACAATTCATACAGTCGATTAGTGATCAGTCAGTGTCCATTGGTTGCTTTATAAGATCTAGTGATTCGAAAATGAAATGGACTAAATACCGTAAAGTAACGAAGTCTACTACTAGTTCCAGTTCGCTCCCAAAGCAAAAGACATTGACGACAGCGGAACTTCGAGTAGTGCTACGAGTAGTTCGGGTCGAAAGACGAAGAGATCGAAGGTCTCTCTCTCTAAAGTGAATATTTCGGCAGTATCGGGCTGGGCATTGGAGCGATTTATTAAAAAAGAAATAAGCTGCACAGATCAACTGAAAATCAAAGTTTTGAGTGATGATTTGGTTGTGCAAGGACCAAATTTTGTGTATGCAGTCCGAGAATTTCATGGCATAAAAAATAGTTATGTTTAAGGCTACTGGGTTCGACACACACTCAACAGACAATTTTGAACACTTGCGAGTGCTTAGGCCTGAATATGAACAATTTGGTGCGTTTCGGCTTTTATAAGAGCTGCAAACATGGGAGGACGAGACACATTAGTGGGGTTCAGGCTCGAATGAGAGAAAAATATTCGTGAACTGTCTGAGTCCAGTTCCCAGCACACAGTTTGAATCTCGCGTTGTCTAGTGGATTGTGCATTCCGTGCATGTGTAACACCTTCGTAAAAACACTTCTGGTACACTGATGAGAAGAAATGGACAAACACACATACTGAGATGGTTCCGGCACACAATGTTAATGCATGGAAACAGAGGAGTTGAGTGGTAGAAAATGTCCCGATTTCACGTTCTGATTAAACTGACAGCCTTAAGCAGTGGCGACGATTTAGGAGATAGTTGCTCCCCATTTTTTTTCTTTTTTGCCTCCACACTATCACACTATGGCCTCTTAATGTTTGTCCCCCTCCCCCACATTTTGGAACCCAATTGACACCACTTGCCTTAAACATACAATTGAGATACTTCTTTAAAAAATGGTGTTCCCCCCCTTCCCCCACGAAAGGAATTCCTGGATGCGTGCCTGCTGCTTCCCGCAAAATATCACTGCACTCTCCACGTTTCTCTTCTGTCCTTTCTTTGGCGCTGTCAATAGCTTCAACACGTTGTTTTTTTTAAATATATATTTGTCACATATTTGTTTTAATTAGTATTCTGCTCCTTCCGCCACCTGAACGCAGGAGCTAGGGCTCAAAGGGCAGTGCAGTTACATCAGAAGAAGGCTCGGAAATGGCATGCTTCAGAAGTTAACTCATCCAAATTAAATTAAACAGGTATGTGCTCTCTCTAAATTTAAATCATAGTTCACAAATAATTTGATTAAAAGTTTTAAAAGGATCTGTTTTATTTAATACTGCATTAATTGGTGCATTCTTCTCCAGCATAGCTATAGGCAGTGACCACACTACAAGGGGGGGGGGGCAAGAACGCCCCCTATTCTCGTTCGACAATTTCTCTCTCTCTCTCTCTCTCTCTCTCTCTCTCTCTCTCTCTTATCTGCCCCTAGTAAAACGACAAAAAATAAATAATGAATGAATACTCTTTTAGCCAAAAGATGCATTTTTGTGTCGTATGTCACGGAATAATAAACATGATTGCCCCGGAAAAATATGATTTACCCCTCCATCTTTACTATTGCGCCGTCACTAGCTACAACATATTTTGATTTATATTGTTCCAACATATTTATTTTAATTTTAGTATTGTGAATCATATTCCACTGTGTTACCTCACGTAGCCACTTCCCGCACACACACACACACGTACGATTTCAGTTGTAAGTTTCAGACTAAGCTTGTCAAATGTCCACTTATATCTTTGTATTCTTGAGCCATTAAAAAAAATATCATTTCGACCCTTCTTCTGGACTATTTCATAGCAATGTTTTCCCACTGGAAGCCCCTTTGCAGATCGAGATCCGGGGCTATAGCCTTCCCAAGCCACCGTCTCCTCCAAATACTCTCTTGGACTCATGAAAGAAAAATATATGTATTTCTACGAAATATTTATTTGACTTGGCAGTTTCTCTTTTCGAACAGGAATAAGTTTTAAATTTTTATAAATTTACACTAGCAATTTTGAGTAAAGGTTTTGCGTAACCCTAAAAGTACATTTAGAGACTGCAAGGTCAACTCTCGATATTTCAGATATATTAATAATTTTCATCACAACGTCTTGTAATAATTATTTGTTACTTCAATAACCTCCTCGCAAATGTTTCTCGCATATTAAAACATAGATGCCATTTTCTGTTTATTTCCTTGTAATTCTGACCTCCGTGGCGAAGTGGTTAGCACAACGCTTTACGTTACGCTTTCTCCTTTCTTCAATTTCATCATATCATCACGCATCCTCATCTTTGCGATTAGCCATATGTGACAGATAAGCGAAGTAAAATAAACTAAGTCTATTAATCAATTATTTTTTAAACTCTTTAATTCTTCTTTAGGATGCCACGTTTTTGTCAAAATTATATTACGATTTGTAAAATGACGAAATTCTAAAGGAGAACACGCAACTTTCTTTGTAGCGCATCGGTCAGAAAGTTTCAGGAATATGGATTTTCAAAATACATTTTTCACATGTAGTTTGCCCCCTTTTAAAAGTAGCGCGTTTTCAATTATATTACTAATCATTAAAAGGATGCCTCAATACCATCCTGGAGGATGACAATTATTATTTTCCCCCTCCTAAAAGTAATAATATACTTTCGCTCTCTGAATCTCCCATATAAATGCTTCGGGCCGTCTGCTTCAGCCCAGCTCACTGCTTCTCCGGTGACGCCACGCGTTCGTGCAAGATCGGCAATCTTCGGATGGCTTTACCTAATCTCTATGTACCTTGCCTTCACCCATAGAACTGATTTCCGACCTAGGTTGGGTTGGTAATGCCCTCCTGTGGTTGCGCCAATAACAAGTAGAAGGACATCAAGAAGGAAACAATAAAACCGTTTAACAACAATGCCAAAAAAAGAACTCGCTGAGCTGTAGGCAAATATCGAAAAACACAATCAGGCCAATTGAAACAAAAGAAGAAATAATTCTTAACAATAATACTGCCGAAAGAAAAGAAAACGGCCTCTGATCTTTATAGCGACTGCTGGCAGTACAGGAAAATGCTTGGCTGTTGTATAAAATAACTGCGGTCTCACTTTACTACCTAACATTCAGGCGCTCAATGTGACCACGACATATGACACTGTAAGTTAATGTTTTCAACATAGGTTTTGAATAGGGGTGCTGAAAGGGGGTGTGCAAGCACCTTGGCTGAACCTCGCCCGCTGAATAAAGAAAATTTATTATTATTATTATTATTATTATTACCCTGTTGAACGGGCTCCTGTCTTTTGTCGTTTGTCGTCTATCGAGTGTCGCTTATTGCCTGATGTTTCAGTCCGAAGTCTTCCTAAGGTCTCGACTAAGGCTTACTTATTGAGGTGGCGTAAATTGTGTTATTAAATCGAGTTAAACCTCTGTACACAGTTCATATTTTCACATCAGTAATGTTTTGTAATGCATTTACGAGTGTAGGAGTTATAATGCAATTCTTATTTTGATTCTATTGTTATTTCTTTAAATTCTTTCTGGTGTACTAATGAGATATAATAGAACATTACATACGGTAAATGAACACGCCCCAACACATAAAAACATCTAGTTTTGTTTGTTTTTTCGTCAAAATTAGTTACTAAGAACTTCATGTTATTGTTTCTGACGATTTAAACATAACGAAACATAACAAGCAGCCTTATTTATCCCAGGAAATTCGCTGAATGTTAAAAAATGGACGCAACAGCACATTCCAACATATCGGCCGCCGCAAGCTATTTTGACTTCAGATGACGTGACACACGCTCTCTCTATACCTTCTATACTCTAAGGGGTTGCCTGTGTCCACTCCTTCCATCTCTGCCATTCCTTTGCCATGCTCTTCAATTCTCTTATGCCTTTTCCTTTCCTTTGTCCTATTTCTTCTATTCCCTTTTCGAATGTCTTCCGGGGTCTACCTCTTGTTCTCCTTCCCTCTGATCTAACTTCCATAAATTGTTTTGCTTTTCTATCTTCGACCATTCTTACCACATGTCCGAACCATTTTAATTGTCTTTGTGTCAGGTTTTCTTCTATTGGCTTCTGATTTAATTCTTCTCTGATTCTTTCATAAAGTACTCTATCTCTTCTTTTTTTACCAACTATTCTACGGAAGCATTTAATCTCTACTGTCGTTATTTGTCTTACTTCTTTTCCTCTTACTGGCCAGCTTTCACTTCCGTATAGTAGAATTGGTTCCACTACTGACTTATACACTTGTAGTTTAGTTTTGGTATCTATTTCCGAAAATGGTCTGGCTTAGTAGGCAGTTTGTGGGCTTTTATAATACCATGATTTGTTTGTGAAATATGTACCACAGAGAGCGAAAATAAATTGAAGAAGAAAAATAGCGTGATGTTCTAAATATGGGCTATGACATGAGATCTAATGTTGAGATCAGATTTTCAACAAATATATGGATGTTTTTCTTAATTTTGATTTTTGCCATTCCGCGTGATTTTCAAAACAACAGATAATTCATAAATATGAATTTTATAATGTTTGATCGATAAATGACTGTTTTTTTAAATTTTAATTGTTTTTTGTGATATTGCCACTAGTAGCCCATATTTAGATCACAATTTTGAAATACATCATTTTACCATTTTTTGGAAATTGCTTTTTTTAAAGAAAAATGGAGGCCTTCTATACTTTGGCATGCTATTACATTTAAGTATATATTTCATAGATATGCATTTTAAAGGCAGGTGTTTGATATATTAATTTTTTCCTCCGAAAATGACAACATATAAAGGGGGCCCATATTTAGACCTTTTCCTCTAATGATGCTCTTGCATTAATATTAAAATAATCAACCTTGGTACCTAAATTTTTGGGGGAGGGGGGTAGAATCGAACTTGGAGTATAACTTTGGGGAACAGAATAGAAATTTTTCACCTCACAGAAATAGGATTCAGAACTACTTTGCTAAATAACTGTCACATTTGAGAAATTACTGCTTATTTCCTTGCTCCTCAGGTCGCAGGAGGTTAAAGAATAGTAAACCTGAAACGTTTGGGGAGGGAAAGTGCCCCCTTGCCCCCACCAAGTTACGCCTATGATAATGAACACGAGGATTCAGATAACAACAGTTTAATACATAACTTACAGAGCTACTTCAAGATGTCTGAACTTACATTTTCACAATAAAGAACTTTACAAACAATTGAATGTCGATATCGATTATGACGTAACACAATTCAAACATTATGCACACTTAATATTCCCCCTCTTCCTTATTTTATTTAGCTGTATTTCAGTACATCAGACGGTTTCCTTTGCCGAGAGGACCTCCTACACTGCTGCTATTGGTTGAAATAATCATCAGAACACGTTGTAGACAGTTTGTCATCAGGTGTTGGAACATTAGGCCCCATTTTGTCCAACAATCAATAAGTCATTATCATAAAACAATAATATACCTTCTTGACCTGAATCTGACACGCATGCTTGATCACCATTATCATTCTTTCTTCTTGACTTGCAATATGACTTATATCTTTCTTCTCTGGTAAACACTTTAATTGATCCTCATTCACGACCCTGTTTCTACCTTCAACTCTCACCAGCCGTGTAACTCTCGTGTTATAATTTTTTCTTCACATACCTCATACATTCCTATGGTCCTTAAGTGGTAGCATAACCCATATTAAGTCGCCTCTTTTTCTCCTCCGTTTCTTCTGCTTCATCCTTTTCGCAATCTTGATTTACTATTTCTTCCATTTGAGCATCAATTTTATTCCTTGGAAAGTAGGAAAACATCATTTGCTGGAATTTGAAACCTCCTGTGTCATATTGGCTTCTCAAAACCACCAATACATGTTGTAACAATTCTTCCACGTTGAACTGCAAATCCTTATTCAATTGATCCCGTACAACACAGTCTAGTTTTGTCTTCACTGTCTGCACGAACTGCTCGACATGACCATTGTCCTGAGGATGGTACGCAGGATAATGATACAAATTAATATAACCTTCATCAGAGAATGTTTTCAATTCCGTAGACCAGAGTGGGGAACAATTATGCACCACAATTCACTTCGGTTGCCCGAAAATAGCAAAATGTGTAACTAGATAAGTCCTGACTTCTCTTACACATCTTACATATTTGTTCCTTTAAGGCCGTTGAAAGAAAACTATTTGTAACTCGAGTATGTGATCCTTCATTGCCTTTCCATGATTTAAAAGTTGTATTATTATTAAAAAGATCGGGACAAGGGGGATACAATATTCATGGAGCCTAGAATAAAATTATATCAGATTTTTCCATTAGTCTGAAGTACTGGTATCCTATATAATCATAACATAAACATTTTCAGATTTAATTTATATAAATTTCGGATTATTACATAAGAGCAATAAGCAGAACATGTTAAAGGTTCAAACTGAGAATTACTACTACGTACAAAAAGTACCCGGAATTTGTTAATAAAACACAAAATACGTGGTTAATCATCAACATTTATTTTGTTGCCTTCAAAATAGGCCCCATCAGATGCAACACACTGTGACGTTCCTTTCTGATGTTCGCCACTGGATCACTACGTCACGGTAGCTACCCAATCTCCTTGTGCTGCGGAGTTATGAGACTCTCCTTAATGTTATGCTACAATGAGCATTCTCATTACCTTTAAACATTAACTGCAAAATAACAACAATATTCACAAACACAATCACCTTTCAATTAAGCTGCGGCTTTTCCTTTATAACAGTGTTTTTCACAAGATTAACATCATCTCAACGCAACTCAACTTACTTTTACATTTTCACGCATTGTTGTTCCGGCAACGGAATCAGTTCTACAAATGCTTATAAACCGGAAATGACTTCCGCTTCCGATATTGCGTGTAACAAATATAGAGCAAAAATTACAAATTTAAATCAACACAAACAACAGTGTTGAAACTAACAAATATATCAAACAGATGTCTGTGAAATTAACAGAAAAAAAATAAACTATTACATATGGTCAAAATAAACAAGGCGTATCAACAGATATGCCAACGCTTAACCCAGTCTTCAAAACACTTTTCAAACGAAGAAGACGGTATCGCCCTGAGTTCCTTCTGCGAATTTCCTTTAATGGATTCAATTGATTCAAAACGCCTTCCCCGAAATGGCAACTAGAGTCGCGAAAAGAGAACAAAATCACACGGAGCCATATCTGGAGAATATGGGGATTGGGCGAGGACATGTGTTGAGTTTTTGGCCAAAAACTCACGAACAAAAGTCGACGTGTGCGACGATGCATTATCGTGGTGCAAAATCCAAGAATTGTTTTTCCATAACTATGGTCTTTTCCGGCGAACATTCTCGAGCAAACACCTCATAACGGTTACATACAACTCTATATTCACAGTTTGTCCCGCTGGAAGGAATTCTGAGTGCACAACACCAAGATAATCAATGAAAACAATGAGCATGACCTTAATTTTTGAGCGAGTTTGGCGTGTTTTTTTGGGGGGTTTTGGTTCATTTTCGAAGCGCCATTCCGAAGATTATTGACCTGTTTGCATGTCATACTCATATCCATACACCCATGTCTCATCACCAGTTACGATGCGTTTCATGAAGGTTGAGTCACTAGAGGCTCGCGAAATCATGTCTTCAGCAACATCCCAGAGATGTGTTCTTTGCAGGAAATTCAGCTCCTTCGGAACAAGTCGTGCCGCGACGCGTTTCATACCTAACACTTCAGTCAAAATGTTGTGAACGGACATGTGTGATATGCCAAGCTGACGAGCCACCTCTCTCACACTCACACGCCGGTTTCAAGCACCACTGTCCTGGTTTTTCCGACGTTTTCGTCAGTCGTCGACGTGGAAGGTCGACCAGAACGGGCCAAATCAGCAACAACTTCTCTGCCTTCTTTGAAAGCCTTGTCACCGTGCATACGCTTGTGTTTTCGACAGACACGAATCACCAAAGGTCTTTTGTAGCATTTTCAACGATTCAGCACACGACAGTCCGTTGGCAACACAAAATTTCAAACAAATTCTTTACTCGATATTTGTCTCCATTGTGTAAATCGCAGGACACTCGTCAATACAACTAACGTAAAGAGCTGCTGCACAAACTGATGGATAGATTACTCTATCCCTCAGCGTGGTCATTCAGTACAGTGCTGCCATCCTACGGACAAAATAAATTATAGATTTCTCCAAATTCCGGGTAGTTTTCTTTTTTACTGATTACGAAATTTCATAATTATGTGAGGCTAATAAAAGTTTCCAAATTATTGCTTCATTTCAATTCTGAAAGAGTACTGGCACGACGATCATTGTATTTAATTACAAAACTGTGTGTATTCAATATCATAACTACAAAAGTGACAATATTTAATTATATCCAACAACATACTTCTGTTTTGTTCTTATTGTTTTGTTTTTGTTTCTTCCTTTTCATTGGATTTTGTCGCTGTATTGAATTTACATTATTCCATACAAAATAATATTTTCACATTATGATTTCATTCTGTAAGTAAACGAATATTACATATTAACTATTTCCTTTTGCACTACTTGAACACGATTTTTATGCAGTAGCATAATTGGTTTAGAATTCGATTTCCATTGGGCGAATGCCTACCCTTGGCTCTACCCCTTCAGCCGAAAGTTTAAAATTGATGCTTTGAGTTGCTGTTCCGAAAGGGGAAAGTTGAGGATGAGGAGGCGCAACGCAGCGAATACAAAAAAAAACTTTAATTTTGCTTTGTGCGGGCCTAGTTCGAAGAATTTTGATCTCTCCTTTGTAAACATAAAGCTGTCCCAAGATGTCCGAGATTGGAGCAACTTCTTCAAACAACGATGTAGAAAATAGAAGTAGGAGAACAAGATGAAAGACTCGAACACTGAAGAATAAGAATGGAACATAAACAAAAAATATCAGAAATGAATGTAACTAGAAACAGGAAAATATTAGGAGAAACCAGGAGAGGATCAGACTAAGATAACCAAGAACAAGAGAGAATTAGAAGGGAAGATAAACTGCAGAGTGAACAAATAAGACAAGAACAAGACAAATGAGTAGATAAGAAAAATATGAATGTAAGACGGAGATTAATGATTTCATGAAAATTATGGGTCAAGATAAAAAAGAATTTGCCGAAAAAGATAGAATGAAGAGGTTAGTAATATCATGCAAAATGACATAGATTATGGTATGAAATATGTGGCTAAATAATTCAAAATTTGGAGAAGAGACAGAAGAAGCTCACATTACTGATGTTTCAGATTATTTATTTTTAACCAACAAATACTAGCATCAATATTGTAAAATATTTTGTTCATTATTCTCATTTTTTCTGAATCTATTTTTAAGTTGTCTGAAAAAAGTAACGATTTTGAATGCTTTTAACCCAAATGGATAAATGTTTGCTATTTTTCCAAATGACTAATGAATATCAGTAACTGAATGCATAAGATCAGTAACGGTAGATCCCCTCACGCAAAGACTTAATGAACTTAACTTAGAGTTAATTAGTTGCAAGGTTTTTAAAAAATCTTGCCAAAGATGTTGCTAATCATAATAGGCCTATAGTGAGTAATTTCTTGGTTCTTAGTAACATGAATAGCAACATAAATTTTCGAAGTTATTTCAGGAAACTTATCATATTTAAGTGAAGTGTTAACTATTGCTTGAAATAAGTGCTGGTTGAATAACATATCCTCCACATGGTGTCAATATCGAGAAGCTGCATTAATATTTATTATACGATTAACATCGTGTTTACATGTTATCATGAGAAATAAGTGTATTGGAAAGATAAAAAAGCGGGATGAGAGAAGTACCGGTAGAGAGTAAGAGAAGTGAAGAGAATGAAAAATCCACAGAGAGAAAGAAAAGAAATACATATGGGAGCAAAGAAAAGAAGAGCAACAAAGGCTTTGACTTTGAGTTTTAAGTCCACTTTATGCACAGTAAGGCTAATCGGGACTGGACCTACAGTTTAAAGTGGGATCCGAACCACTATGTGCCTCCACCGGGAATCGAACCCGGGACCCCTTGATTACAAGGCGACGACGCTACCATTGCGCCATCGGGGAGGCCAAGAGCAACAAAGAAGCGAGACAATATACACATGCAGAGAGAAAAAGAGAGAGAGAGAGAGAGATATATATGTAAGAGAAAAGAGAGAGAGATATCAAAAAAGAGAAATAGGGTAGAGAAAGACAGAGAGAGAGACAAGATAAAAAGAAGTAGATTAAGCCAGAGAGATATAGGGAGAGAGAGAAAAGATAAATTCAAAAGAAAATAGGCAGAAAGAGAGAGAGATAAGGAAAAGAAATAGCAGATGGTCGATAGAGAGAAAGAATAAAGAAGAAACAGAAAATTGGAGGGGAAAACTACAAAACGGTCAGTAAGAAATATTCAAAGAAAGAAACAAACAAAAAGTTACAAATAAAATACCGGGAGGAAGGAGAAAAAGGCAATATTTCCTCCTTCCAAGGTGGATCAAGCCCCACCCCCGACTCTTTGTGGATACCATGAGTTCGTATGATGAGCACAATAACAAGACAAGGTTAAGATTACTAGTCTTACTAGTCCACAAATGCTTTTTTTTTTCAAGTGTAAGATATTATATTCTTTACTTCTTTAATAAGTAACGTTATTTAGTATACAAAATAAGCTTGTCGAATTGCAATTATTTCGTGTGGATTTTTATTTTATTATTCTTTTATTCCCTTGGTGATCCAAGGAGAAGTGTTATCTCTTGAATCCACTTTACTTTAGCTCAGCTCAGCTCAGCTCAGCTCTCTAGCCTTCTTAAACCCGAAGGTTCATGGCTGCAGCAACACAGGCCTTCCATCTGTCCCTATCTTGAGCAAGATCTATATACTCTTTTCCATCCCTACCGATTTCCCTTAGGTCCATCTCGACGTTGTCCCTCCATCTTCGTCTTGGCCTTCCTACTGGTCTCTTACCATCAGGTTTCCCAACAAGAATCCTGTAAACTCCTCTTTCCTCTCCCATTCGTGCCACATGGCCTGCCCACCTAAGTCTTCTTGATTTAATTATTCTAATAATGTCTGGACATGAATACAAATTATGTAGTTCTAAATTATGTAACCTTCTCCACTCACCTGTCTCCTCATCCCTTTTAGGTTCAAAGATTTTCCTAAGGATCTTATTTTCAAATACTCTCAATTTATGTTCCTCTTTCAATGTAAGGGACCAAGTTTCACACCCATATAATACTACAGGCAAAATTACGGTTTTGTATATTTTAACTTTTAGTTTCTTAGATATTAAACGAGAAGACAAAAGTTTATGAAGAGAGAAGTAACACGCATTTCCTGAATTAAGCCTACTTTTTATTTCCTCTTTAATATCATTTTCATTTGTTAATATTACTCCTAAGTATTTGAATTTGGAAACTGGTTCAAACGAGTTGTTATCAATAATTAGATTTTGATTATTACCTAACACTTGGTTTCGGCCTGTAAGCATATATTTAGTTTTCTCTTTGTTAACTTCCAAACCTATCTCTTTAGCAGTTTTGAAAAATATTTTAGCATTATTCTTAATTGTATTCACATCATCCCCCAGTAAGTCTACATCATCTGCATATGCTAACAACTGAGTCACACCATTTAATTTTAGTCCTTCTTTAGTTTCGTTTACCTTCCTAACAGCATATTCTAAGGCAAAATTAAAGAGCAATGGAGATAATGCATCTCCTTGTTTTAACCCATCATGAATTGTAAATTTTTCAGACATATTAACACCCACACGAATTTTACTTTCTGTTTCACTGGTGCATATTTTTATCATACTAACAAGCTTCTTAGGTATTCCAAACTCTACTAATATATTATATAATTTATCTCTTTTCACGGAATCATATGCTTTTTTGAAATCAATGAATAGCTGATGGACATTTTGATTATATTCCCACTTTTTTTCAAGTGTCTGTCTGATGTGAAAAATTTGATCTGTAGTTGATCTGTTGCGTTTAAATCCACATTGATAATCACCTATAATTTCATTAGCATATGGGGTTAGTCTTGTTAAAAGAATGTTAGATAATATTTTATATGTTGTTGAGCGTAGAGAAATTCCACGGTAATTATTGCAGTTCATTTTATCACCTTTTTTAAACACAGGAACAATTATGGATTCTTTCCACTGTTGAGGGATATCTTCTTTATTCCATATTAAACAAATTAATTTATGAATTTGACATATTAATGAATTTCCACCATATTTAATTAACTCAGCTGGTATTAAATCAATGCCAGGTGCTTTGTTATTCTTTAGCCTTTTAATAGCATCTTTAACTTCAGTCAAGTTAGGTTCTGGAACTAAAGGTTCTGCTGTGTGGACTTCATTCACTTCTGATTTATCTCCTACATGGACATTTAAAAGGTCATTAAAGTAGTTCTTCCATCTATTTAGAATATCGCATGGGTCAGCTAGAAAATCACCGTTTTTATCTTTTATCAAGTTTACTTTAGGTTGCCACCCCTTTCTAAACTCATTTACACCTTTATATAAATCTCTGATATTTTTATTTTTGCTGTTTGTTTCAAGTTCGTTAATTTTGCTTTTCAAGTAATCTCTTTTTTTACTTCTAAACGTGCGGTTAACTTCTTGCTTTATTCTATTATAATTGTTTAGATTTGTATCATCAGAGTTATTTAACCACCTAAGTCTAGCCTGATTTCTTATTTCTATTAGATTATGACATTCATTATCAAACCATGGCTTACTTTTTCTCGGTTTATGGTATCCTATACTTTCTTTAGCTGCTGATTCTATTGCATTACGTATGTGCTCCCAATTCTTATTTACGTCTGTTTCATTCATATTTTCATCATCATTTAAATCCTGCAAAACATCAAATCTATTTGACAGTTTAATTTGGTAATCTTTCTTAATTCTTTCATCAGTAAACTTTCCTGTATCAAATTTTAGAACTTTTAGATTTTGTTGCTTATGATTTATCACTGAGAGTCTTTCTCTTAATTTAGCAATTACTAAATAATGGTCACTGGCACAGTCAGCACCTCTATGTGTACGAACGTCAATTATACTAGTATGCCTTCTCTTATCAATGAGAATATGATCTATCTGATTATGAGTTTTACCATCTGGAGAAGACCAGGTATATTTATGGATATCTTTATCTTTAAAAGTGGTACTTTTCACAATTAAATTCTTTGAGGTTGCAAAAGTAATCAATCTTATACCATTATCATTACTTAATTCATGAAGACTTTCTTTACCAATCGTGGGTTTAAATGTCTCTTCTTTGCCAATCTGTGCATTACAGTCACCTAACAGAATTTTCATATCATACTGAGAAAATTTATCAAAGACCTGTTCTAACTCTGTATAAAAATCATCTTTAGTATTATCATCTTTATTTTCCGTTGGTGCATGTATGTTTATTAAAATAATTTTACACCACCTACCCTGTAAAACTGCATATGATATCCTATCATTAATAAATTCTACTGTTTTAAGAGCCGAGATAATTCTATTATTTATGAAAAAGCCTGTTCCAAAATTATGATTTTCAGTACCACCATAGAAAAAAGTATAATTTTTAGTTTTACAATTCCCTTCTCCTGGCCACCTAACTTCCTGGACAGCTACTACATCTAATTTATACTTAACTATCTCATTAACTGTACACTGAAATGCCCCAGGCCGGTAAAGGCTCAGAACATTCCAGGTGCCTAATTTAATATCCTTATTCCTAATGTAGATTTTATCCTTAGTCCAGGGACCTCCCAAAGTAGTCCCCACCCGGAGATCCGAACGGGGGACTATTTTACCTCCGGAAGATTTTACCTTGGGAACATCCATGGCCTTATATTGCTGATTCTTGACATGGCTTTTTACAGTGCAGAGTTGTCAGCTCTACGCCTAACCCCCAATATGAATGGAGGAACTACTACAGAAGACAAACACAAACACATTAGACAGCACAACTACTACACAAGACACACACAACACATCACAACTATAACACAATATAAACACAAACACACCACAACTATTACACAAGACAAACACAAACAAATTAGACAGCACAACTAGTACGCAAAACGAACATACTAGACAGCACAACTACTACACAAACATGCTAGACAGCACAACCACAACACAAGAGACATACATACACACCACCGATACTACACAAGACAAATAGAAACACATTAGACAGCATAACTACTACAATAGATAAACACAACCACACTAGACAGCACAGCTACTACACAAGACAAACCCCCATACAAGTACATCACAACTACTACACAAGATAAATACAAACACACTAGACACAACAACTACTACACAAGACCTATGTATGTTACATTGTCATATGCATCATTGTCATATGACCAATGTAACACGAGCCCAATGCTGGGAAATAGATCTATATACTCTTTTCAATCCCTACCGATTTCCTTTAGGTTCATCTCAATGTTATCCTCCATCTTCGTCTTGGCAAATGGAACACCAAAATCTTTTGCAGGACGTATTTTGTAAGTAAATGCAATTTCCTCTGGCTCTATCACTTCAAAGAATAAATCAGATCCTATTATAGCTGCTATGCTTGTGCCCTCTTTCATGTACAAGTTGCTTCCTATGGCAATATAAATTATCTAATTTATAACAAGACTCACCCAGTGTGTATATATATATATATATATATATATATATATATATATATATATAAAAGCTTTACTTTAGGTATATTAGATTCAATTGCATCAAAATTCAATTTCATGTAAGTTCCAAGTAATGCACCAACACCCTAAAGAGTATTAACAACCGCAAATTTCTTTTCAATATAATGATTCAGCTCAATAAAATTCCATTTATTATACATTCATGCAATCCGGGGCGGTCCAGTCCCCGGAGATCAAGGTGGAAACGTAACGGTGCCACACGAAGCCTTGATCGTGACCTTGACGTGGTCATCTGACAAAGTGGAGCCTGGGCCACTGATAATCCTACCTGGCAATTTTTTGTATATAGAGGTCTTTGTGACCGACAGACGCGGTGGAGCCTAGGCCACCAAGAATAATCCTCCTAGGCAACCATTTATGTGATCTATCAGACCACACGCTACCCTGAAGACGGAGGCAGATTCAGCCTCCGAAACGTAGGTAAATATCTTTAAAAATAACAGTGATTAAAAGTCCAAAAACTAGAATGAATAAATCACCAGTGATCAGCTACAAAGAAGAATTATACAGGATGTTTCAAAAGTCAGAATCTATTCTTAAAAATAATTGGAATTTCGAAAAACATGTTTAAGGCATGAAAAAAAAATAATTAGTTCTCCATGTGGCAACCATCAATGTCTCAGAGCTCAAAGCGATAATGCAACAATTCACTTTTGTGTCTCGTTCGATTCAAGAAAATTTGTTGGTATCATGTCTGTCTAATAGTTCAATCGACTATTATGTCGAATCCTTTCATATGTATGGAAAGTCACTTCATGACTGAACAGAATTTAGTTGATTAAATCGGCACTTCTTGCACGTTCATCATCAGGTCAGAAATGTATATTTTTTATAATTACAAAACGTTTGACAGAAACCAATTAACATTTTGTGAGTACAGAAAGTTTCAAAGATGCATATTTTTATTACAGCATAGCATTAAAATTAATGTCACAGAAATAGATAGCGACTTTTGAGACATCCTGTATATGTAATTGATAAATTTAAATACTTGGATGTTAGACAAGCGATAAATAAGTTACGAAATGGGAAAGGATCAGGGGCGGGCTGAATTATGAGAGATATTATTAAAGTGGGTCTCGAAAGAACGGCGCGATAGAAATTGCATCACGCTTGTTCAACAGCATATACGCGTATAATAGAGTAATGCTCCCTTCCCGCTGGAGCCAGACAGTCATTTGATCCTTTTACAAAGGGGAGGAGAAACGTGCAGCGCCTAACAACTGCAAGGGGATTCAGTGTTTCCAGTGTCGAGCCAAGTAAGTAATTTGCACGATTATCATTTCGAAGATTAAGACGTGGGCTAACCTCATAAAAATAGCATAAAAGTATAATTGACATATCTCCCTCCCTCCATCCCTTTCTCTCCCTTTCTCGATCTATCTAGCTATTTAAATATACACCCACAGGCACACACACACAGTCGTCGCCTTGTAATCAAAGGGTCCCGGATTCGACACCCGGTGGAGGTTCGTAGTGGTTCCGAACCCACTTTAAACTGTAAGACCATTTCCGATTAGCCTTTCTGTGCATAAAGTGAACTTAAAAAAACAACTCAGTCAATCAATCAATCAACACACTGACGGCGATTGGGGCCAAGGGGAAGTAGGAAGCGGCAGAGAGTGCTCCCGCACTATGCTACATCTTATCTACCAAGGGAAAGTAAACTGTCCTTGCCCCCCCCCCCAGTATTGGAACACACACACACACACAAGCCATTCCAAGGCCTCCCCGATAACGTAGTGGTAACGTCGTTGCCTTGTAATCAAGGGGTATCCGCTTCGACACCCGGTAGAGGCACATGGTGGTTTGGATCCCACTTCAAACTGTAGATCCAGTCTCGGTTAACATATTTGTCCAAAACGTTTACTTTAAGCAAAAACTCAAAACACAAGTCATTCCAGTTTGGAATAACAGGCAACACGGTTCTTAGTTTTAAAAATAAAATGTGCATGACCTTGTACTGCTAATTCTGCCTTTTACTGTCAATAGACATAAAGTAATTAAATTTTTTTACATGTTCTATGGCTATTTTTTTAAATAGATCTTGCCAAGTGAATAACATGGACATTTCAGTAACGGTCTTCATTCCATCGTTTTGCACTTTTTAAAGCAGATTCTACTTCCGTAGAAAGTTAGGGAGCCAATGAAGACAAAAATAACTTTTTTGCATTTACGTAATAGAAGCGAGATTATTTTAGGGCATGCAATCATTTTGATGCAAATCTTGTAATTCAGAGTCAGTTTTCTGCGACATGGCTAATCGCGGAGGATGCTATGACGAAATTGATAAGGGACGTTCACAAGGAACATCATGCTCAGGCCGGGAATCGTACCCGGAACTCCTGGTCCTCTCGTATGGTGTAGCGGTAATATCGTCGCATTGTAATCAAGAGATCAAGGGTTCGATACCCGGTTGAAACATATGAATATATTGAACGGACACCACTTTAAACTGTAGAAGCGAACTTCCGTAGCGCAGTGGCTAAAACTGCGGTACAAAGTCAGGGATCGTGGATTCGAACCCCGTCCTGGGCATGGGTATTTTTTGTAAGTCCCTTCAACAACATCATACACATTTTCGCGATTAGCTAAAAGTGTCAGAAATGCGAAGCAAAATAAACGAAATCAATAACTCAATCATTAAACTGTTCCGTGCATAAAGTGGACTTCAAACAAATTTTCAAACAAACTCAAATCCAGGACTTTTGGCGTCGTAGTGCGCTGTGCTAACCACACAAAACTCTCTGCGTCGTTAGAAAAACAGCACAGAATGCTACTATTGTTTCGCAATGCTTTTAAAGGATCCACGAGCGCGACTTAAAGCATTCAGAGATTTCCGAGGGCACGTGTCACGGAAGCAAATCTCTTCAGCAAATCTCGTACCACCAACAAAGAAAGAAATTGGCAAAAATTTGGGAACTCCTTGTTCCTCTCCGCGTCGGGATGAGTCTCGCGCAGCTCAATAACTCGGCTCGCTCCCCCCGCAGTCCCTCGGATCGAATTCCCGCCGCGGTATAAAAGCGCCAAGGTTAACGATGCGCCGCTCAGTCACCCTCCTCTCTAGTGCAGCAGTTAACGGTCCGTGCGTCTCTCTTTCCTTTCTGTGCTCCCAAACAGCCGCCAAAGTGGAGATGACAGACGAGAATAAGAATGGTGAGTGACTTTTAAGTTAATCTGATTATACTGTTACCACACTAGTACATAAATCGTCTTATGTTTCTGTTATGTGAAAAGTACCTGGCTTGGCATAATGAGGAACTAAAGGAAGATGCGATGCAAGCATTTATGTCCATGCTATCTATTTCTTCGCTGAAAAACCTTTGCGAAAATATGCACATACTGTTTGATGTCCTTGCCGCGATTAAATTTATGAATACCAAGGACGTTATACGACATTAAGTATAAGATAATGTGTCAGTTCAGCATACCAGTACCTAATTATTTCAAATTTCTGATCTCATAAAATCATAATGACGAAACACGCGTGGAAATCTAATATACCCTCTTGACTATATTTTCTTCGTAACGTTCTAAAAAGAATTACCAAATTTAGAATATGTTTTGAAACAAATTTAAAATTTCTTTCCAACGATCGATATATATATTTTAGTTTTGCATCTCAAATTAATTACGATTGAATTAAATAACATTTAACTTTTCTCTCTTACGTCACGAAAACAAATAATTTATGTAGAAGGAGAACATCATTTTGTGAATAAAAAACACACATCTTGGTTTCATGGAGACTGGAACAATGAAACAAAGAGTAATAAAGAATCAACACAATGTATACTCATTCATAACATTTGATTAAAAACCCACCTTTCTTATGTTATTCTATACAAACAAATCACAGAGCAGCAACAAATGCAGAAATAATAATACTTATTGTTATGACAAAACGGGTACTCGTTGAACACCCAACACAGCCCATGTTCAATTTTACAGGCCGCAATTCACAAGATGCATAATTTTTAGTTTTGCGGCTGTCTCTTTTGGGCAACTACGGAGTCGTTTTGCTTACAAACATAAGGGAAACTTTGCACATCTCTTGGATCATTCGGATGAAGGATCGTGACTGGATAATTGGTCATTTAATTTACACATTTTTGTCAAGATTTTTTGCATTAGACTTTATAGTATTTCGGTCATTTCGTGTCGACTTTCTCTACTCTGCCGTAATCGCGACGTCCAGGACGAATCAAATATCCGAGAGCAAATTGAATGAATATTTTGAATAAATTCAGATTACATAAGTATATTCGCCTTACTATGTAGTCCTTAAGAAGAAGAAGAAATGCCTGCATACACGCTAGTTATGACAATGGACTTTCTCTTATCGATTCAAGATTTGTCGACTAAGATGTAGACGATGTACAGACACCGACAATAAAAATGAGACACGTACACCCTGAAATACTCGCTTCCCTGCAAGGCGTTGTGTGTGTTGCCTACCTCTACGGCGGTGGTAGAAGTTGCCTTTGAGAGTTTGCTATTAACATCCACTTATTGTCCTACAGTTGGGCAACGAACGTAACATGTTGCAGTGAAGCGAGTATATCAGGGTGTCGGTGTCTCCCTTTTCTTGCCGCTGACTGTAAAGTTTCGAACTCCACAATACATAATATTTATTGAAATTGCCTACATTTTTGTTTCTAAGGGAGGTTATTGCAGCATGCCACCGCAAGAGCTTCGGCCGCTTGCCGGCCCAGTCATGCAACAGGTGCCGGCAAATTGCGTAACAGATAGCCCGTTACACAAACCGCTTGTTTTGTAATGTTTCCACTTTTCACAATTATAGTTACAATTACAACTTAAATAAGCACGTACCTTGTCGTAAGGATGCTGGAAAAGGTGTCCTCTAAAATACAAATATTTCTGGCACTTTATTTCTGCCCATATCGCTTCTGACAGCAATGACTCATCCAACATAAAGGATTCAATTTTTCATTCTTGTCTTGCCTTCGAATAAACAAAACCGTGACTCTTATTTTGCAGATAACACAAGATTAATCCTTTTGAACACTAGAGACAGTGGCGTGCCCAAGATTTTCGAGCAGGGAGGTTACGTATACATTATTATGCAAAACGAAAGCGCAGATAAACGAATTATTTAACAGTGTCACTTAATTTTAAAGTGTGAATATTTTTGAAGTAAAGTAGCGATCATACACTGTGTGCGTTTTTCTTTCTGACAGCGCCATTTGAAATAAGCACTTTTCCCCTTTTGCTACTATGGGATAAACTGAATATAAATGGCTATAACTGCTCAACAACTGCATCTTTTTAAGAAATTTAAATTCTAAATGTAAGAATGAACAAAAAGCAACATTTTATGTAAATTCCGACAATTGTGAGTCCAGGGGGAAACGGGGGCCAAATCCCAAAGTTCTATTTTCCCCGTAATTACGCAAAATTTCTGAAGGTCGTAATTTCCATATTTTTTTTTTTTCAAAGTTGCGGCAGGAGCATTACATATCCTCATAGAGTAGTCTTTTGTTGTGCTTCCCTCAAAATTTGGTCCATCCAGTGTCTATAGAGCCGACGCTAGAAGCGAAATTCCTCAGATGTCGCAAGAGCGTCAGCGGCTTATCGGAGTAGTGGTAAGCCGCGAGAAGCCTCTCGATACTACGCGAATGCGACAGCTGTCGGCTACCAGTTGTTTAGACGTGTTCACTTCGGTTTGCGTTTATCAGTACTCGTGTTGTTTATACTGTGTTATTGAGTTGGTGTGCTAAAGTGCTAGTGCTTTATCGTGTTATTTGTTATTCATTCATTAGTTATGCCGCCAAACAAATATAGTCTTGAACAAAGAGTTTTTATGTACGATACTTACGTGAAAACGAACTCTTGCAGAAAAGTAGTCAGGCGATTCGCAAGAAAATTTCCTGGCAATCCTGTTCCGGACAGACATACTGTTTACAACCTCGTTAAAAGATTACGAGAGACAGGATCTCTTGAACCTAAGAAACGTGTTTCCAGACGACGTGTTCTTACGGAAGAAAAGCTAGACGAAATTGGTGAACGACTTGAACATACTCCAAAAAAATCCCTCCGTCGGCTTGCTCAGGAAACAGGCATTTCAAAATCCTCAGCACGAAATGCCACTAAATTACTTAGATTAAAACCCTACAAAATTACAGTGGTTCATGAATTGCAACCGCGCGATCACGCGACTAGAGTTCGATTCTGTAACTGGATGCTGGATAATATTGTTGCTGGCAGAGTAAATCCAGAATTAATCATATTTTCAGACGAAGCTTGGTTCGAATTGAATGGCCGAGTTATTTCACAAAACAATCGCTATTGGAGCGCAGAAAAACCTGACCTTGTGCATGAAGTTCCGCTCCATCCTGCAAAAATTGGTGTGTGGTGTGGTTTGAATGCGCACAGAATAATAGGGCCTATTTTTTATGAAGGTACTATCAATGGTGAAAGGTATCGAAGAGACATACTACAACCTTTTTTTGAACAATTAACGGACATTGAATGCCAGCAGTCATTTTTTCAGCAGGACTCTGCTACTGCTCACACTGCTTATGAATCACTTAATTTTATTGCCGAGATTTTTGAGGACAGAATTATCAGTACTGAGTTGTGGCCCTCTCGTAGCCCCGATCTTACTCCTTGTGATTATTATTTATGGGGAACATTAAAAAACAAAGTGTATCAGAATAACCCGCGTACAATAGAGGATTTAAAAGAAAATATAAGAAGAGAAATTGCCAGAATCACACCTGAGGAGCTTATGGATGTTCAGAGGAATTTCATACGCAGATGCCGGAAATGTATTGGTGTTGAAGGAGGTCATTTTCAACATCATTTATAACACAGAAGGTTAGTGATCATCATTATTATTAGTTTTAAATATAATTTTACACTTTCGGTTTGCTTTATGCGCCGCGATGCTGTCTTCCCTTTCTGTCAACCGAGGATAAAGTAGAGATGTCTAAGAAAGATTAGATGTCTGAAATAAGGTTGTAATTGTAACTGTAATTGTGAAAAGTGGAAACATTACAAAACAAGCGGTTTCTGTTACGGACTATCTGTTACGCAATTTGGCGGCACCTGATGCATGACAAGGCCGGTAAGCAGCCGACGCTCTCGCGGTGTCTAAGAAAGATTACATGTCAAAAATAAAGTGCCAGAAATATTTGTATTTTAGAGGACACCTTTTCCAGCATCCTTACGACAAGGTACGTGCTTATTTAAGTTGTAATTGTAACTATAATTGTGAAAAGTGGAAACATTACAAAACAAGCGGTTTGTGTAACGGGCTATCTGTTACGCAATTTGCCGGCACCTGTTGCATGACTGGGCCGGCAAGCGGCCGAAGCTCTTGCGGTGGCATGCTGCAATAACCTCCCTGTATAAATGGGTTCTGGACCGTAAAGAACGTTTTTATCTGTATGTCAATTCGATCCAGGAACTTTTTTTCCGGATGAATTTCAATTTGGTCCAGGAATTTTGTTTCACGCATCAATTAAAATACGGTGTAGGAACCTTTTTTCAATGAAACAATACGCAACTTGGACCGAATTTAAATTGTGCGAGGAAAAGGGTTCAGGTCTGCAGCGGAACCCAATAGAACTAGTGTTGCCCGCGAGACGAGACTTTGGCCTGTCTCGTCTCGTGGAAATGCTGTGAAATGCTGTCTCGTCTCGAAAATATTCGTATGTCTCGGGACACATGATCAATCTCGTCTCGTCTCGAATTTTTAAAAGCCTGTCCCGTCTCGTCCCGTGGGCAACACTAAATAGAACCCATTAGAATTTATAGGTTTCTGGAACTTTAACAACCCTGTCTCAAACAATGTGTTGTATAATTAACTTTATTCAAGAGTAAGTATTTTCTTCTTTGTTGGTCTTTTTTCTTCAAAAACACTTTCAATACAAACAAGAACAGGATTTTTTTAAAGAATCTCGGGAAAAAAACATTTCGGGCAAGTTGAGAATGTCATCTAAATGCCTGTAACTTCGCATCAACCTTATAAATGGGAAAGGGTTTATGATAGATCTTTTCGTCACGTGTTTGAACAGGGAACGTCATGCAACGAGTTGAATGGTGCCATGTTTTCACGTGGTGACCCCTTCCTCAAAGGAAGTGTCTAAGCAGGGGCGGCGCCAGGGGGGCGCGAGGTGGTGCTTGCGCACCCCTTAATTTTCTTCCGCACCCCCTTCAACACCCCTTACGTTCAACTGAAAACACTAACCCTCAGAGTGTCATATTATGTCATGTCGTCATACCGAGTGTCCAATGTTAGGTACTGAAGTAAGACTGTTATTATTGTATGCATCGGGCTAGCACTGAAAGAGATGCCGATATTTATACTTTCCTGTACTGGCGGCAGCCTCTATAAAAATCAGCGGCCGTTTTGTTTTCCTTCCTCAGCATTGTTGTGAATTTTTTCTTCCTTTGTTTCTTCAAGTGTTTTTTTGTGGTTTTCGATAATTGCCTACAGATTAATTAATGTGACTTATGTTTTTCTTTCTTTTTCTTTTGCATTGTTGATAAACTGTTTATTTTCCGCCTATTTGTTCTTCCTCACACTGGAGCAAATAATTCAGCTGCTTTCAAGGTATCACCAAGTCACTGACCAAGTCGTGCTCGGGAAATTATTTAACGCGAGTTGTAACGTGAAGGGTAATTTTCTTGTTAATACGTTCTGTGTATTTTGTTCCACGTAACATGTCTAGTAAATGTACATACCATTTCAGGCTTTTTCAAAACCCGTTAGAAAGAGGCCCAATGTTCAGGAAGAAATTTACAGTTCGTTGTTGGGGATAGCGCGGCAGAAGGGATTTTAACGAAGACGAAGTTGCTGTGCACTTCGCGTTTTGTCCTGAAATGGCAGACGGAATGTACTATGTATTTGGTACTTCCATTGGTTACATTGGTTAGATTGTAAATTGTAAGAATTGTGTTTTTAAAGACAAGGATAATTTCATTTTTTTTATTTCACTGCATAGTTCAATAAGACTGCTGCAACGTGTATCTGAATGTTTACACTGTACGACCACTTTCTTGGAGTATAAGACTTAATACATATCATCATATAAGTCCAGGGGGAAGGCAAGAAGAGGCACAGCCTGCCTGGAACATGAATGTCAATCTAAATTTATTATATTTCACACATACAATTTCATTTCAGTCAGTAATTTTTGTTAATCAGTGGCGGCGATTAGGAGTGCAGTTGCCCCCGCACTATGCTAAACTGTCCTTGCCGCCCCCCCCATTTTGGCACTTTGCTCCCCAGTTTGGAAAGGTTGCATGCGTGTTTCATGATTTTCCTTATTTTCAGCATCGCACCCCCTAAATTTCTTTACGCACCCCCTCAGCACCCCTTGATGATTAATCCTGGCGCCACCTCTGTGTCTAAGGGTCACTTCACTTGAAAGAATTCAATGGGAACAGGGGTTGAGTAACACCTTGCGTGTTTTACTTCTCATTTTACCTCAGACAAGTGTAAATTTCTCCGTCGCATAATCTGACTTTGTCTTTTTTATGATATATAGAAAAATAAGCATTGAATGGCGCCCTTGCCTACCCCCTCGCTACGGGCCATTCGATTCCATTTGAAACTGTACGTCAAGTCCCGATTAGCCTGTTTGTGCATAATGTGGGCTTAAATCACAAACTCAACATATTAATCATGGAAAAACATTCTAAAACCTATTTTCATTGTACCTATCCAACACACACAAATACAAACTAGTGAATATAAAAAGAACTTTAAAGCGGAAATTAAGAACAAAATCATGTACCATTATACACTGTAATTTATGACCTGGTACAGGCGGGCACATTTTATGACATGAAAATAACATGATTTGTTGGAAAGTACAAAAATTTAAATAAAAAGAACACCACAATGTGCATTTTTTTTTCACTGAATGAGCATTTTCTTTATTTCCCGCGCTTTCCATACAAATTCTTGCATTAGTTGCTATAAAGTGTCAAAAGCTTGATTGAGCCATGCCTGTTCTCAAAAGTCATTTAACCGTCAAGTCAAAATTTTGGAGGCTTCTGATTCAACACGTTATCATCATTATTATTTATTACATTGAATTACATGTACAGTTGTAGCCATCCTCCGTGGCGGAGTCAACGCGCTTCGACGACGAACCCAAAGGTCCAGAGTTCGAAACCTCGGCATGGGTGTTCTTTGTGAGTGTTCCTTCATATATTTCATCATATCACTCATTAGCCAAAAGTAGCAGAGCTGCGAAGTAAAATGAACCCAATCAATCAATATGCGTTGTACTTTTAAATTATGGCATTTCGTTGTATTAACTTCACAAAACTTCATAAAAATACTCACTGTGACATTTGGCAACTGTGTGCATATAAATCTTATAATTTCATTATTTTATTTCACTTCATTATTATTATTATATTTTTCATTGTTCCAGATTACTGAATATATATGTATATGTACTAAAACAAAAGCAACAAACATTAGAAAACTATGTTCAACAGTTTATAGGTAAATCTGTTTTTCTTTTTCATATACGCGTATATACCTATATATTTAATTGTTCTTATTTGTATTGATATGTAATCCTTTTCATGTTTTTTTTTCTCAATGTATACTCTTTATTCCATTGTATTAATCTCCCAGACAAGGGTCTGTTGTAAGAACGGCCCTAGAGGCCTAAACACGCCCGCTCCAATAAAGGCGATTTATTATTATTATTATTATTATTATTATTATTATTATTATTATTTATTTGAACCTCGTGTATTTAACAATAAATAAAGGGGTAACGTTTTCTCAAGACACTCAAATGTCAACCTCAAATCCACGCAGTACACCCTCGATTGGATTCTGCTGACTATCGAGGCTCTGGCGACCGGAGTCCTGTTGTGTGATCGATACATGTTCGTGCCTGTCACTTTTTCAATTTAATCTTATCATCATTCATCCTCATCTTCGCAATTAGACAAAAGTGGCAGAAAACGCAAAGTAAATAAATCAAATCATTCATCCATCAAAAATAAACATGGTAATTCAAGTGAGCAGTTATTATTGAAGGAGCAAGTACTTTCTAATCTTGCAAAAGTAAGAATAATACAGTGTTGCACCTTTTGAACCTTTCTATGTTTGTGTGCGTATAGGTACGTAGAAAAGAACGATCCAAGCAGACCACAATGAAAATTTGAAAAAAGTTCATGTAAAGACCGTGAGTTTGAAATTTCTTGTTTATATTTTATTCTATTTTATTTTATAACATTACATTTATAAGGGTTAGCTGGCAGAGCAGTCTATTAGCTGAACCTCGCTAGCTTAATAAAGACATTTATTATTATTATAATTATGCGATACAATTTCTTTTCAAACTCCCATTACCTAACCAACACATCTACGATGAGGCCGAGCTGCTGATGCTGATTGCATAATTTTCATCTCTCTTTCTGTTTATAACAATGTCGCCTGGTAATCAAGATGTCTCGGGTTCAATATCCGGTAGAGGGAAATGCTAGTTCAGAATCCACTTTGTCTCAACACCAATTTCATCAATTCATCAGTCATCGTCACGATTAACTCAAGGGATAGAAAGGAAGGTAAAAAATCGAAGCAAAAAGAAAATGGATAGAAAGCATGTTGTCTGTGCCATTCCATGCTTCTATCTTTTACTAAGGGAGATAAATGGACAAGGTTTTATAATCTGAAAGATACCAAAACACTTTGTGTGAATATCCCTCGCGGTTTTCATTCACACTTCACGGCTTGTTCACACTAAGAAATGCGTTCATATTACATTTCCGAAATTTTAATTCAACAGTGTTCATAATTAATCGGTAGGGCGTCTGACTACCACGCGGGAGACCTATGATCGATTCCCGGGGTGGGTGATCTAAGGTCGGAATTTTTCCAGCCTTGTCCCAACATAAAGCGGCTCTGGGGCTCACCGGCCTCGAATCTAGGATTGACTGGGGGCAACCCTGGGGAATAAGGTCGGCCGTAGCGTGGCGTGGTGCAGATCACATCACTTTCAAAATGGCCGAGATCGAGAACGTGTGGGACCCTACCTCCACATCCCCTAAATGTGCCTTCATGGCACGGTGCTCTGTGCACGGGGAACTTTACCTTTTACCTTCTTAATAAATCTCGTAATAAATAGCTATCTAGAGAATACTAAAGTAATATTTAATGCGTGCTACAGCGCCATCAAGATGAAACATGTGCAAGTTGAATCTTTGCCGAATCTATTATCATTTCCTTAAGTGTTCCACAATCAGAAGGAGGTGACTGTGGTTAAATGGCGTCGTTTTACAGTGTAGAATGGCGTGGAATGAAAAAGTTTAAACTATACAACTATTGCTTCACTATTTTCTCCTACAAGTTTTAAAGTACTTCCCACACGACTGTAAACGAATTCAAACCCACCATCGACTTCTAATGAATGAACTGTTTCAAGTAAACAAGCAAGATGTAAGAAAACAGCCCTTTTTAACGTTCAGTTTTGTCTAAGGAGAACATGCTACTCATATGCATGTTGTAAATTAATGTTTGCGATTCCATTATACGTATATTTAATCATCCACAACATTTTTTTTAAAATACCTCCAATCAATGGCGCATCCAGAGGGTGGGTGCAGGGGGTCCGGACTCCCTCCAAATTTCTTTCTTCTCTTTGAAAATACTATGGTAGATTCAGCACACTTTCCGATTAGAAACATGTTGTGGCAGGTATAGACAATTCTCTCTGTGTGCACGGTTTGTGGATTCTGAAAATAACATCCACTAAATGTTTTTTTTAGTTTCACAATGTGTAGTGATATATCACCTAAAAATATGACTTCAGTCAGAAACTGTTTTGGTACAGTAAGTGAAGTTTGTGATCTTTTTTAGAAATAATACATGCAAATGTGAAATATTAAAAACAAATATATTGCATTATGTACCAGACAGTAAAAACAAACTATTGTCAGCGTTTGAAACTCGATTTATATAAAAAATTATTCACTTCATGTTTGTGTTAAATTTCTTGAACCATGTCAGTTAAGTGGGGCTGTCCGAGTGAACCAAGCAAGTGATCTTCTAGCCGCAGTTGAAAAGGGAACATTCTTAATTGTACTCTTCATCTGTGAAAATTTTACTGTACAGTTGTCAAAGTATTTAGAGCCCTCATCACAATTTAGCCTTTGCTCTTTCTTTCACAAGAGACGCCACAGAACTGCTTCAGAGACTTGAGGAGATTTCAGATGAAGAGTGCAGCCAAATATTTCAAACGGCTTCTGAAAAGTGTCAACAGACATTAAATTCTGAAATTACGATTCCAATAATAACAAACACACAAAACGATATAACTATCCTCGTACTATTATAGAGGGGGGACGTGCCATTGGCCTTGGAGGATGGGGGAATGAGCACCCCTGGCTGGACCCTCCCCAAATTTTCTTTCCGGATACGCCCCCTGCTCCCAATATCCATTTTATTTCCTGTCCATTGCAATTCCTCCGACAGAAGAAGAATGAGCTTTTCCCCTCGAGATGACTGAAACTCAGGGCCGACCTCCGTGGCAGAGTGGTTACCACAGCGCGCTATGACGCCAGGGATCTAGGGTTCGATTCCCACCTGCAAATATCAAAACTCATCCTTATCGTCGCGATTGGCCAAAAGAGGCAGAAAAGCGACGTTACAAAACAAAAATCAAATCAGACTGAACCTCAGGGTGCCGGAGCACCAATAGGACAAGTGTGTTCTACCTCGACTTATATAATAGAGTTGCCTCGTTACGGCCTAGGACTACCAACTATTATAGCGTCGGACTGGCAATCTGGCTCTTCTGGGAAATGCTAGAAGGGGCAGCACTCTATGCGTTAATTGGGACCGGTCCTGTATCGATTACTTTATCTTATGAATAAATGCATAAACATTTACCAAATTGTTTATTGGAAGGTCCAATCCGCTGGGCAGACCGCGTGACATCTATTTATGAAATTACGAGACGCTGATATCGTAATTAGCCTGGTTTTTTAGAGTTTGAAGAAGGTTAAGACAATTGGAAAATATTAATTTTCCTTGTATTTGTGGATCACAATTAACTTTGTGTAAAATCGCACATGATCGCTGGAGAAGTAGCTTGGAACCATAACGTCACCTCTGCTATTTTTTTTATAACCCCAGTAAACTTCTCAGGAAATATAATACCTGGAAAAACATAATTTCCTTGTAAGTTGAGATTGGGGGGGAAATACTTGAAAATCTCAGGACAAGGTTGATAGTTCTGCCGTATACTATGTATGTATGTATATATTGCCGAGACTGGAGTTTTTACCGCAACATGTTCTATTGAATTCTATTATTGCTTGCTTGAATTGTTGTTTTAAGTTCACTATACGCACAGATAGGCTAATCAGGACTGGATCTATAGTTTAAGTAGAATCCAAACCGTTGTGCAACATGCCCCCGCCGCGTATCGAACCCGTGATACCTTGATTACAATGTAACGACGTTACCACAACTTCATCGGGAGGCCCCACACAACAAGATCTCATCATTGACTACAGCGGCTACACTTTTCTTCTTTTGCGGAGAGTCATTTTCAAACGCAAAAAGCGAGAACACTTTTCATCATACATTCAGAATTTAAAGTGACTCAAGTAATATGGGAAAGTACTACATATTTACTGAGTCTCACACATAAAGAACGACTTCATATTTTCGAAAGATTGGGAGAAAACTCCAGTTCACATCCACATTCAACAACAATTTGAACTCATTGCTACATAGAACAGCAATCTACAAATTTACAGTAATGTCGTCCATGGAACGGAATGCATTGTTTTACCTCAATGAAATCTGTATTTTTTCCACATTTAGAACAAAACCTACAGAGTGTCACCTGTTGGAGCCGTAAGGGAATGAAAACTTATCAAGGGACCACTTAGGAAAATTATAAATTCTCATTGTATATTTTACGATTTCTTTTATCACTGTTGTTATTATATTCTACTCCATAAATTCCTTTTCAATGAAATGGGGTTACTATCACAATTTCACGTAACTTCCTCTATATAGGTATGTGTGATCATCAGTTTTTAACAATTCTATATTTTTTTTTGCCTATTATCATTCGTCATGTATTCTTTTCTCTTCTATCTCTTTTTCTTATTGATAGGGGTTGGTTGCAAGAGAGCTCAAAAGCCCGAAACTTTACTGCTTTAATAGAGACGATCGCTATTATACGTAATATACGTACTCAATTTTAAAAGATCTCTCGATTTCCATTGGTCTGCTCATGTCAGGAATCGAGTCAAAACGTTCTCGTCCACCTTCTGCCACCTAGCGACCTGCAGAATGTGTTTAGTTCGTATTTGCCTTCTTGACACTTGGCAGGCCGAGTGGGATGCGGAAACGGGGAACAAGCTTCACGCTGTTAAGCTCACCTCACGTGCACGGCGTTCCTCGTCCCGTTCCTCCCGTCGAGAAGAAGTTAGTCTAACACGGATACGTATCAGACACAGTCGTCTAACGCATGGTCGCATGCTGCAAGGGCTGGACCCTTCGATGTTACGTCGTTTTAAATGTTATTTTTATTGAATGTGCCGACTTGCTATCCTCAGACAGACTTTTAATCTTCCCAGCTGTTTGTCATCCCTGTTTGGCGACGACAACAGTGTTTTATCAAATGTTTTTAGCTTTTGGAGAAGCTTCCCACTGTCTGTGAGGAAGCTTTTAGTACATTCTGACTTTATAATATGCTGTGCTTGTGTTGTGCAGGCCCGTTTACAACCTTGCACTTTTAACTTTTCTCAAGGGGCTCTTTACACCCCTTGTTTTAACATTTTCAATAAGAATTTTAGATAAGGGGATATTTCCCCGTATATATTGAAGGGTGCAAAATGGCCACACGTGGCGACGCACTCAACGATGTTAACCTTAGTACCACAACGTGCATTTCTTGGAACTAGAATCACAACGTGGGGTCACCTATGACCCTACATTTGAACAAATTATTTAGGCATTGAATAACATTTATTCTACTTGAAATAAGGAAATTACTTACACTTGAGTATATTAAGTTCAAAACAGAAAGAAATTCATCAAAATGTCCAGTAATATTGTTTACAGAACAATGTTATTAACAGTGTGTCTTTTTTGTTATTTTTAATATTAAGCATTTGTCTAGGTGAATATTTAGTGCCTTATTGCTTATATCTTCGCAATATTTAACTTAAAATAAACAAATCACTTATATTTGTGCACGTTAAGTTCAGATAAGAAAGTAATTAACTGTAATACCACACAATATGATTTACGTAGCATTTTCACCATAGACGAATAATGTACACAAATCACAACGTGGGATCATATGTGACTCAAGAGCCTATAACTCTGAATATAAATAGCGGGACAAAACTTTACAACCACTCGTTTCGAGAACGTATCAAGCAGTGAAGTTACGAGAAGCAGCAGCTTCCTTGATCATAGAGGCGCATGCGCAGAATCGTTTTAGTAGTCAGGCGGATCGCCCATGACCCCACGTTGTGGTTCTAGGGTTAATTCAATCAATCAATCGAGTCGCAAGTCATATCAAAAGTATATCGATTTTGCGATTTGCCTGTTTAGGAAAATAGGAAAGCTACATAGAAACTTTTGCATAATAGATGAGATTCAAATGCTAATTAATTACAATATATTTTTTTATTATTATAACTTTGCTGAAAAAAGCTATAACCAATAAACATAATAAGGATATGCCAATATTCTGATCAGTGCCGCTGAAGCGTATCGTAGTTACGTAGCGAGGCAGTTCCAACTTATTTCTGACCATTTTTTCCTTTCGATTCTGGTCTGCTTTTCCTTATTTTTCCACATCATTGGTTTTTACGTAATATCGAAACTCTTAAAATGAACCATTTCCCTTTCCTAAGCTTGTCTCCGTGAATCGATCTCCGATGCATTGAGAAAGGTGATTTGCATGACAAATGAGCATCGACCGTTCTGCGACGCTCTTTCAACCGCATCTGTTCATTCCAAAGCTTAACGTTGTGAATTCCGACGACTGAGGAAAACCCAGTTTCCCTTCAAAACCACTCACAAAATGCATTACTTGCAAGTTCTTTCAGCTTTGAAAAATGTTTTCGAAACGTTTTAATAAATGTATTAAAATCGTTAACGCTTGTCATTCTTCTACATTTCTGTCATCCAATACTGAAGTAAATTCAGCGGTAGCCACAGGTTTTAATATGGCACCATCAAGATATATTCCGAGAGATTGTTTTCTTTGACAATTTTTTTTAAAAAAAATCAAAAAAACATCTTGATGGTTAGTACGTTTCTGTCAATTACAAAAAGTAACATCCCGACTTGTGCATTTTGCAGAAGAATTCAATATTTCTTGTACATATTGTAATCCAATTACAATAAAATATTATTCTGAACATTTATGTGGAGAAGGAAAGGGGATGAACTTCCTTGCAACCTACCACACATTTCTTGTAAAAGTATAAGAAGCGTGATAGATTTTGGTACACCTACAGCACTTTAAATTAGTGTGGAGGGTCTTAATTTGAACTACACCAAGAGCTTACCGAGACGGGGCGGGTTCAACCTGCCCTGATATATCTGTTAAATTATACTACTTAAATAGCATATTTAAATTCAGGTTAATTTGTTCAATTATTTTATATTCGTATTATTAAATCGCAAAACTGTCATTTTATTACTCATCGATGGACTAGAATTGGGTAAAAACTGATTTACATACTTTTTACCTACTGCACTTCCTACCACTCTCTTTATACGAATAGTACTCATTCGTTCCAAGTTTAGGTAATATTTACAGCCAGTGGAAGCGATTAGGGGAGGCGAGGGGGCAGTAGCCCCCCACTTTGCGCCATTTTTGCCCCCGCACTATGCTAACCCTTATCTACAAAGGGAAATATAATTTTTTTGCCCCACCCCAAGTTTTGGCACCCTGGCCCCCGGTTTGGGAACCCAATCGCCGCCACTGTACAGCTATCGTTTTGTAGTGAGTGTGTATTTCATTTCGTTTTAGGATTTAAAAAAAGTTGGTCAAGTGTAGATTAGCCACTGTGAATTCACGTGTCAGCAAATATTTTGCGTTGTTTCTAGGCTATCCATTAGGATAAAATTTTGACGTAACGAATCTGAGTAGGGAAAACGCAACTTGCAAATCACATTTGCCATGTCTAACTGATCTCCGTGTGTGGTGTTTAGCACGTCACACTTCAAGTATGGGTCATGATTTTTTTCTGAGATGTGAACTAGGTGTTTCCCCATCCAGAAAACAAAGCACTGATTGTCATCCAAGTACGGGAAGAACGAATTTTGATTTCATGTTACTCAGACAGTAAGTGTCCAAAAATGGCTACTTGGCATGAATATATATAAAAAATAACAATCCTTAGCAATTGTAAATAATTATGAGCCAGTTCGTGCCGAGAGTTGACGGTCTTCCCAAACCTCCCCACTTTAAGTTCCGAGTTGGAGTCCTGGCCTGGACGTCGCTATCTCTTTGTGAGTGTCCCTTCATCGATTTAAACTAATTATCATTCAACCACATAGCTGCGATAATTATGAAAGTGGCAAAAAAGGAAAGCTAAACAAGAAAAAAAATACAAATAATTTTAAGATTATTACAATGTGGGAACCACATTTGATGAAACACAAGACTCATCTTCAAACACCCATTTTGGGAGAACTGCGTAGCCAGACAACGTGCTCCTGAAAGTTGCCAATCGACCTGTAGCATGGTCTTCAGTACTGGAGTTGCGCTTTTTAGAAAAGTTTGCTCAAGCCTCTTCAAGCGTCTTATCAAGAATGCCTCGGTGTGCGCAGCATTGCCAACTTATCTTCCGTAGATCAAAACGTTTTCTGTGGTTTTATCTGCAGCCGGCTAAGGACTCGTGATGCATGTTTACAGCTTTGAAGAACTCTACTTCAAGCACGATGGAACTTCTTCTCATTATCGTCAAGATGTTCGTGTATACTTGGATAAGTTTCTAACATCTGAGTGATAGAACGGCGTGCGACATTGACATGCCACCACTTCACTGGATCTCACCCCAGTGTAGTTCTTCGTGTGGTGAATGGAGGGAACAGTAAAAACTTGAAAAGTGGAAGGAGTGCATTGAGGATTCCTGTCAGTTCTTGGACAGCAATACTGAACTGTATCTTAGTTTGTGTCGGAGTATTCCAAACAGGCTCCATCTATGTGTTAATGCAAATGGAAGATATTTTGAACACGCAAAAGAGTAAATGAATGTAAGTTAGAATGATTTTGTAGTTTACTTTTGCATCACCCCTTATAAGATTGAAGATTCTCATCAATGTGCATATACTCTGTCCCAGCAAGTCTGGAGCAAGCGAACGAAAACAAGTCCTCTCCGCAAGTAGTGACCCGAGTGCCAACGACCAATTAATGCGTGAAGGGGAAAGGGATTGCATGGAGGGAGCATTGCGAATGCAGCTACAAGAAATTTGTAGCACCGGGCACTGTTTTTTTCGTCCACTCGCTTTCTCCCCTTCTCTGCTGTTATGTGCGACATTGCTCCACATATTCCTGGAAGCCCATATTGCATTTCCCGTTCCTCTTAAATCCTATACATTGACGGTGCAGGGGATGAGGGGGCAAGTGAGTCTCGTTTGACCCCAAGAAAACAAAAGAAACACTACAGTCCTGCCACCGTATCTCCCGGCGCGCAGAACTATTACTTTGACAAAATCCTGTTTCCTTCTGGCTGTTTCGGGGAGGAGGGATATTAATGTTGCCGCTCCTTGACCAAGCAGTAGGCGTAATTGGTTGTTTGACTGCAAGTTCCTTTGCAGGTAAACACGTCAACAGAGGGTCACTGCCATAAAGGCGTTCTCCGCGCCGGATGCCAGGCCTTCGCGGCTATAGATAAATACATGTTATTTTAGCCAAAATGTGTATTTTTGTGTGACATTTAGGTGTGTACTAAAATATGACTGCCTCACCTAGAAAATATGCCCTCCTCCCTCTGCTTTCCTAATCATTTCTTCTGGCGCATCACTATATCGATAACAAAAGTATCATGTTCGAATCGCGGCCTGGGCATGACTTCATCGTCGAAATTAGCCGAAAAGGGCAGAAGTATGACGCAAAACCAGGGAAGCCAAAAAATAAGTTCTTCCTCTCCATGTTATTGGGATTTAGATTATAAGAAAGCAATAGTTTGTTAAATAAAGTATGTCCCGGTGCCTTCTGGAGAAAGTTAGGAGGATTTTTATTAGTAAAAAAATGTATGATGTTTTTATTATTTAAAAAGTTAGAACATAATTTTCATGTTTATTTTTCTCTATGTAGAATGAGGAAATGCCTAACAATGTTTTTGTTAGTAAAAAATGTATACAACTTTTCTTTAGATTACAGGCATTAATTTTACGAAATCATTAAATTTCAGAAGACAAAAATGTCGTATTTGAGGCTTTTTGTTATTGTAATAATAATAATAAAAGTGAATGCCTGTTAAATGCCTGTAATTCCAGGCTCTTCATCATCATTCATCGCCGTTTCCTGCCTTTGGCTTGGTCGGCATAGAAGTTTAGCCTCTCCATTTTTTTCTGTCTTCCACCATTCCTCTCTTTCCATGGTGTTCCAATCTTGTCCTCTTCTCCCAACACTCTGCTATCTGCTCTTTCCACCGACATCTTGGTCTCCCCTTTAGCCTTATTCCCACTCCTTGTGCATTGTAAGCTCTTACTGGTAGTCTTTCTGCATTCATCCTCTTCATGTGTCCGAAACATCTCATCTGTGCCTGATCTATCATGTCCTGGAGCTTCACCGCACCTACTGTCTGTCGGATCTCCTCATTCCTTATTCTATCCTTTGTAGTCTTCTCCAATATACTCCTTAAAAAACTCATCTCAACTACCTGCATCTTTATCTTGTCTCTCCCTGTCATTGCCCAAGTCTCTGCTCCGTATGTAATTATTGGCACATAGTATGTGTTATATGTATTACCTTCTTTTCCAAGCTGTATAACAATAAATCCGATGATATGCCTATGCAGTTCCGGACTGGTAGAAAATATGCGCATGTGCTTTAATGTCTCCTGAGGTTAGTTTACTAACCTCATGGCTCTGATGATTCACAATTGCTTCCTATCTGCAAAAATGCTCCCATTGTTAATAATACTACTGTATTCGTACTTAACAATTGGCAAAAAGGGACTTTTGTTCCAGGTTTGAACATGGCGGCCAAGTTTAGAATTTTAGCTTATTATTTAACCGCTTCAGGTACTGCGTAACGTACATCAACCCTCCCCCCCCTTTAGAATACTTTAGACAGACTATACCTTAATGTTGCTATGAATTAAGTGAACGTCCGCCGCTAAATTTGGTAGGACTACTTCATTCCTAATTTAGAATATTCTCGAGAAAACAGTCCTGGATATTGTCTCCTCCATAACAAAATGCTCATATACTCCATTACAAAGACCGTGAGGGCACCCGCATCGAGGAGATCTTTCATAACTTTCCTTTTTCAGCGAACCGTGGGAGTCATGAAACTAGGTGAAAGTAGACGTCGAGGAATTCATACATAAGCAATGTCGTTAGAGATGGAAAAAATTGTTTGCTGTGGCAAATAATGTGGAGTTGCCCGTTTAATATCTCGAATTTCTGTTCAAATTTATATTATTAAGTGCTGAATATGTCTAATTATGCCGATGCTGATATTGTTTATTACATATTTTTTCCACTGTATTTAGTCACAAGAGAACCTACAATATTACGAATTTGACCAAGTCATTCCAATGGGGCACTTACATTCACTTCCATTTTACCTTTTCATGTGAAGAGGCAGGGGGACAGCAATCATAGCCCACCGTTCAATGGAAAAACAAAGTTTCGCTGAACAATAGAGCACGGTGGTTGATAAAGGTATCACAAAATGAGTATTTACATTAAAGAAAGTATTTGGATATTTTCATATATATTTTAACATTTCATTGATCGCTTACGTTGTTGCGGGTTGTCTAGTTCTGCAGCTTGTAACACCATGTTGATTGATTGATTTGGTGTTTTAGGTTACTTTATGCACAGTATGGCTAATCGGGGCTGGACCTACAGCTTAAGTGGAATCCGAACCACTATGTGCCTTCACCGGGTATCGAACCCGGAACCCTTGATAGCAAGGCGACGACGACGGGGAGGCCCCTGTAACACCATGTAAAATAATTTTAACTTAGTTACTATTTTGATACCGGTGCAATACATTAGTGTTGACCCACGCATTTTAACAAACAAACAACTTAAAAATCAAACCAAGAGGAGATTTACGATATGACCAGAAGAGCGACAGAAAAGGAACAAACACGCTAAACAATCTTTCAAGACCCTCAAAACAAATTTGGTGAATGTGTGGTGGTCCATTTGATACAGTCACGAAACATTCTTAAGGAAGAACATTAACTTGAAAAGTTTTCTTATTTATTTCGAAAACAGTTTTATAATACCAAAGCCTCTGTGACTGACATAAATTGAAATTTATAATGCGTAGCGAAATTTAATTGCCATTGGCAACATTGACAGACAACAACAACATGCTAGCGTCGGACTGAAGCAACTAGATTGGATTTCATATGACTTCTTTGTTCTCCTGCAACCACTGGGTGAGGAGGAAAACCTGAGAGTCCCAGAGGCCTGCGGATTATACCTAGGTAGTTCAAGGAAGCTCGCTTTCACATCACCTTCCTTGATGAGTGTGTTGCATATTATATTAGGTTCGACTCCTTGGAGACGTGTTGGATCTCGCGCAGGGTTCTGTAAGGTAATCACTTCGTTACCACTTTATAGAGAACTGTTGACATTCCAACGCGGATATCATTCCAATTCGCAGTCTCGTGACTGTGTGATTATGTAGAAGGAACATCTTCATTCCCAAAACTGAACGTAAAAATACTTTTGTCTTGAGAATATATCTTCTCATGGGATGGGCAATTTTTACAGAGACCATTTAAGGGTGAATAAGGTCGTACTTTTCTGAAAAGTTTTTTAGAAGTTTCTTTACACATATCAGGACTGAACCTACAGTTTGAAGTGGAATCAGAACCATCATGTTTCTCCACCAGGAATCGAACCCGATTCCCCTTTATTACAAAGCGAAACCCTCAGTAGGATGGTGAGGTTAAAAATATGAATGATAAAACTAAGGGCACGGAAAAAGAAATGGCATCAGTGAAGTCAATTCCATTGCCAGATGATCTGAGTTGCCACAGAAGAGAAGAGATTATTTCCATTGTTAGAAATAGTAATTACATTGAAGTGTATATAAGAGGAACATCACGTCGTCTGCATGAATAAGAACTGTATCAAGAGGTAACCTCAATTTTTTCTGGAATAAATTGATTAAACTAGTGCTCAAATGTGAGATTGCATTCGTGAAATGTTTGGAAAAGGAATAAGGAAGGAAAGGGCCTGATTTGTTTGCTGTTCTGAAACACAGCTTTCCTCATGATGATCCTCTGATCTTAAGGAATTTCTGAAGGCCAAGAACATTCGATTCCTCAATAGAAAATCACAAGACGTGAGGCGAAGAGAGCAAGGAAAAAAGCAGTGGTATATCCACACACCTCGAACGACCCTCCCCCCCTAAAAAAATCATCAAAGTCCTCTAAAAGGTTTCACAAAGTCCCAATGTATGTCCATTCTTAGCTCTAAATTTACCCTTACAATTCCCTAAATACAAGATTACACCCCAGACGGAGAATTCAAATATTTTAGTTTGAGTCTTTGTCTGAAGAGGACCCTGTTAGAGGGTGGGAACGTCTACGTTTATAGTGTGTCATTCTATTTAATAAAAACTGCCTAGGTCGGAATTTTTAGTGTTTTATTAAACCCGTCAGTTGTATACTTTCCAATAGTTAAAACAGATCTCAATATTGACTCATTATAGCATTTACTTTATCTGCAAAGCATGGAATGTACGAGGGGAGGCTGATTAATATATTGAGCCTTACCCAGAAAAAAATCATCTAGGAGGCTGAAATTTGCAGGGTGTACTGGTCAATTCTTCTATATGTAATGGTGCAAAAATCAACTTTCTATGGTTTCAACCTCCTTTTGGTTTTCAGGTCCAAAAGTAACCCCTCATTTGCAGCATTAGTTGTCTCCTGAACACTCAAAATCGTTGTCCCTTTAGGTATTTTTTTTTCTGATGGGGGAACAGATGATAGTCACATGGAGTCAGGTCAGGCGAATAGGGTGGATGGGGCAACACTTGAAAGCCTAAGGAGGTCAGCGTCGCCCTTGTTTCACCTGCAGCGTGTGGCAAGGCATTGTCATGCAACAGGGAGCTTTCCTCACCTTTTCTGGAGGTGCTGCCATTTTCACTTTGGACCTGAAAAACAATGGGAAATTAAAATCATAGAAAGTCGATTCTTGCACCATTACATATAGAAGAATTGACCAGTTCATCCTGCAAAGTTCAGCCTCCTGGCTCAGTTTTTTTCTGGGTAAGGCTCAATACTTATCAGCCTCCCCTCGTATCTACATGTAAGGATACAAACAAGAATTTGCATACAAGTCTCTATGTTTATTCACGAGAGGCTCTGCGCTTTATAAAGAGAGAAGGTTAGTGCTTCACGCACTTCTACAGCGAAGGTTGGCAGAAAGGCCCGTTATGAAGGAACCTTCTGACGCAGGCAAGAACACGCGTCAACGAACCTTGCCCCGTAAAATTCCTTTGCCAATCTACTGATTGTTTGTACAGTAGGCCTCGTTGGAAAATGGCCGCAAAATTTAGATGTTGATTCATCATCAAGAGGATGTGAGTCACTGTCATTTTTATAACAGTCACAGTTTTATTGTAACGATAAAATTCTTTGATAAGCAGAAGGACATTTCATTATCACTGTTACTGTTTTAAAAATATATTAACATTATCGGATATAGTATATAGATTATGCAATTCCATAAAAGAATTTGTAGATTTTATGCTTGTTGCTAATTTATAAACCTAACAGCAACAAGGACAGGAAGACAGGAGTGCGCACGGGGAGGAAGAGGGGGTAGTTGCCTCTAATACTCTCACCTAGAAATTTAGTATAGAGGAATCTTCAATATCGTGTCCTTTACAAAATTAAGTGTTTAGAAACCGACGAAAATATGAAGCAACTACGGAGGAGTAAGAAGGTGCATTATTTCCTATGCAATTGAACTATCCAACTTCGTTCTGTAACAAATTTCTTGTTCTTAACACACAGTTTATTCGTTAGTTTTGTTACTTCCATATGTTTACAAGATAAATTGCCCACACATTGTAAATCACAAGCGGAGCTGCGATTGCGTGATAAAAGTGTGGAAGGGGGCAAGGACAGTTTTATTTTTCTTTGCAGTCAAGGCTTAGCATTAAGAGGCCATAGTACGGAGGGCAACTGCCCCCTATGCGCCCCCCCTAACTCGCCGTCAGTGTTGGAAATGAATAAATTATTTGTAGTTGTTTAGAAGCTGCTGTACGAAACCATGTTTATGTGTAAAATAGTATCTGAATCACAGAGAGGGGTGGGGTGTGGCAAAGGACATTAGTGCCACGAAATTTTGAATTCTAATACAGTGCGATTTCCGGTGGGTGCGGACACACACACCATATATGCCTCTGCTCCGTACCCATCAATACAATAAAACAATTAGATGAAATCATGTTTTTGTTTCTCCGATTGAACTTTCCCTAATCAGGGGGTCTGTGCACGTCTATAGACAGGATGGTAATTGTGCAGATACTTGAAAGCAATAGTTAGTTTAAAAAACTGAAAAACAGCGGGAATGGAATTGTGCCCTGGCGCTCAAAGGGTTGAGCCAGTGTGTTCGATTTTACATTTAACTTGTCTCCGATAGTCAATAATTTATTTAATTAAATTTCCATCCGAGGAAATTTCCCTCTGGCCATCCAAAAGTTGTGGTTCTGTGTAGGAAACTTTTGTGATCACCGCAGGATACAAATATATATTATTTTCCATTTTAAATCACTAAATTGACTACAACTTTTGACTCATGTCCCTGTGTTCAAGAGCAAAGTTCTCTATTGTCAATCCACATTACCGTTTAGTAAATGTTCTGCGGCGAGTCACTGAATGGAAACATTTTGCGCGGAGCACAGAATAATAATATGAGTCTCCTGTATCTGCCCAGTGGATTTGGCTCTTCTCCTGACGAAGCAACCGGAGGCCTTTTCGTGAGACTGAATGACTATGTGGCCTGGACGGAACAGAAGAATAGCATTCCTTCCTATTGGACCGGAAATCGATTCCATTATTGAGATGGGAACATTGGGGGAGAAATTGGAAGATGGAGGAGAAGGTGGAGCCGTTCCTGTGGGAGTTCGAAGCGCTGGGTTCAGTGTCTGAAACTTACTGGTCCTTCCACGCTTTTAAGCGCTCTCGGGTGACGAACTGACTCATCTCCATGAGTCATTCACTGCGATTGCATCAATTACTTTCTCAAATTTTCTGGTCATTTCGAAGTTAATTTGCTTAGGCGAGCATTTATTATATTCCAAATTATTCATTCTTAATTTTATTATCTTTAATGCTTCGAAGAAGAAGCAGGTAGAAATATGGAATAAAAAATATGATTAGCCTACATGTATATTTTTCATTACAAGTTACCATGAAAACCGTCCTATCAATAAAAAATTGAATCTAATTGTGTGTGATTGCAGTCGTTGCCACGGAGATTTATAATATATATTTAGATTCTGGAAACATTGGCAGCAGAATCCCCCCTCCATATGTAATTCAAAATATTATACCGAGAGAAGTCTACGGTGTTGGACATTACTTTTAAACAAGGGTACTTTAATATCGTATTGTACAGTTGGGATCCATGAGTATTGCCGTGCAAATTGTCTATCACCATGTTCGTTCACTTTATTTGACCCAATAAGATCTTCAAGAATTAAAAAAAAAACTCAAAACAAGCTGTTAACAACTTCTGCACCAGCATACATAAAAATCCATCGCTTAAAAACACATAGGATGTAAGAAAAAAAATATTGAAAATAGTCATGGAGAATTTGCACGGTAATATTCATGGATCCCACTGTACTACCTGCCATCGGCGACTTAAGGTATGACCATTTAAATCAACTCTGTTATTCTTGTTATTATACTATCGTGAACGTTAAGGTTTAATTACTTGAGACTGAGAATGGTTCTGTTGAACTGAAGGATTATTAATATACATATTTATAATTGCTTCTTACAAAACTTGGACTAGCCCGAGGGTCCTATGTCTCTGATACCTAAGAACTAAAGGAGGTTAAACGTGTGTTATGGGGGAAGTAAGAATCGATAGATGGAAAAAAATATATTCATATTCCCAAACATGTAAACGTAATTGCTTGCATAGCATTGCAATATTTCAGACCAATTCTAAAGAGGATCTTCGGCCAAAGTTTGGTGACATTCACATTACTTATTTCATGCTAGGTTTCATGTTATCTGGCAATCTTCAGATCATTTATCCCTTCTCTGACTTCGTAATGACTTCACAAGATGTTTGCGTACATTGACATTTGGTAGTTAACAATCGAACGCTAAAAATGGCAATAATACATTTAATTACTAAGAGCGTGTACTGAAACGTAATGCTCTTTCATAGCGTTGAAACTTCAACTTACTTATTTAACACGTGTTAATGCAGAATAATATTTTTACCCACTTTCTGGTTTTCTCAACTCTCAAACATATCTTTACATTTTCAGATTTCCATTTCAACGACATTAAAAGTCATCAAAAATATTTTTCCTGGATTTTTTTTAAAAAAGTTCAGGAATTAAATATATCCACGTTAAAACTTTATAATGATACATCGCTAACCCATCTTCATGGCAACGATCTGCTGATTATTATTAGAATGCAGAAAGGGATTAATTTTGACGAAGGTAATTATTATGTAGGGTAACATACAGGGAGGATTACACATAAAAATATAATTTGGTTCGTTCACAATTAGGACCCTTTCCATATAACCAGACTCCTAGGTCGAGTTGGTCAGATCTAATTTTATTAACTCTTTCGCTTCTAATTGCTATGTTGCTAAACAAAAGCTAAAAGTAAGAGACGTACTACATTGAGAGCCTAGCATTTAGATAAGAAGGACTTGGCGAAATACGCGGGAAATTGTTGTTTTCTCATCGTACATATGTGATAAATTTATCGGCTTAAAATGGTGCAGGATCAGCAAAATCATTATGATGGTAAACGAGTAAGGAATCAGAGGAAAGAAGAGAAAATATTAAAATCGTAGCTATATTTGAATTAGGGGATCGAAAGTCGTGTTTTGTCCATTATTGGTGCTTTGCAATAAGAGACAAAATCGAATGTGTATTCCTAGACAATTGATTTCTCACACAAATCAATGGACAGTACTTATTCATTCGCACTTCCATAAAACAAGAGACTTGTCAATAATCGCAGTTCAATTTTCAGGTCATTCTCGGTCAACGATCGACATCTTTTTACCCTCCCTGCCTCAATTGCCAGAGAGACAGACTTTTTAAAATGTAAAAGTGACTTCTACAACTACTAAGAACCCCAAAACATTATAAATAAGATCTTTCACCATTATCTTCTTATAATCAGAATCAAATGATTCCGTTTACATAAAATAAGCGTTTAAAAGGTATAATCAGATAATTTAGAGAGACTTAGAGGCGCCTATAAAAAATTGAGATGAGAACCACACTTAGCGACACTCTGCTCTCGTTCCAGACTTTTTTACAATATAGAAATAATTAAATAAACTAACTTTACATAACTATGGGACTCCTTCAGACATACTAATCGAATATCTACCTGATTATTAATAGGTATGACCACTGGCGTACGCAGGATTTTTTCGGAAGGGTTTGGTATTGTAAAGGTAGATATTACATAGCTGTGTTCTGGGGTGCGGCATAAAGTATTAAATATTGTAACTTCCATTTCTAACCTTCGTTTCAAAAGTTGATCATAGACAAGTAATTGTAATTGGGTGTCATTTTAAGCCGAAGTTTCAGTTACTACTTTGGTCTTTTTAGAGTTCTTCACGGCTTTCATTTGCAGAATTTGTTTTTCTCAAAATTTCTGGAGAGGCTGAAACCCCATCAGCCTCCTCTGCATACGCCAGTGGCTAAGACAAATTTTACGTTTAATAATTACAAGGGCATCCCCGATGGAGCAGTGGTAGCGTCGTGACCTTGTAATCAAGAGGTCCCTGGTTCGATACCCGGTGGAGGCACATGGTGTTTCGGATCCCACATTAAACTGTATGTCCAGTCCCGATTAGCCTTACTGTGCATAAAGTGGACTTAAAACACCAAATCAACATATCAATCAATAATTTCAAAGCCAACACGTTAGTGGTTTCTGAACCTATGCTGCTTTGGTTGCATATATATTCAGGATAAAATTATGTTTTTCGAATAGCGTCGAAACTAGGAGTCAAACATAAAGTTTTATTGAAAATATTGCTTTCATATTTACCTCTATACGCTGTGAAAGTTTGTACAATAAGACGCTGTGCATGTTAATACGAGTCTAACACGGATGTTTAGGATTCGAAACATAACCGAGAAAGAGACGGCATGTACCATTACCTTTCTATCTATTTCCAGTCAACGCCATTGTTAATATTTAATGTAGAATTTCCAATTGGAAAAATTGCCTATAAGGCATTTAATTAGTCACTAAGTGCGTTGCTAAAATAATTAGCACACATATACATATAATATTAGCATATGTAGTGAATTAAATTAATACTGCAATTATAAAAGACAAATCAACATTCAAGAAATGCACTAAAGCGAACCGATGCATGTACGAGAAATTTTTGCTGAAATGGGACAAGGTTGTCTTTAAATGAACATGTTAGACAATAAAACAGGACTCCTTTGTCGAAAATACTTTAAAACTTTTATTTGTACTTCATAACGAGTTTAATACGTTCTTTGCCAGGGTGGTTTTACCAATTATGCCTCTTGCGCCGAAGTTGTTATTGGGCTTTACTTCTCAAATTCTAAAATTTCTCTTCTTTTTATTTTTCGTGTAATTAATAGAACAGCCAAAACACTTTTGATGTGCACTCGACTCCCCACGCCTTGTCGGTCATGCCTTACGAGCATCATTGTTATATACTCGTGACCGACGGCTCTAGAAACAACATAGTCAAGTCGTATGTTTTGGTCATTATGGCCGACGTGGCAGATAACGTGTCAGATATATTGGTTTATAAATTATTTTTTCTATTGTTTATTGTAGAATCTATGCATATAAAAATGTATGTATATGTGGATGTTTGTTCCGGCATAACTCTCGAACGCCTGGAGCAATTTCAACTAAACTTGTTACACATATATCACTTACGACCTGGAAAGAAATACTGTGGGCGTAAGACACTCCTGCCACCCCTAGGGGGGGGGGAGTGGGAAGGTGGTGACATGTAAAAATAATCGAAAACGACCGATATAAGTGTGGAATCCATAGCTTTCGAGGTCGCTAAGATGAATAGTGACACTCCGAATGCCGTTCAATTTATTTTTTCTTGCTCCTGTACGTGAAACTAAAAATGTTGTTTATAATCAAGTTTTGAGTTAAATTAATATTATAGTGAATTTGTAAAAGATTTTACTTTATAATTTGTATACTGTACTTATACTTTTTAGTTACATTTTACGCTATAGTCGGAATTCATTATTATCCTGTCTAATAGAAGATTGGGATTAATAAATACCCGGGCAACGCCGGGTAATCAGCTTATTTATTATATAGGGAAATGAGTCCGATATTATACAGTTTTGCACTTCATGTAGCGAAATGATGAAACGTGAAATGGTTTGATTTGATTTTTGTTATTTAGTGTCGCTTTTCTTCCAATTTTGGCTAGTCGGGACGTTGAGGATGAGTGATGATGTAATGAAATATATTAAGGGACACTCAAAGGAATTCCCATGCCTATGCAGGAATTCGAACCTGGGACCCGTGGCTTCGTAGCGCGCTGTGTTAACCAATCTGTCACAGGAGAAATGGAACTAGTTATGGTGAATGTACAAATCAAATTAATACTTCATTTTCTCTTTACTAAATTTATTTGGACTAGTATGGAGAATGAAGACTCCTGAATTTGAGTCGACCACATGCCATGGTTTCATACATTATCTATTTGTGTCAGGGGAAAAAGAAGCACTTATTCTGGAACAATGTTGTTATGTGCAGACGTCATCTACACGTAATCAAGACGCTTTCAATGCTCTCTCTCTCGAATGCTAACGATCTATCGATTGATTGAACGATTGATTGATTTGCTACATTTTACTTCGCTTTTGTGCCACTTTTGGCTAATTTCCGAAGATAGGGGTGAGTGATGATATGATGAAATTGATGAATGGATGCTCACAAACTTCCATGACCAGGCCGGGAATCGAACCCGGCACCCCTGGCGTCATAGTGCGATGTGATAACCACTCCGCCACGGGGGTCGGCTGATTGATTGAATGAATTAAATTTTTGGGTGCGTCTGCACTTTAGGCCATTTTGCACCCTTTAATGTATATGGGGAGACATCCACTTATATCTAATTCTTACTGAAAATGTTGAAAGAAGGGGTGTAAAAGCCCCTTAGTTATTTATTTATTGTTTTGGATTGCGAAGTTAAGGCACCATCTCTACTCTACATTTTACAAATTGATTTGCATAGTTAACAGTTTGCGAAATATATAGAATCTAACAACATCAAAATACCAAAAAAAGAAGAAAATACAAAAAGGAAAACAAACATGTGTACACTGTAAGAAAAGTAAAAAAAATCAAGTAAGGCATGAACACGGGCATATGGAAATTACTCAAAAAATAAAAAAGTAAGTCTGTGTTTGTTCTGCAAATTTACATCAAGAAACGTTGCATATTGTCTATCTCTGTTTTCAGTCCTGGTAAGTTGACACCAGAAGATGATTTCTTAACTTTGATTTGAATTGGCCGAGAGACGAAGTGTTTCTTATGTCCTTATGGAGGTCGTGCCACGCTCTGGTAGTAGTAACCGTGAAGGAATTTCCATAAAACGTTTTCTTGTGGGAGGAGATGGTCGGCAGAGAGTTGTCCCCTCGAACGGGTGGCAAAGGTGTGTGCGGCGCTTAGGGGTTGAAATCGTGTGAGCGTGGAAGCGTGTTGAAAGGTCGAACCAGCCTAGGTCTTTGAAAGCTGGGGTAAGGTGGTCAAAATATTTGATGTTATAGATAAAAAGCACACATTCATTTTGTATTTGCTATAGACGTCTTGCTAGTTCACCGTTGAGGTCAACAATACGCCAAGTCAGAGTAGTCTATTTGAGACAGAACTAGAGTAGAGATTTGACACCAAGCACTCAAAGAAAGGGAATAAAGAGAGAGAGCGATAAAAGAGGGGAATATAGAGAGGTAGATAAAGATGGAGAGAGAGAGAGAGACCGAGATACAGAAAGAGCACACACACACACACACACACACACACAGAGACACACACACACACACACACAGAGAAAGACAGAGACAGAGAGAGAGAGAGGGAGAAAGAGGACATAAGAAAGAGAGAACACACACACACACACGCACAGTGGGAGAGAGAGAGAGAGAGAGGGAGAAAGAGGACATAAGAAAGAGAGAACACACACACACACACACACACACAGAGGGGGAGAGAGAGAGAGAGAGAGAGAGAGAGAGAGAGAGATTTCCTGCTCAAGATGTTCCGTTATGTGCTATTTAAAAGTATATGACGTTGATGGGAGTGATGTGGGTTGGTGTATATAAAGTACCACATGTTCTGTACAGTTAGTACGTTCATCGTGAAGTAGCAGGAAAGAGAAGAGCAAGATGGAGAAAAGCGGTTCTGCCAAGTCAAGAAGAGTGCAAAGATCTGGTGGTGCCGAAGTATCTGTAGTGTCCAAATCTGCAACAACACGTTCGGGAGGAGTTACTGCAACGTCAGCTGTAGCACCTGCATCTCTACAGGGAGGAAAGGTTTGGAATGCGAAAAGAAAACTTAATTTTCAAGGGAATAGTTATGTGCAGCAGCAGTTAAATATGCTAAAGCAGCTCTCTGGAACCAGCATGGAGGAAAATGGTGCCCAGTCCTCTTCCACATGGAAACCACGGAAGCAATACTTGTTGGAGGTATGTTACCCTTTGAGTAAAACTGCATTCAAGAGTGCAACTGTTGGATTTGATGTGGAGAACGATTTTTCTGTGTGTGTGCGTATTGCTCGCCACAACAGCCAAGGAATTGTGTTGTGTATGGAAGAATGGTGTACACTGATGGAGTTAGGGGGAAATATATCTAATTATTTATCTAGTGAAGAAGAGTTGGTTTTGTCGCCTGCGTTGCTAGGTGAAAAATACATGCTTTCTTTTGGCAAATTGTACAATAAGAAAGTTATTCAGTTTGTGGATATTTTTGATTCGGAAATACCAATGACAATGATGTTAACTACCTGGACAGAGCTTTTACGATTGTCTGATTGCATATCTAAGATAACTAAAATGTATTGTGAATATCAGACCCAAATACGTGAATATTACGAGTCTTATATTTCATTATGTGTTGGATCAATTAAGGATACTTGTTATGGTTGTACTAATAATTCAAATGATCATAATTGTCAGGATATTACCAATATAAAAGATCAAGTAGAGCGACATGAACTGCCGATATTTGATAATTGTGTTGAATTTTTAAGTGAAAGAGTGAAATGTGAGTTGGGACTATTTTTTCGCGATGTATGTGTGGAGGTTATCACTTCTAAACTGAGCAAGTGATGAGAACTTTTGGTAAAGTTCAAGTTGTAATGGTGTTGGGAGGTTATTTGTGACAACTTGTAACGGTGTTGGGAGCTTATTGACCTGAAAATTTTCTCTTCTTGGAAAGTTATTTGTGAGAGACAGTTATGTGGAAAGTTCCTAGTGTGTATATATATATAAAAGATGTGAGATGTCCAATATATCACTATGGCAAGTCAGAACATACGCAACGCTTCAGCTCTGGCTGACACAGAAGATATCGAACATATTATTTTCGAAAGTTGTGGATGCTTTTCTGGCTTCATTGACAAGTATTGTCTGTTAAAAAGACTACATACTTATGTACCTAAGTATGCTGTTATTTGTGATGGTTGTTTTACGAATGCACCAAATCAACTGGCTCACCAGTGCTTGAGTAAGCATTATTTGGAGTGTGATAGTGTTGAAAGTGTTGACGAATGCGAACGCTGTTTTACATGGAAGATTTCCAACCTAAAAACTTATCTTAGGGAGCCGGATAATTTTTATCACATTTTCTACCATTTTATGGATACTCACCCTGAGATTGAATACGATCTTGAAACAGAGTCGGACGCCTATTTGCTGCTTTGGACTCTAAGTGATGAGAGAGATTTAATGCAAAATTTAGTTCGGTGTATACATCAAAACGAGATACATCACGGGGACAATTTCTGCTGTGAGTAGTTGCATTAAAGAAAAAAAAATGGCTTTTATAATTGATGTGCAAGGTTTTAGAAGTAAAGACAATAGTTTTCTAATTCGTGAAATTTGTGTTTGCTCAACAGATTTAACAATTGTATATCATGCTTTTGTTGATATTGGAAAGTTTGACTTAGATTACAAACAATGTAAGTGGTTAACATATAACCACCATGGTTTGTTATTTGCAGAACCGAAAGGTTATAATATCAAACATGTGAAGGTGTTTTTTAGTGAGCTAAAGAGGAGAAATACAATATTTTACTGTAAAGGGTTGGAAAAATCAAAGTTGATTCAAAATGTATTTAATATTGACAATATTGTCGATCTCGATACAAGGCGCTGTCCATCATTAAAAAATCTTGTTATGTATCAGGGTGGATGTTGTTGTTACCATACATCAAACGAACCATTTTCTCAATCAGGCTGTGCTTTTAGAAATGTTCAAAGACTTGTTACTTGGTTCAATATGAAATAACAAATCTCAGATATGTTGAGATTTTATGCAAATGAATTTTATGTATATATTAATGAATGCAAAATAAAGTTTAATTGTGAATTTTGTTGTTTCATTCCAAGAATATTTTAAAGTATAAAATCAAAAACAAATATATGAAATATAATTTTTATTATTCTACTATATATATATATTTACAATTGTACATACAACACCAAAAAAATATATACAAAAATGTAGACATTTTAACATAACAATATTTTCAGTTGATTTAAAACAATGTTGTCGTTGATTACAAAGTTTGTTTTACTGAACAAATTGACAAAATCCAATATTGTGTAATTATTGGTAGAGTAGTAAAGAAACATTATACAAAATACACCACAAAACACTGATTCTGAATGTTGAATCTGTTGATTGTTCCAAATCCAACGGTAAGTATTTCTGTTGAGAAAACGTTTTACATTTTCGGAGGGTGGTTCTCCAAAAGAGTCGAAATATATACCAATTCCATTTTTGTTAATGTACACAGCAACCCAATGACCATCAATATTTTCACTTGTGCTTGTATTAATAATTAAACCTGCTGGAAATTTTACTGATACCGGTAACTGGTTATCAGCATACACACCAACGAATTGAACAGCAGTTTTACAATCTTGAAGTATAATATAAATTATGTCGTCAGTCCACATATTTTTGCTCTTGCGTTTTTTCACTGGAACAAACTGTATGTATATCTGAATAAATATTATTCAAACTAGGCGTTGGTATATATGGTGAGATGACACCTAACTGGTAGCCTCTTAGTTCGTAGCAACGAATGTACTTGGCATACACTTTGCACTCTTTTGCTGCACAGCGAAATTCGACGAATCTATGCGATGGATGACAACAATTTTCAGCTGGAAATCCAAGCAGGCAAGCCTTCGGACAAAGCAAGTCTTCTAAATTGATGATGGTGCGATGTAGAAGGTCTCCCAGGAAGGTACAGCGCTCGATGCCATGAGCATACAACGCTGTAGCATGTTCTGTGTAGGATGTCAGTATGTTGACTATTTGATTGTATTTTATATACCCATGATTCCATTCAAGACCATGTTAATTTTGAGATGCATAATTGTTTAACTGGGTAGAGGTCGATTCTAATTCACCGTACGGAAATGGTGGTAAAAATATCCAGGAGTCAGAACTAAAGTTATCAATATTGACAAGTGCAAGCTCCTTGACTATAATTTCACTTTGATTGCCCTGGAAGGCAGTGAAATGAATAACAAATCTCATCCCGGCAAACACTCACAAAGATACTAAAATCTATTTTGTAAAGTCGGGATATATATTTCTGTTTTTGTCCACCTGAAATAGCGAATCAAATTGTGCATAAATAACACATGTGACAGATGACGTCAAAGAATTTGCAAATTGTATTTTGAGAGTAACAGGCGAGTCACGTACCATGTCCCATGTATTGTCATTCAAAGAATTTGTAGGCGAAAGAATAAACGCGAAGAGGGTATAGCCTAGAGGATAATCTTTTCTAGCAATACAATTTCCACTATTACAATAATACATTCCAGTTCCAGAAAACAATGTATAGTAGCTTTGAATGTAGTTATTTTTTGAAAAATTTGGTGTTAGAGGGGTGGAGGGATAAAATTTGGAGCCGACTTGTAGCTGTAGCCGGTTAATGTTGAAATGTTCAAAATGAAATGGATTCAAGTTGTTTTTTCCATTGTATGCAGCATTCGAAACAAAGCCAACAACAAGAGCTTTTGGAACATTACCCAAAAATAGATTATCTATGTTATAAGAAGTTATATTTTGAGGAATGGTGTGAGTAAGAGTTTCTACTCTTGTGATAGGTAATTTAGCTGTTTCACGCTCCATTCTAGTACTGAGTTGCATTCCAATATCGGGAGAAACAGTTATTCTCCGAACCCATAAAGTCACATCTTCTAAATGCACAAGATAAGACGAATTTTCAGCATTCATTAAACAAAAGGAATCTTTACTTCTATGAAGTTTCACGCGCATTCCCACTTTATTGGGCAAAACACGGTCCAGTCCTACAATATCTGCATGTATTCTTCCATACATGTCAAAAGTAGCACTGTTTTTAGCGAACTGGGCACGAGATGTATATCCGGTATTTCCATTTCCCAGAGTGTTAAACTGTCCAGGTGTATCTTTGAACCAGAGCGAAGATGTTAAATGTGTTTTTTTGGCGTCATCAGAGAAATTCAATAAAGTTTCAAAATATGCTCTGTAGGGGTATGAACCTGAAGACGATGTGATCAGTTTGTCATTAAGTGAAATATCAACTTGATTGAAAAGGGAATGCAAAAAATTATTGACAGGTGCAACATTGTCTGAATCGTCAAGATCCTCACCATCAGATTTTGTAATTTTACACTTTACGTAAAGATAAAGATATCCAGGATGAATAAATTCACCAGTTTCACCTAGAATATGAAATTCTGTAGGTCCCCCTGAAGTTAAAGTAGATATAGGTCGATACTCTACATTATCTGTATGCTCAATTATAGTTTGTGTCATAGGAACTGAAAACAAATCAAAATCGCTTGTGCAACATGGTTGACTGCAAGGATGAATGTTAGACATGGTCCCTCAATCAAATATGTCCTTTCTATGTCTACGACGTTTAGCCGAGTGTGACTGTAGCGAAGGAGGCCCTATTTTTATAGCTTTTCTTTTGACTGTTTTTTTTCTTTTTGTTTTTCCATTACCTGATAACAACTGGTTAATTTTTTGTTCTGCTTTGTCACGTAAATTTTCTTTGGCCTGTTTTATTCTTACACGAACTGATTCCTTGATAGGTTTATTTTCCAACATGTCACCAGCAACTTGCATTCCGGTACGCAATACCTGACGTCCCACAGTTTTAGCAACAGGTTTTAATATAGGTAGAGCATATCTAAAAAGACCGCGAAAAAATCCCCCAAGACCATGACCCTGTTGGTACACAGGACCAGCAAAATAGGGTATTCCACGACCTGTTTGTCGATGTTTCATGACCGTTGAAAATGAAGTGTTATGTTCACTGTACCAGATTGAAATGATAAATTTCGACCTGCATGGTCCTTTAAAAGGATTTCTATTGTATTGAAACAAAATTTTGACAATGGTAAATAATGCATAGGATTGAAACAAACAGAGTATGTTCGACCATAGTTAACATTTTCTATGCTGGCTATACGCAATAATGGAACTTTACTGTCTCCAACCAGTTGATACTGTATAATATCGGTGTACACAAACACCTGCTGAGGATATCCAATATTCAAGTATGGACTCCGCGATCCATTGATGTATTTTGTGATGTTAGTGTACGGTTCATATCCCAACTGTAGACTCAAAACTGGTGAAAATTTAATTGATTCTACACGGAAATCGTAACTACAATGTATAGTGTTTGCTAATTTGCGATATGTGAATCGAAAAAGATCTGTTTTTTATTGATTTGTTCCAGCACACTATCTACAGTGTGATAATACCCAGAAGGAATTTTGAATTTGTGGGCCTCATAGAGATTTTCTTCGAGACGCAAATTATACCAGATGATATTTTGATCTTCGGTAATATTATAACATGTATTGGGTATTTGAATTTCGGCTAATGCAATTTTCCAATCAGACTGTTTGAGACGAACTTCGCTTTCCACCATATTCACAAAATGTGATGTTGTGTTGTGAGGGAAATGTTTGTGCGAGCCATTCGAAGTAAGAGTAATGTAAAAATCATTTTCTGTGCCTTCACTGATCATTTTCCTGTTTGCTTGAAATGTAGCTTAATGTACGATGAACCGAACCGAAATGGTAGATTATCCCATGTATGTCCCTTTAAGTCTATCTCGATTGTGTCAAAGTAGTGTTTTTCGACTTTGATATATCGTGGTATATCGAATGCAAAGTTCTTATTTCGACCATAGGTATAATGATTGATTCCGATTTTTCGTAATATATGACCATGCAGTTGAGGTTTCACAATGTCTACGCAAACATTAATCTCTTGGGGGAGAAAATAATTCAAATTACAAACATAAGGTGCTTCTTTGTAAAATAAGGGTTCGTGATTCACCGCAACTACCACAGGTTCTTCTGTTTTTGGTATATTTTGAGCATATCCGAAAATACACATTAAAGCAGGTGTTACACTTATCATGATTTGCTGAATGGACGTGTCAGTTTTAACAAATACACGGTTTATGTACTCGTCATAATGTATAAATTGTTTCATTTTTTCTGGAACACAATTCAGAATATGTTGAATAGATGCATAAAAACCAGCAGGAATTTCAACTCTTTCTTGAATAACTTCCGAGTTGTCTGCGCGCACCGCTTTGATAATAATCTGTTGAACTGTTGGCACATTATAAAAACTCCATGTACAACTACATTCGGCAAGACCGACCACCCATTTAGAATCAGTGAGATCAATAGGGTGAGCTAATTTTGTTGTATAACAGGTCGAGGTGTTATTTTGGAAAATATCGGAGCTTGCATTAGACGGGAGCGAGAGATAAAATTCATTCACACGCTCCATCACAAAGCTAATGAACTATAAACACAATGTGTCACTCTTTTTAACCCAAGAATTGAAGATATTTGAGTAACCGAACCATTTTACATAAAGCCAATTACCTTTTCTACGTAAAATTTTCTCGATTCTATGGACAGTATTTTTATTTACGTTAATTTTCTGTAACTCTTGTTCGTAAAAAATACCTTTCACCATTTCACCGTTCCAATCTTTAATGTGATATGTTACCGGATTTGATTTTATGCATTTGTCTACAATAAAAATTTCCCGAGACCATTTTGCTAAATAACCTTTCTCAAATTTCAGTTTTGTTTTTGATATTCGCACATAATCGCCCGGCTTAAATTTGCAACTTTTTCGAAAGTTTTTCTTTGATCCGTATAATGTAGACCATACTTGATTCATATTTTCATCGCTAACTTGTGCTGGTGCAACTTTGATAGTTGAATGTTTAGAATTATTATAACTTTGAACTAAATCTTGCAAAATATGAATATATTTGTAACTATGATTTGCTGTAAAATACTTATAAATTTTTTCTTTTATTGTACGAATAAACCGTTCGCATATCGCAGCTTTCATTTCCGAATAAACACTGTAGTGATTTACATTGTATTTTTTAAATATAGTTTTAACATGTTTATTGTAAAACTCTTTGCCGAAATCTGTCTGACAATTTAACGGAACATTTTTGTACATGTGCAAAGCTTTCTCCACTGCTTTTGCTATAACGGGACCAGTTTTGTTCTTTACCGGAATGCAAAATGCTAGTCTGGAAAATATGTCTATAGCACACAAAATATATCTATAACCACGATTGAATTTTGCAACATTCTGCATATCGGCTAAATCCATTTGCACAGTTTCGAAAGGACCACTAGCATAATATTGTTTTCTGGGAAACTTTTTATATGCAGGAGCATGCAAGGTATAAGCATCTTGAGATTGTAACCAATGTTTTATTTTAGCTTTGGAAATTTTTTCTTTGGCTGCTTTATACAATTTAGACGCATTTGATAATGAAGCTGGATTCGTATACACATAATAGAGTTGATGTAATTTCATGTTTACTTCTAATATTTATATTCTTTCCACTTTTCAAAAAAAGATAAAGGTGACAAAGCTTCCCTTCTTTTTGGTGATAGTTTCGATAGTGCTGCAGGTCCAAGAAACTGGTGTGGAATGTTCATTGAACGAAGGATTCTGACAAACTGATCAAGTCCAACAGGATTTTGACTTTTTCTTCGTTGCCTAACCACATCATTCACTAAATCTACAATATTGGAATTGGGATATATTTTACCGTACATAGTAACGGTGCCCGTTGTATCCCAAGATATATTGTGTGAACTTAAAACTTTTTTTAGCAATAGCTCTGTATTTTTTCGAAGCATTATTGGAACTGTTTCAATAATTTCAGAAATTGGTAATGTACCGGGATTGCTTTTTATAGGTTGGTATTCCTTTGTTTCAACCGCTTCGTGTTCAACAATAGGTATTTCTAAAGGTTTTTGTGCATGAGGTACAGATTTTAAATATTTGTCCAGTGCTTGTTGGTACAATTTCCATTTTTCATGAATATTTATATCGTTTCTAGATAATACATGGTGCATTTCAGAATCGAGAAGTGATTGAAAATTTTGTACTGATTGGACAGAAGCTTGAACTTGACCGACTACATCTTCTGGTACAAGTATAAGTTTCCTTAATTGCGAACTCATGATCCACCACCACCACCGGCGACGGCACTTGCAATAGCGCTAATAATAGGTCCAAGCAAGAAAGGTAAGAAACCAGCACCTTTACGCAGCAATAGATTACGTTTCTTTTTCAGAGACACACGTTTTTGGGCTAAAGCACGCAAGATGTTTTTATGTCTTCGCAATCTATGTTTCTGACGATCCGATAATTTAACATTTCCTTTTATAGTGTTGTTAGCAACTTGAGAGATAGTACGTATGACATCTCCAGATGCCTGTTGTAGCATAACTTTACGTTTTTTGGGCTTACATTTACAAAGTGCGCGAAGCACATGGAAGTGATGTTTCAACTTCTGCATTTTTACTAGAACTGAATATTAAAGGCTTTGAACATGTCTTTTTGTTGAGCATATACATGCATAGTTTCTCCCGGGAAAATATTTTTGCGTATTCGCAAGGCATCAGGGGTAGATTGCGTCATATCGAATAGTAAATATGTGTGAGGATCACGCGTAGCATCTTCAAATGCTTGAACCACAGATTTGCTAAGATGTGGCATAATCTGACGGGCAAGATATTGAATTTGTAATTTATCCCTAGGATTTTTGAAGCAAATAACATAATGTGCATTTAGACTAATATCTCTTGCTCGCTTACTTTTTGGGAACAAATTTTGCAAAATAAAAATAACAGTTAAACTTTTATGATGAGCGTATTTTGTGAAGAGATTAGCCACATCATCGTTCGTTTCACCCATCAGGTCGTCAAGAATAATTAGACTATTGTTTTGAATTTCAAAGCTATCCATATTGGGAATTCCTGGATGGAACCGTATATTTTGACTGTTTGTTAATTTCGGAATCACAGCACCATAGCACCATATAATTTCGTTAAATTTTTGGGTGAACATTGAATTACAATTTGATAACAACTTATGTGTGAATTGTGTTTTTCCGGCCCTGGACGGACCACTGATAATAATGGTACACGGGTGATTGAACGGAAGCATTATTAACCACTGAGCAAATACAACAAAAATCATTGCCTTTTTATACAACTGACGACCAAAAATTGTTCATGCAAGCCAATCAAATACCCCCCCCTCTCTCTCTCTCTCTCTCTCTCTCTCTCTCTCACACACACACACACACACACACAAACGCCACCTGTATGTTCTCTCACTGTTTCACATATCCATAGGGCACAGTCATCCAAGACTCCTTCTCCGCGATCGGGTCCAGTTTTCGCCGCTTACTTTTCACAACTTGATGTGTTTTTTTCTCGGCGCGACTTACTATGCGGAACCCATCGAGTCGTGCTATCTTCCTTGGTTCCTCCAAGACTTCCTTAGACAATGTGCCTTTTACTAAATTATAAAAATGCTCATAATTGACAATTAATCTTGCTCTGTGATTTAGTGAGACCCCCCTAATTTTGTAAACATATCGCAATTCCCCGTTGGTAAGATTCCGCAATTTGTAGGCATAGTTCTTGGGACCAAGTCCTATAAAACTTACAATTTCCCACCCCGAATCAACTTCGTCGGTTAGATCGCCAAGGAAGGGACCACATTGCAAAGGGGGCTCCCTATTTCTGTCCACCGTCATAAGCAAACTGTCAGTGTCGGTGTACAGTAAGCGGTCGGGCTCTATTTTCTTTAGCAGCGTCCATAATTTTACACGAGCCCAGGATGTTATAAATGCTGCTAGAATTATGTTTGAAAACTGGTTTGGGGTGTTTTTGTTTTGAATATCTTTGTATGTGAGTAAAAGTGCACTCTGCCCGATAGGTATAACCGTTTGAACTTCGAACTGAGTAGAGTAAAGGTAACTGAAAAATGTTTTACTGTCTTTAACAATAACACTTTTTGCTAAGTCTGTTCTCTGCCCAAATTTTCCATACAAAGAATTCAAGAATAATTTTGCAATAAATCTTAAACCAGTGTTATGTTGAATTTTGTCTTCTCTCAGCTCGATAAGTTCATGACGCTTATATTCCGCAATGTAATTTAGGCGTTCCGCATCCGTTTGACACGAAGACGGAAAACCTGAATTCTCTTGTTTTATTCTAAGAAAATTTCTAACATATTTTTCAAAAAGACCCTCAGAGACTCCAGGTTCAGGTTTTAGAATTTCAAATTCCCAAAATTCCTCAATTTTTATAATTTTATACCCAAATTGCAATGCCAAATGTAGCTCTGGGGTGCAGAATGTTCCGTGCAATGCGCGTTGGTCCTCAGAATGCGAGCAATCGTTTTCACTCAGTTCATCCATGCAGGTTCGACATAAACCGAACATAAGCCGCCCATTACTTGAGTGTGGTAGAATGGGAATATGCAGATTGGTTGGAGGCAAAACTTTGCATTTGACAATTCCATGTGTGTTTTCCACATCAGGAAATGGACCCATATGTATCTTGGGGGTTTTGACAGGCAGCGGTTTGGTACTCATAACATATGGGTACAAGCTTGTTACATCCAAATAAGATATAAAAGTGTCATGGCTGTCACATTCTTGGAGGGATTTGAAAACTTCAGTTCTGCCGCCTCGATAACAATCTTTTGGGATCAGAGGTGTTTTTAAATTTAGACAGTTGTCTCTGATGAATTGCTGAATTTGTTTATTCTCTTTTACTTCTCTGTCCCAATCACATTCCCATTTCTCGTTGACGGTATACCCGCGTAATTCCAAGTACTTTTTGCGGGCCATGGTATACTCATATCTTCGTTCCATGGAATCACCACTATCATCCAAGGAACGATGGCGTTGCTCTCTGTAACATTTCGGACAACCATGGAAATAGCAGCCATTAAACGATAACAAATTTTGTGTACCTTTTTCAAACCCGTCAACCTTCTTACGCCCGACCCATTTTTCACCACCATTAGCACTATGAGAAATATTGCGCCCACACACTTTTTCCATATAGCTAAGCCAACGAAGAGCTTTAATACTTTGATTGTCACGTTCCCTGTAGCCATACGGAGGTATGATGGCGATTTTGTTTTCCTGTAAATAATGAGTTTTGTAAACTCTAATTGCAAGACTTGCAATTGTGGGGGCTACAATGAAAGGTTGCAATCCGCTAGTTTCCTCTTCAATCAAATTGGAAAACTTAATAACTGCGGCTGTCAAAATTTCTACATCGTTTTTGCAATATTCCCTCAGTTCTTTTTGAAAATCGAACTCTTTGTTTTGTGAGACACACTCTTGGTGCCATTTAATAAGCTCTTCCCGATCATCGGGGTTTCGACTGTCAGGATCAAAATATTCAAGATCCGGGAACGCACCTACATAGTCTTTATGGTCGGGCGTATTAAAGAGATACGGAAACTCACCCTTCTTCATGCATTTTTTCAGGCCTAGGGTTTTTGGGAGTTTGGATAATTTGACCCCTAAAAATAAATAAGTATCTCTAAAAGTAATTTTTGGTGTAGCTTTCATCTCAACAATCTGATGTCCCTGTGTTATAACTGAGGGAATTATTTTCTGTTTCTCGAGCAACGCCCTAGCCGCAAATATATTGTCGAATTTCGACCCGTTGTGAGAGAGAACAATAATTTTCTGAAACTTCTCTCTCGGCTGTAAAACATATTCAATAAATCCCTCCATACTATTAAATTCATGGATACGTTGCTTGCATTCTGTACAGAATGTAATGTCATCGGAATCCTTACAAGCATGACATCTTTGCATCGCTATGACCATGTTGACAACATGCTCACGTTCTCCTTTTTTCATTGGGAGGTTGAAGCATTGTCTCCACATCATATACAATATAAAGATATCTCTCAATGTGTTTTAAGTTTTCCTTTTGGACAAAACATTCGTGCTCTGGACCAACATGCACACAACACATTTTACAAAAATGCTCATCACATCGGTGTTGAACATTCTTGCGTTTTCTTTTGTCTACCAGAACAAAACAATCGGTGCAAAGTTTCAGTTGCTCACATACAGATTTCCTACGCGAAGAAGCAGTCTTATGTTGATTGTAACATTTCAACAAAGGAAAATTTCTATTGCACTCGCTACAGTGGTTTTCTGTGGTTTCAACGGGTGGTTCGTGAATTTGTTCGCAATAAGTACAATTATACTTACACTTGTGCGATTCTTTGGAATTGTAACCATCCAAACACATTGGACAATAATATCTAAAATTTAAAAATGACTTTATAGCCAGGATCGGAGAATAATGTTTACTCTCGAAAAGAATAAACAACTGTTTTGGAGCATAGTTTCCCTGAAAAATAATCTCAAAAGTTCTTGTGTGTTCGCTTTGCTTGTACACTACAATTTGGTACTCTGGAGCAAAGTAAGTCTGAAATTTCGCCACATCCTCCAGAGTACAACCGTTTTGCGCATCAACCTCTACACCTGCAAGCCTGCTTAATTCGATGGCCCTGTTCTTTTGTGTTTTTCTGACTGGGTTTTTAAGGTTTTTAAGTAAATTCAAATCTTTATCTGCCTGCGCCTTTGCTATGACCAGAGCTCTTGGAAGACAGTACACATCTTCCTCTTTAATCTTAAACAAGCACTTTTGGCGTTTTATACCATCGAATATTTGATTCAAAGGCGCATACTTTATTACGGCACGGGCTCTCCCTTTTCCTAACTGAGGATCAACAATACAAATATTAAAGGTGACCCTGTCGGCTACAAGAAAGTTCTCATTAGAATTGAGAACTTTTTCAATGTGCCTGAACATAATCTCGGTGTTGAGATTCTTGAGCCTCCGCATAGGAATGAAAAGAGGTCTTTGAATTATGCTGGCGGACGACTCAATTTGTAGACCGACATGTGACTCGGGGACTACGCCACTTAAGACATCCTCGAGCACAAATTGGAAAAGGGAATTGACATATTCCCGAGGATCATCAAAACGATAGTTCCTCGGCTTTACCACTACTATCCTACCTTCCGTAGAAAACTTTGGAAAGTAGTGGGCCTCTTCACCTACAATTTCAAAGCTACCACTGTCTGTTTCGCCACCCTCGGTTTGGGTACCAGAACCGTGTTGCGGGACTTTGAAACAGACATTGGAAGGGCCAGGCTGTGGAGAAGGTGATCTAGCATCCGACCGTTGGTTGGATTGACCTTCGTACACTTCCATTGCTTCGATTAAAACATCGTCTTCATCGGACAGAATGGGCGATGGTGGCACAACAGCTTGTTTTAACCACTCTAACATTTCATCGTCAGAGGGTATGTCATAGATTGGTGACCTGGGTTCAAATCCTGATGCATCTGGTGTTCGATTTTCCACAGCACCAACAGCAGAGCGTGGGGGTGGTAAATTTGGAAAGTCGCGATCCAAGTTAAGCAACTCTGCTGCTGCCATGTTGTTACCATTTCCATTCCTTTCATCATCATCATCATCATCATCATTCTGTCCGATGTTCCTAAATTTCTCTATATCCTCTTCGCGGCGGCGGTCTCTAGTTTCATCCCGTTCAATATTTAGTTCCATATATTTCCAGAATGCTTCAAAGTGATATTTCTCATCACGAAACATTCCAGCCATATACAAATCTAAAATAAACAAGGACGAACAACAATGATCTAAAACTTCACATGGTCTTGAATGGAAATTGCGGGCAATAAATTTCAAAAAGTTACTCACCGCTTCCTGGGAGACCCCCACACGCTCCTCTTCGCGCACGGCCCTGGATAGCAGAAACAGAGCTTCCAAAAGTTGCCTCTCGCTTGCCTGCTCGGGATTCTCAATTACATTGTTTGCATTGGTGGCCATTTCCCTGAAAAATGGAATCTGGATAAGTCTCAAAGTAATTTTTTTCTTATTTTATAAATTTACTATATATAATATAATTGCTATCAATATTTTTCCCCCACTGTACTTTGCATTTAGTCAACTACCCCCCCCCCAAAAAAAAAAATATTTATCCACGCAATATTAAATCCGTGCCCGATGCGTGTGTGGCGATATGGTTTCAATTTGCAAGCAAATTGAAACCACAGCGCCACACACGCTTAGAAATACTCACGAAAATTTCCGCAGGGGGCGCCCTCTTCGAAATTTCCGTGAAGGTACATACATTTACATGGTTGACACAATATTATATTCCGATGCACATAACCTTATGCCAGAAGACAAGATTCCCAAATATCTTACCGTTTGGTGAAATGATTAGCACAGAGATCCTGGGTTCAATTCCCGGTTTTTGTATTGTTGTTCTTTCATCAATTGCATCAAATCATCACTTATCCTCACCGTCGCGGTTACCCAACGGTAGAAAGAAGCGACATTAGATTACAAAAGTTATTTTTTAGCAATGCTGGCGCGCCAAAGCGGTCCCTTGTTCGAATCCCGAATTAGGCAAAAATAATATTTGTAAATATCCCTTCATCACATCATCACTCATCGTCGCGTTTAGCCAAAAGTGGCAGAAAACTAACATGAAATGAAAAAAGAAAAATCTTGGTACACACCAAAATAAAAAAATCTTAGGTTCGAGTCGTAAATGCGCAATTCTCTTCAAATTTCTCTGTTTTGCTAATTACAAATATCTATCTCTTTCAAATAACGCTAGCTTCTTGGGTAGTAAAGAAAAAATCCTCACTGTAATACATACTGTTCTATTGCAAATGTAATTAACACATTTCATCTTCCATTGTAGCGTGCTACAATGCCAAAAGAATCTAAGTTCAAATCCTATTTTATGTTTGACTCTTGATACTCGATGATACAGTGATAGTTGTGTTGTGTGTCTTGGCGTAGAAACATTGCACACACTATATACAATCTACATTTAACATATATATAGATCCAGTCACAATTATCCTATGCGAGCATAAAATAAACTTCATAAAACAGTTTTAATCTTGTCAACATTCAGCCTCATCGTCGCGATGTATTCAAGGAAATCTCTGTGTAGAAAAATATTGCATACTGACTCGTTTTTTCAACTTAGCAGTAATGAATGCATAGAAATAATATAAATATATTCATTGCAATGTTCACTGAATCATTAATTAAAATAAAATAGTGTTCTTTTAACATTTACTTACCGATTTTTTATTTTCAAATATGCTTCACACAAAATAGAAGGGCGATTCTGCAGTGTTAATCTGAAAAGAAAAAAAATAATAATATTAGTGTTTTCGGTATATTTTTCAATTCATCTTTGCTCTAAACTAAAATCACAACAGGCCTCCCCGATGGCGTAGTGGTAACGTCGTCGCCTTGTAATCAAGGGGTCCCGGGTTCGATACCTGGTGGAGGCACATGGCACAGTGGTTCGGATCCCACTTTAAACTGTAGGTCCAATCTTGATTAGCCTTCCTGTACATAAAGTGGACTTAAAACAACAAATCAATCAATCAATAAAATCACAACAAATTTTATTTTGAAAGACATTCAGATGTCTTGCTACCATTCTCCGAATCGTAGCGGTTGGTTAACATAATACAGTGCCAAAAAGTTCCAAGTTCGCATCTTTGTGGAGTTTCCCACTCGTGGACCCTCACTGCGACCGATGTCTTATATTAAAATATCGGTCTAGAAACAGCACTGGTTCGGATCTTAATTTAAAATATAGACACAGTCCTGATTAACCTATCCGAACATAAAATAAACTCGATAAGCCATTTTTAAAATTGTCATAATCATCAACATCACCGCGATTAGTCTAATAAAAAGTTAACAAAATGCACAAAATTCGATTTAAACTTTTATCTCAAATACGCAATTCAATATTAATCAGTAAAAATTATAACAATTTACTGCAGTCTTACCTGTTATTAATTTACAGATGCAAGTCGGCAAATACAGCTTGCGTCTTCTTGAGCTTCTTTCAGAAATGTGACAACTGGTGACAATCATCTAATTTTACACTGTTGTCGATACAGTGGCTACTTCAACGTCATCAGTGCACAAAATTTTCCGCAAACACATTGTCCATGTTTGTCCCCATTATTAATCAGACGACACCAAATTTGGGGAAGTCAATCTTCCGAAATAGTGCGTCTCCCGTTAACACTTCAGGATATTAACAGACAATCGCAATCAAAATAGAAAATACACTTCTTGTCGATGAACGGTCATAGATCCAAGAAAGTGTGTCATTACGCTATCTTTGAAACAATTTCCTGTTAGAAACCAGTTAATGTACTGGAGAAAGGGTGTCACAGTCCTATTCTAGCATTTTGAAAACAACATCGGGCATTTCCTTGTTTGGAAAAATTCAGGACACAACAACAGTTCCACGGGGGATCAACTTTCTTGCTGATTCTTCCTATATTCTCAATAATCATCTTTTCTTTCGTTCTCGCCTTCAAACTGACCACAGGGCTCGACTCCCGAACAAAGCATGTTTTGTGTGAGTATTCTTCCATTAATTACCATTTACTCAACTCTCTCTCTCTCTCATTTTCTCTTTCTTTCTCTCTCTCTCCCTCTTTCTTATTTCCTCTCTCTCTGTGTGTTGTGTGAATATTCTTCTATCAACTACCACTTATTCAACTCGCTCTCGCTCTCGCTCTCTCTCTCTCTCTCTCTCTCTCTCTCTCACACACACACACACACACACTCTCTCTCTCTCTCTCTCTCTCTCTCTTTTTCTCATTCCCTTCATTCTCATTCTCCTGTTCATCATCTATGATCTCGCACTCTCTATATCCTCTCTATCTCTCTATATCCACTTCTCTTTTTCTCCTGTTCATCATCTATGATCTCTCACTGTCTTTATCCTCTCTGTCTCTCTATGTTCCCCTCTTTTATCGCTCTCTCTCTCTTTCTATCGCTTTTCTTTGAGTGCTACGTGTCAAATGTCTACTAACTAGCTATTCCAAGAGTGTTTTCTTTAGCGAGTGTAATGTTGAGTAGGTTTTTTTTGCATATGGCCTTCACATGGTCACTCCAGGTGATGTTTTCATCCACAACGATTCCCAGGTCTTTGACCGAAAGCGATAGAGAAATGGGTTTTCCGTCTACATGAATGTCAGGGATGGAGGACTTCTCTGTCGTGGATATGAGGTGCCGTGAGCTAATTAAAATACATTTAGTTTTCTCAGCATTTACTCGCAGTATGTTTGCCTGAGACCACTTGCAGACGTTCATAAGATCAGCGTTTAGAGCATTGATGGCCATATTGATGTTTGTTTTAGGGAACGATAAGTAACATTGGACGTCATCAGCGTACAGATTGTAATTTGTTGATTGAAGTGTTTCCGATATATGCATCAGTTATGTACATGGAGAACAGTAGCGGAAACAAATGCTTCCTTGGGGTACACCGCAATTCGTCGGCATGTATCCAGGAATTCCTTTCGGGGGTGGCTGAACACAATTTTTTAAAGGGATATAGATAGAACCTCGCAATTGTATGTTTAAGGCCAGTGGTGGCAATTTGGTTCCAAAACGGGGGGGGGAGGGTGCGGAGGGCGGTGCAAGGAAAGTTTACTTTCTCTTGGTAGACAAGGCTTATCATTAAGAGGCCATAGTGTGATAGTGTGGAAGCAAACAAAAATGGGGAGCAACTATCCCCTAAATCGTCGCCACTGTTTAAGGCTGTCATTTTAATCAGAACGTGAAATCGGAACATTTGTTACCACTCGACTGCTTTGTTTCCATGCATGTTGTGTGCCGATCCATCTGAGTATGTGAGTTTGTCCATTTCTTCTCATCAGGAATCAAAACATCTATGTACCAGAAGTGTTTTTTACGAAGCTGTTACACATGCACGGAATGGACAATCCACTCGACAACGCGAGATTCAAACTGTGGGCTGCGAACTGGATGCAGCAGACATTTCTCGAATATTTCTCTCTGATTCGAGCCTGAACACCACTAATGTGTCTTGCCCTCCCATGTTTGCATCTCTTGTAACAGCCGAAACCCACCAAATTGTTCATATTCAGGCCTAAGCTCTCGCAAGTGTTCAAAATTGTCTGTCACAGTTCCGCAGTCTTGTCATATATCGGCACAAAACACAGGAAGTCTTCTCGAATACAGCTGGATCGCGAAACAACTAATGCACAGTGAAAACTCTTCCGTTCCCAACACATCTAATGTTTCGTCTACCAACATGAAGAAATGCTTACTCATTTATTTCCAGTGATGTGCGCAAGGGAGGGTTGGTGAGGTCATAACACCATTTAACCCACTAGTCCTTAGAAAAAGAACATCAAAGACAGAAAAAGATGGCAAAATGAGGACTGACCACCAAAAATAGTATGCGTAACCCCTCCCCCTTCCGAAAATCCTGGGCACGCCACTCTTTATCCCGAACACAATTTTTAAAATCAACTCACCACATGTTTTCAACATTTCGTATTGGAGACTGAAGTAAGATGCTTTTTTTCTGCAGGTTTGGTTGGATATTATTCTTTAGTGTGCTGTCGATGCCTTCGCACCTAACCTTAACAATAACCTAATTTTCCACTCCTGTGACTTGTATCTTCAAGACGTAGGACCAGGTGGAGGCACATAGTGGTTCGGATCCCATTTTAAACTGTGGGTCCAGTCCCGATTATCCTTACTGTGCATAAAGTGGACTTAAAACACCAAATCATTCATTCATTCATTCAAGACTTAGGAAGATTTCAGACCGAAGGGACACGCGATACATGTCGTTTGGAATAATCCAATCAACAGCAACGTTTCACAACGTAGCGACACAAAAGGCTGCAGAAACCTACGTTTGACTTGTGAAATCCACAGGCGAAACGGTGTGAAATCTCCCTTAGTAGGACACTGTCATCGTCACCTAGAAGTGGTAGCTCTTTTTGACCACAGAAGAAAAAAATTCTCCTCAACCGATGGGAAAGCCCCTCAGTTTACTTCTTTCTCCGTCATTTTCTGTGCTTGTTCACTATACTGGCAACATCTTCCGATTTGACATACAAAGGACAAGTACCATGTAGATATTTTAAAGAAAACTCAGTCGAAGTCAAGGATGGCTCGCTGGCTCAGTTGGTAGAGCAATGTCAAGGTATGCCAGAGCCCTGATTCGGCGGATCCTGGTAGAGTCTGCAATTTCCGCTAAAATGTCTACATATGCAACATCTTCTTGCTTTCTCTTCTCGACATTCATACAATTTTCGGCTGTCCCTTTGTAGTAGTTAAGTGTTTGAGTGTGTTTAATTCAGTTGGCTTAAATAAAAGTATTTTTTTATGTCGTCTTTAGCTTTGGGCTAGAACTGGAACTAGTAGTAGACTTCGTTACTTTACGGTATTTAGTCCATTTCATTTTCGAATCACTATATCTTATAAAGCTACCAATTTACACTGACTGATCACTAACCGACTGTATGAATTGTCACACTTATCTCTGAAGTCTCATTAACCGATTCTGTTGTACAGATCAACCGGGAAATTGAAGCCGCGTATTTATTTCCTCATTATATTCTAGAAAGTTCTGCAGATAAAACGATTCGTAAATATTGCCAGTAGTTCGACTCCTTCTCTTATACAAGGACGTTCCCTCTCGCACCTTCCAGAGATTAAAAATTACAACAAATCGTCCTACATGTGGCGCTACCTTTGTTGTGCAGCTTCCAAATGCTGACAGGTCTTTACATAATGATCAAGTTCGCTGCGACAACACAGAAAGCGCAAGAAAAGTTTTGGTGGAATATTATCAACAACAGAGTTATAGAATATTCTACGTCTTGCCTTGATAAGTATTTCTCTCCTTAAATTTTCGTCACATTATTCAAGAAGACAAAATCCTAATTTTATGTAGTGTAAACTGAAAATTTCCCTGGGAGGGGGCCAACCGCCCTGATCTCCACCTGGGATAAGTGCTATTAACAATAACAGCATTACAGAACATTCTCCGTCTTGCCTCGATAATTATGTCTCTCCTTAAATTAGTGCCACATTATTCAAGTAGCTGAAAACTTAATTTATCTAGTGAAAACTGAAAACTTCCCTGGAGGGGGGTAGGGTCGAGTCCCTGTACTCTACCTTAGATAGTTGCTATTATCAATAACAGGGTTACAGAACATTCTCCGTCTTGCCTCGATAATTATTTCTCTCCTTAAATTATCATCATTATTTTATTTCACACTACAAGAAACCAAAAGCCTAATTTTATTAGTATCTATTGTAAAACGAAAACTTTCAGGGGGCTCGAGCCCCCTAAGTCCTCCCTTGGATACGTGCCTGGCAGCCACGACGACTTATTGTCAGAAACGAATGTGCATTGCTGTCTAGCTGCTAAGAATGATCTAGTCCAGTCAACAGCGGGGTTGGGAAAAGTTGAAATAAAATGACAATTTTGCCAGCAGGATATTGTGGTCCACGGTTTGGAAGGCTTTGCTGTAATCGAGGAGAATTAGCATTGTCAGATATCTCTTGTCCATTGCTCACGTTACGTCATCCACCACTTTAATGAGTGCTGTGCTGCGGGCGGAAACCGGACTGGAAGGGGTTTAACATGTTTTGCGATTGCACATAATTAAAAATTTGATTGTGCACGATGTGTTCAAATACTTTTGACGAAGTGGGGAAAATACTGATCAATCGAATTTCATGAGCGCTTACTGGGTTGGTGATTTTAGCCAGGGGGCGTATGTGAGCGAGTTTCCAAATGTTTGGGAATGTGCCAGTGTACAGGGATGTGTTGAAAACGTCTGCAATTGCAAATGAGATGTGGGAGGCGTTACATTTCAACATGTTTATAGAAATTTCATCTACTCCGGTTTCATTGGATTTTATTTTTTGAATTGTAGTTTGGACCTTAGCATGCATGTGTTATAAAAGAGAAATTAAAACTATTTTTGTTGTTGCTTTTGTGAACACTTATATATAAATTGACCTGCACAAGACAAACACAACACATTGAAAAGTTAGAATAATCTAAAAGCTTCCTCACACACAGTGGAAGAGACCGTTTTTCTGTAAAAACTAAAAACATTTGATGAAGCGCTGTTGTGATCGCCAAACAGGGATGACAAACAGCTGGAAAGAAGCTGGTGGAGGAATGTAAGATCGGCAAATTCAACAAGAATACGAAGAATACTTAAAACGAATGAAACAATGAAGCCTTCAGTCGGGTGCTTTACGGCCACAAACTTTGGTGGAAAAAAAATGCTTTGCTTTTGTGGCTTCTGTCTGTACCCACACCCCTTGTTCTGGGTGGCCCAGTTTCGGCGTTCATTGATTTTCCCCTTTGTCCCATGCGCCAGTAGCACAACTCGCGGGAAAGTTCATGGCTAAACTCAACTGCAACAGTCACGCATGTAAAAAACTCTTCGCACCAAAACTTAACACATAATGTCAGGGTACATTTAGCACCTCGTGTATTACTTACTCCTCGGTTGAATCATGGTGAGTGTGCATGCACCTCAAATTATTTCCATGCAATTTACTAGACATCAATTTTAGACATGTTTCCATTACTATAAGGAGGTTGGGTGAATTACAAATTGGGCGCTGGAAAATTCATAATACTCGGTCCTCTTAGGTCATTTTACTGCAGGAAAAGCATTTTTTTCAAATGAAATATCACCATTTTACCTAAGATACCTCCAAGGATTATCATTCCATCTAATCAGCCTAATGAAGGTGTGATGACAAAAGAGTTCGAACATTAGGTGAACCAAATAAAGAAGCCAACATATAAAACTTCTCCAAATTCTCGGGTTGAATATTTTTTTAAAAAAAATAAATTGCCTCATTAATGATCATACTTGTTTCGCTTTCAGCCAACTGACATTTTAAAAATACAAAATGTAGAACTTACTTTTCCATGAATATATTATTACGGTGTGAAAATAATAAATTGTCAACCTTCCTTCCACGCAGTACACCCTGCACTGCATTCTGCAAACTAACGAGGCTCTGCCGTCTGGACTCGCAGCCAGTATCATCGTCTGACGGGCTCGTGTTGTGTCGTCCCTCATATTACTGCCATTCATTCTCATCTCCGCGATTAGCCAAAAGTGGCAGAAAAGCGAAGTAAAATAATCATTCATGATTATATTATTCACAACACGATGCAATCTTTAAATTGAAATAAGTATTGTTCCTCGGGACATTTCGAAATTTTAGTTATTCGTACATGACAATAGGGACATACAACAAACAAAAGATAAACAATTACTTTTAATTTCAAATATACTGTACTAAGAATAATATCAAAAACGTACACAAATTAGTGTACTAGTTGTGAGTGTTCAAAGCTTCTTCTCTCTAAAGAGATCATTTACAAATAACATCAATATGCACAATAAAAGTAAAACAAGAATGCAAAACAATAATAACTATGCAATATAATTGATTTATGTTAATATAAAGCAAACAAAAACTTAATAAAAACTTACACATAATAAAACCACTTCAACTATTTCATAATTTGTTAACATCTTTAATCATTTAGTAAAGGACGTAGTTTGCTACTTTATAATATCTGATATATTTAAAAGCAATAAAATTATTTATTTTTGGGTAATTAATAATAATAATATATTTTTCATTTAATAATTTATTTTTACTTTTAATAACATTATAAATATGTATATCGTATAATTTATATGTATGTTTGTGGGGAGGGGGTTTCTAGATTGAGATCTTTCTCCCCCGCACCAGTCTTAGATGATTTCGCACCCTGCATATGCCAGAGAATAAAAGATTCAGAATGTATTGCTTTACACAACATAATATAGTTATTAACGGACACTTTACCTTCCCCGAAGAAACGATTCCGAGGAATTATTACGAACACATTCACCAATAAATCTACAACAGTAACTGAGGCAAGGTCGTATTTAGAGGGTGGGGCTCAAAGGGGGTCTGAACCCGTCCCTTCCAAAGACTTACCAAGTACTAAAATTAAATAATGAAAATATACTTGTTTAGCATTTGTTATATAGGATAATTGATGGTTATATACAATGTGTCCGGCTTAAAAGTATAATAAAAGAAAAATTAATAACTTGAGAAGTAATTGAGATATTTATTGGCGGTTTGCTGCTACAAGTAGGTTAACTCAAAATGTTTATTTACGTATGCTTGCGGCAGTTGGTACCACGTGTGCATGAGCGTAACTGCATGTAACTCCTTTGTTCACGTAAACGCGTGCGTCATATCCATATGGACTCCACAGCAGAAGGTGTTCTGTGTGCTTTCTCTCGCAAAACTAAAGTCTGTTATACTGGTACAACGTCGTTTTCGGCTTGAATATGGACTGTGATGAACCGACGATGTTCCCAGTTACATTTCAATCAAGAAGTAGGACAAGCAGCTTTGGGAAACTGGAAGTTTGCTTTCGATGTCGGACCGCCATGCCAAGCACGCAGTTCCAGAGGCTACTGTTGAATTGATCCGAGCGACCTTCCAGCAGAGCCCTTGTAAGTCAATCCGACAAGCAAGTAGGCAGTTACAGTTACCTCGTTCGACAGTACATGATGTCGTCCATAAAAGGTTGCACCTACGGGCGTACAAAATGCAGCTTCGTCACAAAATCAAGCCCGAGGACAGGCCACGATGGAAGTACTTCGCGGAGACAATTCTGGCAAAAATTGAGAATACTCCCGTCATTCCTCAATTTCATCTGTTTCTCGGATGAGGCTACATTTCACACTTCCGGTAAGGTAAACATGCACAATTGCCGCATATGGGGAAGTGAACCCCCCCACGTAGTGATGGAGTGGGAACGTGACTCTCCGAAGTGACTGTGTGGCGTGGATTGTTGAAGGACAGGGTTATAGGCCCATTCTTCTTCGCGGAGCATACAGTTAATGCAAGAACGTACATCGACATGTTGGAGCTGTATGTTGTGCCACAACTTCCTCGTGAAGTGATCTTTCAACAAGATGGCGCACCATGCCATTTTGCGAACATTATGAGCGATTTCTTGGATTCTGAGTTCCCAGATCGCTGGATTGGGAGAGGTAGTCCATGGATTGCTTGGCTTCCTAGAAGCCCAGGCATTACTCCACTTGATTTTTTTCTGTGGGGGTTTATCAAGAATCAAGTGTACCAGACACCAGTTCGTGATCTACCCGATCTACACCATCGCATTCGTGCAGCTATGGCTAATGTTATGCCTGCAATGCTGCAAAACACTTGGAGAGGAGCGGAATACAGAATAGAGGTCTGTCGCGCCACTAATGGTACACATATCGAGGTGTATTAGGTATGTAAAAAAACATTTTGAGTTAACATACATGTAGAAGCAAACCACCAATAAATATCTCGATTACTTCTCAAGTTATTAATTTTTCTTTTATTATACTTTTAAGCCGGACACCCTGTATTTCCGTCGAAGTTATTGGAAGACAAGGAATTGGGATCAGACAGCTTTGAAGTACAGTATTACAGTTCCAAAGATTTATACACACTACAACTTGTGATAATATGCATAAAATCTCAGGTAGGAACTTTACTTTCATTCAAATCGATCTAACTCCTTTTTTGCTATTAAAAAAATATTCAATTCTTTATCTATTTCACGTCGGCCCCCGTGGTGGAGTGGTTAGCACATCGCGCTGCGACGCCAGGGGTCCCGGGTTCGAATCCTGGCTTGGGCATGGACGTTTGTGATGTCTATTCATCAATTTCATCATATCATCACTCATCCCCATCTTCGCAAATTAGCCAAACGTGGCACAAGAAGCGAAGTAAAATAAATCAAATCGAAATCTATTTCACATTAATTTCCTTGCCAGGTCAGTTCTTCAAAACAAAATTGTCTACCTTAAATACACGTAAGCTAGATAATGAGTACGTGCTGTTACATCTCTTGTGTACCATCTTTTTAGCTATTCATGTAATAAAAGCAATACAATGTTAATTATTTTAATTTTAATTTAATTAAATATAATTATTCTAATTATATTATTATTGTTCTTATTATAATTATTATTATTATTGAGACACTTGGTCGGACCTCCCCCGAAATGTATTTCTGGATACATGCCCGCATGTATGAGGTGGAAAATAAAAATGAGAAATAAATTAGGATTAATTTTAGTGCATTTTCAAATGCTTCACATTAATATCATCTTATATTTATGTTCAGAAACAATATTTCACATAAATACGAGCTTTACCAAAATGTATTTTCAATTTTTATACGAACTGAGGATATTTCTGCTGTGTGCATAATACTACCCCAGGGTTTTATCTCCCTTGTGCCATGCAATCTCTTTTCTCTTGTGCGGAAAAATCGTTGAAGAAGCACAGATTAGCGCCCCCCTTCCCCCTCAACTCCCCTCGTTTTTCAAACGTTTCCAGCTGTGAAGGCAGCTCACGCGAAGTTACGTGAGTCTTCACTCCACCCGTCACGTGTTGAGTCAACCTTTCTGGGGAATTTTGTCACGTGGAAAGACACAGCTGAAGCCTTGTGATAGAAAAACCTCTCAATCGATGTTGGCAATGTGATATTTTAAGCAAGGGCGGATTTAGGGAGGGCAGGAGGCTTCGAAGTCTCTTTAGGATGTCATTAACAAAAATATATTAATATAAAGCGTGTCAACAAAAACATTCCGTGATTATAAACGACAAAAAAAATTTAATTATGTATATTACGAAATTTATACCGATACAATTCGAAAGAACAGCACAAGGAATTTTAGCGGATGTGTAATTGTTGGCGTTAACTACAACAATAGATGGCATAACAATAATAGAATGAAAAAAAGTGAAAAAAATAGCGAAAAGTAGCAAAACAACACAAGAGAAAATTAATGAAAATAGTCATGGACAATTTGCCCAGTAATACTCATTGATCCAACTGTACAAACTAAAACCTCCAGTAAACATCAACAGTAACACAATTTGCTTCTAAGAACAATGCCATTTACAATAAGACATTATCAATCGAAAGATATTTTGGTGTGTTCTCTCTTGTCCACCATTACGTTTCTTCTTATTATTATTATTGAAGTTTCTTTGCAACACTCATTCATACAGCATTGTACAGTGGGATCCATGAGTACTATTACCGTGCAAATTGTCCATGGCTATTTTCATTAATTTTTCTCTTACATCCTAAAATGTGTTTTTCTGCTACTTTGGGCTATTTTTTTTCCTTTTTTTCATTATTTTATTGTTATGCCTGCCATCTATTGTTGTAGTTAACGCCAACAATTACACATCCTCTAAAATTCCTTGTGCTGTTCTTTCGAATGGTATCGCTATAAATTTCGTAATATACATAATTAAAATTTTGTGGTCGTTTATAATCACGGAATGTTTTTGTGGACACTGTGTATATCATCTAACATATGGTTCTTCCATGGTATTATGCAGACAGCCTTGTACTAGGTTGAAGTTGTGAATTGGCCAAACAATGCCTCCCTCCCCCACTCTCTGTTCTCGTGATTTGATTTGATTCGATTTTTGTTATTTTGCGTCGCTTTTCTCTTTATTTGGCTAATCGCGACAATGAAGAAAAGTGATGATATGATGAAATTAACGAAGGGACAATGAATACCCATGCACAGGCCGGATTCGAACCCTTGACCCATGGCGTCGTAGCTAACCACTTCGCCACGGACGTCGGCTAACATCTTTTCCACTCGCGCTGCACCGACACCATGGCAGCGAAAGTGGCACGAAGTTTTTGTCGACGTTCTTGCTTGAGATGCGGGTGCCTATTTTATGGTTCGGCAAGGGTATCCCCAACCTTTTCAAATGGTAAGAGACAATACTCGCGAGCGAGAACTGAGAACGGACATGATGCTGTCAGGCTGTTCTTTCAAGTTTGAACATAATATCGGGGTTGGAGTTTTACGTATTTGGTCTTGGTATTATCTCTACGTCCCTCCAATATATTTCAACTCTTCTTTGTTTACTGTTTTCAGCTTGAGGTAAAGTAATGCACCCACTTCACTTCGTATCTTAGCAACTTCAAGTGCATTTTCCAGGAAATCCAGTTTTTTTCCCTACTCTTTACACTTGGTTGACAATTGTTGACTGTCAGCTAGTCTGAAGCACGGTTTGGCCCGAGTAAATTCTGCTTCTGAAAAACTAGAGGGCAGAATCGCGGAGTGTATGTGATCTCGTATTCGTATTCCGAGAGAAATGTCGAGTGTGGAACTGCCAGCCTGTGTTCCTCTGGAAACAATGGCTCAGGTTCCATTTATCGACCATATTCACCAAGACACTAACGCAGTGGTGTAGCTGTCACTCCAGCATCCCCAAAATTTAGGAGCTCCCAAATGTTCTCTATGTGCTCATGAAATTTTGTATAATCCCAGAAATTCAACAGATAGTGTCGCAAATTCTGTTGATAAACATAGCTATATTCTGGGTCAACAATGAAACAATTCGAACTGGAAATTCTTTGAGCAGAAAACTGGATAGAAAAGAACATTATTTTACTTCGCTTTTCTCTCTTTTTCCACTCTCGCTAATGGTAAAGATGATGATGAGTGATGAAATGATGAAAATGATGAACAATATTCATGCCCAGACTAGTTAATTAGCTAACTATTGCATATATGTTATAGCATTCTCGATCTTTTTTTAACTAACTAACCCGCAGCAGCATATCAGGTGTCATTTCTTCGACTGTGGCGTAGATTCGTGTTTTGAGCTCAGTTTGATTATCCGGTGAGGGTGAAACATGACCTAGATCTTTAATTTAACCCCAAAACTAAAAACTTAGAGGTGTCAGATTATGTGAACGAGGTGACCATGTAATTTGTAACGTGCCCACCGTTACATGGTGGTATGATAAAGTGTGGCATGGTTTGGTATAATGATGTATATATATTTAAAAACATTCTGCCGGCACACTGTCGATGGCTCACATGTTAGTTTTGTAAGAAGGACGCTATTGATTTAAGTTATCTCTCTTTCGGTCAAAGAATGTGTTCTTCCCATTGTTGTTGGTTTGTAACTGATAAAGAATTGTCTATTTATTCTGTATAGAATCGGTACAACGCAATGTGCTTTTAGTTATTTTTATGTTTAGGGATTTTTACCGAGTAGGATTGAGAGAATTTTGAACGTACGGTTTGTATCTCTGATTAAAGTGAGTTGGCAACGCGTACTCATAGTTAGGATTTTCGCCGCCCATGCGCCACTCCTAAACTTTATAAAAGCAGCGCAGACGGGCCGAGAGCTCAGTTGACTGCCAGATGCCAACTGCGGAAGGATCGGAAGATCTGGTCCCCAAGACTTCGGTCTAGGATAAGTCCCCGGCCAGATCTTCCCTAACTGATGTTTCCCCCTTACTGATCCGGTTCCAGGTTCAAACCTCGGACGAGCCCCCGACCGGGTCATTTCTTCAACAGTACCTTGGTTCCCAGGTGCAAACCCCGGGAAGGTCCCCGACCAAGGAACTGAAATGGATGGGTCCCTCACGAACCGGTTCCTGGGTGCAAACCCTGGACAGTCCCCGACCGGTTCTCCCCGTAGATCCTGGTTCCAGGTTCAAACCTCGGACGAGTCCCCGACCAGGTTCTCGCACACCGTCCGTCCTGATTCGTTGGGAGGTACCGACGCTTGTCACCTGGCTCACGCCCAAAAGGAGGTACCCGCGGACCCTGTGCATCATGTTTCTCTAACATCTATCCCCCCCCCCAGTTGGCAATCTTGATAGAGGTTTTTTTTATTGGTCACATGTGTTTGTTTAGTCACATGGGGTTTTCTTTTATGTAATCACGTGGGACCCTTTTTACTGTTAATTGGTTTTTGTTAATTAGTCACGTGGCCCCGGATAATTATTAGTACATTACGGAACTCGCGTATTTGTATCAAGTGGGATAAAATAGAGTAGTGTGTTGTTCCCATGTGGGCTAAGGGTTGTATTATTATTATTATTATTATTATTATTATTATTATTATTGGTGCCTAAGTTGAATAAAATTGTCACGTGGCATGAAAACAGGAGGTCTCTAACTGAAATAAACTTTGGCTATTTGGATCCAACTGGTACTGTAATTAACTCTAATCTATCAGGGATAAAATTGTATGCAACCACCAGAGTAAATGTAAGGTAAATTATTTTGTCATGTAATAAGTTTGTTAACGGGTCAATGCTTTACCCGGGGGTCGAACTGATTATCATTTAACACAACATTTCTGTAAATACCTTGTATTCACTTTTTGCGGTAAAATATAAATGACCATTGCTCACACTCAAAAAGGATATTCATGTTTTTCATTTCGAGCTTCACTGTTATTCACGTTACACCCAGCAAGCCCTGAGATATCCAGAATCTGTGTTCTCCGACTGGAAAGAAGTTAGTGCTTATGGGTAGACTTTTGCCTCGCTCCCCCCCATCTTGTAAGATTCTGTGTAGCTCCTTGTGTAAGGGCTCTGCGTAGCCCCTGTGTGTAGTTTCTGCGCGGAGGGGGGGGGGCAGTCTGTTGCAAATTGGTACTCGGGAACAACAGTTTAACTATGCCAGAAGATACTGAAGTAGTGTTACTGTAGAAATTAAGTCCGTAAGCATTGACTGTTATAAAAGTTGCAGTATCCGGTTTGAAATTGCTATGTACAAACTGTAGTGATTGTCATACTGAAGAAAGAAAAGAAATTTTATAAAGCTTGAAAATGTTAGTGGAAGTTGTGTTTCAAAGTAAAGTATCGAAGTATGAATGTTTGGAAATTTATTGAAAATCTATAGTGTATCATCAGATCATCAGAAAGTTACTTTAATTGTACATGGATTATTAGAAACTATTGCGTCCTTAGCATCTTTCTAGAAACGTCAGCAACCGTGACAATTTTCCAGTTATCCATTTCAGCGAAATATGTTAAGCTCATTTTCTTTTTGGTTACAATTTTCTACGAAAGAAAATTTCTAAACCGAGGTTTTTTGTTCGTTTTCGTTCTTAAATAACTTACAGCGAGAAGTTTCATATTTCAAAACATCTTTATTCCAGCGGAGAATTTGAAATTCATTTCCTCGATAGCGTCGCTTCCCAGCTCCATTTTTCTCTTTTGTTTCTCTTCCAGGACCGTTCCTTAGACAGAGAACGTTAATTGACTCCGGCTGAAATACTGTCTTTAATAACGCAATTTCCATGTAAATTGCGTTTTGCCTGCCTTTTGACCAGACGCCGATTTCTCGTCTGGAAGTTATATTCTCGAGGGAAAGGGTTACGTATGGAAATCTATTCCTAAGTTCATTGTGCTGTCTTAATATTTTCTGTCTCACGGTCAAAATAGAACCGCACAACTCGTTAGCCAAGCATTGCTGTTTGGTAATCACGATTTTGGGTTGGAATCACACGTCCTGATTAATATAAATAATTGCTGATGCAATAAGATGTTGTGAAATAATAATTTTTCATTCTTCTCAATTCAATGCACTACAGAACTCTCAAAATAATATTTTGCGTTCTTTAAGTGCACTTTAGGCATAGATAGGCTAATCCGAAATAGACCTGCCTACCAATTGATTATCATAACAGCTACAGTACGTTCGAAAAGTCCCCGCACTCATATTTTAACAAGGATATGCTAAGGCATTCATATGTATGAGTTGGCAAGCTTACCAGTAGAGATTGGTTTGACCTTCAAGAAGGAGTTTATGTTAGGTTTAGAGCAGTTCCGCTGTTGCAGTCCTCGGTGTGAGAGATACAATCACACATTGTCAACAATGCCTTTTAAGCACATAGCCCACTCAGACGTGGAGAAACGTGGAGAAATGCGGCTACAGAACTTCTGTTGTCTGCTTCTATTAAAATCAAATGTTGTAACGCCCACTACAGGGAAACACGCGGAACCGAAGCATGGAATTTCCGTGCCAGAAGTCTGAGGCGCCGGAAATGCGTCAGTTACGTTCATTTGTCACGTTGCTCCGGATCTCAGTGGGCGTTAATCTTTACGCGCACACAGCGAATTGCTATGTTGGAAGCATATTTTGGGTATCTCGTATGAAAGATGTGTGGAGAAATGGAGAAGTATATTTCTCGATGATCCGGCACCAGCTAAATCCGCAATGGATGATTGTTTTAAATTTAGTTTCAATATTCGTTCTGTGTATTTCAACGCGCTGGAAGCCGGCCTCCATAGCCGAGTGGTTAGCACGTCGCGCTACGACGCCAGGAGTCCCGGGTTCGAATCCCGGCCTGGGCATGGATGTTTGCGAGTGTCCATTCATAAATTTCATCATATCATCACTCATCTCCATATTCGCAAATTCGCCCAAGGCAGATAAGCGAAGTAAAATAAATCAAATGAAATCAAATGAACGCACGGAAAGTGGTTTTTATTTATATTTATATTTGCTGTGATGTGTTTTCTGTTACATTTCTCGGAGATACATCATAACCACTTAAGTTCTACTGGAGAAAATTTATGTAAGAAGCAGTTTATATGGTAAATAGCCAAAAGCTTTCCTTATTTCAAGTACAACTCAAATAGTTATAGAGTTATCAATTACTTTGGACATCTTTTTTTTTTTCAGTATTTCATCTGTCGTCAATTTCGTTCCTATCAAGTGCTCTTCAGGAGGCCCAAACAAACAATACAAACCGACTGTAAAAGTATGGGAAGGACCCTCCCATCGCATTTAGGCAGGAGTTTTTACTGTCGTATTGGACATGTGAGGCCGGACATTGTCATGGTGAAGTACAACATTCCGGACAATATTCGAGGTCTTCTCTTGCAAATAGTACCGCACTCTTCATCAATGTGCATGTGCAGTAGTATTGGTCATTATTTCTGACCCCTTCCAGAATAACACCTTGTATATTGCAGTCGGACAAACGTGTGAATGGGGTCACCAACTATCATTCTTAGTCAAACTGTTGACATCCTTCGTACACTCTTGCCTGTGACATGGTTTGTTTCCCGTACTGTGCTTGAAGTCTCTTTAATGTTCTCCTTCACAAGAAATTTGAGTACGCACTGGTGTTCATTGCTACAGACACACTGCTCGCCACCATTCCGCTGCAACTGCTACGCATGCACCAAATACGTCATGCCGGTCTCTGACTCATGAAAGATTACGTTGCATACTCAGCACGTTTTAAAGTTCTACAGTTATACGTCCATTTCTAATCACAAAAGTCTCAGTCAACATTGAACGACCCTCGTACGTTTCTACCACTGTTCCTACAATACTTAAATGACTTTATGAAAATTGGATGTTACAAAAAATATAAAGGAATGTGCTGATTATGAAATTGTATGAAGGTAGCTCGCATTGCATTAAATAGTTGACCCTGTTTATTTCCTTTCAGGTGATGAGGGAGACCAGCAGGGCTCTGGTGGGGGAACGGCGGAGGAGGAGGCCCCCACGAGGCCTCCTCGCAGGGGCGCCACGGCCGCCAGCGCTAGAGGACCCAGAAAAACCCCGGCTGGTACGCAAGACCAAGAGCGGCAAAGAAGAGGTAGATTTCTCCAAACAAGCGAGTTATTCAGAAAATATTCAGATTGAGAGCTAGGGTGCCAAGGTATCTATATAAGTGAGAACCAAACACTTACGCTCCCTTTTCCCTCCAAAGCATATTCAGAAAAATATTCAAAATACTGTGTATTTCATTTCATTTCTGTACCTTTGTATAGCGCTGTGATGTTTTATACTGGTAATTTTCCCGTAAGAAAAATTTATCTTCAAAACAATATTTTCTCGCTAGCTGTTTGAAGCAATTAACATTGTGATTTACAAGATGTAAGAAATTATAGTCGATTAAAGGGTGAGAATATTTTTCCCTACAACTTATGTGTTTAGAACGAATGGATTATTTGGAATATGTTTGTAGTAATTGCACTCTTGGTACTATGATCTTTACAAGCAATACAAATGGATCTAAAATGCCAATACAACTCCGAAAGACTTAGAGAATTTGAGACCATAATTCTTACGAAACCTAATCACGAATTTTCGTAAACACAAAATTTAGTTTGATGATATGCAAGGCATTCAACAAAACTCACATTCTTGTACAACTTGAAGTAGGTTACCAGTTATCACTTTAGCAACTGCAGCGGTGATGACAATGTTTAGCAATGTTTAATAGTCTGTTTTTAATGGCTTTCCGTATGCAAATTAGTTATAGAATATTGCAATTGGTGTGATTTAATTCGTTATGTTGTAAGATGTAGTAGTGGCAAAAAGTGATTGTGCTGATCTTAATGTGCTTTCTTAATTTGCAAAAAGTAGGATATGTCTATCAAATTCCTCCAACATATCAGGCTCTTGTTTAAAAGGTAGGGCTTCTGAATCTGATAGCAACAATGACACACCCTTGCCTTAAGCATGATTTGATCCTGAGACCTCCGAATACCGATCGATTCATATTAAAATTATGGCCAAATGTGATTTTCAAATCGCCTCTTTTTCGGGGAGGTCTGGATTTGGAATCCTGTGGCCTTTGATGAGGATTCGATGTGAAACCTCATTTCAATGAATCTTCTGAACAAAGAGACTATTATTAGTCAATAAAACGTTTCCTTACGAGTAGATCTTGTTCATAACGCCTATTCCTGAAGCGTTCTTCTGGAGATCTCGTAGCGCCCAGATGTTGTTTGGTGTTACCAGTAGTGGGGCGCTGGGGACGGTTCCCCTTTCCCACACACACATACGCACATTTTGGCACTTTTTCTCCCGCATTATGTTAAACTTTACCTTCTACAATGGAAAAATAAACTGTCCGTAGCCCACAGTTTTGGCACCTTTCCTCCCTGCCGCAGTTTTTGAACCAAATTGCCGCCAATGGATGTTGCTAGATCTTTCTTCTGAAACCACGCCCGCCAAGCAAAACTAAGCGACAGTTTTTTTTTATTATTTGGGTTGAATGGATAATGAACTTTAAAATGTGACAAAATCCGAGTTTACGTGGCCCAAGTATATTCTTCCATAACCGTACATAGCATCTTTTGTACATAATTTTATGCAGAAAACGTGCCATGCTGTGAAAAATTACGGAAAATGAAAATTAAATATCAGAAAAAAATAACAATGTTTTTATATTTAGGCGATATTTCGCATGTTTAAGTCTCATATTTTACTATTTTACATCAATACTTCTTTTGAGCAGATATTCTGTTTTTCCATTGCGTGGAGGAAAAACTCAAGAAAGGTAAAGAAACATACATACGAAAATACAAATTACCTATTCCAATCTATTTCCTGTCGCTCCCATTGCTTTTGCGGATAACAAGATGGAAGATGAGAACTCATTTCTGTTTCCTTCATCATCTTGACCTCCCAGACATGCCTCAATCTCCGGCAAGGGACGAGGATGACGCGTTCTCATTTACAGACACGCAGCGAATTGATTGCTGAATCATATCTCCATACAAAAATAATTAAGGTACTGTTTCTTCTACATGTTGCCATGGAGACGGCCCCCTTTTCTTCACGAAAGTCACGTCAGCACAGCGTTTGCCACTCTTCTGATGGAATTTAATTTTCATGGCCCTCGGTTACCAAGAGGAATATTGTCCTAATAGAGAAAACTACATATTGCTTGGAATTATTTTTATAACTCTGTAAAAACTACTTTCATAATAAGTTTTTTATAAGTTTTGATAAAAAAAATATTTCCAATTGTTGACTCGCGCACTTCACGTGACCTTTGACCATATTTCCCATTCACAAGACATGTGTTGCGTTCATCTTCTCTCTCGCGTTTAGTCACGTGCTTGCTATATGAATATACAATTGAGCGGCAGAGTCAAGCGATACAATGATTTATATTTTGATATGTTGATTGTGCATCTTAAAGGTCCATGAACTCGCTCTATATGGCAAGAAGGAACTAATATGGCAAGATTATCATGCCATAGAAGAACTAAATGGTGTATTTTACTATGATATTGTGTGTATGTAAACTGAGACATGCATTCTTTTCTAAATCAACACACTGCTGCAGCATTTATTACTAGGGCCCGGAACTTTATGTTCTATAAAACTGTAAAATATGTAATATAATTAAGCCTTGTTTCCATATTAAAAACACTAATATGCTGACCAAGGCAGTTTATTAAGATAAAAACACTTAACACGTAACGTTTCAACCCTGTATCAGGGTCTTCCTCAGACGAAGAACTAAACTAAAATGATGAAATACACACACAGAAAGACTACATACACATAACAAATAAAGTTTTGTGTGGCTAGTTACCCTGTTATGTGTATGTAGTCTTTCTATGTGTGTATTTCATCATTTTAATTTAGTTCTTCGTCTGAAGAAGACCCTGATACAGGGTTGAAACGTTACGTGTTAAGTGTTTTTGTATCTTAATAAACTGCCTTGCTCAGCATATTAGTGTTTGTAAAATATGTATGTAATTGTGTCCTAAATATTAAAAAAAATATATAGAAAAAATTGAAAAAATGTAGTAATAATATGTCTTTGCCTACTTACATTTAACACGAGTATAATCTGTAGCTTTTGGCAGCTCCAAATACACAACTTCTTGGTAGCTTCTACGTTCAACAGATACTACAAGTTCCAAACTTCACTTCCACATCGAAACATTTCCTACAGTTTGTTAGGTTTTGTGTAGGTAGAGTGAATTTCAAGTGACCCGATTCACCCTAAGTTACCCTATCCATAAGCTGAAAGAAGGTATGTGTGTGTGTGTGTGTGTGTGTGTGTGTGCGCGCGCGTGCCGTAGAGAGGAAACCTACTACGTATTTCCGCTCCAGCGTCTCCCTTTACAGATAGGGGAAACGGAATGTTCCGAGCACAAAAATTGATTTTTCTCATTTTAATGACATGAGAATTATTTCCAACGGAAGTAATTGTAATAGCAATATTAATCAGTTTTGTTGCTTTTGGCTTTTTTTTTCTTCTTTTAAGAATATGAGTGTACGTAAGTATACACTAGGCCGACATAATATCCTACGTGAGAGAAGACACATCCAGAATAAGCTTGAGTTTTTCAAATCCTGTTTGTGTACAGATAGGCCAATCGGTACTGGATCTACAGTTTAAAGTGGGATCCGAACCACTACATATGGGAAAAAACTCATTTCACATGTGCAACTGCTCGATTGATTGATTTGGTATATGAAGATGACTCATGGTATGATGAAATTTCTTACGTCTCCGGCTAGGAGTATGAAAACTCTTCTACATCCAGGGCTTGTCGGCTTTAATTAATAGTCTCAGTCAGGGGTGCCCACAGGGTGGTTTCATGACGCACCTGCGCCAGGGGATTTTTTTTTTGGGGGGGGGCAAAATTGTATATCAATTCTCTATATCTCTGCACAAAAATGGGGGGGGGTTCATTTCGTGTGATTGACTTGTTATTGATTATTATGTACAGTTTTTCTACCTACCTGTGCGTGATTGAGGCAATAGGGTTGAAATGAAACACCACTTCTTGTGCCTTAGAATCTGTTTGGTTGGGGAGGGGGGATTGTTGTTCGCATTAATACAGGATTAGTCAAGCAGACAAACTGCTAAGAATAAGGTTAGGTTAAGTACACTAACAATGGCAGTGAGCCTGAGCATTTTTGTATGTTTTATGTTAACAAACATGAAAAAACCTTAAAGTACCAAAAGTAAACATATATTGCTTAAATATATCTGTATTATATTGTTCCGCAAATTTTGTCTGGCCAAAATAATTTGAGTAAATAATTCGGCATAAGGGGGGGGCGGGTTAATGTTCTACCTCTCAACGGGGGGAGTGCGTCATAGGCCTTGGAGGGGATGGGCACCCCTGGACTCAGTTACGATAATTAACACTTTATTAACCGTAATTGACTAGAAGCTATCGTGACTCAACACGTTTAAGGGATACTTCCACTGAGAATCCTACAAAGCACATGCCTTGTAAATGCAAATCCTTAATTTAAATTTCAACTGCTATTTTCAACAGATTACAAAACAGTAAATAATCACAAGATTACTAACCAATAAGTCTTGGAAAAACACAAACTTAAACTTACTTTCTAATGTCCTCTTCCTTTCCTGTTACCGTAATATCCTATCTTTCCCATCGTTACCAACCCACTATTTTAGAAGAGTTGCCAACCTTGCACAGAAAATTATCATACCAAAACTTGTGATGACACTAGAAATCTTATTTGACCATACAGGTCCGTGTTATACAATAACCGAAGAACATTGGGTCAAACGAACATGTAAAACTAAAGAAAGAAATGATTAATATTTTGCTACGATATAATTTGGGTCGTTGCAAATTGAATGAACACTCACAAAGAACAGCCATGCCCAGGCGGAGATTCGAACCCGTGACCCTGGAGTCGTAGCGGGGCTCTGCAAACTACACCGTCACGGAGGTTACCAACCTGTGAATTATTAACCATTTTTCACCAGTTTCTTATGTCTAGTGATAATTTATGTTCCTGTTCGGCTAACCAAAGTAAACGTTTGGTAACATTTTTCCATTTCAGAGTTGACAAACTGGTACCGGTGGTACGATTTCTCATCTTAGATTTCCTGAAATTCCTCCGAGGCAAATTGTAATCTAAAAGACTCAATCAAGCTAAACCCTTCCTGCCAGTACTCAGTTAATTCTGCTTTGCTTTCTTTGCAGGTTCCCGGTGAGACACGCTAAGTTCCAAGTCCACGTCCAGTTGCCATCACTTGAGTCACAGCTTCGTCGTGCGGCATCTGTTTGTAAATAGCTTCCTCTTTCTGCAATGTACATAAAGACGCTCAACCTTCCCATCAGTTTTGTGACGAGCCATTGTTGTCAGATAAGCTTACGGTGATAAACTCAACAAAGAAACGATGTGTTAATAAGAAATGATCAAACGAAAACACAATGAAGAAAGTAAAATAAAAAAATAAATATTGAAGAGTGGTGTTTTTATTTGTTTCCTTAATCATATACGATTATAAACTGATTCAATTGGTGTTTTAAGTTCACTTTATGCACAGTAAGGCTAAGTGGGACTGGACCTACAGTTTAAAGTGGGATTATAAATTGAAACCTACGAGTTAATTAAACGTTTATAAAAGTAAGTCAGAACCATAAAAATCATATAATTAACTACATGCACATGCAGATTTATTAGAGTGACCAGATTCTTACCAGCAAAAAACAGTGCACACAACATGACAATATATATGGTCAAGCTTCCCCTAACATGCTTAAAAAAAGGACAAAAGTTTGTAAAAGTAATTAAGCTATTATTTGATGAATCCAACAAATCTCCAAACTATAAGAGCGACATAAAACAAAAATTGAAACTAAATGTATTAAAAATTTCACATATTAAACAAACTACAATTGTGAGAAAATTTTATTAATACAGTCTCCACCGGGTGTCGAACCCGGGACCCCTTGATTACAAGGCGACGATGCTACCACTGCGCCACAGGGGAGAATGCAATTACCTTGAAAATGTTTGAATATCTCAACCCAATTTAAATCTACTCTCATTTGAGTAGTGTTCCATCCTTTCACATTTTCAAAGTGACATAAGCTCTTACATTTGAAATTTCATCAAAGAGATAAGAATCATTTAGTTTATTTCCTGACCATTTGTTAAAATATTTTACGCTATTTTGCACCCTGTCCCATTCGATCACTGAATCTAGTTTCGCCCAACCCAACACACTAATTTCAGAAAAAGGAGACGACCACTGCTTAATATAGTCAATACAAGTTGAATAAAATGAACGCACATGCTCCTTAAAACTTGACATACAAGCAGTGGCGTACCGGGCGCCCCGAGGTGTAGGGGCCTCGCAATGTGCTCCTGAAATTTTATATAATCGCAGAAATTCAACAGATAGTGTCGTTTATTAAAAATAATGATTTACAAAACAGAAATCTGATTCCCAGCAACATCATATGACGACGTCTGCCATAATAAGCGGTGGTGTATTTTCTCAGCCAGAGAACTTACTTGCTCGCAGATGAATTAAATGTCACCATTGCTTTGAAGGATTTTGTGAAGTTTACTTCTCTTACGTACATATTGAAATTTTGTGGACATTTCTGTCGAACCAGTTATTTTCCAATGTGTTGCCATTTTCTGATCTGCGGTGTTCGAAGTGGAAATTCCTAGCTGCGAATTTCCTTGTTCGAGTTTGGGAATAGAATGGACGGCTTGCATGGATCAACTTGAAGACAATGCAGTAGATGGAGGACGATGCTTATGGAAATTCGAGCACTGATGATCTATTAATAAAACTGTTCTTGTTTCATTAAAATGTCTTTAAGAAAACATGATCAGTGGTCTATCGAAAAGAAATGGCACCATTAAAATTATGAATAATATTGAGGTCTCCTAAAACCAAAACTAAACACCGTGTCTGTGGTGTAATGTACAGAAACCTGGTACTTACATAATACAGGCATTGTCTCGAAGTAAGGAAAGACAAGAAAAAGACGCACACACAGATACGTACACTTATCTCATCCTCAGTTCTTGGAACCTGGTCAAGGTTTTACTCCTTCCCCTTGCCGGCGCAAGTGCACAGGAAACACCATAAACAGGATATCATTGTGGCTTTTGCGATTCCAGGAGTGCTACATGGCCCTGGCGATTCTGGGAATGAACTTTGAAAACAACAGGGTGTCATAGGTGCATCTGTTCTGGGAAGGATGCACGAGATGAGTACCGAAGTACCCATCAGTTCCTCAAAAAAGGTGCAAAGGCACCTGCACATCCTTAATTCCTAGAAAGAACTAACTAAGTATACAAGCCACTCAGTGCAAGTGTCCCTAAGGGAGAACTAAGGGTGAGACAAAGGAAATACACAAATATAAAAAGGGCAGGATATAGAATTGGAGGGAGCAGTTGATTCTGGTAGTCCAGAGAGTCGAGAGTGCAGTCCTGATAATCCAGTCAGCTGGGGGGAGATCACCTACATCGATACACCGAGACGCTGCCAGTCTACTTCGCTCCTCTCTACCTTAAGTGGGTAAGACGGCGTTCCTTTCTCTCTCTAATACAATTGGTCATTTATTTAGCTAGAGTCAGGCCTTAGATTGTTGTACGATGCAACATGACCAACGTTCGTAGCAGTATACAATAAACCATATTTAATCTATCTCTGTTGTGTTATGTTCTAGCGTTACAGTGGCAACAACCTTTATTTTGGAAGGGAGGAGGGGTTTAGTCCTTCGAAGTGGCATTTGATTGAGTGACAAATTTTCAGTGAATAGTGTTAATATCTATCTCCCAAGACTGGAGTCCGCTGCTATTTCTTCCTAGCAGATTGTAATTGACCTTGTGATGTTAGGTGACCACCAACAATCTAGAGGTCTGGTTCAACCCCCACAAGTAAAGTGATAAGTTTTTTTGAGTATATTACTCTATATTGGTATCAGAAGCATAATGTGTGCGGCTCTTACATTGAATCTTGGCTTGGGGATGGGATAGAGGCTGAAGGAGCATCCACCTGAAAGTCCAAAAGGGGAATGTTTACCATCCTTTGAACAACTTTCTCAAAACAGTATTATTTTTAATATCTATGTATATCTGCAATCTCATTTTAAAAAAGTGTTTCAAGCCAAAAATACAAAGGATCACGAACAACATATTTGTCAGTGGGAAGCTTACCCCTCCTTCAAGAAAGATGCCTGGTTGTGCCGCTGCCTTGAAGTAAGAGAAATATTTCCAGATTCTTCTTCCAGTTATTTATCAGAGATTCAGACCATCCTGATATAGTTCCTAGAACTGATACACAAGTCAATAACAAAAAATGGGAAAGCAGAGTATTTGGGGTAAAAGTTAATTTCTTGTACAACTGGGGGGACTAGCTACCTATTGTAGTACGTCCGTCCAACTGTGGCATACTTTTTTTTGTCACTAAGGGGCCCCCCAATATTCTACTTGCATACAAGCATCACTGCATACAAGAAAACCCATTTCCCTCCTTACTTTTTAGTTTCGACTGCACTATGAGAGGCAAAAAACACAGTTATCTGTATTTTAAAGTTCTGCAATTAATGCAGAACCTTCTATCATAGAAACATATTGACCCTCAAGAAAGTGATCTAAGTCATTAACAAGTACTGCATTGGAATGAATAAAATAGATCCATATTTCAGACGGAGGATCCTCAAAATACATTTTAATGATTGTGGAACACTTGTCCTGTGATAGAAACTATGATTCCAATGGTAGATAGAGTTTAAGTATGTGTTATACGGCTGGCAACAAAGAAAGCCACCTAGTTTTGCTATTAGAAATAAGCTCTGAGAATTCTATATCCACAAAGCATGTTCATGTACTGTGTATAATGAAAACTGGTAAACAGCCCATCGCAGTTTGTATACAATTATTCATTACAGTCTATGTGTACAACAACCTACACCTACAGTTGCTTGGTTTAAGCATTCTTGAACAATACTGTAAACCTTTGTTTATCACCTTTTCTTGCTGCTTCTCCAAAGTTACAGTTCGTGTTGTCAGCACATACACCAACAACTTTACTTCCAATATTGTATTAACGCATCTACCGGGGGAGGCGCCGAAGTTGTTGTTTATATATATATATAGTTTAAAATATTTTAAAATATATCAATAACTTTTGCATTATTGCAACTAACGTTGGTTGTCCATTGACAATGTCATCTCTCGAGTTTTTGAACTGAGAAAGGAACTGCATTCGTACAGTGGGATTCATGAGAATTACAGAGCAAATGGTCCATCACTGTGTTCGTGCACTTTATTTGACCCAATAAGAGCTTCAAGAATTAAGCGAATACTCAAAACAAGCTGTTGACAACTTCTGCACCAGCATACATAAAAATCCATAGGATGTGAGAGAAAAATTAATGCAAATAGTCATGGGCAATTTGCCGAGCAATACTAGTGGATCCCACTGTACCTATTAGAAAAAACACGCCAATGCTAGAAACTTTATTGATAGTGCCTTTGTTCAAAAATTGGCGTACCTTTTTTATATTTTTCACAAACTGAATCTTAAAAATGAATCTCCACAAGTTACAAAGAAATCCTGCACCTATCAGATAAGGAAGTTGTTGCTTTGTAAGAGAGAGATTAAATATAAAAATATTACATTCCCCCAACAGAACATTGCGAGCGAAGCGAAGAAGAAAATTTATTACATCCATTTATTTGAAGGCTTTCATGAATATTAATTTAATGGGGTGTCAATAGTGTTTTAGGATACCGAGATATTTTGTCTTCTCGAGCTTCTCTTTTGGCACGTTCGGGGTCGAAAACGTGTGGATTCCATACCGCTCAATAGTCTCTAAAATTTATGTTCGAACTCTCCCTCCACTACAGATATCCCTTGATAATCTAAGATTTAACACTTTATCGAGAGCTTCCTATCTCCCCCTTTAAATTTAATACCCAATCCTACCACCAAAATTTCCATGCCAATTTTGATATTGAACAGTGGGTATTGCCTCCTTCAAAATAATAATTCTCAATCTCCACACCAGAATTTCCGCAACAGTCTAAGGCAATAGTAATACACAAGAATTGGATATCGCCTAAATGTAATTCTCAATCCCCTCTAACTAAGTACCCGCCATAATCTAAGACCTAGAGTTGGATACTGTCCCCCCCAACGTTTAATTCACAATCGCCCCCCCCCCCCCACCGGCAGAAATATGTAAGAGTTGGGTGTTTCTCCCCCTCCGCTGTGATAATACCCTTAAAGACTTTCTTTTCTTCATATAATGGATTAAATATGGTTCATTTAAGGTGTAAAATTTATATATAGATATATATATATATACTGGTACCATCTTTTTCTTCCTGGAGGAGGGCCCCAGCGATGCCCACGTATGAAGCATCCACGAATACGAGCGTTTTCTTCCGTGAGTCGTAGCTTTTAAGAACGGGCGCAGTTGTTATCATGGTTTTTAACTTATTAAAAGCTTCTTGATGAGTTTCGGTCCATTGGAACTTGACATTCTTTTTCAGCAAGCGAAATAAACATTCCGCGGGGACATGGAAACCGGATTGGAACTTCCGTATGAAGTTAATAAGTCCGAGGAAACTTTTTAGATTCTTCTTCGACTTCGGCTGGGGGAAGTCTGTGATAGCCTTGATAATGTGGTCCGATATTCGGGTGCCCTTTTGAGAGACAAGGTGGCCCAAGATGGGGATCTCGTTATACAAGTATTTGCATTTCTTAGTTCCTAACTTGAGATTAGCTTCTCGTAGTTTTCGAAATACCTTCTCCAGAACGTGTAGCATTTCTGTTATTGTGTCGGTACTGCAAATAATATCATCTGTGTAACATGATACTTCTGAAGGTGGAATTTCACATAGTACCTTGTGCATGAGAAAATTCATTACTGCAGATGAAGTCTTCATTCCCATAATTAACCGATTATAGTGAAATCAACCAATGCCTTCCCAATTTCCTCACGATGGTGGAACGTTTTCGTTATAATAATTATACTTGTAAACTATATTTATAAAAATACTTACTGTGTAAATAACTTATATAATATGGTGAAATAGGCCAGTGTTCCGAAAGTTACTTTTTAAAAGGTAACTAGTTACAGTTGCAATTATTCATCTTAAAAAGTAACGCAGTTACAGTTACTGATGCTTGAAAAGTAACTGTAAGTTCCTTTTACAGTTACTTTCTGCCGGAAATTTTCTTGCAAATAATTTCATACAACTGGTGATAATTAATTAAAATAAAATATACATATAAAGACGTAAATGTGTTTCATTTATGCTTCTGGTTGGTTCATAATATAAATCTTCATACATTTATGTTATTCAGTGGAGGCGAAAGGTATTACTGTAGGGAGGAGACAAATTACCAATCATTTCTCGTGGGGGAGGGGTTTCAGTTTCAAATACGAAAATCAGTTTCAAATTCCCCATAACAATAAATAACACATATTTTAATTCGAAAAAATATCCCACATTTTAACTACACACACGCACAGCTGGTAATGAAAAAACTGATCAGATGCCACTGATGGCTTAACTTTGCAATTATGATAAATAAAATACATGCATGACCTGGAGTGTTGCTAACGCAACGAAGTAAAATTGCACGGGGCGGCAAAATTCCTACGGCCGGGGCTGGATGCTGTAAATGACTTTGAACGACATAGAGACTTAGGCCGAGTCCTTCGATACCTTGGATATATGGTTAAGCTGGAGTGAACTGTCATTAATCCCTGGTGCATTTGCTTAAATTCTCTAGGTATCTTCCCTGGTGCATTTGCTTAAGTTCTCTAGGTATCTTCCCGTTCCCATTGACGATTTGCTACTTGGATTATTGCTATTATTGCGAAATGCTCAGTTGTTTATTTACTTCTTTTTACATATTTATGTGTGTAACAACGTTTATTAGTTTTGTTTGTGCGTGTGGCACAGATTCTTATATACATTCCGTGAGTGTTCATTTCCTTATTTCCGCAAGCGATGGATGGACACCTTACCCGGAAAAAAACACTTTCGTTATCAGGAGCGATGGATCGAGACAAATCACGCCCAATTTTCCAGAAGCGATGGATCGGGGGTAAATCGAATGAATGTGTAGTATTTGTTAATACTCTTTCAAAACCCATCGTTACTCCCATTTTTCAATTTATAAAAGGTTATTAATTTTATGTTGTATACTCTAGATATAAATACAATTCTGGCCTCCCCGATGGCGCAGTGGTAGCGTTGTCGCTTTGTAATCAAAGGGCTCCGGGTTCGATACCCGGAGGAGGCACAAGTGGTTCGGATCCCACTTTAAACTGTAGGCCCAGTTCCGATTAGCCTTACTGTGCATAAAGTGGACTTAAAACAACAAATGCAATTCATAAAACACTGATATATATTCCTTTTTTCTGTGAAAAAAATTGTTACAGAATGGGCAGTTTAAGAAAATACTGTAAACAGTTTGAAGAATATTGCAGGCTAATGCTCTTAATAATATTGATTATTTGTTTATCCTTTTAATAGTTCCTGTATTTTTAACTCCCTAGAAACATTTTGCAAAGCTTTTATTATAGAAATATTTATCAATAGTCAGAGTAGGAGATACTTACTCTTCTATGTGTAATGAGCTAAGAATTGCAGTTCTGGATATTTTTCTTTTGTTCACAAAACACATTTAGAACAATAGTTTTTGTTGCTGCCCAACGGCAAGCTAAGAATTTAAAGAAAGCAATCCATTTTCACAGTGCACAGAAGTTCTTATAAGAATTATAGCAGTAATGAAAAAGATGACTCACTTATTAAATTTTCAGACAGAAGCGACATGCAACCCACATATTTTGGAAAGCAATGTTCGGAAATAAATGCAGTCTTTCGAACTGAAGTGAAACGACAAGGTTCATGTGTCGCTTGTTACTTACATGATGCTCAGACTGAATACCATGTTGCCTCGTTTTGTTATTCGCACGGTACGGTGAGTGCATGCAGATTGACTTTTGTCGTTTCAGTGTGAAACTTCGCGTCACTTGTTGCTTGTCTCTTCGGTACGTCTCCCCCGCTGCTCTTTGAACAACAAGGGGGGCCAAGCAGATAGTTGGCGTCTATGCCTTCAGTCAGTCTTGAAATTTTGCCTTAGATGATCCGACCAAAATCTTTAGAGTAGCAAAATTATCTCTTCTTCCACGTTACAAACATCCAAGTGAGCAATTTAAGTGTCGTAAAGTAAATGTGAAAGTTACTGTAACAGTAACTGTTGAAACGTTACTTCTATTGAACAAAAAGTAACTGTTACAGTTACAGTCACGTGATATTAAAAGTAACTTGTTACAGTTACAATTCCTAAAAAAGTAACTGTTACTAGTAACTGAGTTACTTGTAACTATTACTTCCAAACACTGAAATAGACTACACTCCAACCAAGCAGCCCTTTAGAATTATAAGTCATTCATTGATTCTTGCAAATGAATTGATCATCAACACATCCTTCTTTTCAAATAACATTTTGTAAAAGTTTACACACGTCTGATTAAAGTTCTCCTTATTAATCACCATAGTTTTCTAGATGGAACATTGTTGACATTGAAATGTGAAATAATTTCTATCCAACAATGCCATGGTTTATAGTAATAGTAGAAAAGGTGTATTGTTGCAGATAATTATTTGTCACGAAAAGGGACATTTTGGCGTTCCGTTTTAGGTTTAAAAGAATTGGGACAGAGACTAAAATGAAAGGGACTGTGCCGGTTGGTAACATTGTAGTAACTACTTGTGAAGCATAGGAATATTATGCCTGGGCCGGGGACTAAAATATTTCATCCGGAACGAGTGAATTCACCCACATCCCCACCTTCAAACAACTCAGAACACGTACCGTGTATGGATACTCAGTTTGAACTAAACCAGAGTTAACGTGAGGGAAGGGAGAGAGAAATTGGGAACATAAGCTTTCTACATATTAATACTTTTAATAGAGTATCGTGTAAAGTTGAGCATATACCGCCTGTTTTTCTGCACGTGAGTTGAAATGATTAACCAAAGTTGAAGAGCGACTTAAAGTAACAGATAGAGAGACGTGGAGGAAACTCTTATATAATTATAAATTTATTAATATTACGCAGCGTGGCGCTGTGTAACTACAGTGTCCCAAAATAGCGTTTACACTCTTTCAATGTTGAGAACAGAGAAGCTATTAAAGATAACTGCACTTGTTTTGTATTTGAAGCTGCAATATCTACATTAAGCATGTGTGTGAGCCTGTGTATACCCTGTCCCGGCTAATTGTGGAGCAGGGCCGCGCATAGCGGCAGAGGAGGAGGAGGGAAATCAAGTGGTAAAAGCGCAGCGTTGCCAACCATGCGGTCCTGACTGTACATGTACGGAAATTTCATGGCATGTACGGACGTACGTTCTAGACCTTAGGCCGTACGCTAAATGTACGGATTATCAAAATTTCCACTTGCTGTTTTATCCCTAATATTTCCCTAAGAAATTCTTAAACGAAGCGTACGGACCTGGAGACAAACATACGGTCCGTTTGCCATGTGAGTACGGTATTTTCGCTTTCAAAAGTTTGCAACGCTTTCAGAGCGAAGCTGGAAAATCGGGAAACTCCAGTCGCCCATTACTCAATCCCGTTTCTCTCACTGTTCATTGGTGGAGCCGTCTCGCGTCACTACTTGCGCAGATACTTGTTCTCGATCGCCTGGTCTAAAGTTAGCTGGTACAGGGTATAGGCATTCTGTTGTTCTTAGTTCCATCGCAGCTCACCAGGCGGTAAGCATTAGCGTACCCAAAGTGGCGGAGGTGAGCAATTATTCTTTTGAGCAATGTAGGAAGTGTCAAATGACCACCCAGATCTCCCAATTTAACACCGTTAGATTTCTACCTCTGGAAAACTGAAGAACGATTTGTACCCCACGAATTGAAGGTCACTGGATGACATGAAATGTGGAATTGAAACTACCTGTGTTTCCCTTCCTGTGGAAACCACATCTGCTGTTTGTCGATTTGTAAACGTGTTCTACAGCATTGCGGACAAAGTATTGCTGCCAATGAACATCTACGACGCACAAAAGAGTTCACATTTGCTGTTATTAGTGTTCCCATTATTAACGTTCAAAGAGTGTCAAATTTATGTTGGGACACTCTGTATATTAACCAGAAGATGACGGAATAGCTAAATCTAATAAGTGGAACGAAGAGAAATGAAAGATTCGGGAAAGTTCACATCAGAAAAATTCTAGCTGAAAATGTGAGCAATCGAATAAGAAAACAAGAGCCTGCGTTACTTCATTCCTGACATACATATGAGTAAAAATACACCATTTCGTTCTTTCGTGGTGGTGTTGAAGGGCAAGTAAGAACATTTGTGTGAATGTACAGTCACCGGCCATAAAAATGGGAGCCCTAGATCCTGAAACACTCGCTTCCCTGCAAGGCGTTATGCAGGTTGCCACATTTTAGGGCGGTGGTAGAAGTTGTCACTAAAAAACATGCTAATAAAATCCATTAGGCCTTCCAGGGAAGCCAGTATTGAAGGATCTATGTGTCCCAATTTTACGGCCGGTGAGTGTACCTCTTCTCCTGTCAAACGTTAGTGCTGCCCCATCTTTTTCCCCGCATAGAACGTTTATTAAAAAAGTAAAGTAAAGTGCCCCCTGTGCTTTGCAGCATTCCATGAGGGTGTACAGGGGGTGTGGAGTTAAGGTCCCCCACTTTGTTGATGAGGTGGTGTGATCAGCACCATGCCCCTGGCAGCCTTTACCTCCGGAGTTTTATCCAGGTACGACGCTGATTGGGCGCCGGAGCCGCTTGAACAGGTGGGGGAAAATACCGGTTCATAGAACGTTTATTGATTAGGATATTGACTGTACGTCATCTCCCTGTGCTTCAACATATATGTGGGTGACAGGCGATTAATTTTACAAAATAATGTAGGAAAGCTGAACATGTTTGTGGAACGTAGGAAAATATCTACAACCTTTTATTATTTATTATTACATTTTCAATATTTCCCTTGTTTAAATATATTAGCGAATGTAGAAATTTTTCAGCGAAAAATGCAGGCCCTAAGCGGAAGCTTCTCCCATCACACTTCATTCACTCACATCATTTCATTTACATTTCTATTTCAGGACTTTTCAGGACAGACAATCACAAATACCCATGCCTTACCCGGCACTCGAACCCGGAACCCCTGGCGCGCTCTGCTAACCACTTCGCCACAGAGGTTGACATCACTGAGCTACCGAGCCGGCCTGGCCTCGCCTGATTTTTCACTGCCGCTGTTTTACCTGCGTGGAATCGTCTCTGCCAGTGCTACCGCAACAGGATCTTTTGCCTTTGAAACACAGTAGACTTCGACGTTGCCTGGTTCCTCCCAGCGTAGAGATGTTAATTATTGAAGATTAGGCACACACAAATGTACTACGTAGAAATTTTTCGCTGAAAAATTTCTATGTAGTACATCTCCTGTGTGTGCCTAATTTTCAATATTAGCTAATGTTTTAATATTTCTCAAATTTTAAATTTTCCTATTATTATTGAAACAAGACTTGCAAAAAATATTTGCAGAATGTTTACAAAAAACAGAGAGTTCTAGAGTGAGAGCACAATTGCGCGCCACTCTATCTTCAGAGAGGATAGGGAATGCACCTCCTATCATGGTCGTATATCCTGCCAACATTCGGCTTTTTTCGGACATGGACAGAAATTTTGATCCACATATCGTCTAGTGAGTGGCAAAGGTAAGTTTTCCGTTGCTACTTATTTCATTACATGAAGTTCACATTGTGGAAAACGGGTTGAATGAACATGGGGTTGGACAATTTGCCCTTCACGTCTCTGTAAAAAACTCGAAATATTTCATTCTAAAATGTCTAAACTAGGAGTCTCAGCTTATATTCTTTTTGTGCACCGGTATCTCTTAGGTAAAAATAAAGAAATACGTCCTTGAGCAATTCAGGAGCAGACCTTGTGAATGCAGCTGGACCAAAGATGCTTCAAGACGTGGACATCACATTGATATTTCCCATGAAACCAAGATATTCCACATTGAGTTGTTGATTTATTGTTTCAAGTCCATTTTTATGCACAGATAACTGAAGCTACATTTTAAATTGGGATCCGAACCACCAGCGGGAATCCAACCCGATACCCCTTGATTACAAAGAGACGACGTTACCGCTACGTTATCGGGCAGGCCCTAAATATGAACGAATCAACACAACCTCATCTCCAAGTGGTAGCTACACCCTGAACGGCATGTGGCAGATTAGCGAGGCTAGGCGCAACCACGAATTTTTTGTCTGGGGAGGGGGGGCAAGTAGCAGGATAAACGTACCAATAATAATAATAATAATGTTGTTATTATAACATTATTATTATTAGCATTATTATTGTTATTATTGATTTGCTTTATTATTATTATTATTATTATTATTATTATTATTATGATTGATTTGCTTTATTTTACTTCGCTTTTTGTGCCACTTTTGGTTAATTTGCGAAGATGGGGGTGAGTGATGATATGATTAAATTGATGAATGAACACTCACAAACATCCATGCCCAAGCCGGAATTTGAACCCGGAACCAACATTATTATTATTATTAGTAGTAGTGGTAGTAGCAGCAGTAGTAACAAAGATGTTATTACTCTCGTAAATTATGCAAAAAGGAGATATAAGTTGGTGCTAAAGCATTTGTGTTAGAACAAACTATTTGAATTTTTTTTCAACACGTTCAATTTCACATTAATAATGGAAAACAAGCACACAAATTGTGTACGTATTCAAAGTTTGTTTAATACAAATTATATACAACATATATTGTTTAAATACATTACACATCCAATTCATCCATCTCACAATAAACCAACAGCAAAAATTACATAAATTGTCTCTCAAGTGTGCACGTTTCCTTTCCTCAAAACAACTGTTCATGCATTTAAAAGAAAATTAATTAAGACAAGTCTTATTTCTCTGTCTGGAAATTTACAGTGCATTAGAGAGAACAATGACGAATTGCGAGCGAAGCGAATTGGAGTTGGATCCAACTTTTTTGCAGGCTCAATATTGGTTTAATAGGGTGAAAATAATTTCACGGGACACCAATGCATTCTCTCTTTAACAACTTTTGTGCCTCCCCGATGTTGTAGTGGTAATATCGTCGCCTTGTGATCAAGGGGTCCCGGGTTCGATACCCGGTGGAGGCATATAGCACAGTGGTTTGGATCCCACTTTAAACTGTAGGTCCAGTCCCGATTAGCGTTTCTGTGCGTAAAGTGGACTTAAAACAAAAAATCAATCAAGCAATCTTAAAACTTATTTTAATTTAGATCGTTCGGCCCCCAGGGCCGACTCCCGCCGCCCCATAGCTACGGTTCTCAAGTTGATCAGACTAATAAAAGGAGGCATTGCGAGCGAAGCAAGCAAGAAAATTTTACGAAAAGTGTTTTTATTTGCATAAAATTTGAAGTTGCAGGCACACTCGGCCGTCAATGTTTGCCCCCTTAGATCTTATTTCAGTCCAAGGTTGGGGGGTGGGGCAATGCCCCCCTTTTGTGGTTGCGCCACTGGGCTCTGGTGTCTGAACGCATGGCCAGTCTAATTCTCCATGGGACTTGTGTTTTGTGCTGTCTGTATATGTTTGCGATTGTCCATTCACCTATTTCATCTTATCACCATTCATTTTCATAATTAGTCAAAAGTGGCTAATAAATAAATTAAATTAAATCAATCAATCAACGTAACAGGTGTATTTCCCAGTTATGGAGATCATTATACAATACAAATAAGTTTTTTCTTACATTATAACACAAATCAATAAGTATAAAAACGAAAACACTCATTTTACAGGCATAGAAATCTCAGGTTCAATTATATTTTTATGTGTTTAGTATTGTCCTTCTCAATGTAGAAGTTGGATAAAGTAGACTGTTCACACAGTTTTCACTTTAAATAATATCGCTAAACCTTGTACACATTTTTCAAATTGGTGATATTACCAGTCAATGGTTCTACTGCGTTGAAGGCTGAAGAGTTGTTTCCTCGGCACATAGAAATCCAGCTATGATAGGGCGAAATGGAGCTCCAGTGCGATTATTTAGGATTTTGTGAAGAGTCATTCCATATCAAAACAACCACTAACCACAACCATTACAAGCAGAAAAGAATTACACCAATTTGAGCTCTGTTGGTCAAATAGTTTTTCATCTACCGCTGTTTAATGATTTCAAAATGTCGTCAAATTTTGGTATTTTTGCTTTTTTGAAAGTCAATATCTCGAAACCTAAGTGCCGAAAAAATCTGAAATTTCGCAGTTTTCGTCAATTTTACTGGTACTACCACTGCACCAAAAATTATCAATTTCTGAGATGTCAAGGTTGATTTGACATGGAATGAATGACCCTGAAAGAAAATGAGCTGATGCACGATTCGTCCGTTGTTAAGTGTTCCCAAATTTAAAATATTTAAAATTCTCACAGATTTCCGTTTGGGGGTAAATGCCATTGCATTTGTATTTTATATCTATCAAGTATTTACGTAGTTTGAATCTGTTCTATTTTACTTAAATCTTGATGGGTTTGAGGGTGCCACATTGTACAGTGAACGGCAAAGAAAATGGTAGGCAAATTGTCCACCGCTATTTTCATTACTATTTTATTCTACATCCTGTGTTGTTTTAAGGAAAGAAGCTATGTTGGTTCGAAGCAGGCATTGTTCTTTGCTTATTGAAGTCTTTATTTCAATTCGTTGATATCATATCGTGTAATTCAGACCGAATGAAAATGACGGTGGACAATTCGCCTACTGTTTCTTTCGCCGTTGGGTGTACAACTAGATCCTGAAATACTCCCTTATGTACAAGGCATCATGCGTGTTGCCTAACTCTACGGTGGTGGTAGAAGTTGCCATTTAAAATTTCCTATTAAAATCCACTCATCGCCGCAGAGTTAGGCAACACACGTTACGCCTTGCAAGGAAGCGAGCATTTCAGGATCATTTTTTTTGCCGGTGACTGTACAGTGGGATCTATGAGTATTACCATGCAAATTGTCCATGACTATCTTCATTATTTCTTCTCTTACATCCTATGTAGATTTTTATGTATGCTGGTGCAAAAGTTGCCAACAGCTTGTTTTGAATTTTCTTTTAATTCTTGATGCTCTTATTGGGTCAAATAAAGTGCACGAACATGGTGATGGACAATTTGTACGGTAACGCACATGGATCCCACTTTACATGAATATTCAATCTTGGATGTGACTTAAGCAGAAATGACATTACATGTTTCACTGATTTACTGATTTGAAATGATCAATGAGTGAGGAGGAATAGGGCACCCATAAAAATGTATACAATACAGAGTTACTTATTCATTTAACATTTAAAACAGTTATGGCAATTAAACTACTTATCGGATTGTTAGATCTGTAACTTCAATAGAGAGAGAGCAACGATGGAAGTTTTTATGCAAGCAATGCAGGTGCCGTGTTGGCGTGTTTTGCTGCTAGGAGTAGGAGCTATACTTTATGTGGTTCAGTAAACGGGAGCAGCATTTTGTGTTCTGGAGTTCTTTGTTCATTGAGTTGGTGTTTTAAATCCACTTTATGCACAGCAAGGCTAATATGGACATGGACCTACAGTTTAAAGTAGGATCCGAACCACCACAGATGAAGATATATAACTTTATATGTGGAACCACTATGTGCCTCCACCCCTCGATTACAATGCGACGACGAATCCACTCCACCATTAGGGAGTGGTGCAAGAAGTTCGGTCCAGCGATTTAACACCTTGTGACTTTCTTGTAGGGGTTGTGAACGATACTGTTTATGTGTCCCCATTGCTCACTAAACTCCATGATCTTAGGGACAGGATCACCGATGCCGTAGCTGTTAACAACAGTGATTGGTAACTCGTGTCTGAAATCAGATGGATTATCACTAGAGCTAGAATTTGTATGTAATTACATACCGTATTCTATTCAGTTGGGAAGCCTGACAGTTTTACGTAGTCATCGCAAGACTTGTCAAACGTCAGGGTTTATCTTTACAACCTTAAAAAAGGGGGGGGGGCAGACAATATTTCTCCTCGGTAAACGCCAAAAATATTCCAAGACTTCGATAGCTAACGTCACTGCCACTTCTACCCTGAAGATGAGAGTGACGTTAGCTCTCGAAAGCTTGCAATCTTCTCCACAACTCACCTAGTTGATTACCCGAGAGTATCTTTTCATCAAAGGAGAAAAAGTCTTCAGTAATACGTAATATTGTCTGAAAGCGTTGCAAAAAGAGCACAAATCCATACGCTGTGAACACCTACCCGGTCCATTTCAGTTGTGATCAAATACTAGAAAAAATTTCAATTATTGGCTCCTTGTACTGTTGAACTGTGTTAACTAAGCGTGATTTATAACACCACCTGGGTTGTGAAAAGAATGGAATGGCTTTCTTTTAACGTTCTTGTGTGGCAAAGTGGATAAGAATACATGGCATTTCATTCATCCCCTGGGACAGCACTAAATCTATACTTGAGCGTAGCAATGCATAAGTAACGCCTTCGGGTACTGGTCCTGCACCTTGTTTTGCAAATCCGCTAAATGCCCCGACGTAACTGCCGACCCGTCATAAGTTTGAGCAATAATAAATGTATCCTCCAGTTTCTACTTATTGACAATTTTTACATGAACAAATAACCCGTCAGATATACAATCGTTACTCACATGAGTAAATCCAATAAACCTTCCTCCTTATGCACAGATCTCAAGACAATTGAGACCTACTGTTAACATTAGATGGTTCTTCTAACATAATTGAAAGAAAGTCTGAATTTTCAGTTTATTTAACATTTTTTTCACTCACGACTGCACTAATTGCGTGTATTAGATCATTGCATTGCATGCTTTACAATGATGGAAATAGCACTAGGAAAAAATTAATCCTGATGACGTCAGAGAAACCCTGCCGTAAACATGGGAGCTGAAAAAAAGATCCTTTTATGACCAGACCTTCAAGCGGTCGTCGGGTGTCTTCCGAGCAGGTAGAGAGATTCGCACATTTCTGCGATGACCTGGGCCCGCGAACACCATTGCCTTCAATAGGAAACGTAGCGCGAGTGTTGCCACGGGGAATGGTACTGGGCTCTCATTCCAATGCGCTAAACTTAGCGAATGTCTTGCGTATTTCTAGCCGTTTCATGGTGTCGCTTGGTTTATTTCGCACAAATATGAGAATATTCTGACTTATTTTTTACTTCTGCTCTAAAATATTTCAAATGCAGTATTTTTATTATTTTGCTGTCATCACCGCATCTGCCTCTGATTCTTTTCCTTTCTATGTAGATACATACCTTGAACGAAAAAATGTCAACGAATTATGTAACTGACATCATTTTGCATAAGTTTTATGTTGCATACTTTTCCATATTTGCCACGATATTACATATTTCACATATTTGCTAATTTACTTGACACGTCCTTTCCCATTGTACAAATATTTATTGTTAATATTTATTGTTATTAATTATCTTTTCTCTTGTGCAAATGTTTATTGTTCTTTAATAATAATTTTTGTAATTTACCTATCACTGATAATATAAGGATAGTGACTAACCTGCATATACTTATCTTGTTAAGAGCTGTTGCCATGGGAATTACGAGTGTCTTTTGTCTTGACTTCAGAGTTCGGGCTTCGAGTTTTAAAGAGTGGTTAAGTTAATTGTAAGAAGCTGTTATTTCTTTGACTGAAGTGGATTTTATGCACATAAGTATTTATTTTGCTAAGACGTAAAATATAATTCTTTTCTCTTAGCGAAAACTTGACTTTGATTTGTTTTGACCAACGAACGAAGAGAGATATTACCCCATACCCTGAGAGGCATCACGTGTATGCTTTCGAGTCTTTCATGTGAACTTATTATTTGTTCTTTTAGTTAAATCATGTTCTTTTGACTAAAGAACGTTTCAATATTTTGGCGCCCAACGTGGGGCCCGAAATCTGTTGTTTCGTAAGTGGTGTTCATTTTTGTGTGTTCGTGAAGAGTAATTGATTTGTGATTGTGATGGAAATTCTGTGCTAGAAGAATATGGATAAGAAGATGTTGAGAAGTGCAAGTAAATCGTCGGCTGAAGAAAATGAATCTCCAGTGCAGTCAGTTCCAGTTACAGCAGACCTGCTTTCTTCAATACGGATTATGTTGGAGGAAAGTACAAGGGCTATGGAAACTAAAATTCAGGAAAACATTAGAGAAAGTTCCAGCAATCTGGAAGCTAAGTTTCAGGAGAATGTAGCCATGTTGGAACGCAGTTTGAACTTAAAGTTAGAGGAAAGTGGTAGAAATCTGGTGGAATCAGAACGGCGCTTAGAAGAGAAGTTTTCACAGGGTTATTCGAAACTCACGGAATCTGCTTTGGAGATGGGACAGAGACTGGACAATTTGACTGTAAAAATGGAAGAAAATCAACAGAAGATAAAAGAAAGCATTCAAATAGAGATCGTTAACTTTCGTCAGACATGTGAAGCAAACTCTCTACAAGTGGAATCAAATGTGAAAAAAGAAATTGCCCTGTTGAGAGTAGAGGTTGAACAATCTCAGGGTAACTTTCGTAAGGAAATCGCTGAAGAACAGAGCAGTTTCAGAAAGGAAATATTTGAAAATGTGAATCACCAGGTAACTGTTATCACAGACAAGTTAGAAGATACCATTAATCACAAAGTGGCAGAGAAACTTGCTGAGAATATAAATGAAACCGAGGGATACCGAAAAGCTGACGAAGAATGGAGGAAAACAGTTGAAACTAAACAAGACAAATTTTCCTCAGATGTTGGTCATATCTGTAGTGAAATTGTTCATATTTCTGATCAGCTGAATAGGTTACAGATCCAGACGAACTCTGATCATCCTAAAATCCACCGTGTTGATGAAGGTCCTGGAAGATCGACATTTTATCCCATCTGTTCAGATGAAGCTTCAAACCTACAAGGAAAAACCTCACGGAAAAAGAGGTACAAGAAGATGAACGAATCCAGCTCCTCAGACAGTGAATCAACTGCTCGCCGCAGAAGAAACAGAAGAGAGCCTGCTTCACGCATGGTACACATTGGGGTAACTCCTAGGATGTCAGACATCAATTCTATGAGAAAGTTCGACGGCAATATTGTCGCTACTTCAGCTGAAATATATTTAAAGGAATTGAATACAAACTTTGAAATTCTACAGATTCCTCAACATTATAGGCTTGAAATCATTCCACGTTTGTTAACTGGAAAGGCCTATCACTGGTTTTATTCGCATAAGAACGATTTCCGCACTTACTCCGATTTTTGCAGAGAATTCAAGAAGCGGTTTGCTTCAACAGAAGCGAAAGAGAGAGAATTGGCATCTGTGAGGACTAGGCAGTACAATAAGCAGAATGATAACAATGTGGAAGAATATGTTTGGTCTGTGTACTCTGCCTATAGGAACCTGAGTAATCATTACACCGAGCAGGAAGTAGTTAACCTAATCATCGGACAGCTACCTTTTAGAGTAAAGCAATTGTGCTTGGCTCATGCTCCGAACACCGTGGATCTCTTAGCGGATTTTGTTAAGAGATATGAGCAAGCAGAGGAACAAGATGCTTGGCGGTCTACATGGAGACGAGAAACTGGCTCTCAACAAAACAGCAGAGATGTTCAAAGAACGTCTAGAATTCGCTTAGTTCAGCAACAAAATTGGAGTAACCCAGCTGAGAGTCCATACCCTAGAAATGGAAATAATTACCGTCAACAGCGTCAGTTTAGATCACGACGAGAATATCCAGCTTCCAGAGGTAATCCTTACGATAGACCGTATCCTAACAGCGGGTTTTCTTGGCCAAGTCAACAACGTTTATCTCCACCGAGAGATAGCAATAATGCTCCCGGAACTCATATGACGAGCAGTGGCGTGCAGACAGACATTGTTGAACCATATCCCAGCGTTGAGCAACAGCGAAGTGTGGCAGTAACGAGGAACTTCTGTTGGGACACCGGATCTAATCTTGACCAGGTGCGGGATTTTACCCCTCGCCTAGCATAGAAACGTCCCCTTATGTTAGGTAGTCTCGGATGGAATTGGCGGCAAGAAGAGAAATTTTACAGTCTGAGGACAAAGATGTTATGCTGATATTCGTAACAAATCAGAATTTATGTGTAAATTAAGGCAGGCCATTCAGTTTAAAATTCAGTGAGCTAGAACTAGAATTTAGACCTAGAGTGTTGTAAGCGTAGCTCAGTGCTGGAAATTATTGAAAGCACCAATCCAGTGGAAGTTTTCATTGTTACAAATTAACCATAAAATCTACTGTTAGGTTATTCGTTTCTACGAAAGTATAAAACTGAAATCAGTCTTATACATAGAATATTATATTTAATGGTGGACGGAGTGTCGATTTAAAAGAAGCTAGAAGAGAATAATTCCGTAGACAAGTAAATAAGGGTCCGGAAATTTAAAGCTAGCCATTAGAAATGGATTCCTTCACCAGATGATATGAAAAAGAAGATTGATTCCAGTAAAATTACTGACATTGGAACGAAGAACCGATTTAAGTTGAAATCTTCACGATCAATAGGAAAGTGTCTTTGGAAAGGCCTGGCACTGGAAACGTTTTCTATGAGTTTGTGGTTACGACATGTTGTAGAACGAGAGCATATTTGAATAGGCTGCTGAATGTTTACATGATCTGGTTTTCTTATTTGTATGGAGTGTCATCGTCTATATAAAATGTATCAGAAGTCCCATGCTGTACAAAAAAATGAATCTTTATTCAAACGACCAGTTTTAACTCAGAAATTGTGAACTAAATACATGAAGAATTGTAAACTGTTTTCCAGAGATTGAAACCAAAATCTCCTAGACTGTTGAAAGTTTTCCAGTTCGTCGTCGATTTTGATTTTTCTTCGGAGGGGCAATTGACACGTCCTTTCCCATTGTACAAATATTTATTGTTAATATTTATTGTTATTAATTATCTTTTCTCTTGTGCAAATGTTTATTGTTCTTTAATAATAATTTTTGTAATTTACCTATCACTGATAATATAAGGATAGTGACTAACCTGCATATACTTATCTTGTTAAGAGCTGTTGCCATGGGAATTACGAGTGTCTTTTGTCTTGACTTCAGAGTTCGGGCTTCGAGTTTTAAAGAGTGGTTAAGTTAATTGTAAGAAGCTGTTATTTCTTTGACTGAAGTGGATTTTATGCACATAAGTATTTATTTTGCTAAGACGTAAAATATAATTCTTTTCTCTTAGCGAAAACTTGACTTTGATTTGTTTTGACCAACGAACGAAGAGAGATATTACCCCATACCCTGAGAGGCATCACGTGTATGCTTTCGAGTCTTTCATGTGAACTTATTATTTGTTCTTTTAGTTAAATCATGTTCTTTTGACTAAAGAACGTTTCATACTTTACAAAAAACAACATATTTCGACAATTTTTTCCTATCTTGATCCTTTTCCCTATATTTTCGATCTCTGAAACATGAAGAAAATTTGTATCTCATGTCATGTCATATTTTGCAATCAATGAGATGCATAGCTCTTACGGTCACCTAGAATTGACTGCCAAGTCAAAAGACAGGCTAAAGTCCCCCCCCCCTCACGCCAAAAAAAATGCTGGAACTATTATTTATCGAAAGATGCTGGAGTTTCTCTCCCCTCCCCTTTCTGGTTAAATATTTTCGTTTCTCTTTGAAGGTTAGGCAAAGCACCTAGGAACATGGCATCGGTGGACAAGAAAGCTACTCTCCTATACGTAGCTAGTAGTATCGGAATTAGATAACGTCTGTCCCTATTTAATATTCGCAATTCATTTGTATGTATTTATAACTGATTTGCACGGGTTTTAATTAATTTGCACGTACTTAGAACTCATTTGCAAGTACTTATAATACTTTACATTTATGTATTTGCATGTTTATAACTTTATATGAATATATAATTATTTATTTTATGAAAAATATGTATATAAAAGGTAATTAGAGGTACTAAACGCTATGCATATGGTTTTATATTCATAACTGCAAAGTATGTAATGTATAAAATGTTAATATTAATGTTTATAATATTGAAAATAAGTTTTCTATGGTTTATGAACCGCTATGAACGGTGGTAATGGGTGTAGGTACAGGTCCAATTACGATTTAGGACGGTCCCGGTACTCGAACCCGCGATATGTAATATTATTAATTAGTACTATGTAATAATGTATGTTATTATGGTATGAAACACGATGGTTTCACACGCTAGACAGAATACTGTCTCCGAATTTCGACTCCGCGCAGGTAGAGGAGAAAGGAATTTGGGGGAAGTGCGTTCAAGGTCAAATGACGTCAGAACGTCAGAACAAAGGAAGAATCTGATTGACCAATCAGAGAACGCGTCGGTAGGTTTTCAGAACCGGTTTTTTCAAGGTTAACCAGTACGCAAGAACAGGGGAAAGCTATGCAATACTGTAGGGCAGGGGAGGGATTCAACCAGACAACAAAGAATGTCTGAGAATGCGCAGCAAGGGTCAAATCTCTGAAGCTATGCGTCGCTTGTAGAACCGGTTTCCGCCGCCAATTAATATTCCGCTCAGGTTTGCCTTCAAGGCACAGGACGCTTTAGCGCAGGTTTTTTTTATCTGTACTATGAAGAAGGGAGAGCTATTAGGGACGGGGCCTACAGTTTTCACCATTTGCTTTTATCACGGGTAACGAACCCAGGACCCTTTGATTATTGATTTAGGTAGTAAATGTATGTTACTGTGTGCTATTTAACTTAATTTTGAGTTTATTTTTTACCAAACTTTGACTTTATGTCAAACATTTTCACAGCTTATCCTTATTTTTACAAAAATAACACTATTTGTACTATTCAGGCAACATTTTTTATTAAATTTTGGACTCGAAAAGATATTTTTACAACTTTTTAACTTATTATTTTACAATTTTATGTTAATCTTTTACCAAAATAACACTATTTGTACTATTCAGGCAACACTTTTATTAAATTTTGGACTCACAAAGACATTTTTTTCAACGTTTAACTTATTATTTTACAACTTTATATTAATTTTTTACCAAAATAACACTATTTGTACTATTCAGGCAACATTTTTTAATAAATTTTGGACTCACAAAGACATTTTTTTCAAACTTACTATTTTATAACTTTATGTTAATTTTTTACCAAAATAACACTATTTATACTATTCAGGCAACATTTTTCATTAAATTTTGGACTCACAAAGACATTTTTTTCTACGTTTAACTTATTATTTTACAACTTTATATTAATTTTTTTACCAAAATAACACTATTTGTACTAATCAGGCAACATTTTTTATTAAATTTTGGACTCACAAAGACATTTTTCAACTTTTAACTTATTATTTTACAACTTTATGTTAATTTTTACCAAAATAACACTATTTGTACTATTCAGGCAACATTTTTTATTAAATTTTGTATTTACAAAGAGATTTTTTCAACTTTTAATTTATTATTTATAAGTTTATGCCTATTTTTTACTCAAATAACACAATTCTATCTGTTCGGGAAAGACTTTTAGTTACATTTTCGACACACAAAGTGTGTGTTCTCAACTTCTATCTGTTTATTTCACAAGTTTAGGCTTATTATTACCAAAATAACACAATTCAATCTGTTCAGGAAAGACTTAGTCGCATTTTCGACACACAAAGTGTGTGTTCTCAACTTCTATCTGTTTATTTCACAAGTTTCGGCTTATTATTACTCAAATAACACAATTCTATCTGTTGAGGAAAGATTTTTAGTTACATTTTCGACACACAAAGTGTGTGTTCTCAACTTCTATCTGTTTATTTCACAAGTTTAGGCTTATTATTACCAAAATAACACAATTCAATCTGTTCAGGAAAGACTTTTAGTCGCATTTTCGACACACAAAGTGTGTGTTCTCAACTTCTATCTGTTTATTTCACAAGTTTAGGCTTATTATTACTCAAATAACACAATTCTATCTGTTGAGGAAAGATTTTTAGTTACATTTTCGACACACAAAATGTGTGTTCTCAACTTCTATCTGTTTATTTCACAAGTTTAGGCTTATTATTACCAAAATAACACAATTCAATCTGTTCAGGAAAGACTTTTAGTCGCATTTTCGACACACAAAGTGTGTGTTCTCAACTTCTATCTGTTTATTTCACAAGTTTAGGCTTATTATTACTCAAATAACACAATTCTATCTGTTGAGGAAAGATTTTTAGTTACATTTTCGACACACAAAGTGTGTGTTCTCAACTTCTATCTGTTTATTTCACAAGTTTAGGCTTATTATTACCAAAATAACACAATTCAATCTGTTCAGGAAAGACTTTTAGTTATATTTTCGACACACAGAGTGTGTGATCTCAATATCTATCTGTTTATTTCACAAGTTTAGGCTTATTATTACCAAAATAATACAATACAATCTGTTCAGGAAAGACTTTTAGTCGCATTTTCGACACACAGAGTGTGTGATCTCAACTTCTATCTGTTTATTTCACAAGTTTAGGCTTATTATTACCAAAATAATACAATTCAATCTGTTCAGGAAAGACTTTTAGTCGCATTTTCGACACACAAAGTGTGTGTTCTCAACTATCTGTTTATTTCACAAGTTTAGGCTTATTATTACTCAAATAACACAATTCTATCTGTTGAGGAAAGATTTTTAGTTACATTTTCGACACACAAAGTGTGTGTTCTCAACTTTTATTTGTTTATTTTACAAGTTTAGCCTAATATTTACTCAAATGACACTATTTATATTATTCAGGCACCATTATTATTACATTTTGGACTCTCAAAGACACACACACACACACACACACACACACACACACAGAGAGAGAGAGAGAGAGAGAGAGAGAGAGATTTCCAAGTTTACAGGATTATTCTCTAGTTTACTCAAATAACACAATTTAGATGTGTTTTGAATTATATTTTGGATGCAAAAGTATGTTTTGACAAGTTCTACCCTTTTATTTTACAAGTTTAGGCTTATTATTACTCAAATAACACAATTTAATCCAGTCAGGAAGGATTTGTTATTATATTTTGGATGCACAAAGAGAGGTTTTCAACTGTTTTATTGATATTTTGCAGCTTATGTATTAATTTTAATTTATTTTGTTTTGTATCATATATACATTTACAAATTTTTAACTTAGAGTTTAGTATTTATTTAATTTTTTCAAAAACACTAAAAAAAAAAGTGCTTTTAGCTAAAATGTAAGCCACAGAATATATTATTATTATTAGGGTTTACTGATTTCCACTATGCTATTTTTGGTTCTGTATTTCTATATGTATTTATTTAGGGCAGGTTACGCCTGCCACGTTGGAAAGTTTGTTTATTTTAGAGTTTGCTGAGTATTTTGTTACTGCTATACTAGGTAAAAGTTTTCTAAATATACCAGATAGAGCTCTATATACTTTTGTTTTTGCTATTTTGGAGATGATGCGATTAGCACCACTCTCCATCTGCTTTTTATTTTATGTACCCAATATTATTTTGAGGCTTAGTGAATTCTAGAGCCTATTTATGCAGGAGAGAGGAGAGAGGACTTGAAAATTTTGATCTCGGACAACCCACAACTATTTGTCAGAGTATTTTAAATGATATTTTATACTTATTATGTGCCACTAGAATATCAAAGCTTGCTTAATTTTTATGTCTGTAACGCATTTATTGTATTTCTAGCTATGGCTTACTGGATAAAGTACACGAAATGTTTAACATTTCAACTATTTGCTTTTATACGAGGGCAATTTTTTAGTGTAACGAAAATTATGATGTGTCTATGAGGTCTGAAACCCCTTTACCGAGGGTCCATATTTGGACGGTTACTAATATTGTTTTTTCCCCTTACATATAACAATTTAACAATATAATTACAAGACGAAGTTCACAGACGACTGACTATATGGACCATAGGTCCACTTGCTAAACTTTTTTACTATTCTAGAAGAATAATTTAGCCTTATAGCCTTTTTCAAAGTATTTTTGAAGTATTACTGGTTTTTTGGGTGCATCAACACTTGGGTTATTTCCATTTGGTTTATTGTACGAGGCTACAATCACTATCTGAACACTGAAATTCTCTGATTGAAACTAAAAGCTTAGGGTGTAACTAGGGACTTAGTATGTATAGCGACAATTTATAGGACAACATGAACCTTACAAAGGATTATAGGTGACGTAGGACCACACGCCAGAGCTTTGTTAATCTGCAAGAAGCACTTACAGCTAATATTACGAGGAAATGAGCTTGATTTTTACTGTTTCACGAGAATGCTATCTTTTACACAACCAATATTTGCTTTTTCAAGTAACTACATGTACCAGAAGCATTTACAGGCCAACTCTAACTAGACTTCGACTTATTCTATATCAGGTGCTAAATGTATCAAGAACACTGATTGTATATATTTTTGAGAATCCAACTATATCAGGATTTTTCTATGTAAGTATATTTTCATTGATTGGATTATTTAACAGATCAAACAGAAAGACTGCAAAATTTATTAAATGTAGTTCTATAGTATAGGTGGTTTCAGAGATATAAAAAGAACAAATATAAGATTTTGCTGTTTTTGTTTCTGAGGCTAATCGCGACGCTAAGGGTAAATGGCGAGGAAATGTAACGGAGGAGAAACAGTCCCAAAAGTTATGGGCTGCATGTAAGTTAATACCACAGAGATATTACAGTAGGTGTAGTTTCTAACACCAGAATTTTTCTATCATAATAATACTGGTTATGCTGTACTGTTAGCTAAAGATGCTGATATTTGAGAAACTCAAAAGCTTATTTGCAAAATTTTAAGATAAATAATAATCTGTTAGACTGTAAACATATTTTATATCCATTCTGCACAAGATCCGATGACAAAATTTAAAAATTGTAATCGCCCAGACAGGGACTCGAACCCTGGACAGATAGGTTAAAAGCCTAACGCTATTCCAACTAAGCTATCTGGGCACAAGGTATTGTTTTCTTGAAAAGTTAGTTATGTTAAAAAATATATTGAAACATTTGAGAACACTCTTGGTCTGGTTCGACAGAGAAGGAGACAACATTTCCAAATTTTTACAGACTGGGTGTATTTTTCCACTATAGAGGCATTCACTATATGTAATTCGAAACGCTAAAGTTCAGCTAGCTTCCAAAATTGAGGTAAAGATTTTGTTTGGCGAGATTAACAAGTTACAATTATATCCAGTTACGGACAAATAAAGCTAAAACTCTCAAATTTACTGTACTAGCCAAGTTTTAGTAACATTTTCTTCACTTTAGTAGAAATACCAAAGAAATAGGTATATTTTATTTATAATTTGACAAAATGTACTAGTATTTAATTCACAAAGTTAGGTAAAAAACAGTATTTTTAAAAAATATTGTTACTGCCTTCAAATGTTATGTTATTTAGCCACTAACAACTGGTTTACACTGTTTGGCATCCTTTAAATAGGAAAAGAAGGAATTATTTGTTTAGTATTTTTATATTTATTTAAGAAAACAATTCTACAGTTTAACTTAATTTTAACAAATTGTTACTAATTTATATATCAAAGTTATGTTATTTAGAGTGTATGAAGGCGTATAAAGTTAATATTTGTACTTATCAGTTCAACTTACAATTATATTTTACACACAAAAGATAATGTTTACAGTTAAATTACTTGAATCAGAGAATAATATTTTACAGTAATTGATTCATTCAGCACTAGTCAGTACTTTTATGCATCAGAAAGTTTTCTTAATTTTCTATTACGCATGCTATTTTGGGCTATTCTTAAAATGTATTTCTAGGGCAAACTGGTTTAATTTTCTGCTTATAATGCAAAGTTGACAGTTTTCGCAAAATGCATTGTACATTTGTTATATTCTCTACTTACAATCCTAATATTATGCTTATTTAATGTATAACTAACTAACTCTCTAGCCTTCTTAAACCCGAATGTTCATGGCTGCAGCAACACATGCCTTTCATCTGTCCCTGTCCTGAGCAAGATCTATATACTCCTTTCCTTCCCCACCATGGCCTCCCCGATGGCGCAGTGGTAGCGTGGTCGCCTTGTAACCAAGGGGTCCCGGGTTCGATTCCCGGTGGAGGCACATAGTGGTTCGGATCCCACTTTAAACTGTAGGTCCAGTCCCGATTAGCCTTACTGTGCATAAAGTGGACTTAAAACAACAAATCAACAAATCAATTAATCCTTCCCCACCAATTTCCTTTAGGTCCATCTCTACATTATCCCTCCATCTTTGTTTTGGTCTTCCTATTGATCTTTTACCATCAGGTTTCCCAACAAGAATCCTGTATACTCTTCTTTCCTCTCTCATTCGTACCACATGATCTACACACCTAAGTCTTCTTGATTTAATCATTCTAATAATATCTGGACATGAATACAAATTATGTACTTCTAATTTATGTAACCTTCTCCACTCATCTGTCTCCTCATCTGTTTTAGGCCCAAATATTTTCCTAAGGATTTTATTTTCAAATACTCTCAATTTATGTTCCTTTTTCAATGTAAGGGACCAGGTTTATTTACTGTATTTAACTTTCATTTTTTGTAATTAACAAAAAATAAAAGCTTATACTGTAGTTATTATATATTTTTCTATCAGCTTATTTTGAAATTAATATTATTAGTTATAGTCTTTGATTTATAACTATATTGCTTTTTTTATCAATTTATCTAAGAGTACAAGCAGACAAACACATGTGTACACACTTTTATGTAAATAGATATGCCTTTTTTCAATATTTTAGTATGAAGATTGCACTTTAGCTATTTAAGCAAGGGTAGGAAAGGTAGGATTTCTGAGAATTTCTTGCAGGATTTTGTTGTCCAAGTATAGATGAGAACTGAGCTGGGAGACTGTTTTGAACATTTTCATGATAGTTTGCATGTGAACTGTATGCAAATTGAGCACTATTGACTGTGCATGCTTCTAAGTTTTGCTGTTATTTTACATCAAGTCTGTGAGACTGTAGTCAGTTTTCCCATTTCAAGTAGTTTCTATTGATTGTATTTGTATATGTTTTGGGGACTTAGCAGTTTTATGTTATGAGGCAGTTTGTTGTAGAATATTTTTACCGGATTGTTTTGAGATATTGAGTGTCTGCTGTTTTACTTGTAATTATTTTCCATCTTGTGTTGTGTATTTAGAGGCCGCGGTGGCTCAGTCGGTAACGCGTCTGACTACCATGCTCAAGGTCCCGGGTTCGATCCCCGGCCGGTTCAAATCCGGGAACTTTTCTAACGGTGGAAGCGGCCCCGACGCCTACCCAGCGTCGAATAACATGGGTACCTGGGGGAAACCCTGGGGGGTAAAGGCGGTCAGGGGCGTGATGCTGATCACATCACCCCCACTCACGACCGGATCAAGAAAGTGTGGGGCGTTACCCCCACACCCCCTATACGCCTTCATGGCGTGGTGCTATGCACAAGGGAACACTTTACCTTTACTTTTTTTTACCTTGTGTTGTGTATTTGACTATATTTTGTCCAAGTTCATAGTATTTAGAATAATTGTTATTGTAGATGTAGGGAGTAATAATCCTTTGCAAGATGCTCTATACTTTAGTCTGAACATTATTCTTAGTGTTCACTTTTGAAGCCTTAGTATTCTGGTAGTATTATTAATGTAGAGGTAAATTAGGCTGAAATGTAGGCATTTTTCTGATACATTATACTCACTTAGTTGTTTCAGCAGGTAGAAGTTGCATGATGGTTTACTGCTGATGATGTTAATTTGCTCTTCTTATGTACTACGTATGATGTAGCTTACTTGAGTAATTGGAATTTTCTACTGAAAAAAGGATTGCTTGTCTATTTTATTCCTATGTTGTTGAGTTTGTCCATAAGCAAGCCATGTTTTTACTCTATCCTATGCCTTGGAAGAATCTAGATATATTGTGTTGGCAGTTTTATGTTTCTCTAAGGTTTCAGCTATGTAGTTTTTTAAACTGTGCTATGGGTGTGACTATTGATTCCTCTTTCTGGATGCCATGTTGGTTTCTGTGTATTCCTCTTGCTGCTTGAATTTGACTTAGGTTGTTTGCTTTTTCTCTTTCTCTTATTTTTTTGAATTTTAATTATTTTAATTTTACATTAACTAACATATTTTACTTTAACAACAAAATAATTTACTCTAGTAAAAAAAACTTCTACTAACAAAGATGTACTATTATAACTTTTAATTTAAGAAAAAAAATTTTTTTTTTTTACTTTTTAACTTTGAAAAATTGATGTTTAATTCCTTAAATTTGATATTAACTAACAAATTTTACATTAACAACAAAATAATTTGCCCTAGTATACAAACTTCTACTAACAAAAATATACTATTATAACTTTTGATTTTAGAAAATTGTATTTTTAAAATTTTATCTTTGAAAAATTGAATTTTAACACACTTTGACTTTAACAATGTACTTTGATTTTTTTATGTAAAAGAATATTAAAAAAATTTAAAATACTGAACAAATAAACAAATAAAGATCTAAGAGAAAAAGCAAACAACCTAAGTCAAATTCAAGCAGCAAGAGGAATACACAGAAACCAACATGGCATCCAGAAAGAGAAATCAATAGTCACACCCATAGCACAGTTTAAAAAACTACATAGCTGAAACCTTAGAGAAACATAAAACTGCCAACACAATATATCTAGATTCTTCCAAGGCATAGGATAGAGTAAAAACATGGCTTGCTTATGGACAAACTCAACAACATAGGAATAAAATAGACAAGCAATCCTTTTTTCAGTAGAAAATTCCAATTACTCAAGTAAGCTACATCATACGTAGTACATAAGAAGAGCAAATTAACATCATCAGCAGTAAACCATCATGCAACTTCTACCTGATGAAACAACTAAGTGAGTATAATGTATCAGAAAAATGCCTACATTTCAGCCTAATTTACCTCTACATTAATAATACTACCAGAATACTAAGGCTTCAAAAGTGAACACTAAGAATAATGTTCAGACTAAAGTATAGAGCATCTTGCAAAGGATTATTACTCCCTACATCTACAATAACAATTATTCTAAATACTATGAACTTGGACAAAATATAGTCAAATACACAACACAAGAAGGAAAATAATTACAAGTAAAACAGCAGACACTCAATATCTCAAAACAATCCGGTAAAAATATTCTACAACAAACTGCCTCATAACATAAAACTGCTAAGTCCCCAAAACATATACAAATACAATCAATAGAAACTACTTGAAATGGGAAAACTGACTACAGTCTCACAGACTTGATGTAAAATAACAGCAAAACTTAGAAGCATGCACAGTCAATAGTGCTCAATTTGCATACAGTTCACATGCAAACTATCATGAAAATGTTCAAAACAGTCTCCCAGCTCAGTTCTCATCTATACTTGGACAACAAAATCCTGCAAGAAATTCTCAGAAATCCTACCTTTCCTACCCTTGCTTAAATAGCTAAAGTGCAATCTTCATACTAAAATATTGAAAAAAGGCATATCTATTTACATAAACGTGTGTACACATGTGTTTGTCTGCGTGTACTCTTAGATAAATTGATAAAAAAGCAATATAGTTATAAATCAAAGACTATAACTAATAATATTAATTTCAAAATAAGCTGATAGAAAAATATATAATAACTACAGTATAAGCTTTTATTTTTTGTTAATTACAAAAAATGAAAGTTAAATACAGTAAATAAACCTGGTCCCTTACATTGAAAAAGGAACATAAATTGAGAGTATTTGAAAATAAAATCCTTAGGAAAATATTTGGGCCTAAAACAGATGAGGAGACAGATGAGTGGAGAAGGTTACATAAATTAGAAGTACATAATTTGTATTCATGTCCAGATATTATTAGAATGATTAAATCAAGAATACTTAGGTGTGTAGATCATGTGGTACGAATGAGAGAGGAAAGAAGAGTATACAGGATTCTTGTTGGGAAACCTGATGGTAAAAGATCAATAGGAAGACCAAAACAAAGATGGAGGGATAATGTAGAGATGGACCTAAAGGAAATTGGTGGGGAAGGAAAGGAGTATATAGATCTTGCTCAGGACAGGGACAGATGAAAGGCATGTGTTGCTGCAGCCATGAACATTCGGGTTTAAGAAGGCTAGAGAGTTAGTTAGTTATACATTAAATAAGCATAATATTAGGATTGTAAGTAGAGAATATAACAAATGTACAATGCATTTTGCGAAAACTGTCAACTTTGCATTATAAGCAGAAAATTAAACCAGTTTGCCCTAGAAATACATTTTAAGAATAGCCCAAAATAGCATGCGTAATAGAAAATTAAGAAAACTTTCTGATGCATAAAAGTACTGACTAGTGCTGAATGAATCAATTACTGTAAAATATTATTCTCTGATTCAAGTAATTTAACTGTAAACATTATCTTTTGTGTGTAAAATATAATTGTAAGTTGAACTGATAAGTACAAATATTAACTTTATACGCCTTCATACACTCTAAATAACATAACTTTGATATATAAATTAGTAACAATTTGTTAAAATTAAGTTAAACTGTAGAATTGTTTTCTTAAATAAATATAAAAATACTAAACAAATAATTCCTTCTTTTCCTATTTAAAGGATGCCAAACAGTGTAAACCAGTTGTTAGTGGCTAAATAACATAACATTTGAAGGCAGTAACAATATTTTTTAAAAATACTGTTTTTTACCTAACTTTGTGAATTAAATACTAGTACATTTTGTCAAATTATAAATAAAATATACCTATTTCTTTGGTATTTCTACTAAAGTGAAGAAAATGTTACTAAAACTTGGCTAGTACAGTAAATTTGAGAGTTTTAGCTTTATTTGTCCGTAACTGGATATAATTGTAACTTGTTAATCTCGCCAAACAAAATCTTTACCTCAATTTTGGAAGCTAGCTGAACTTTAGCGTTTCGAATTACATATAGTGAATGCCTCTATAGTGGAAAAATACACCCAGTCTGTAAAAATTTGGAAATGTTGTCTCCTTCTCTGTCGAACCAGACCAAGAGTGTTCTCAAATGTTTCAATATATTTTTTAACATAACTAACTTTTCAAGAAAACAATACCTTGTGCCCAGATAGCTTAGTTGGAATAGCGTTAGGCTTTTAACCTATCTGTCCAGGGTTCGAGTCCCTGTCTGGGCGATTACAATTTTTAAATTTTGTCATCGGATCTTGTGCAGAATGGATATAAAATATGTTTACAGTCTAACAGATTATTATTTATCTTAAAATTTTGCAAATAAGCTTTTGAGTTTCTCAAATATCAGCATCTTTAGCTAACAGTACAGCATAACCAGTATTATTATGATAGAAAAATTCTGGTGTTAGAAACTACACCTACTGTAATATCTCTGTGGTATTAACTTACATGCAGCCCATAACTTTTGGGACTGTTTCTCCTCCGTTACATTTCCTCGCCATTTACCCTTAGCGTCGCGATTAGCCTCAGAAACAAAAACAGCAAAATCTTATATTTGTTCTTTTTATATCTCTGAAACCACCTATACTATAGAACTACATTTAATAAATTTTGCAGTCTTTCTGTTTGATCTGTTAAATAATCCAATCAATGAAAATATACTTACATAGAAAAATCCTGATATAGTTGGATTCTCAAAAATATATACAATCAGTGTTCTTGATACATTTAGCACCTGATATAGAATAAGTCGAAGTCTAGTTAGAGTTGGCCTGTAAATGCTTCTGGTACATGTAGTTACTTGAAAAAGCAAATATTGGTTGTGTAAAAGATAGCATTCTCGTGAAACAGTAAAAATCAAGCTCATTTCCTCGTAATATTAGCTGTAAGTGCTTCTTGCAGATTAACAAAGCTCTGGCGTGTGGTCCTACGTCACCTATAATCCTTTGTAAGGTTCATGTTGTCCTATAAATTGTCGCTATACATACTAAGTCCCTAGTTACACCCTAAGCTTTTAGTTTCAATCAGAGAATTTCAGTGTTCAGATAGTGATTGTAGCCTCGTACAATAAACCAAATGGAAATAACCCAAGTGTTGATGCACCCAAAAAACCAGTAATACTTCAAAAATACTTTGAAAAAGGCTATAAGGCTAAATTATTCTTCTAGAATAGTAAAAAAGTTTAGCAAGTGGACCTATGGTCCATATAGTCAGTCGTCTGTGAACTTCGTCTTGTAATTATATTGTTAAATTGTTATATGTAAGGGGAAAAAACAATATTAGTAACCGTCTAAATATGGACCCTCGGTAAAGGGGTTTCAGACCTCATAGACACATCATAATTTTCGTTACACTAAAAAATTGCCCTCGTATAAAAGCAAATAGTTGAAATGTTAAACATTTCGTGTACTTTATCCAGTAAGCCATAGCTAGAAATACAATAAATGCGTTACAGACATAAAAATTAAGCAAGCTTTGATATTCTAGTGGCACATAATAAGTATAAAATATCCTTTAAAATACTCTGACAAATAGTTGTGGGTTGTCCGAGATCAAAATTTTCAAGTCCTCTCTCCTCTCTCCTGCATAAATAGGGTCTAGAATTCACTAAGCCTCAAAATAATATTGGGTACATAAAATAAAAAGCAGATGGAGAGTGGTGCTGATCGCATCATCTCCAAAATAGCAAAAACAAAAGTATATAGAGCTCTATCTGGTATATTTAGAAAACTTTACCTAGTATAGCAGTAACAAAATACTCAGCAAACTCTAAAATAAACAAACTTTCCAACGTGGCAGGCGTAACCTGCCCTAAATAAATACATATAGAAATACAGAACCAAAAATAGCATAGTGGAAATCAGTAAACCCTAATAATAATAATATATTCTGTGGCTTACATTTTAGCTAAAAGTACTTTTTTTTTTAGTGTTTTTGAAAAAATTAAATAAATACTAAACTCTAAGTTAAAAATTTGTAAATGTATATATGATACAAAACAAAATAAATAAAAATTAATACATACCCTGCAAAATATCAATAATAAAGTTGAAAACCTCTCTTTGTGCATCCAAAATATAATAACAAATCCTTCCTGACTGGATTAAATTGTGTTATTTGAGTAATAATAAGCCTAAACTTGTAAAATAAAAGGGTAGAACTTGTCAAAACATACTTTTGCATCCAAAATATAATTCAAAACACATCTAAATTGTGTTATTTGAGTAAACTAGAGAATAATCCTGTAAACTTGGAAATCTCTCTCTCTCTCTCTCTCTCTCTCTCTCTCTCTCTCTCTCTCTCTCTCTCTCTCTCTCTCTGTGTGTGTGTGTGTGTGTGTGTGTGTGTGTGTGTGTGTGTGTGTGTGTGTGTGTGTCTTTGAGAGTCCAAAATGTAATAATAATGGTGCCTGAATAATATAAATAGTGTCATTTGAGTAAATATTAGGCTAAAATTGTAAAATAAACAAATAAAAGTTGAGAACACACACTTTGTGTGTCGAAAATGTAACTAAAAATCTTTCCTCAACAGATAGAATTGTGTTATTTGAGTAATAATAAGCCCAAACTTGTGAAATAAACAGATAGAAGTTGAGAACACACACTTTGTGTGTCGAAAATGCGACTAAAAGTCTTTCCTGAACAGATTGAATTGTATTATTTTGGTAATAATAAGCCTAAACTTGTGAAATAAACAGATAGAAGTTGAGAACACACACTTTGTGTGTCGAAAATGTAACTAAAAATCTTTCCCGAACAGATAGAATTGTGTTATTTGAGTAAAAAATAGGCATAAACTTGTAAATAATAAATTAAAAGTTGAAAAAATCTCTTTGTAAATACAAAATTTAATAAAAAATGTTGCCTGAATAGTACAAATAGTGTTATTTTGGTAAAAATTAACATAAAGTTGTAAAATAATAAGTTAAAAGTTGAAAAATGTCTTTGTGAGTCCAAAATTTAATAAAAAATGTTGCCTGATTAGTACAAATAGTGTTATTTTGGTAAAAAAATTAATATAAAGTTGTAAAATAATAAGTTAAACGTAGAAAAAAATGTCTTTGTGAGTCCAAAATTTAATGAAAAAATGTTGCCTGAATAGTATAAATAGTGTTATTTTGGTAAAAAATTAACATAAAGTTATAAAATAGTAAGTTAAAAGTTGAAAAAAATGTCTTTGTGAGTCCAAAATTTAATAAAAAATGTTGCCTGAATAGTACAAATAGTGTTATTTTGGTAAAAAATTAATATAAAGTTGTAAAATAATAAGTTAAACGTTGAAAAAAATGTCTTTGTGAGTCCAAAATTTAATAAAAGTGTTGCCTGAATAGTACAAATAGTGTTATTTTGGTAAAAGATTAACATAAAATTGTAAAATAATAAGTTAAAAAGTTGTAAAAATATCTTTTCGAGTCCAAAATTTAATAAAAAATGTTGCCTGAATAGTACAAATAGTGTTATTTTTGTAAAAATAAGGATAAGCTGTGAAAATGTTTGACATAAAGTCAAAGTTTGGTAAAAAATAAACTCAAAATTAAGTTAAATAGCACACAGTAACATACATTTACTACCTAAATCAATAATCAAAGGGTCCTGGGTTCGTTACCCCGTGATAAAAGCAAATGGTGAAAACTGTAGGCCCCGTCCCTAATAGCTCTCCCTTCTTCATAGTACAGATAAAAAAAACCTGCGCTAAAGCGTCCTGTGCCTTGAAGGCAAACCTGAGCGGAATATTAATTGGCGGCGGAAACCGGTTCTACAAGCGACGCATAGCTTCAGAGATTTGACCCTTGCTGCGCATTCTCAGACATTCTTTGTTGTCTGGTTGAATCCCTCCCCTGCCCTACAGTATTGCATAGCTTTCCCCTGTTCTTGCGTACTGGTTAACCTTGAAAAAACCGGTTCTGAAAACCTACCGACGCGTTCTCTGATTGGTCAATCAGATTCTTCCTTTGTTCTGACGTTCTGACGTCATTTGACCTTGAACGCACTTCCCCCAAATTCCTTTCTCCTCTACCTGCGCGGAGTCGAAATTCGGAGACAGTATTCTGTCTAGCGTGTGAAACCATCGTGTTTCATACCATAATAACATACATTATTACATAGTACTAATTAATAATATTACATATCGCGGGTTCGAGTACCGGGACCGTCCTAAATCGTAATTGGACCTGTACCTACACCCATTACCACCGTTCATAGCGGTTCATAAACCATAGAAAACTTATTTTCAATATTATAAACATTAATATTAACATTTTATACATTACATACTTTGCAGTTATGAATATAAAACCATATGCATAGCGTTTAGTACCTCTAATTACCTTTTATATACATATTTTTCATAAAATAAATAATTATATATTCATATAAAGTTATAAACATGCAAATACATAAATGTAAAGTATTCTAAGTACTTGCAAATGAGTTCTAAGTACGTGCAAGTTAATTAAAACCCGTGCAAATTAGTTATAAATACATACAAATGAATTGCGAATATTAAATAGGGACAGACGTTATCTAATTCCGATACTACTGTAGCTAGTTACACAATATGTTCCCTTGTACAGAAAAGTACAAAAGTAGGTATGTATTTACATTCGATTGTTCCTTCTGTAGACTCTTTTTTTTACAATTTGTTTCGAGAGTTACGAAGAGGTCTCTTACATATTACATAATCCTAATCCTATAGCGCAACAGCCCAATATTGGGCCAAGGCTTACCTACCGACTGCTGGCCTCCCTCCCACGCGAGTCACCAAGGGGGCTTGGAGATCTTCAGCCAGACTAGGGGGACGGGTGGTCGGCCCGACCAACCCCCAGCCGTTGTAAGACTTCGCGACCGGATTACGCTCACTCACTCGGAGCTCCCCAATTTCCTCACGATGGTGGGTTGCCACCGGCCCTATACGTAGGCCGAATAAATTCCGACCAGAGCCAGATTCGAACCTACGCCGTCCCGCAGCGAACGATCTTAACACGAGTGAACGCCTTAACCCGCTCGGCTACGGAGGAGGACTACATATTACATATTCTCCAATAATTTGCGATGTGAAAAGTAATTAATAGTTGACAAAATTTGTTTCTTAAATATATACACGTTGCTGTGCTTTTTTTAGTTTATAGATTTCATACAAATTTTAATTTGAACAACTTATGTCTTTAACATTACGTTGAATATGTTCAAATAAAATAAATATCAAGCAGAATTCTTGAAATTTCTTGGATACTCGATTATTATTAATATTACATATTCTATGATACTACATATTTGTCTATATTGCATGCCATAATTACACTATGTAATCACTTAGAGAATATTCACTGTTTAAACACATTGTGTTCAAACCTTAAGGGTTCAATACGACATTATTTCGTATCATTGTGTATATTTTCACTTAATCACTTTGTTTTATCATCTAGAGAGTACCAGTTTCTTCTAAAATAATTCACGCAATGATTGCAGATCAGTATCATTTCGATTCCCCAGGTTCTGAACTGTTCACGTTTGTCCTTGCATAGAAATGTATCTGACTTCGTAGCACAATTGAAAATAAACTAGTTCCTGTACTTTATGTAGTCTATTGGGACTTCACTAGGGATTGAAGTGGTGAACTTGGCGTTTTCAGTTCTTGGAACTTCTTCATTTTCACATCTTGTTGCAACTTGTAATGCTTGATGACATCCTGGGCAGCTGGGATGCTCTGGTGAATTGGTATTTGGAACATGTAATGATACTAATTGGTTCTGCTGGGAAGGATTTCCAAGTTCGTGAAATACTTGCCTGCTATACTAACGTGTTGTAAGCTGGGAATCAGATCACAGTGGGAGAATCACATGTTGTCCTAGGTGAGAAACGTCTTACACTTCTTCTCCAACTTCCGCAACTGGGACAGAAGGTTCTTCTTGGATGCATTGTCCTGTCTTAGCAGTATCAATTTGAATGTAATAGACACACATTCAATGAATGCTGTTCCTTCTTTGTCCTGTCCAAACAAAGTGTAGCCTCCGGAAACATTCTTTTTGACTTGGCTTTCAACTTTCTATTCTCCAATACGGCAAGTCCATCGTCCATCAAAATCTGGGGGGGGGGGGGGGGGTTGCTCCGAAATTGGATTTAAATCTGGAGTTGTATTCTGTATAAGGTGGAAGACAATTTGGCGGCGTTGGTCCTCAGGTTTTCCTCTGTCGATCTTCGACGATGCTCTGGTGTTGTAGGTACCTGTTAGAGGTGGTCTGAGCCATTGAAAGGAAGGAGAAAGAGAAAATAAGGATAGGAATGTAGTAGAGATTGGACATACACCAATCGACATGTACTCAGCCAAATGTAGGGCTGCTTTAGAAGATCACTGTCTGCCTGCTGGACAGGGTGTCTAATCCATTGGCTAAGTGCAAGTCGGTGGTGATGTGCCTTAACAGATACTGTCAAAGTGATGTGATGGGATATCGATAGAAGATTGTTTAGCCAGCGCTTTGGAAGAAGAAGGAATAGGGGGTGATGCCGTTCATGGTCTGATATGTCTATTTTGTGCTATTCTTACAGGAATTATTTGTTCTTCATTTGTGACATTTATACTGCGAGCTTGTAGGGTAGGTTTCTTGTCGGCTGATTGTTTGTTGTGCAAGGGGACGACAACAAAAACAGGTTTTAATTTTACGAACAAAACATGACGTAATTAATAAAGATAGTCCCTACAATTATTAAAGATATCGTTGTCGCTGTATGTGACGCAGTTTCGAAAGTAGTGCAGGTTAGGGCATTCACAAACCGAAAATGGGGCTCGGTGGGGCTCGCCTTAATGGATTTCTCTCGTAAGGCATGAGCCCCATTTTCTGGCAGTGTTGCCAGCTCCTTACTCGAAAAAATCACCAAGGTTTTTTTTTGGGTCTAACCTAGCCTAAAGCAAGGAGCTGGCAATCTTGCTTGAGGCTCGCCTTAATGGTTTGCTCTTGTAAGGCATAAGTCCTATTTTCTCGCAGTGTTGCCAATATTTTACTCGAAAAAATCACCAAGGTTTTTTTTTCGGGTCTAACCTAGCCCTAAAGCAAGGAGCTGGCAACCTTGCTTGAGACTTGCCTTACAGTGCATAAAGCAAGGAGCTGGCAACCTTGCTTGAGGCTTGCCTTACAGTGCATAAAGCAAAGTTGCCAACCTACTGGTACTTTTGCCATAGCCTTTTACAAAAAAAAAAGAGAGGAGAGAGAGAGGGAAGAGTTAAACAACCGACAATGCTGCCAACACCTACCTACAGCTTTTTTTTTTCTTGGTCTAACCTAACCTAATGCAAGGAGCTGGCAACTTTGCTTGAGGCTTGCCTTACAGTGCATAAAGCAAGGTTGCCAACCTACTGGTATTTTTGCCATGGCTTTTTACAAAAAAAAAGAGAGAGAGGAGAGAGAGAGGGAAGAGTTAAACAACCGACAACTGCCAACACCTACCTACAACTTTTTTTTTTCTTGGTCTAACCTAACCTAAAGCAAGGAGCTGGCAACTTTGCTTGAGGCTTGCCTTACAGTGCATAAAGCAATTTTTGCCAGCCTACACACACTAAACAAGGAGAGTCGGCAACAAACACGCACTGCCGTAAAAGAGAGAGAGAGATGGGTGGATGGTAATATAGTATGTGTGTGCGTGTGTGCGTATAATATGTAGCATTATTAACTAGAGTGTGTTGGCAACCCACTTACAACTAAAAAAAAATAGAGATGCCAACGTTGCTGTAAGATGAAGAGAGAGAGAGATTTATGGCTGGTAACAGTGGTGAGCGAATGCATCTTATTGTAAATTTTTTCCAAGTCCCAAAAAAAAAGAGAGAGGCCAATGTTTATATATCGTGACTTTTGTAAACCTCTCTCGGGGGAACAATGTACCACAAACGCGCGTAACGCAAACAAACAAACAAAATAATAATTGTTGTTTTTTAGGATACCTGGCCCCTATAACCTCGCCAGGGTGCGTGGTGCCCAGCCAAAAAAGTAAAGGTTTTCTAACGGCTGCGGTTATCTACAACCGCACCTCTGTAGAGTTTCACGTGTTTTTTTTTCTCAAACTTCCATGAAACTCTACAGAGGACCTCCGTAATGCATGCAACGTGTGCTAACGACTCTAGTGTTATTTTGATGCTGTAATATTTTTGGATATAGAGTTTTATTGTGAGATATAGATAAAAATAATTATGTTTATTATAATATTTTCTTGATGAAGATGGAGAATATGTGTGTGTTACAAATAAAGTTGCATGCTTTTTTCTAGTGTGTGTGTATGTGTTTTTGATGTTTCGACAGCATCTGAAACGATAAAAAAAGAAATTTTATTGTTAATTTTCACGTGTAAAAACAACAACAATTTTTTTTGTGCAAATTTTCTGATTGTCTCGTGCTATAGTGCAAAAAAAGATATTGTAACTGATAACTAATGAAATTGACATTTGTAACTGATCTGAACTAGTGAAATTCGTATTGTGCTATTGTAACTGATTGTGCTAGTACAAAAAATTTCTTATTGTGCAAGAAAAGATGTTAAAAAATTTGTTAAAACTGCTCTGTGACCCTCTCGTTCTTCACGTCGTAGGCGAAGGACTTCTCTGCAATCAGGATGACACTGCATAGGGTATCCTCTGGCAAGGCATCGTGGAACTCACAGACGACCTTGATGTTGGTTCGATCGTTGACCACCACCTGCTTTCTCTTAGATGTGTTGATGACGGTCATGGGTCTCCGTGCTTTGAACTCGCTGGGCGTGTAGTACATGTCCACGCTTCCCTCGGTCACGCGTTTGTAAGCCGAGAACGCTTCGTAAAGTTTGAGGTAATCATTTTTGGTCACGTCGAGGTTGTAATTCTCGCGCGGGAACACTTCGTTGCGTCCATTCTTCAGATAAACGTTCTTGATCTTGCAGTCGTCGAACTTGCTGGAATCTTTTTCCTGATTCTTGTCCCTCCCGGTCTGAAAAAGCACTACGACGAAATCTGGCATGTCGAACTGTATGTTGTTGAACTGCGTCGTCACGTCGAATTCCATGTGACTTCCCGACGCCATCTTCTGCACGCACTGGTAACCGTGAAAGTGAATCGGCACCTGCGGACTTTTCAAGATCTCCGCTTTGTACTTGAGGGCGTAGTTCGTTTCGTATTCCACCACCGGCATTCTCAATTCCATGCTTCGGATGACGCATTTCGCCGCTTCGGGTAAAGTGTTGGCTATCGGCGTGGTGCCGTCCGGACCCAAAGTAGCGTATCGCATCAGTGCGTCGTTGTCGTTGGCCGCTCTTCGAAACGTGATCCTCAGTCCTACCTTCCACATGATCTCCTTGTAGTCCGAGAAGAAACCAGGCAGCAGACGCATGGGAAAGAGCACCGTGTGACTTCTCGTCGATATTTTGGTCCCGGCTTCGAATCCCCCGGCCTGGTAGTACGCTGCGTCCGTTTTGGATAATTTCAACGTTCCCACTGCCGTCGACGTGATGCCTGGATAATCTATTCTGTCGATGACGGTGTTGTGTTTCCTCACCTCCACCTGCGAGAACAGGTGAGGCACGAAGTTGTCCACGAGTATCAAGTTTGCTGCTGCGGGAAACGCGTCTCCGTTTTCCTTCTTCACCACGTCGAATTGAAAGTAGAGGTCCGCTCTGTGAGGATGAATGAACCCGTCGCCTACGTCCACGTCGTATTCGATCTCCCTGTTCGCTTCGTTCAGATTGGCGAACGTGCGACGGTTGGGAGGGAAAGATTGCAATTCGTAACTTTCGATTTGCTCCATTTTACACTATGTGTGTTATTTATTATACGTTGATCTCCACGATGGCCGTCGTAGTGGCACCTGCGAAATCCACCACGTCTCCTTTCTCGTTCGTCACCACCAACTCTATGTCGTCTATGCGGTTGCGACATACTGGAAAATATATCGGCGAAGAGGGCGTGTAGATGATCGGTTCCATGAACTCGGAACTTGGTTTGAAAGTGGCTATGATTCCCGTCTGCTTGTGACTTCCTAATAATCCGTCCGAAGATTTCGTGATCATGCCTTCCGCCACGTTGCAGTGTACGTTCAGAGTCTCTATGGCTAGAAATTTAGGAATGTTTGTTGCTACGTGCTTGATGCCAGCTTCGAGTTTTGGGTGGTTGTTCTCGAAACCTAAAAGTTCTCCCATGGTGCCCAGGTCCACGGTCTCCGTCGCGGATAGGATTTCCACTCTGTGCGTGACCGAATTTTGAGAAAGGTATGTGCCTTTGGGTAATTGAGCTTGCAAAGTGGAAAGATTGTATTGTCCTGGCGTGACGACGATGTGTTCGTTTCCGACGCTAATTTTGTTGTTGTGCTGCGTGACGTTAGGTATGAGGTACATGCTGTAGAATGCACGCACAGCCACGGATTTAGGATAGACGATGTCGTCGTGCAGCGTGAGTTTCAAGATTGAAGATTCGCTCGTGAGATGGAACACGCCCATGGTGTATTAGGTACCACAATGCTTTCTGAAAATATTCCACCGACGGGTTATTTATTTTAGACATGTATGCGAGAACGGAAAGGCATAGGTGGCCGCAGTTAACATCGGTGAAACCCTGGATGCGTTTGTCATTGTAGTAGAGGTTGGCAACACTGAGATACTTCACCAACCTCGCAGGCGGTGTGCCACCGAACGAATCGAAAACAAATGCATTGTTATCGTTAATTTTGAGGTAGCATATCCAATGTGTACCAGGATTTTTGTAACTGTCCAGGTTGACCACGCCATTCTCCTTTTTCTTTACAGCAGAGGGTAGAGAATCGGACATGAAAACACCCCTGAAGTTTCTTATTCCCAACGGTTCGATCAGAGATTCAATATCGAAGTTGGACAGGGCTTTTTCTTTTTTATATATTTCTTCAAAGCATCGAGGCTGCTTTTTTGCTTTTTGGTCACACCTTTCCCCTTCTTCTCCATGGCCAGGTTGTGACGTTTCTGTTCTTCCAATTCCGCTTTGTTCTTCTTCGAGTCGATGACGGTTTTCGCGATGGCGGCACTTCCACCGGCCAAACTTCCCACGGCCCCCAATGCTGCCAGGATGGCGGGGATGCTGAATATGAAACCTCCGATCTTTTGTTGTTTCCGCGAACGCTGCAATCTTTTCAATTGAGGTGTGCTGAGCAGTAATTTCATTCCGTGTCCTTTCGACAAGCAAGAACGTTTCTTCTCGCGTTGTTTCTTGGTGAGTAACCCATCGAGGGCACCTAGATTTTTTAGATTGGAGTATGGTATCTGGTACACGACACCCTTGGGCTTCATGTTGATGTTCTATGTGTTATTTTCACGGTATGTTATTTATATATATATTCTGAGATTTTTTCTCGTGTAGTTTTTTTACGGTATGTTATTTATATATAAATGTTCTGAGATTTTTTTTCAAAGCCTCGCAGTCGTTACACAAATTCTATTACGTGCTTCGTTTTCTTGCCAAGAAGTTCCTTTGTCCCCTTGTACACGATTCGAGTTTTGTTCTCGATTAAAATAGCTAGCTTCTCGTCGGATAACATGTTAGCGTATCGATCTGGTAAAAATAGACTGTATTGTGCGTTGAGCAACAGGCGTACCTTGGGACCATACTGGGTTGAAACGATTGAACCGGAAGTTATCGTGTAAGGTTTGTCGACTTCCAATTCCTGAATTTTTACATACTCGACTGATAAATTTAGCATTTGTTTTAATGCTTGGAGGTCACTCATTTTTTCAGTCGTCATATCAAAGAAAAATTTCAGAGTGTTAGAGAGAAATTTAATTTTTATTCACGATGTATGTTATTTATATATATATATTTTTTCACGAGATTTTTTTTGTATCGAATATTTTTTTAACAGAGGAAGAAAGTTCGTGCTTCCGAAAACGCGATGATGTGCGTGATGATTTCTTCAGTTTCCTGTTTGGACTTACGCCAATCATCAGTATACCGTCTTCTCCCCTGCCTCGCCTCGTGCAGTTCGTCCAACCTCTCGTTCAATTTTTTCCCCGCGGCCGACAGAAGAGTGTCGAGATCACCGCACCTCATTCCACTGATCCCCCGAAGATGGCCCTTGAGAACTATTTCACAAAGGATGCGAAATGCCGGCGTCGTTTTAGCTATGATCACAAGTTTATTAACATCTCCGTTAACTACCTTTTTGAATATTTTAGATAGTAGTTCGTGCGGCAAATCAGTTATGCAAGCCATGTTGTTTTTTTACTGGATGTTATTTATATACCCCACCCCAATTTTTGTTTTGTGTTCATGGCGATGGTGGTACCCAGTGCGGCGACCCGTTCACCCAGCGATGCGTCTCTGCTCACGAACCTTTCGAAAGCTGCATGTTCCAATTTTTTGTCTGCTTCGTGACGTGCGTCCAGATCCGTCTGCGTGGTGTTGTAGGCGATGTCGTGATCTTTGCATGCGGCGTCCAACGGATTCACACCCTTGTCTCCTCTCTCCAATCTTTTCTCGAGTTTGGTACCCGGTCCGCAGTACTGGTAGCCAGGTAGATGCATCTCGAAAGGTAACTTGTTGATGATGTCGTTCACGAGTCCCTTTCCTTCGGCCACGTTCCAAAATTTCGGAGGCAGCGTGTTGATGATTTTGATTAGGTAACCTATGCCCTTGTCGTCGTTCACGATGAAGTAGGAAAGTTTCGTGATGATCATGTCCACGATGCCAACCTTCTCGTTGTAGAAATTACGGTTGCCTGCATTCTCTTCGCCGGCTATCACCAACAATCGGTCCACGAGTTTCCTAACGTCGTCCACCCAAACGAATTCTTTGGGTAACGTGTTGTAGCGTTTGACGCCGCTGCCTGTTTTGACCTGGTTCCAAATCGGTTTGATGAGATTCCTGTACTTCTCGCCGCTGCTCGATTTCACCCTATTCTGCGAGGCGTCGTTGTTCTGGTACAAGGCATCCGTCATGATCAGAATTTCCTTGTAACTTTGGTAATCTTCGTCGGTGTAATCTTTCGGCTGCTTTTTGGCGACGAGTTCCCACAGTCCCACCGCACCGGGATACCTGGTCCAACTATCCTTGTCGCCTAAATTGACTTTAATGTCGTTGCCTTCGAAGGTCACCTTCGATTTCCCAATCTTCCACACCACACCACCGACTTCGTTGGTTTCCATGCTAGGATACAATCCGAACACTTCATCCTTGTCGAATTTCCCCGTACTCAGGTAGTCTCGTGCCAAAGGCCCCAACTCGATTTTATCCGAAGACGTGCTGCCTATGGCTCGACGTCGTGCCGGTGCATCCTTCAGTTCGAACGGCGTCGAAGGAATGCTCGAAATGGGCGTGGGTACGGCATAACTTTTAGCTACGAGCGGCACGACACTTTTCCGTGACACTTTTAATTTCTTTACCTAGACCGCTGATGGCATCGATCACAGGTTGATCCTGACGTTTCTTCTCTTCGTAGAATCCGCGATTCTCGGATTTCCAACCTTTGAAGCGTTTCGCGAGGTATTCTCGCAACTTGAGATTTTCGTCTTCGATTTTTCGTTTCGTCATGACGTTATTTATACACGTCGTTTCTCACAACGTTGCAACGTTTAGAAAGTCGTTGATTTTGTTTCTGTATTTTCCGTCGTTGGGTTTCCTCGTCATGTCGATCGTCGCGAATCCGAAATCGTCACCGTTCCAGCAAGTAGAGCAGCGTTCCGAAAATTGATTGTAGTTCATGTCTCCGCCTACGTAGTCATCGTACGCATGCTTGAGGTTGGTGTGATCTTGACGAAACAAACATATGAAATTAGCGTTGTTGCGTAGTAACTGTTTTGGAATTTTGGAAAACGTTTGAGCTAGGTAAAAGCAATCCATTTCTTTGTGACGACCTTGCGTGAAAAAGTTGCGAATTTCATTTTGATTTTCTAGGATGGCGTCGTCGAACACGACGACTGAATTTTCACGACAATCGTCGAGTGGTTTTATTTCCGAAGCGAACGTTGCAATGTCCAGACCATCGTACACTTTCATCAGTTGCCGGTATTTGGATTGCTCCAAACTTTTCGAGAACACGTACAGGTGCCTGTTCTTCCAATCTAACCAATTCGGTGCGAGGAGAAAATTGTCCACGAGCAGTGTTGTTTTCCCACACCCCGAAGGACCTACGATCAGACAGCGGATGTTGTCGGGAAGCAATTCGCCGTTCTTTTTTTTTCTTGTTTGACTTTCCGGATCCGGTAGACGCTTCACCACGTTCCACGTACTCACAAGATCACTTCGTTCGCGTCGATCCAACTTTTTTTCCGGAAGTCCCAGCCATTTGACAAACAGTTTGTCACCTTTCCTACGCAATACTTTCTCGATGAGGTACGTGTCGGGGTGTTTTGTTTTAGAGAGTTCCTCTTCGTAAAATCTTCCTTTCAAAATCTCGCCGCTACTATCTTTTATTATATACGTGTGTCGGTTTCCGGGTAGAACTAGAACCACCGTAAAGAGTTCCGTGCTCCAATTTTTTGTGAATCCCTTCTCGAAGGTGCGTTTGAATTTGCTGATCCTCACCCGGTCTCCAATTTTGTATTTAGCTTTTCTTGTCGTGGGTGTGTACTTTGGACAGTAAACAGTAGAAATTAAACGCTGCTCGTCAGACTTGGTAACGTCAACTGGCTTCATGCCTATCGTTCTGTGTACCGTATCATTATAGGTGTCGACGAGTTCCAGCAGGATGTCGACCCATTTGTAATTTCCCCGAAGCGTGAATCGTTTCCACATGTGTGTTTTCAAGGTTCGATTGAATCTTTCCACGATGCCGGCTTTGATGTGACTGAAGGTCGAATAATGTCGAATCTTGTGTTTTTGAATAAACTTTTGGAATACGGCGTTGTAAAATTCTTTACCGTTGTCCGTTTGCAGAAACCGTGGTTGTCTGCCGCCGCTTTCGCGAAAAATTAATTTGAATGCTTCCGTGACGCATGTTCCCGTTTTCGCCTTCAAAGGTAGAGCCCATGCGAATTTCGAAAACGTGTCTATGACGGTGAGAAGGTACTTGTTGCCCTTGTTCAATTTATGTACGTTTTTCAAATTGCCGCTACTCATCTCCACGAGGTCACTTTGCCAGAGGTCGTCGATGCCCTTGGTTACCACAGCCAAACGTTCGTAGTTACGGCGTGCAGGTATATGCAATTCTTCGACGATGGCTTGCCTAGACATTTTTTTAGAGATTACGTTTCAAGAGAAGCACCAGCGTGATGGGATTCAAAGAGGGTGGTACCTCGCTCGTGTTTTGAATGATCAGCTTATCGCCGGCACTCACGTCGAAAACGGTAAGATCTTCGTCTTCGTGTATTTCATATATGTTGCGCGTTTCGTTCCAAAGTGCCAGAGGAATGTTTCCTGCTTTCTGGACACCACGATTCGATATCAAAGTCATGGTGGGAACGCTAGCTTTTCTACCGTGAGACCAGTACGAAAATTCGTTTATCTGAATCGTGCCATCGAGGAGAAACTTGTAGTACGGATGATAAGGATGCAACATGTACAGTTTGTTACCTTCGACGAACGTGGAGATTCTTTGTTGATTGGGTATGCTGTTGATTTCGATGGCTTGCAAGGTGAACAATTTGGCGAATTTAGTGTCGAAGGTGACGAGATTACTGTGAACTTGTCCGAGTTTATTTTCGATGGGCAGCAAATGCTCGACTATGGTATCCGTTACGGCAGAAAACGACGGTTTGATTTTCACTTCCACGTTCAACTGCTTGTAGTTTTCGTTGAGTTCTTGCAACTTGGCACCGAAAGAGGCCAGCGTCGATTCCTGCGTGGATTCCAGCACTCCGACTTGATCTCTGATGTTGACGACGATGTTCTGAAGGTTCTCGACTTGATTCAATTTCGAGCTCCTCTGTAAGATCGTTCACGATGCTTCGCATCTCTGTAAACTGCGTGTGAAGATCGGCGACGCTCTGCGAAGTGGGCAGCGTCGACACCAGCGAACTAATTTCGTCTCGAATCTGTTCCACGTTCGCCGTTTCCGTTTCTAGTCGTTTCAGCATTCGAGATATGTTTCTTTTCAAAGCGTGCAATTCTTTGGAGGTGGGGAGATTGGCCACCCTACTCTCGAGATCGCTCAATGAGCTTTTGATGTCGCTCGAATCGGATAGTGCCGTCACCGCCGTTTTCAATTTTTCCAAATCTTCGCTCGAAGGCACGCTCGTCCGTAACGATTCCAAGTCACCCTGTATGTTGTCGAGTACGTGATGAAAATGAGCGAGATTCGTTTCGACGTTCAAATTTTCTAAATATTCGATCTTCTGCTGAACCGTGCTTAACGTGTCTTGAATGCTCGTCAACGCTCTCGCTTCAGCGTGAATATTTTTAATTTCTTCGTTGATCAATTCCAAGGACGCCTGAAGCGTGGCGATGGTGGTTTGAATGTGTTCGAAATCTTGATAGGCCTCCAATTGAATTTTTATGTTCGCGACGCTTTTACCGATGACCTGCAGTTCGTCCGACGATGGTAGGTTCGTCATTGTATCTTCCAAAGTCTGCAACTTGGATTTAATTTCTTCCAACGTGCTGGTGAATTCTTCTTGTAATTTGGAAACAACAACATGCAAGCGTTCTGCGTCTATATCGTTCACGACGGTTTGAAGTTCAGAGAAATTCTTTTCTATTGCAGAAGTTCGTTCTTCGATTTCGAGTTTCAGTTTTTCCAAATCTTCATTTTTCGATTGAAATTGCTGTAATTTGGCCAAATCATTTTGAAGCGAATCCACACTCAACTGTATATTTTGAACGCTGTCGTAAGAAGGTACGTCGACATAATTTTTTATGAGCATTTTCAGTTCGGAATCGATTTTCAGAATGGGGTCGAGACATTGCGTTTGGAGCGTAGCGATTTCCGACTCTAAACTTTTGTTTAAGGTCTCCTGCAAAGCAATCAAATCGGTCCTCAACTTCTTAACTCGAATATCCAACATGAGAATCTCTTCTGCGTGGTCTACACGCTTGGTGTTGCCGAAAATGTCGTTAGGCATTTTTGGTTAACGGTTATTTATAATAGGATAAACGATTCGTAATTCTACAAAGAGAGGAATGAGTTTGTCGTAATCTCCGAGAAGTTCCATGTAAAGATAATCTCCTGCGGAAACATCGTACGTAATGTTAGAAAGCATCTTGTCGTGCTTGATTCGAAAAATATTCTTGCCGGTAGAAATTTTGATTTCGCCTGCGTTTTCCGGATTCACGGTGATTTGAAGTTTCCCGTCGATCGGAATTTCGTAGAAATGTAAATTGTTATTAAAAACATAAAACATCTTGCCCACATCGTCATTCAGTTTCGTCCAAATGCTGTTGAGGTGAATGATCAACAGTCCGTTGAGTTTAGGTAACACGGAAGGTAAGACTTCATGATCTGGTATGGGTTCCATAATGATCTGTTTTTTGAAACCGAACAAATTCATAGGCATGCTGGTTATTTAAGAATACGGTCAAAGTTTTTTTTTTGTAATGACAGTCAAAGTGTGTTTTTTTTTTGTTTTGTTTTGTTTTTATGAATCTTCTGTTGAAGATGGACATATGTTGCAGGTTTTGCTTTCTGCTAAGCGATAGTGCCCCCACGGCAATGTGTGAATACCACACTCGAGGACGCACCTCTTATCGTCATCTGGATCCAGCGCAATTTTTCTAACTTTGTTTGTGGTGATGATATGGTCGACGCTCTGGATGCGCTGTTCTTCTCTTAGAACCGACGACCTGGTCTTGAGGCAATCAACAAAGTCCTCGAATGTGAGATGCCCCCGAACCACCTGTCTGCCGACACCCTTGGCCTTCTTGGTAACGCTGCCCTCGGCTTTGATGGCATAGGCCTTGGCGCGAAGACCTGCAAACTCGAGAATTACATCACCGTCCTTCTCGTCTTTGAGTTTGCCAGGCACCTTCTTGTTGCGGGCTAGGATACCGTACTTGTTTTGCTGGGGATAGCCCGAGGTGTCGAAGAGGTTGACCAAAGATGGAACTGTGGCTATATCCCCGTACGCGTCGTCCGTGCGAACGTGGTACACCAAGCTGTCCGTGTCCGTGTAGAGTAGGCTGATATTGTCGTTATAGTGCTGGCGTAGTTTCCCATAATATATTTGAAACATGTGCAGCTTGCTCAGGTCTAATACTGAGGCGCCAACATAAATTGGCTTGTTGAGCTTCACCTTGCTCTTCCTCATATGCACCAGAGCAAGCTGTTCATTATAAATAGTCCTCGATTTGAATAACGGGTTTGCTACGAGCCTGCGACATTGTGCTTTGTTTGATATTAGCCTCACATCTACACGATTCCGTACATTCTCCATGGTTTTCCCGAACACCGCATTGTTCATAAGCTTGAAGAAATCCTTATCAAGCTCGGACGTGGCTGCGGTGCGGTGTTTGGTGTTGACTTCAATATATGGACGCAACCACGGAGAATGCTCGAACTTGAGGATGCGGTGAACTGCGTGGACCGCGACCCCTCGCTGCATCAACCACCGGAGATTCTGGTAGTGCAGGACGTAATTCTTCTTGGGCTCGAAATCCATGACGAGCTTCTTCTGGTTGGAATCGGGTGGACACTTGAACTCGGGTGCAGGGGGAAGATCGCTGAACAAATCCTGCAGCTTCTCGGAGAACTCAAGGTCCACCTCGGCAAAGAACCCATGTTCCGAATCGTCGAAGCTTTCGACGTCGAAGTTGGAGGGGCCAGCCCACTGGAAGCCTCTAAAGGGGAGTGGCTGCATCATGGAGTGTCCGTAGAGGTTATTGACGTCCGTGTACATGATGTAGCTGGACGGTTGTGAGGGGTCGTAGCCGGTGGCCATGTGGTGATTGTTGGCGCGCGAGTGTCGCTGCGACACCTGGACCATTCCACCCCGCACGGCACGTTCCACAAACAGCAGCATGTCCACGTCCGAAAGAAGCTCCAGCTCGATCTTCGTCACCAGAAACATGGCTGACCACGCCAGTCCGGGGAGACTGTAGAAGTAGGCGGGGTCCAGCTGGTAGATCTTCATTGCGGTCGCACGGAACGTCTGGAACACGTCGGCGAGGAGCGTCACATCAAGTCTGAGGTAGGCATCGTGGTAGTCCCCGAGAGTTCGACAGCCCAGCTCGCGCCACATGGACTGGGCATGGTGATATTCTTCGTCGGTGATGTTCGAGCCGCGTAGCTGACTGTAGAACTTCGCCTGGGGAGGTAGTGACGTCTCTGCGAACTTGGAAGGGTCTGTGATGTATTCGTAGGGATAGACCCCCTTACGCTTGAAGAGGCCGGCGTCCAAGTTCGCAAAGTTTCCAGAGGTAATGAGCATTTGCTCGTCGCTAAGCTTCCCTGCGAGAGCATCGAGGCTGGCCGGGAGGAACCTCAGAGAGTCGAGGAAGCGAAGCTCGACAGTAGAGCGTGATCCTGGGATTCGCACCCACTTGCTCAAGCTAATGTAACGCTCCTCGTTCTGCGCCAGGACGTTGATTCGCATGTCGTCGTACCCAAGATGCTTGACGAGGTGGTGGAAGTCGTATCCCGAGCCATTGTGAAAAAACACAGGGATGAAGTGCGGGTCCCGGGCCATTTGGTTGCATCCGTTGCACCAAGGACCAACGTACCTACCGTTAAAGTGATCGTGGTGTTGGACTTTACGGTTGTTGGCGGTGTACTCCTTGACGCAGACAGGGCAAGCGATGGCCTCGTCGTGTCTACGTTGATCGTCGGGGGACAGTGGGAGCATAGACTTGGGGGCCAACAGTACCTTCCCTATCTCGATGGCCTCGACAACCATCCTCTCGAGGAAGTGTTTGGCTGCGTCGGGACCACGGTACACGTAGGGCTCGGGGGCGTCGTGCTGGTCACGTCGCACCACAACGTATGCGAAACTGGATGCCTCATGGAGTTGGTAAGGGGTGGTGGAGGAAACTTCAGGATCGGGATCGCAAGTGGACAGGGGTTTGAGAAAGGCCTCGAAATCCGCGATGATGATAGCGGGGTGCTCTACCATGGCACTGTGCTTGTGGAAACGCTCCACGACGCCAGATTCGGGTAAGACTGCCTCCCCAGGCTCGTTGGCATTGCAATAAAATTTGTGGCGAGCGAGCTTCTCTGCAGCGATGTTGGGACTTCTGATGCGCTGATAATCCTGCTGTTTTTGATTATCAAAAGTTGACAAGCACCTTCGACAAACTTCTATGCTACTATGATGCTTGTTTGTTTGGCTTGACACCAACCGAGAGAGCGAGCGAATAAGGGTGTAATGGTGATGGGTCTCGTCCATGATGAGCAGAAGGTGAATTTCTCGAGCATCATCGGCGTCTACGTCGCTCACCCGGATGGGGTACACCATATTTTTGTCAGTGAGGCCATAAATGTTGATGGCCAACCGAGGGTTGTGTGTACGGGCCTCGAACTTTCGAATGTCCGGGACCTCCACGGGATAGTCGATCCCAACCATCGCATCTTCCAGCTCTGACTCGTAGGGTAGGTAGTGGTTAACTCGGCGCGGTTGGTTTTTCCAGTGGACAGGGTGTAATGCTGCCAGAACACACCATACGAAGCACTTGGCGTCACTGTTCTGAATGTTCAGGACGGCCTTCTTTGCCACAATAGTAGGTGGTAAGGGGACGTAGCTGGAGGCGGAGAGAGGCACGAACTTACAAAGTTTGACGCGCAGTTCGTGAGGCTCGCCACACAGCGAACCCCCCGAGCCTTTAGCTTGATGTTCTTCTTGTTTTGCCACCAGTTCATCGGCAAACTGGTTGTAGATGACCTCGAGGTTGTCGACATCCGCCAGATGCAGCGTCTTCGCCTTGGTGTTGTGGCAGAAGCTGTAAATTTCATCAGACGGCTTCTTGTACTGGCAACGTAGCGATGCATAGAATTTGGTAGAGTGCGTTGCAAGCGCATCACCGAGGATGGAAATAATTTTGGCTTGCACGTTCTCCAAAAAGCTACGCACGTCGCATGAGCCCTCCGAAGTGAGGACAAAGTCCTCTAACAAACGCTCGAAAGCAGACCGATCTGTTTTCATCGCAGGCTTGACGCGTTTCGTGGGTGGTGCATTGATGGAGGCTGCTTCTGCCTTCCTCTTGGTGGAGGTCGAAGGCTGGGCCCCAGATGTACTTTTGCTTAGACAATTAAGCTTATGATTCTTGACATACGCAATTGTGATCTGTTTATTGCATCCGGAACATAGTTCCGTGGCAGCCAAATGCTTGCCTGGCACGCAGGTACGACAATGTCTTGCAAAACGTTTGCTTGATATGGTTCTCTTGCACACAGGACAACTTTTCATGGAGCGCATTTTTTTTTGGGGGGTATGTTTATTTTATATGTGATCTGCTGGTGGTAGAGTGTTTACAAAAAATGCCTTATAAGAAAAAAATTTTGTAGGCTAATTCTGGCAAAAATACCAGTAGGTTGGCAACCTTGCTTTATGCACTGTAAGGCAAGCCTCAAGCAAAGTTGCCAGCTCCTTGCATTAGGTTAGGTTAGACCAAGAAAAAAAAAAGCTGTAGGTAGGTGTTGGCAGCATTGTCGGTTGTTTAACTCTTCCCTCTCTCTCTCCTCTCTTTTTTTTTTGTAAAAGGCTATGGCAAAAGTACCAGTAGGTTGGCAACTTTGCTTTATGCACTGTAAGGCAAGCCTCAAGCAAGGTTGCCAGCTCCTTGCTTTATGCACTGTAAGGCAAGTCTCAAGCAAGGTTGCCAGCTCCTTGCTTTAGGGCTAGGTTAGACCCGAAAAAAAAACCTTGGTGATTTTTTCGAGTAAAATATTGGCAACACTGCGAGAAAATAGGACTTATGCCTTACAAGAGCAAACCATTAAGGCGAGCCTCAAGCAAGATTGCCAGCTCCTTGCTTTAGGCTAGGTTAGACCCAAAAAAAAACCTTGGTGATTTTTTCGAGTAAGGAGCTGGCAACACTGCCAGAAAATGGGGCTCATGCCTTACGAGAGAAATCCATTAAGGCGAGCCCCACCGAGCCCCATTTTCGGTTTGTGAATGCCCTAACCTGCACTACTTTCGAAGGGCAGTGCATTATTATTATTATGATTATTATTGCAATGAAACACAAGAATTATCAATCTTTATGAAAATTAATTCATTTACTGTTCTCACTCATATGTATTATGAGGAATTCGTTATATATATGGAATTACCAGAATTTCAGAAATTGTGTACTAAGGGATATCAGATACGCTCAAGTGCGCACTATACTTAAATGGCTATCCATGAAGATAAAACCTGTCCCTAGCAGCATTAAACTTCACATAAGTGAATTATTATTATTGCGAGCGTAAATGCATATATACTGTATATAAATATAACTGGTGCACTATTTCATTTAAATTATAACAGGAGTGTATACTCTGAAATATACGTATGTATATTGTTTTAGAGAATTTACACTAAATATCTTAATGCTCGTTATTCTCTTAATGTTCTAATTTCTATATTATATAAGTTTCTTGCATAATCGTGTTTCACTGTAATCTTCGAATGCAGATGATGTGAGTTTTGGAGAAACTGCTTACATGCGAAACTTCTGTCACTTCTGCTAGTTACTTGTTGTTTGTTTGATGTCACTTTCAGGATGACGTCACGCTACTTCGTTCCTTGGCCGCTGTAATAGGAGATGTATGTGTTTTGTAGATATCGCTCTCTTCCAAGTCGAGGAGGCGAGTGTTGCAATCTTCATGAAAAGAAACCAGTTTATTCAACAAATGACAGTTTGGCGTGGTTATCATGAAATTCTATTTTTGAAGAGGACAGTTCCTGTATATTTTGATAAGATTTAACAAAATAAATGCATTGAGGTTTTAATTAAACATGTATGCTTCGATTGGACTGCTTGTTTTGTAGCGTCGCTTTTCTTCCACTTTGACTAATCGCGACGATGACGATGAAAAGATGGAATGACAACGTTCTGTCCCATTGGACTTTCTGTGGAATTATGTCCCTTTGACTTCTGTCTCTTCGGTTTCTGACTGTTCTGCAGACATTTCGTCGATGTTATCATTTTCTTCTTGTATTTTCTCTTTTTCTTCGAAGAAGGGTTTGACTCTTGTTATGGAAAATGTGTCGATTTTATCCTTTCCTCGGCCGTCCTTGTAGCTTATTCGTACGCTGTTGGCATTTTCCATTTCAAGAACTGTACCATGTATTTTGAAGTAATTTGCGAAGTGCTTAGGTACATTTCGTTTCGGTACTGTGTCTAAAATTAGCACTTTTTGTTCAGGTTGAAATTCAACATGCCGTGTGTGTTGGTCTGCTACTTTTTCTGTGTTTTGAATTTCTTCTGGAGATTTTCCTGTGCTTGTTCACGCATCGCTTGCAATATGTCTAGGCGTTCCTTGTTAGAGTGCTGCAACGAATTTAGATCTATTCCTAGCAATGAATCCATCGCATTCTTTGGTTCGTAACCGTACATAAGGTAATGTGGAGAATATCTTGTTCCTGTCTGTACTTCTGTATTTATCGCAAACGTTATGGCCGAGAGATACAGATACCACTGTGCACATTTTTTCATTACATACGGTCTCAGCCTTTGCTTCAATTTCTGAATATGTCTTTCAGCGAGTCCAACTGTTTCGTGGAAAACTGTGTTTGCGAATCTGAGTCTGACGTTCAATATTTGACTCAATTGTTCCATGATTTTTGAAGTGTGCGCTGGTGCACGATCAAGCGTGATGTTGTCTGGCACACCAAATCGCAAAATGATCTGTTCCATTAATGCATTGGCGATCGTTTCGGCGTCAACTGAAGGTATAGATGTCGTTACCATGTACCTGGTCGCTTGATCAACGCAGATGAGAACGTAGCGATGTCCGTGGTTGGCTGTGGCCTGCAGTGGACCGCACGTGTCGATGACCCACTTCCTGGCTGGGGTGGCGATCGGTTCGAACGTCTGAAGGGTGAGCTTCTTTGGTCCGAAATCTCTCTTCGACATCTGGCATTCGAGGCAACTTTTTGATTTCATGTACACCCATCGTTTTAATCCTGGGAAGTAAAATATTTTCCTGAAATTTTCGTACGTGGAAGATGGTGAAGCATGAGCTGCATTGTATTCACTGCAATGAATCTTCTCGAAAATTTCATCTTTTAATTTGTGTGGGATGCACAAAAGAAGTTCCTCTGTCTTGTTGTATCGATGACGTCTGTACAGTTTGTTGTCTTTGATGACGTAATACTGTGCTGCTCGTACTACTCCTGGATCTTGCATCGGATCGTTGTTGATGACTTTAATGATAGGGCCGAATAATGGATCGTCTTCTTGATGTTGTCGAATGCTGAAGTTTTCGTCCTCTATTTGGAAAGTTAGTTCAGGGTTGTCTTCACTGTCGGCAGGAGCTTCATGTGCTGGATAGCGGCTTAAAGTGTCTACAAGGGCATTTTCTGATGACTTGACATGTTTCACATCGAAGGAAAACTGCTGTAGTTCCAGAGCTCTTCGTGCCAATGGACCTGTCAAATTTGATGCTTGTCGTAAATAGGATATGGAGTGATTATCAGTTATTAAAGTAAAATGGCTGTTTAGCAAATAATATCTAAACGCTTTTACTCCATATACCACTGCAAGAAATTCTAGTTCAAATATTGATTTCTTCTTCTCTGTGTCGGTTAATCTGCGGCTCGCGAAGGCAACTGGGTGGCGTGAGCTTCCGTCTTCCGAATCTTGCCAAATGCTGGCTGCGAGGCCAACTGTAGACGCATCGGTGATGAGGTAGGTCTTCTTGTTTTGAGAATACGGTTTGAGAACGGGAGAACTGAGAATTTTATCCTTTAGTTCATCGAACTCTTTCTGGTGCTGCTCTGTCCACTTGAACGGAACGTTCTTTTTCAAAAGTTTATATATGTTATCCGCTAAAAATGAGAATCCGGACACATATTTTCTAATGTAAGAACAAAGTGCTAAGAAGCTCTTTACGTGTTTCTTATTGCTAGGTGTTGGAAAATTCTTGATTGAATTAATGATTTTGTCGGAAATTTTCATCCCTTTTGCAGAAAGAAGATGTCCCAAAACGATGGTTTCTGAAAATGCGAACTTACACTTCTTTATTCCAACCGTCATGTTTGCTTTCCTAATCCTATCAAATATTTGTTGAAGTAGGGAGAAATTCTCTTCAAAAGTGGAAGTTGCTATGCACAAATCATCTAAATAGGTGGCTACTTGATTGTCGGGAAGACCACTAAATACAATGTCCATTAGTCTATTCATATGGATGTCTTCATGCCCATAGGTAAACATTGATAACGGAATGAACCACAACCTGGAATTGCGAAGCTGGTAACAGGACGTGATTCTTCTGATATTGGAATTTGAAAATAAGCTTGAGCCATGTCCAATGTAGTGTAAAAAAATTTACCCGCAAGACGTGCTAAAATGTCATTGCAATCTGGAGTGGGATATGAAACATTGTATATTACTTTATTAATTTCTGAAAAGTCTGAAACTAGTCTGTAGGTTCCATTTGGTTTCTTAACTAAGAATATGCGATGACGAAATGGTGAGTTTTCACAAGGTTCAATGATCTGTTGTTCTTGAAGTCTTGTTATTTCATTTTTCATTTTTTCCCTTAAATTTATGGGTATGGGAATTTGCCTAGCAAATGGAGGAACACATTCAGCAACATCTATGTGTGCTTCCATTGCGTTTGTTTTAGAAAAGCACTCAGGATTCCAATACATGATATCTGCATAATTGTAAATTAAATTTTGAATTTTGAGTTTTTGGTCTTCTGTTAGTTCGGGATTTATATCAATTTGTTTAACGTCGCGGTGGCTCAGTCGGTAACGCGTCTGACTACCATGCTCAAGGTCCCGGGTTCGATCCCCGGCCGGTTCAAATCCGGGAACTTTTCTAACGGTGAAAGCGGCCCCGGCGCCCACCCAGCGTCGAATAACATGGGTACCTGGGGGAAACCCTGGGGGGTAAAGGCGGTCAGGGGCGTGATGCTGATCACATCACCCCCACTCACGACCGGATCAAGAAAGTGTGGGGCGTTACCCCCACACCCCCTATACGCCTTCATGGCGTGGTGCTATGCACAGGGGAACACTTTACCTTTTTTTAACGTCATAAAATTTCCTATGTTTAATGAGTCGTTTTAAGGTTTCCTGGTCTAAATTTTCGTCACCTTGCTCGAATGAATGATGTACTTTATGACCACTATTTGCATTCGCATTGACGTTAGTGTCATAAATTTCAGAAATTATTTGGTTACTTCCTGCTGAACCCATTGGAGTGTTTTTCTGTATTACTAACGGATGATTTTTTGTGTTTGTTAGCAAAATGTGGGGTTCTTCTTCATTAACTAATGCATAAGGTGCTAAAATATCTAATGAGTCCAACAATTCTTTATTCGGTTCAAATGTGTTATATTTAGTCCCAATCTGGATGTTTTCTAGCCGTAGTTTTACATAAGTTGAGGATTTCGGTTGTAATGTTATTTTATGCTGTGCAACAAATGTTGAACTTTGATTTAAATCTAACATTTGAAATATTTGATCAGGAATGGTGTGTACTTTGCTTTCGTCACTGGAAAATTGCCATTTTGGTGAATACCTTAATCTCTGCAATGAGATCGTATTATCTCCTAACGATATGTTTGCTTTATGTAGATTTAAAAGATCTGTGCCCAAAATTGCATACTGGAACTTTGTATTAGCTATTCTGAACGGGTGACAGTAAAATTTCCCACCGATTCGGAATCGTATGAAGGCAATTCGTCTGACAGTTATGGAATTTCCACTTATTCCTGCTATGGTTGAATTTATGTTTATTCTTTTTGCATTTGTTGGAACCAAGTTGTCATTTATTATACGACAATTTGCACCTATGTCTACAAGTACTTTACAAGGTTTCCTATTTACTGTTGCTTCTAGAAAACTAAGATTATTCTGTTTAATTATGGGAACTCTATGTGAACTTTTCCCGTGACGACCGTTCCCACGTTCATAGGGTTTCAATAGTTTAAAGAGGCATTAGGTGATTGTTGTTCCGATGAACCTGTCTGATTGTAATATACTTGTTGATTATATTGTTGGGCTGTATGTTGTTCACGTTGAGGGCAAAAGTTTTCACAGGGTTGCCATCTCTGAGCTTGTTGAGGGTGTTGTCTCTGGAATGGCCTATAACCTCCTCTATGGTAATTTGAACGTCCCCTGTTCCCACGTTGGTAACCATTGTTTGAATTATTTGATCTATAAAGTTGTTACTTCTTTGGGAATGTGAACAATTCCTACCGTTATATCTTTGGCGTGCAGGAAATCTATTCTTAGTTCTAGTAGGCTGTGATCTATTCCTGAACGTTTGTGCACTATTCTGAAAATGATTAATTTGGAGTTCATTCATTTTAATTTCCAAATCTTTTAATTGATCTTGTGTTACAAAGTTTTTTTCTGTTTGCAGTTGACTGTTTATTTCCTGTTGATTATTTGAGCTAGTTTGAGGTTCTTTTATGGGAGGTTGGGTTACTATGTTTTGCAATCCTATCTGATTTGTTGATGCAACTAGACCTTGGGTATATTTAAGCGCCGCTAATTCCCTAGCTTCTCTGTACGCTTGCTCTTCCAAAAGGGTTTGTTTTCTTTGTAAGTTGTTGATGAACCGTAGAAGTTCATCCACCGAATTAAAATTCTTGTCGGAAGCTACTTGAAGGTACTGCGTACGTAGTCCCCTCACAATGTAATAAATTACATGCTCTATTGATGCTTGGGGGAGATATTTCTGGATCAAGGCATGCTTACGCAAGATGTAAGCCTGCGGAGTTTCCTGAATTTGTTGGACTTGTTCCTTTAAGAAATCCTCAACCAGGAGAGGTTGACCAATGTCCCTAAAAGTGTTGGTAATTTCTGTTTTTAGCGTTTGATACTCCTTATTTGCATAATCTGGTCGAGATTTTATTCCCGTTATTAAATCTAAAGCGATTCCAGTGAGGAATAAAGGCAAGAAATCTTTTCTTTTTGCAGGGGTCCAAGTTAATGCATCCGCCATAGTTTCAAAAGTTGTGAAAAATTGATCAACTTCTAAGGGTTTTGCCCCTGAAAACTTTTCAGGTTGAATAAAATTTGGTATGTTGAATGCCATGACTTCAGTATTGTTGACAACGGTGGAAGGAATAATGGCAACACAGTCCGTGGAATGTGCAGTGTTGGTGGAAAACTGCTGTATGTATCGCGACCTTGCCCTGGTGACTGGACGAGACGGTGAAATCGGAACCGTTTGTTCCGCCAGCTGTTGAATCCTCGTTAAAGATAAGTCGAATTCGTGTTCATTTTTCCTTAGCATTCCTAACCCGCGTTCTGAAGCACATATTTCCTATAAGGAACTCGCACCTACAACTAAAAGTTACAAAAATGGCCGGTGCCTCCAACCATGTTTCCTCCTTCCCTTATTTTATTATTTTATTACTGGGATGTAAGTAAGAAAAGGTATTAGCGAGAGGTTTTGTAACAAGGCTCAGACCATTCTAAATTTCGGAGTGTCGCCTCCGTCCTCCAGGTACATACCTGCGCTGTCTTCCTCGATGTTCACTCACCAAAACCAAATCCAATACTCATCCCGAAATTCCCTTCCGATCTTCTCAGATCGGTTCGGTTGCTTCGCTATACAAATTCCAATACCTGTCGATTCATATCCGTCTGTCAGGCTGGTACCTTTCCACGGACGAGGCAAGTAATGGAATTTGTAAGGTCTGCATTCCAAACCGACGAGAACATCCTGTCTCCGTAATGTTTCGTTTCAAGTACACCTTCTAATTTTTACCTGCAAGTCAACAATATATCCTTTTGATAATACATATTTAAGTACATATTTTATCAATTATTGTTATATATTTATGTACATATTTTGTACTTTGATATTACATAAAAATCCGGGCTCTAATTGCACTGTTCTACAAAGGTTTTATTTCTTATGTGAAAATAAATTTTTCTGAAGGAATTCAAATCCGTAATTAGAATTTCGCTATCAGGGACAGTTTCTTAGTTATAAGGAAATAAAGAGTCTCATTTTACTCAGATTCACCGTTCGTGATAAAAGCAGGGAATTGTAAGATGAGCAGTTGGCAACATCTACTTCTGAGCTTCTGTTTCAGATGTTGGCAGTTATGTTACTAATCTACATGATAGTGATGGGTCGTTCGTGAACGAACCGCCTTTTGAACTACTCCCTCTTGGGAACTGTGAAGTGCTCGCTCCTTCGGAGTGAACGAGCAGTTCCTCTGTGGTAGTTCCTCGTTCCAGGAGTCGTGAGCTTTGCGTGTGTTGTTACTGTTATGTATGTTCTGTGGGAACTCGGGTAGTACGCGCAGTTCCCTCTCCCCTAATCCTTTTCACTCAAGCTAACTCCAGCAAGTCCTTCCCCACCCCCTTCACTTCAGCTGCACGAAACCAACATCGGGAGTAGTTGGTCGTTCGTTCCTTTGAATGGCTGCTTGAGTGAGCGAGCTCCGGTGAAGTGCTTCCCGAAACGGAACTGCCATGACCCGTGGTAGTTCCTCAGAAGTCGTGAGCTTTGAGCTCTTTTCAGTTCTTACGTCGTGCGCTCTATTGTTGTTTTCACATCGTGAAGGCACAATGGCTCTTATGGAGAAACCGCGCGGTGTTGCCATTTAAGGTGCGCTAGCTCTTATCGGCGGTCGGGATTGTCGCGCTTGCTTCCTTTCACAATAAACATGTTGTATGTATTGTACTCGTGTATTGTTACAGTTGTTGTTACATTTGTTATAGTTGTTAGTTTTCCATGATTATTGTTGTTGTTATTAATCGGAGTTAACAAAGTATGGGGAGAGAGAGACTTATGAAATGCAAGCATAATTAATCTATTTCATAAAGTAACATTCATTTATCTAATGTGTTAATACAGTAAAACAGTTTTTAACGCAAATGTTATATAATAAGTGTTACTTTAATCGGACAGTTGTTCAACATCCTCCATAGGTGAGTCTTTGGACTGTTCACTGTTGCCGTCATCAGAACTTGTCTCGTCATTGCTGGAAGAACTGCTCTCTAACCTAATGATTAGTGGTTCAATGATGTGAAAACCACTATAGAAGCTGGCAGGGGAAGTGGGGAGCGGGGAACATGCCGCCGACCAACCAGAGAACAGACCACCTAGACGTGGAGCCGAGAGTTACGCAGTCGCGGGAGGAAGCTGCAGCGCTTACCTCGTTCTGCACGTTGCTGTTTTGCCAATTCACCGCGTTGCTGATGGTGTTTTGCCCCAGTGTTGATTCCTGTTTGTTATGAGCGGAATGTAGGAATAACATACGTGGGAGTAATTGTTGTCGCGTCGTGTATTGTCTAACTGCATTGTTTCTTCGATAAACGTGTATGTGGCATGTGATGTGACGTTTATTTGTACTCTCGTTGTTCCATAGGGAGCTTTGTGCTTATTAACGCAGTAAGTATCGTACGATGGCGAACACAAAAGAGGTAGTTTGTAGTCAAGGCAGGAAAATAATCAGTAGGGTTCATGGATATTTTCAAAAGGAAGCAGAAAACAGTGGTCCCTTGGTAAGTGTGCACAAAGTGCAACAGAGAGTGTCGGAAGCTTGTGGAGTGACGCGAACTGTGCAGCGTATTGTTAGGGAAGGCAAAGACAGTCTTGAGGCGTCGGGTTTGAATCACCGCGCAAACGAATCAAAAGGAACAGTATCAAAAAGGCTATCGACGGTTGCGATAAAGATATAATAAGAGGAATTATCCTCGGGTATTATGTAAAGGGTGAATATCCAACACTGAACAAGTTTTCGTTGATTTGCATACACAAATAAGCTTTCAATGGGGAGTTTCTTCGTTGTGGAGGATACTGAAGTATATGGGGTTCAAGTACAAAAAGAGCAATGACGGTAGACGATTTCTGATGGAGAGAGCCGATATAGTTACAGCCAGAGTAATGTTTTTGCGAAAAATGCATATTCTAAAAAATACGGAACCTTTGCCCTATATAGGTATTTCATTTAGATGAAACGTACATACATCAGAATTACGTACAGGGGGTTTAAAAGTGCCCGTGGGTAAAGGTGGGCGCATTATTGTTTGTCACGTAGGTTCCAGTCACACTGGTTTTCTACAGGAATGTAAATTAGTTTTCAGTGGTTTTTGCAGTTTTTAGATACGCTTGACGAAAGGAACATCAAAGACGCAGTGATTGTAATGGACAATGCTAGAATTCGGTACAGTTGGAAAGAATTCCTACAACGTATACACTTGATATCATACACTTATCGGTATTCTACTGACCACAAGATGGGGATAATACGCATTCTCAGGCCATACGCGAACAATGGAACGTCTGTATTTCATGGTTCTTTCGATTTCAACTCCCCTTTCCCGCTACTCTGGCAACGCTGCAGTCTCTCTCTCTAACCGGCCTGTCCCGTTGCGCTGGATAGGTCGTTTTCCCGCTCTCCACTTCCCCTGCCAGCTTCTAGAGCGCACGCCGTAACAACTGAAAAGAGCTATACAAACCATCGAGAGAGAGAGAGAGAGAGAGAGAGCGCTGATCGTTGATAGTGGCGGTTTTCCGCGTAGCTATGCGTGCAACTCTGTTTACAGTAATGCTGCAGAAGCTCAACAATGAGGGAGGGATGGGCAAGTAATTCACCTTTAATCCTTTTTGTGGCATGTTTTCGCAACTAGCATTGCAAGGAATTGTAGAAAGAACTTGATAGATATAAGATCATCATACCAAACGTACGACAACGTTCCGTTTCCGTGCTGTTCCATTTTGTCAAAGTAAAAGTGGGGCCAGGAGGCGGAGAGAGCTTGAAAAATACGAATTATATTCTTCGCAGAGTGCATCACACATATCTTTGCTGTTGCGCACATACCAATTTTCGTTTCGTCTCCCTCTCTCTTAACATCACGTGTTCTACGCTGCTCGCCAAACTTCGCCATTGTTGCCATATTGTCATTCAATTCCTGGACACACTCGCGCAAACATCATTGAAAACAATTGAAAAGCGCTACAGCTCGCGGTTCTTACCGTTCTGCAGGGACGGTAATGTAGCAATATAGCATGACGAAGTGGTTGCTTCTTTTATGCAGTGCATGTTCATTGGCTAGCTAGTAACTAGTGTTGCCAACTGTAATAATGAAGCACTATTTCTGTCAAGGAAGGAGAAAGACAGGTAAAGTGACGGTGAGTTTTGTTGGATTGGAAGCACCATATTTTATATTTATATTAAGTATTTGACCGGTTTGAATTGTATGTGAAAGTGTGTGTTTGTTAATGAACGTTAAATTCCATAATGCCTCCAGTTCTGTCAAAGTTGAAATGAAAAACCTTGCATAGCCAAGCTCAGGAAATTCACAAATTGTTCATATTTCATAATTTTGGAATTGTTCAAAAGAAATAAATTATGTGGCTCCATGAGTATTTTAACTCTTGGCTCCGGCACGTGTTCTTGTAGAAATGAGATGCATATTGTTTTCTGTGTTAAAAGTGCCATGCTTTGATGGGTGACAAGTTTATTCCAAAAAAAAAAAAAAAAAAGCCGCGTAGCTTATCGTCTAGTGGCAGTAGTTATATGTACTTGTTATTGTTGTGGAAGCCGGCATCCTTTGTAAATGTACAACAAAGGCAACCGACTGTCGCCGATCACAGAGAGGCAATAATACAGCTTGAGGAGGAGTGTTGTGGTCCAATTGTCGCGGTTTAACACGTTCGCATGTTATTAGTTCTCAAAGCAGTGGTAGTGTCGGTCGTGTATTATCTGCCATTGCAGTTCCGTCAGGCCCGTAGCTAGAGGGAGGGCAGGGCCCCCCTGAGAGCCTGCTTTGCTCCCCCCCCCCCCTGTGAAAAATACAGAACACATTCCTACCTGGAATTCTCACTAATCTTTACAATTATATCATGTGTTACTCTAGCAAACATAACAAAGATTTTGTGATTTATTAGGGTGTATGGGATTCCGTATAATGTCGTATTTGGGGGGGGGGATTCCCTTCCAGATTCAGACTTCGGTAAATGATTTTGCAATTTTCAATATCTAGAACAGTTCTGGCATTTTGAGAAGTCTTGTATGAAAGGTGCCTAATGTGTTCGGATGTTTTTCTTGGATGTGTTGCTATGAACTTGGAACTGCTTAAAGTTTTGTTTCCCAAGTCTACCTTTTGGTAATACTGATTCATGTGGTAGAGAGAGGGAGTGGATATTTGATTTCTGTTACTTAGCGTTGCTTTTCTGTCACTTCTAGCTAATCGTAAAAATGAGTAATGACGTGAAACTGATAAAGAGACACTCATAAACAGTGCCGCAACCACAGGTGTGCAGATGGCATTGCCCCCTCCCCCCCGCGACCTTGGACGGAAGTTCATTCTAGGGGAAGGAAACATTTAAGTAAAGAAAACAAGACTAGGATAATCTAAGAATAGGGGGACAATTGAATACCCATAATGGAATTAGTTTTTACGTGTTCCTTACATTTTTCTTCCAGACGGTCAAGGACACTTGCAAGGGGCACAGAGGGTCAATTGCCCCCTATCGATTTCAAAGTTTATACAAATAAAAATACATTCCGTAAAATTTTCTTGATCGCTTCGCTCGCAATGTCTCCTGTTCTTATAGTCAAAGTTCAGAGCCATAGCTATGGGGCAGCGGGAGTCGGCCCTGAGAGCCAAACGATCTATATGAAGAAAATGTTGAACAGAATACCATGGCGCTCCGTAAATTATTGGGCCCTATTAAAACAATTTCTTTCCATGAAACTTAATATGAAATATTAATGATGACACTGTAATCCAAGAAGTCATTGATCAATCAAATGATTCCTATTTGTTTGTCAGGTGTCAAAACATGTATTTCAACTATAATATAATACAATTTACACACTATTTTGCAAAATGGTTAACGTAACCAGTAGGCAAACATTGTCTGTAGTGATGCAAGAGTCTCTCCTTTGAAGGAAATAGAGTCCGTGGTGGACTAAGGACCCATATTTTAATGTTTTAGCAAGTACAAAGAAAGTACTACAAATTTTTACACAATTCATCCAAGTGTAGATAATATCTAACCATTATTATTTAATTAATTTGATTTTTCTTGCATAACACAACACAATGGTGTTGTTGGATTCTCGTTAGATTCCTTTGTGCGTAAAAATCTTGCATACTGGAAACTAGAGGGAAACATTATCAAGCACGATTTATAAAGGGCTCCCTTAATCAGTTGCAGAGACGCCCAAAGCTGTTGGTAGTACATATTAATTCGCCTATTAACATTATCGACCTGTAAATATCAAGTAGATACAGTCCCTATTAGCCTATTTATGTTAAACTTTATATTGTTTAGCAATCTGGAAAGGTCATCATCGAATTATTGATATTTGATGTTGCTGGAAGGCTTTTCTTTTTCGTTCCAGTTTCAAGATATCATCTCTTTTCTGATACTTATATCTTTTGGGGGAGGGGAAAAAAGTGCTTCTGTGTACTCTGCAATATCTGCCAATGCGACAGGATATATTAAAAATTTGCCCCCTCTAGGATTGACTTCGCCTCCCCCACAAAGAATTCCTGGCTACGGGCCTGAGTTCCGTACCAATGTAGACGGGTTTTGGGAGTGAACAGTTAGAACGCCACCAGTGCATTAATGCAATGGAAAATAATAAAGTGTTTATTTTGTTTGAAATCACTCAAATAAGGAATCACTATGAAGGAGTCTTCTTTGCAGCATTTTTGGTAATTTTACGTATGTTAGTCCATATTTTGCGAATTTTTAGTCCATATGTAAGTAGCTACATACAAAGCCACTTGTTAGTACATATTAATCCTAGTCGTGGTATAATGCATGACGTTTAAAACTCAACGGTAGATAGACCTGAATTTTCTAATTTTCTTGTTCTACGTAACAGCTGTGCATCGGCGCATTGCAGCGATTTTTCTATCTGCTCTATTAGAAACACTGCTTCTTGAGTTCTGTCGCGCATCGCACGGCAGAAATATATGTGTTTGGCTATAGTCCAAGGTCTACCGTCCTCTCTTCCATTCTTTTACGGGTGCTTGTTTGACCGTGTATCCATTTAATTGCATGAAAGTCTGAAAAGGCGGGGAGGGGCGACGGCCACCCTAGAAAATAAATTTCAACCTTAAATTTGTACATGTTACACATGCGTATAATTTCATTTCAATCTCAATTTGTTAATTATTAGAAGGGCGTTACAGGTGCATGCTAACTTCAAACTGAAGTTTTTTTAGGAGATTATACTATTTTGGAAGAAAACATGCCTCGTTTGACACCTTGGGAAAATACCTTGTTTGCCCTTCCCTGGAAAAAAATACAGCGGACGTCCATGTTTGCAACGTGCCACCACTCGTAACTCCAGGGTATGGAGATCCGAATTGGCAACACACCCCTCCTTGCTCCATCTGGTCAATTGGAAGCACGAGTTCTCACCCAGGGATCGGGATTAAGACGATCCACCCTTCCTCCAGGAAGGAAACCACCGAATTGCGACACGTGACAGTAAATAAAATTCAAATACTTTATAATTAAAATGTCCAAAATCTTTAATCATGAATCGCGCGCGTACATACTGATTCGCACAAGTTAAAACTATATTTTGTTGGGTCATGCACGCTCGTAGGCAGTGATAAGCAACTTATTTAACACGAGAGTCCGCGTACCGCCTTCACAGTTAATAGCAAGACCTCAACTGCTACCTCAAGCGCGAGGTGCAGCATAACAGATTGTTCTAACTTACAATAATACAAACTCAGAACATAAAATAACACAAGAAAAACTGATAATTTATATAACAGATGAATGTTAATTAGCGATAGTAAGCTAAAGTTCAGTTTGTCAACAATTAAAAATGCCAACGTGTAAGTTTTTACATTGCCATAAACACGTAGCGTGGTTCCCCCACTCCTAACATAAACAGCCAATAGGAAAACGATATTTTATTGAAAACGAGGGAGAAATACTTTGCTATAATATTACAATATTAAACTATATAGAAATAACTAAACTGATTTTATGAAATAATTCATATTTTCCCTTGTAGCCTACATAAAAAAATGATTAAATAAAGATTTAGTTTATAACAAAGACAAATTACTTCAATCTTGTACATTGTTGAACAAAAATCGATATTAGCTTAAACAACAAAATTTGCGCGAAAGATAGAAATAATCCTAGTCATTTAGGATTTGAAAAACAATGAAAATGTTGCATATATTATTTGGGATAATTATTAGCCTATAAATTCTGAATAAATGTTGCAAAAATACGCGAATAATATTATAACATAAGATAAAACGTAAATATATACATGAGTTATGAAAACAATTAAGTATAAATAATTTAATCCAAGTTCTTAACTTGAAAGTATACGAATAAGATAAATGCCAATATACGACTGAAATCTGCCTAACATGGCGGTCGTTACATGTTTAAAATATTTACAATTATTTTTCCTCATCTATCATCAGGCGCTGTAATGCACTAAGACAACAAGGGGTAGGAATTCATTTTTGGAAAGGAAGAGGGGAGAATGTAACTTGTCCAACTTTTCCTTTCCGATGAGGACTTTTTGTCCGCTAAATTTCAATTATCCATTAAAATGTATTTTCATTCACCTCCACCCTGAAAGAAGCTCCCGAACCTCGGTCCGTCAGTCGATATATTCTTTCCTATAGCTATTTAATATGTGCGTGAAGGCGGATTCCTCCCCTCTAATTCTTTTCACCCACTCCAGAAACAGTCTCCCACATCCCCTCCTCCGCCCAACAAAACCAACTTCGAGCTGTGTTGGTACGGTAGCTTCTCCTGTGAACGACTCCTTCAACGAGCAAGCTCCAGTGAACTAACTGCCTTTCTAGAAGGAACTGCCTCGTCCGAGAGCATGCTCCGTGGCTTCGTAGTTCCTTTGAATGACTTCCGGTGAACGCTTCCTTTCGGTGAGCGAGCTCCGGTGAACTGCTTCTCGAAAAGGAACTGCCATGACCCATCACTACTACATGATGTACCTGCAAGTTATTGTCAAAATACTAAGCATTGTGTTTGCACTTTTGTTTAAGTTGATATATTTTGCCTGTCGAAATCAACCAGGTAGCTTCTGCTACATCTGTGGAGTGGAGAGTTGGCGTTTGCAAGGCAGAAGAAGAGGATTCGATCTATCATGAAAAATTACTACAAACATTACCTTGGAATCGACAAATATAATCTCCACCCCAGCACAAACATTACTAAATTTTGGCAAGCGTGACTATTTTAAAACTGAACACCTACTGACTGATCGCAACGACGTTAGTGGTTTAATGAACGTTCATACGTTCTTCTGATGTCAGAAAGAAACCTGTGAGATATTACAAGCTAACTAACTAACTAACTCTCCAGCTTCTTAAGCCCAAAGGCGTATGGCTGCAGCAACATAAGCCTTCCATCTGTCCCTATCCTAGGCAAGATCTATCCAAAATTTTCCATCCTTACCGATTTCCTTTAGGCCCAGGGATATTAGAAGAAATCCATGGAATATAATGAGCATAAGTGGAAGATAATTGGCGACTTCAAGATAGTTGCAATGATATTGGGAATGCAACATGGCTACACAAAGTATAGCTGCTTCCTCTGCAAGTGGTATACCCTTGACAGAAGAACCACTGCACAAAAAAGAATTGCTCTCAATGAAATTGACAAGTGGGAGAAAAATTATACAGCGTGTGATGTTTCTCTTCCCCCTCTTCACACCAAGCTAGGCCTTACGAAACAATTTGTAAAGGCTGAAGATTTAAGTGTTTTCAAGCAAATTGCCTCGTCTTTCACCAGCAAAGCGAAAGAAAGGTACTTTGTGGGACCTGAAATTATAAAACTTCAGCAAATCCAGAGTATGAAGCATGTCTAACAAAGGAAAAAGAGCATGGATATAATGATATAATCAATATAAATTGCAAAAATTGTATTATATTTTTTGAAAATAAATATTATATAACAATTATGTGTGCGAATATTGTGTCACATATCACATTTATAACTTTTAAAGATAATAGGTTTCGAGAAAGGATGATTAAATTATTCCATGAGTTCACTCAGTAATCACCTTAAAATTGCAATAATTTTAGATAAAATTAAAATCACGATTACTCGTAAACTATCCCTGACAGAGAAAATCAGATTTGAAACAATAAGAAAGAAAAAGCATTTTTTTTGTAAAACAGTGTTATCATGTAGACTTTTGCGCATCACTAAAGGTGGACTTGACACGTATAGCATTTGTAATCTTTGTTATATTGGAAACAAAACTTGGAGAGTGTATCTCTATAATGAATATAAAATGTTTTTCTTTGTTCAGTCGTTCATGCATTATGAATTTTTCAAATGTTTCACGGACTTACGAATAACCTTTACGTTGTCCACCTGCCTCGTTGGAACCATGTTCAACATGGGAGCTAGCTCCATCTATCCCCAAGGCCTGAGGAAACACCCCCAGCTAACATTTTCCACTTTAATAAGAGCTGCATACATATATGAGTAATATCTAGATTTTCATGGAGGAAGGGTAAAGTCGATGCGTCCAGGCAACATGAAAATGAGACTATTTCATCCGCGTGGGAGACGTACTACTTGAGCTTTATTGGCTGGAGAGATCGTCGGCGAGATTGGATAACCAACGTCACCAGGAGAAGGCGGGATTGAGGCCAGCGGAGGGTGAATGTGTTCCTCGAGGGAGGAACTGATGATATTGATTCCCAACGAAATGGGTTTTCTTAGCTAGTTTCTTCTTAAGTTTGGAAGAAGAAAACAACATTGGCCATCTGGCGATGGTTTCACTTCCCTTGAAACTTCACATTTGCGGTCTCATATGTTGAGTGCCAACTGCAACGTCTGCCCTTTCCTATCTTCCATTATTCGTTAAGAAAGCTGCCAGATACGTGTTACCAGCTTATACAGGGTGACAAGAAGCGATAGCGCAAACGGAAACGGTGAAAATTATACGATAATAGAGACAAAAAAGTCTCAGTAAGGATGGAGTCGGAAATGAACCGTTTGCGAGATAATTGCGATGTATGGTTATATCGACGAGCTAGCTACGTTAACGACCGCCCACCAACTCCAACAATCACATTCAATGCACAGTGTTGCATCTCCACATCTACTCTACCCCACCTCGTCCCTCCGCGCACAAGCACCTTCCCACGGTCTCCACATTGAAGTTGCAAAGTACGGCAACAGCGCATCCGCAGTCATGTGACTGAGACTCCACGTGGAGTAGACGAGCAGAATGACAGCTGCGCCCATTGAATGAAGGTTGAGTGTGATTGGACGAAAACAACTCGTCCGCTATTTATCCCCACCCACGTTTGTGGCGGCGGCTTTCCTTAGTTCTTCGACGTTAACGAAGTAAACGCGTGGACTATACGATCCGCCTCTGACTTCATTGTTTGTACACATCGTACGCTTGTCTCCTTACGCACTCCCAGGTTTCTTCGCTTCAAACTGAGCACTGCCGAAAGGGAGCGTTGTAAACAAACAATGCGTCCTGTTGCGTAAGGAGACAAATGTACGATGTGTACATACAATGAAGTCAGAGGCGGATACTAACCATAGCTACATTCTCAACTATCTCGCAAACGGTTCATTTGCCATCCCACGTTCACTCAGACTTTCTTGTTTCTATTATCGTGTACCTTTCACCGTTTCAGCTTGCGCTATCACTTCTGGTACACTCGGTATAACCAGGCAGAAATAAAGTTGAAATTTGCATTGCTTGAAGCAATATATAAGTACAGTGGAATGCACAACTATTATTCGGCAAATTGTCCATGGGTGTTTTTATTCATTTATTCTTGCACCCTACTCGTTTTCAAGGAATAGAATTTTACGTGTGTTGGTGCAGATGTTGTCAACAGCTTGTTGAATGTTTTCTTCTAATTTTTGAAGCTCTCACTGGGTGAAACAAAGAGAATAAACATTGTCATGGACAGACACGTATCTAGAAATATATTTCGAGGGGGGTCCGAACCAAGTGTCTGAGAAATAATAACGATATTAAAATAACTATAAAAAATATTATTAATAATAAAAATATAATATTTTTAAATTAAAATACATAATTATATTAATATTAATTAAATATGTAAATTATTAATATTTTGTTACTACATGAATAAGTAAAAAGACGTTATATAAGTGTTCATTATGTAGCATACATGTAATTAAGATCGTCAAAATTTGTATAACAAGTTCCTTGGCAAAGAAATTTACGTCAAATCGGTAAAGAATTGAGTATTTATTGCACAATAAAAAAGCATGTTACATTCAGCTGACGAAAGGTGAAGTTCCAGTTACAGGATAATATTTTAACAAGCATATTATTATTATAAGTTGTAGTGTGCATAAATGTTCTTTGGTAGTGTTCTTTAAAGCCGTATGATCCCAATCTAATCCAGAGGGAATAAATAAATCATCGATTGTATAGCAAATGCTAAACAAGTATATTTTCATTATTTAATTTACGTACTCGGTAAGTCTTTCGGGGAAATACGTCCTTGGTCATGTACAATTTGCTTGGTACTACGTACACATCTCACTCTACGTGGTCATCCAGAAACGGCGTCAAAGAAGGGACAGGGAGGCGGATGCCTCTCAGTCCCCTTTTCCCAGCAAACTAGAAAAACTAGGTAAATAAATGCTCTTTTAGCCTAAATATGCTGTATATTGGTTATTTATGGCCACACTAAATATTAATATATGTATATTAATTGGCACCAACCAACATCTAAAACCGTTTTTCATTTCTTCGTAAAGGAACAAAATGGACATTTCCTCTAAATTCATAGATCTCATTATGAATAGATTTTTTAATATAACTAAAAATTCACCACATTTTGACTACGGTAATTATCGTAAAATACAAAGTATTTCTACTAAATTCTGATAACGGCTAGACACCTTGAAGGAGCGATATTGGAATTGCATTTGAGCGAAACTGGTCCATCAGGTTTTAATGTGGTCGCCCTGTTAATGCTCGGGTGAGAATTATGTAAATTATATTACTGTCAGTGGTATTTTTGTTCGTATCTGTTTGTTAGACCAGATTGGTTTGCAATACAACAATAGTTCTAGACTACACTATACTAATATGAAGTTAAAGAATAGTAATATCCATGGCAACTTCCCTAACGCAATAAATAACAAAGATAAATGTTTGTGTGGATAATATGCAATCATCTTCAAAGGCTTAAGTGATTCCGACACGATTTCAGTTAAAGAATACTACTAATTAAAGTAGGTAGGTATGTATACCTTTAACAATAGATGCAAACAAATTATTCTCTAAGCCCCGTGACAGGTTAAGTTTGCAGCAACTTTTCGCATACGTAGGCCCAAACATGCGCGCAGAATATAGTTCCGCTGCAATAGTGCCGTTTTTCTCATGTCATGTAGGAAGAGAGTCAGTATTTGTTAAGTTTAAAAAGTGCTCATCTCGCATCATTCCCGTATAGTATTCAGCTTAATAGTAAAACTTAGACATTAATACTAAGAATTTTGATTCAGTGCAAGGCCTGAAGTGGCCTCAATTCAGTTCTGCACGTGTTTGGAACATACGCGTATGTCTCGCACGGGCAGCTCACGATAAAATTTTCAGGTGGAATTTTTACGCTCTCTACCGCCCCCTTCGAACACCTAAACTTTATATCCAGGTCGCCTTAATTTCCACCTTCCCTCCAATAAAAAACATGACCGATACGGTTTTAATAACGAAAAATAATAAGCTTGTTTTTTAAATAATTTTGTTACTGTTAAAGGACACGTTCATTGTAGGTATGTGTTTACTTGATATCTACATACTGACATTAATATAACAATAAACTCTTAGCTTAAATTGCTACATGATTTTGAATGCCATGCAGAGGTAACTTCAATTAATTATTTCCTAAACAAATCCAACTTCCTTAACAACAATTAGCCACGCTTATATAATAAGGAATAAGGTTTGCCGCTCCCGAGATCGGCGCCCCGGGCAGTCTTCCGGTCCTTAAGCCGCCCCTGATGTCTCACCATATTTTTTAGGTATTTTTACCGTCGTATTCTGGATTAGTTGAAGCGGTAACAGCCATCACCTCCTCTATTTTGTTTGTACTTTTGTAAACACTGCGTTCGTAATATAACTATACGGGAAGAAGACTGGAGTTATTAGATTCGAAAACGTGGCAGGTAGTAGAGAGGCAGCACTTCGTTCCTACGCGTCAGCAAAAATTCGATGCGACTGGTGTTATGTTACATCCGGTTGTAGCTGTGTACGAGCGATTTTATTGTTGAGTCAGCAGAACGTGTCTGATCACGTTGAAGGCATCGGAAGCGGTGGGGGAGGGGGTCAATGGATTTGTCACGTTGTTTCTTGATGTATGCTAACCTAACACGTGCGTATGTTTGTGTGTGTGTCAAGTCTGTGGAGGAAATGCGCGCGCAACCATTGCGTATGATGCAAACACATGAAGAAATTATTTAAAGATGGCGCCGAATTTTGCTGTACCGCGAAAGCTTAGCGGCTAAGGTTATTGCTCTGTAAAACAAAAGGCGTCGAGGGTTCGATTCCTGGTAAAGTCAATATTGATTGATTGATAGATCGAGTTAGTTTTTTTAAGTCCATTTTATGCACGGTAAAACTAATCAGGATTGGACCTACAGTTGAAAAGTGGTGATTCGTACCACTATGTGCCTCCACCGAGTATCGAACCTGGGACCCTTTGATTACAAGGCGACGATGTCAATATTAAATGGTCTCGATTAGCCTGTGTGTACATAAAGCCAACAAAATGGTTGAGTTCGAAAATCGAGTTGGGTTAGTGGTTAATGTTGTCAGATGGCAATGAAGAGGTCGCGGGTTCGATTCTCTAGGTAGTTAAATTAGGCCAATTGTTTAGTCCCGCCATTATAGGTCCCCGATTAGTCCATCTGTGCATAAATAGTGTTTGAATAAAATCAATATGGCGGCCTTGGGTTAGTGGTTAATGTTGTCGCCTGGTAATGAAGAGGTCGCGGGTTCGATTTTCTAGGTAGTTAAATGAGGCCAAATCTTTTGTCCCGCCATTATAGGTCCCGATTAGTCCATCTGTGCATAAATAGTATTTGAATAAAATCAATATGGCGGCCGCGTTTTGTGTTCAGCGGCGGCGGCGGCGGCGGAGCGGGGCGGGGCGGAACGGAGCGGGGCGGGCGGAGCGGGGCGGGGCGGCGCGGCGCGCGGTGGAGCGGGGCGGCGCGGCGCGGGGGGTGTTTTTTATTCCGCGAGATGTTTTAACCAAGTGGTTGAGGGTTCGATTCCCAATGTTGGTGAAAATTGAATATTCAATTGTATTTGTTTAAAAGTTCCGATTAGCTTTTTGTGCACAAAGAGAAAATGAACTAATTGGAAATAGGATGTTTATGCTGTAATGAAAAGGTCCCGGGTTCGATTCACAATGTCAAATTGGCTGATAATGATGTTGTTTTTAAAATAAAAAAAAGAAGTGTGTTGAGTCCCCATTAGTATTTATGCAGGAACAGATATTAAAAATCAAAACAAAATGCCTTTTGATTACAACGCAAAGACTTTACCGCTAATGTATAAACATAAATTAGAATCTGTTGTTTTGCCGTGTGGGGCCCCCAGTACCGATTAGCATAAATGATTAAAGAGTAGGTAAAATAAGCAAGATGGCCGTCACTATTGTTTTGTGATCAAAGAGGAGTCACAGGTTCGATTCAATCAAAGGAGGCAAGATTCTATGTTTCAATTCCATGTAAAAGTCTAAAGTTATGTTTCGATTAACCTCAATGCATAAAAAAGAATTAAACAAAAAACAAGCAAAATTGCGACAGATGTGATAAAAAAAATTGAATTAGTTTTTTTATAGTGACAAGAAAAAATAGCGAATCACTGTTAGAAATAGAATAAAAATAAAGATACTTGCCTTTGCGTGTCCAGCGCTGTGCAGAAAAGCTCTCATGCTTTATCTTCGACAAGTCCACAATACACACTTTTTCATTATATAGTTAATTATTAATGTTGTTATTAACGATTGTTACCAGTAAAAATATAAACCATGAGGATTTTTAAAGGTGTGATAAGTGAAAAAAAAAGCCAAGACATATATTTTATCCCTGTTTATTACCAATATTTACAAAATTCAAAAGAGCCGCACACACACACATACATATGTAAAATGTTTATATTGTGTCACCAGTTTATCAGCATGTTATTTAACAAGTTTTTATTCTTCAAGTTTGTTCACTCACCCACATAAGGAATTGTGTCACTATCATATCCATTTTCTGCTGCAACCACTGAATTAAAATGTTTCACTATTCAAACACTTCTTTGGAAAGTATTTTTCCGTCGATGTTTTGTATAGACAAAGGCTCAGGTTTTGTACATCCATGTAGATGGGAAAGCACAAACTTCTCCTTATTACATGCATGGACAGGGGAAATATCTGTGCAACCGAAACATTGTTCGCGAAGGTCGAGAATGCAAGATTCCACACAGTTTCCAAAATATGATTTTAGATACGGCGACACTGTTTCACACATAACTTTCGCATGCTCGATGCACACAAATATCTTCATAAAGTTCCGCCACGAACTTTCTGCGATGAACGCTATCTCCAGGGAACCGTAAGCTGGTTTCTTCCTTATAATGATCTGACGGCGATTGTACAGTGTGGTTATCAGCAATTCATGTTGCTCACTTAGTGGGTAGGAAACACGAGGCTGCTCACCTGGAATAGCGATGTAATTGTCGATTACTGGAAACAATTCCTGAAGAGCGTGCCACTCCTGCAACTGTAGTTCAACACCGGCCGCCCCGCTTCTGTGTAGCTTGACAACAGGTTGGAAATCCAGATGAGAGGAAAGTCCGATTGAAATAACCTTTGTTTTCGAAGCATTCAAATAGTAGACGTGATCAAATAATATCGACTGGCGTATAAGACTAGTTACTTGTTTTTGTTCTTCAGGTAAATGCTGATCGCTCTCTTTCTGAAGAACCCCCTTGAAATTAGTGTACGGTTGAAATCTTTTTTTCAGCGGCATCGAAATAGAGGATTCCATGACTAAGAACTGCGAGATACTGCATGTCGCAGCGTGCAGGTATACATTTGAAGAAATGCGTGGGTGTGTTTTTGAGACGCATGCGCGCGTAGCAAACCAAGCATGTGCTGGACAAAAAAGGTGGAGGGGGCGGGGCTTTACAAAGATCAATGGTGAGAGAAAAATCAGCAGAATATCATAAACGTCATATTGAGGAAATATTGGATATCAAATATTAATTAATTTAATTAAAGCATCAACCGCATTGTCGATCTGAAATTAGGTTTATAGACAGGGGGCAAAATGGAAAATATCGACGATGTTCTAGTATTGGATTGTTTCTGTATTTCCATCGGTATAATCCTCCACCACATTTGAAGCATACTGTTTTATCCTCTTTTTGAATGTAAAATAATCCTGCTTCGGACAGAGCTTCTACAAACGGGAATTCTTTTGATTGCCAGTTTCTGAAAGAGGACAATCTAGCATTGAAAGATCCCATCTCTGGATATTGCGTCATTGTTCTGTAAAGACACAAAACAAGATAAATATTATAAGTAAGCTGTTGTAAACTGTAACGCTACAAAATTATTAATATACTATTAGGACTATATGTAACTTGTATAAAATTTCAAACAGTATTTACTGTCAATATTTTCTAGTATACGTACCGAGTATTATAAATTTAATTTACGAGTCAGCAAATAAGTTGTTATAATATTGTCGTTTTTTATCGGTACTGGGAATAACATTTGAAAGTTATGCATGGGTTTACCAGAGGCTCTATGGAATAAATACAAAAAACAGTAATGCCCACAGTACACAGACCCGTAACTTTGTATCTGATGAGTGTTGTACGTATAGAATTTAGAGTTACTTTCCAAAAATCGCAAATGGTTATGCACATGTGGAGGTTTTCCGTAACTATCAAAAAATTCCCCCCGTGAGTTACTGTCTATGTAAATTGCTTCTCGGGGGCTATCTTTGGGATCTGTATTTACAATCAACGCTGCTGGTAGTTCCACATGTACAGGTAATTCATTAGCTGCGAAAACCCCAACATGATGATTGTCAAAGGCTCTATTTGATATTAACCCGTGAAGCAAATTTAAAGTCGACAGCATTGCTGGACACTAAATAGTAATATTGTGCAACTCACCTTTTTATACTTCAAAGTAGACGGTACACGTCACAGTAGATTCCAGAACCAATTTGATATGGACCACCAGGCTGTTTATCGTTGTTGAAACAATGAAGAGCTATCTAACACAACGCTGATGCTCGGAATATGTAGGCGGGTTTTACAAACGCGCATGCGTACAGTGTTAATGCTACCTGGCATTTGTTGTGCTGTTGTAAAGTGAATTTTGTACTATAAGGAAATTGTCTGTATGTGTGTGTTTGTGTGTACATATATATGTATACACACACACACACACATATTTATTTATTGATGAAGTATAAAGAAATATATATAATACAATACAATATAATATATATATGTAATTTGAAGATACAACATATCAGTAAAATCTAACAACTAGAAAAATATTCATAACATTCGACTTTTATATTATATGTAATTTAAAACATTCTTCACAGTTTGAGAAATGGAGTGCTTGTGGAAACACCCGTCCTCTGCAATATTGGCTGGTCCATCAGGATGCGGAAAGACATATTTTGTGAAGCATTTTCTCCAGTGTTTACCCCAAATGGTAAATGTAAAATTCAACAATATTTCGGTGTGCTACGGGAAATGGCAATCTGGATACAATGATTTCCTTGGGTTCGTACAATTTCGGGAAGGAATGCCTAATATTGACCAATTTGTGCCAAATTCTGGACCTCATCTTATTATTATCGATGATCAGATGAGGGAATGCGATCAAAGAGTCACAGATTTCTTCACAAAAGGGTGTCATCATCGTGATATTAGTCTTTTCTTTATCACTCAAAATCTATTCCATCAGGGAAAAGGGAATAGAGATATATCTTTAAATAGTCATTATATTGTATGCTTCAAAAACCCAAGAGACAGAGCCCAAATTAATTAATTACCTAGACAAGTATACCCGGAGAATCCAAATTTTATAAAAGATGCATATTACAATGCCACCGCTGAACCCCATGGATATTTGCTGTTTGATCTGAAGCAGAACACTCCGGAAGAAGTACGTTTTCGGTCGCGGATATTTCCCGACGATGATATCAATTATGTATATATTCCTACAAAAAAAGCAAGCATAATCACTAGTCGTTTATTCTGTCATCATGGCTCCAAGAGTGAAACACGCTAAAGTGCTCCAAGTTTTGTCGGATGCTAAACCAGCTCTTCGCACAGCGATATTACAAGCTGCTGATACTTCCTTAGTTAATTCAATCTGTGAGTGTTGTTACAATGTTCTAAAAGGGAATGTTCCTCTTTCAACACCTCAGAAAACAAGATTGAGCCGGTACAAGAAGGTGATACGTAATCTCTCTGCCAAAGGACACTCTACAAAGCAGAAGAAACAGATACTAGTGCAACACGGAGGATTTCTACCTGCGTTATTAGCCCCTTTAATAGGAGGTGTGTTAATAAGTTTATTTAAGTGAAAAAAAATCTGAACATGGAGCATGCCAAAAAAATGGTTATAATACCTCAAGAATTTATGGATAACATGAGACATCCTGTTATGTCTGCACCGTCTACATCCTTATCGCAATTGGATCAGGATATGCAAGTAATTTTGAATCTCAAAGGTCTTTCGGATGATGAAAAATGGAATCGTTACAGCATTGTGCTCCAAACATTTCTGTCTATTACTCGAAAACAAAGAGAACCTGTGTCGCTACCGATTACAGAATCTACTGTGAAGTTGACTGATATGAAAGAATAAATTCTAGCTGCTACACCTAGCATGTATCGTAGAAATGCCGAACTGTTGTATGAACGTCTTTTACATAATAGTAATATTGATTGGGATAAATATGGGGCAGTTTTTATTAACAATAATAAAATTGAAGGCTCAAATATTGTCGATCTAGTATCGGATATAATTCGACCACGAAAAACAAGCAATCCTGTTGGGTTGCAACTGTTCAATAGAGCTCTGGCGTTATCTAATATTCCTCAAGAATATATTGGAAACCCCCGGAGACAGGAGTTTATTCAACAGATTGTTTTTGGCAACCCCGGACGCCATGTTCCGCTGTCCGGAGCTAACCAAGAAGAGGCACAAGAATTTACAGAAGCAGAAGAAGAAGAAGAAGAAAAGGAACCAATTTCTTTTGTATCATCATTTCCAGGGCACAAACGTAAACGTACTGTTCCAGTTTGGTCAAGATACAAACCATGAGCGAAAAAATATTAGAGAATATCTGGTACAATCCATCATCCAGCATCCTATTCTACAGCTTCAACACTATGGAAAGCTGTAAAAAAATCCATACCATTGTCAACAATCAAACATTGGTTGACAAAGCAAACTGCATACACTTTGCATAGACCTGTAAAGCGTCGATTTCCGAGAAACTTTTATTTTGTGCATAATATCGATGACCAATGGCAGGCTGACTTGAATGACATGCAGAGTTTGCGGAATCACAACAAAGGGTACAGATATATACTCACAGTTGTCGATATTTTTAGCAGGCATGCTTGGGCTGTCCCTGTAAAAAATAAAACTGGTGTATGTATAAAAAAGGCTTTCCAGCAAATTTTCAAACAAAGCAAAAGAAAACCTTTGAAATTACAAACTGACAAAGGGCGTGAGTTTACCAACAGTATTGTGCAGGAATATCTCAAAAAACAAAATGTAATTTATTTTACAACAAAGAATTCTGATATTAAAGCTAGTATTGTTGAAAGATTCAACAGAACTTTAAAGGAACGCATGTGGAAGTATTTTACTAAGCAAAGAACCAGCTGTTATGTTAATGTACTCCCAAAACTTTTGAAAGCGTATAATCATAAAATTCACTCGAGTATTAAAATGGCACCAGCAGGGAAACCCTGGGGGGTAAAGGCGGTCAGGGGCGTGATGCTGATCACATCACCCCCACTCAAGACCGGATCAAGAAAGTGTGGGGCGTTACCCCCACACCCCCTATACGCCTTCATGGCGTGGTGCTATGCACAGGGGAACACTTTACCTTTACCTTTTTATCTTTTTACCAGCAGATGTTACTCCTGAGAAGGTTTTGAAAGTATGGCACAATATGTATGACAAAAAACTCAAATCTGATTCATCTCCACTATTGTCATTGAAGATGCCATTCAAAATAGGAGATACAGTGAGAATAACAAAAACCAAAAAACGCTTTGACAAAGGTTACATGGAAAATTGGACAAGAGAAATATTTGTGGTGGAACGTATTTTGAAAAAAAATCCTCAAGTGTATGAATTAAAAGATCTACAAGGACATAAAATCGATGGAACATTTTATACGGAAGAGTTGCAACTGGTCCGCTTACCGGATATGCATGAAATTGATAAAATCCTTGCGACCAAAGGTAAAGGAGCCAGTAAAAAGTTGTTAGTTCATTGGAAAGGTTACTCCAGATAATTTGACAGTTGGATTAGCGCATCGTTTTTGGAGTCAAAAAAAGAGAGAGAGAGGCATAAATTTTTGTAGGTATTCTCATCAGTGGTACAAATAACCTTCATAACACATCATGAGAAAAGCAAACGCTTTCTACCTTACTTTGCCTAGTAACAGTTCCATGAAATATTTCCCAAGTAATACTCTAACTAATTACACCACAAAGCTTCAGAACCGTGTGGAGTTGGACACCAACAAATGGGAGATGGCATTGGTAGAAGTGCATTATCCTTATTCAATACTAAACATTACAAAATTTAACAACTATATTCAATATAAATCTATGGATGATGTCAAATGGAACGAACTTCGAATATCCGAAGGCTATTACGCATCTATAAACAGCATTGTTGCAGAAATCAATAAATATTCTGAAACATTAAATTTTAGTATCCGAAATCATCCTGCGTACAAACATGTGACTGTTGATATATCTTCCAAGCAGAGAAACATAAATGTACGATTGTCACCTCAACTGGCACGGATATTAGGTTTTAAACCGACCGATGATCTATCAGAAGTAAAAATTGGACGCTCGCCTCCAAATGTTGTGAGAGAGATTCCTTCCCAGATGTATATTTACACAGATATTGTGGAATCACATATGGTGGGAGATGCTATCGCCCCTCTATTACGTATTATAAACATTAATCCTATGGAACATACTTTTGGAAGTGATGGTGTGCAAATTTTCGATTCACCACATTACATCCCAGTGCAGAAACATAATTTCGAACAAATATAAATTGACTTAAGGGACAGCACTGGTGCACACATCCCATTCTCCTTCGGACTAGTGTGTTTGAAACTTCATTTTAGATGTTGTGGTGAAAAGCTCTGATTATGAATGACCCATATTTTCAATACTACCATCAACAAGCTGGATCTGGTGTGGGTAACATATATTACGGTGCTGCCTATCAAAAAGGACATGGCATTGGAAGTTTTCTTGGAGGACTTTTTCGGTCAGCTTTGCCTATTATCAAGAAAGGAGCGAAAGCTGTAGGGAAAGAAATGTTAAAAACAGGGGTAAATGTGTTAGGTGATGTTGTAAACAAAACACCCCTAAAACAGTCACTACAATCCAGAATTTCGGATGCCAGATCAAATCTTAAAAGAAAAGCTGAAACAAAGCTAAAAGAAATGATTGGTTCAGGATATCAGGGGCATAAACATTTCAAAAGGAATCACTCTGCTTCTGGACAGCGAACTGGAAGGACCGCTCAGAGAAAGAAGAGATCCAGTGTCAATACAAACACCAAGAAAACAACCAAACGCAACCGTAAGAAAATTCAAATAACATCAGATATTTTTGATTAGATATGGCGCTAATTAGGGAGAAATCATGTGAGTGTTTTAAAAGTGAATTGGATATTTTCTCGGTAAAACCTACTCAGACAAGCATCTTAGAACACCACACCATCGGATACAAACCTGTTAGTTCTCTGGCAGATAATGCCCCCACAGAGTTTGTAATACCTGGACATGGTGATGATTATATGGATTTAGCACACACAATGTTGAATATAGATGCCAGAATTGTAAAAGCGAATGGTCAGTTATTGCTACCCACAGATAAAACAATTGGGCCTGTCAATGATTTTCTCAATGCAATGTTCAGCGAAGTACAAATCTACTTAAATAACAAACTCATCTCGTTTCCATCTCACATGCACCCATACAGGTCTTATTTTGAAAAAGCACTGAACTATGACATATCTGCAAAATCATCTCATCTCCAAAGTGCATTGTGGTACAAGGATACAGCAGGCGCTTTTGATAACGTTTCGGAAGACAACAAAGGCTTTACAAAACAAACCAACTAACAAAACAGAGTAAAACATTTGATATGTTTGGTTACTTGCATTCTGATATTTTCAATCAAGCGAAATTTTTGATCAATGGAGTGGAAATGCGAATAAAACTGATTCCTTCGAAAAACACTTTCTGCTTGATGGGATTAGATGACAGTGAAGGCAAAGTGGAAATTCTGGATGCTACACTATATGTGAGAAAAGTATCGGTCAGTTCATCCATCAAACTTAGTACCATCGCATATTGCAAAAATATACAGCAAAATACCATCTAACAAGAGTACAACTTAAAGCTGTAACTATTCCAAAAGATATTGTTTAAAAAACAATTGACAATGTGATACTTGAACGTCTTCCGAAACGATTAGTTGTGGGGTTTGTTACCAACGATGCATTCAACGGCACTCTGTCTACAAACCCATTCAATTTTCAACATTTCAATTACAACTTCTTTACTTTATATGTTGATGGAGTCCAAATTCCCGGCAAACCACTTCAACCAGACTTTGAAAACAACAAGTACATAACAGCATATCACACATTATTCTCTGGAACAGGGAAACACTATATGGATGAAGGAAACAATATATCGCGTGAGGAATACCCCCAGGGATACGCATTACTTGTTTTCGATATAACACCAGAAGCAGCTGCAAGTGCCATATCCCACTGCAGTCTTCAACGGCAAGGGGCTGTTAGCTTGGAAGTCCACTTCAAATCGGCTTTGTAATCTACTGTGACTTGTGTTATCTACTCTGAATTTGACGCTCTCATGGAAATTAATAATCAAAGAGATATTCATCTGGATTAATTGTGTAACAAGGTGAGTTGCACAATATTACTATTTAGTGTCCAGCAATGCTGTCGACTTTAAATTTGCTTCACGGGTTAATATCAAATAGAGCCTTTGACAATCATCATGTTGGGGTTTTCGCAGCTAATGAATTACCTGTACATGTGGAACTACCAGCAGCGTTGATTGTAAATACAGATCCCAAAGATAGCCCCCGGGAAGCAATTTACATAGACAGTAACTCACGGGGGGAATTTTTTGATAGTTACGGAAAACCTCCACATGTGCATAACCATTTGCGATTTTTGGAAAGTAACTCTAAATTCTATACGTACAACACTCATCAGATACAAAGTTACGGGTCTGTGTACTGTGGGCATTACTGTTTTTTGTATTTATTCCATAGAGCCTCTGGTAAACCCATGCATAACTTTCAAATGTTATTCCCAGTACCGATAAAAAACGACAATATTATAACAACTTATTTGCTGACTCGTAAATTAAATTTATAATACTCGGTACGTATACTAGAAAATATTGACAGTAAATACTGTTTGAAATTTTATACAAGTTACATATAGTCCTAATAGTATATTAATAATTTTGTAGCGTTACAGTTTACAACAGCTTACTTATAATATTTATCTTGTTTTGTGTCTTTACAGAACAATGACGCAATATCCAGAGATGGGATCTTTCAATGCTAGATTGTCCTCTTTCAGAAACTGGCAATCAAAAGAATTCCCGTTTGTAGAAGCTCTGTCCGAAGCAGGATTATTTTACATTCAAAAAGAGGATAAAACAGTATGCTTCAAATGTGGTGGAGGATTATACCGATGGAAATACAGAAACAATCCAATACTAGAACATCGTCGATATTTTCCATTTTGCCCCCTGTCTATAAACCTAATTTCAGATCGACAATGCGGTTGATGCTTTAATTAAATTAATTAATATTTGATATCCAATATTTCCTCAATATGACGTTTATGATATTCTGCTGATTTTTCTCTCACCATTGATCTTTGTAAAGCCCCGCCCCCTCCACCTTTTTTGTCCAGCACATGCTTGGTTTGCTACGCGCGCATGCGTCTCAAAAACACACCCACGCATTTCTTCAAATGTATACCTGCACGCTGCGACATGCAGTATCTCGCAGTTCTTAGTCATGGAATCCTCTATTTCGATGCCGCTGAAAAAAAGATTTCAACCGTACACTAATTTCAAGGGGGTTCTTCAGAAAGAGAGCGATCAGCATTTACCTGAAGAACAAAAACAAGTAACTAGTCTTATACGCCAGTCGATATTATTTGATCACGTCTACTATTTGAATGCTTCGAAAACAAAGGTTATTTCAATCGGACTTTCCTCTCATCTGGATTTCCAACCTGTGGTCAAGCTACACAGAAGCGGGGCGGCCGGTGTTGAACTACAGTTGCAGGAGTGGCACGCTCTTCAGGAATTGTTTCCAGTAATCGACAATTACATCGCTATTCCAGGTGAGCAGCCTCGTGTTTCCTACCCACTAAGTGAGCAACATGAATTGCTGATAACCACACTGTACAATCGCCGTCAGATCATTATAAGGAAGAAACCAGCTTACGGTTCCCTGGAGATAGCGTTCATCGCAGAAAGTTCGTGGCGGAACTTTATGAAGATATTTGTGTGCATCGAGCATGCGAAAGTTATGTGTGAAACAGTGTCGCCGTATCTAAAATCATATTTTGGAAACTGTGTGGAATCTTGCATTCTCGACCTTCGCGAACAATGTTTCGGTTGCACAGATATTTCCCCTGTCCATGCATGTAATAAGGAGAAGTTTGTGCTTTCCCATCTACATGGATGTACAAAACCTGAGCCTTTGTCTATACAAAACATCGACGGAAAAATACTTTCCAAAGAAGTGTTTGAATAGTGAAACATTTTAATTCAGTGGTTGCAGCAGAAAATGGATATGATAGTGACACAATTCCTTATGTGGGTGAGTGAACAAACTTGAAGAATAAAAACTTGTTAAATAACATGCTGATAAACTGGTGACACAATATAAACATTTTACATATGTATGTGTGTGTGTGCGGCTCTTTTGAATTTTGTAAATATTGGTAATAAACAGGGATAAAATATATGTCTTGGCTTTTTTTTTCACTTATCACACCTTTAAAAATCCTCATGGTTTATATTTTTACTGGTAACAATCGTTAATAACAACATTAATAATTAACTATATAATGAAAAAGTGTGTATTGTGGACTTGTCGAAGATAAAGCATGAGAGCTTTTCTGCACAGCGCTGGACACGCAAAGGCAAGTATCTTTATTTTTATTCTATTTCTAACAGTGATTCGCTATTTTTTCTTGTCACTATAAAAAAACTAATTCAATTTTTTTTATCACATCTGTCGCAATTTTGCTTGTTTTTTGTTTAATTCTTTTTTATGCATTGAGGTTAATCGAAACATAACTTTAGACTTTTACATGGAATTGAAACATAGAATCTTGCCTCCTTTGATTGAATCGAACCTGTGACTCCTCTTTGATCACAAAACAATAGTGACGGCCATCTTGCTTATTTTACCTACTCTTTAATCATTTATGCTAATCGGTACTGGGGGCCCCACACGGCAAAACAACAGATTCTAATTTATGTTTATACATTAGCGGTAAAGTCTTTGCGTTGTAATCAAAAGGCATTTTGTTTTGATTTTTAATATCTGTTCCTGCATAAATACTAATGGGGACTCAACACACTTCTTTTTTTTTATTTTAAAAACAACATCATTATCAGCCAATTTGACATTGTGAATCGAACCCGGGACCTTTTCATTACAGCATAAACATCCTATTTCCAATTAGTTCATTTTCTCTTTGTGCACAAAAAGCTAATCGGAACTTTTAAACAAATACAATTGAATATTCAATTTTCACCAACATTGGGAATCGAACCCTCAACCACTTGGTTAAAACATCTCGCGGAATAAAAAACACCCCCGCGCCGCCCCGCTCCGCCCCGCGCCGCCCCGCTCCGCCGCCGCCGCCGCTGAACACAAAACGCGGCCGCCATATTGATTTTATTCAAATACTATTTATGCACAGATGGACTAATTGGGACTATAATGGCGGGACAAAACAATTGGCCTCATTTAACTACCTAGAAAATCGAACCCGCGACCTCTTCATTACCAGGCGACAACATTAACCACTAACCCAAGGCCGCCATATTGATTTTATTCAGACACTATTTATGCACAGATGGACTAATCGGGGACCTATAATGGCGGGACTAAACAATTGGCCTAATTTAACTACCTAGAGAATCGAACCCGCGACCTCTTCATTGCCATCTGACAACATTAACCACTAACCCAACTCGATTTTCGAACTCAACCATTTTGTTGGCTTTATGTACACACAGGCTAATCGAGACCATTTAATATTGACATCGTCGCCTTGTAATCAAAGGGTCCCAGGTTCGATACTCGGTGGAGGCACATAGTGGTACGAATCACCACTTTTCAACTGTAGGTCCAATCCTGATTAGTTTTACCGTGCATAAAATGGACTTAAAAAAACTAACTCGATCTATCAATCAATCAATATTGACTCTACCAGGAATCGAACCCTCGACGCCTCTTGTTTTACAGAGCAATAACCTTAGCCGCTAAGCTTTCGCGGTACAGCAAAATTCGGCGCCATCTTTAAATAATTTCTTCATGTGTTTGCATCATACGCAATGGTTGCGCGCGCATTTCCTCCACAGACACAGACACACACACATTCACACAAACATACGCACGTGTTAGGTTAGCATACATCAAGAAACAACGTGACAAATCCATTGACCCCCTCCCCCACCGCTTCCGATGCCTTCAACGTGATCAGACACGTTCTGCTGACTCAACAATAAAATCGCTCGTACCCCGCTACACCGGATGTAACATAACACCAGTCGCATCGAATTTTTGCTGACGCGTAGGAACGAAGTGCTGCCTCTCTACTCAGGTCACAAACCTTTAGGAAGCATTCTCTTAACACCAAAATCTCTCAAAACATAGCCTTAGTGGTCAATAGAAATAATAACAATATTGCAATTATAATATAATTATTATTTTTAGTATGTTTTGATTCCTGATTTAAGTTTTTAAAATCAGATAATAATTGGACACTATGTCACATATTCTAAAAAGTCCAAAAACTGACTACATTTTCTTTCGAAAAGAGACGGTCACAATTGAGAAATATGCTGGACCCGTTTGCCATGTGTTATGGTTAACCTAAAACATTCTATGAACAAAATCTGGATTTCGTCCAGGAAAAGAGATAACGCTAAATACTGTATAGCATGTAACATGACGCTCATATTAAGTTTGTCAGCCTCAAGTTTGAGTTTTAAGTCCAATCTATACACAGATAGACTAATCAGGAGTGGACTTACGCTTTAAATTGGGATCCGAAAAACTATGTGCCTCCACCACGTATCGAACACGGGACCCCTTGATTACAGGCCCGTATACGCTTGAACACAACTCAAATTATAGTAGCAGGCTGAATGATCCAGTGTCGCTTGTCACGTTGCTCCTGTCGCGTGTCTTTGGTCGCTTGTGGCTTCGATCTGAAAGCTCTCTAAGAGAGCCGATAGGAATAATGTCAACTACCCTTCCAACATCCTGATGTGTATTTTGAAAAGTAATCCATGAGGTGGCGAAGAAAGCACACCTTTTAGTGTTATCTAACATACGAGCCGTTCTATTTGAATTTGTTACTCCAAGTCTACATAAGGTTCCACTGCTGATGTATTCTCAACCTGGCCATTTAGATTAGTTGAGTGAAATATTTGGATAAAAGGATTCAAAGTAGAAAGGTTTTCCGTGTGTAACATGTACTATGCAAGTTGTGAGAGTCCACGTAGCACTCCGGCGACCTGAATAATTTCACGTCCACAGTGGAGGTGGGGAGGTCTTATCGTATATTAGACGGTGATGCTCTAGTGCAGTGATTCTCAACCTTCGTGAGGCCCGGTAAATTCTTGCTTTAAAAGTCGATGCCCCAGTCCCAATTCGTAAATACCTTACTATCTTTGTAAACTTTATACATTAATTAATATGTACCCCTAAAATTAAATATTAATAAATAAATAGCGCTATAGTTATAAGGAGTAATAGTTTTATTATATCTAGGCTTGTTGATCAATAAACAAGTAGGTTTAAATTAGTTGTCAACCACTGGATCCGATGAAATATTGTAGTTTGCGCAACGCAGATCATTAAATTAATTGGGCAGTTGCTGATTTTGAACACCGAAAGAATCCTAAGTAATGCTAATTATGAAATCGTGGACAACATTATTATACTCGTAATACTGATAACTATATTAAATTAAGCCAGGGGTCCCGGGTTAGAATCCCGGCCTGGACATGGATGTTTGTAAGTGTCCATTCATCAATTTCATCATGTCATAACTCATCCCCATCTTCGTAAATTAGCCAAAAGTGGCACAAAAAGCGAAGTAAAGTAAAGCAACTATATTTCATTTTATTTTAATAATATTGATTGAAGATGTCCAGATATTATTTTTTTCTTCTTCTAAGACGCTACAGCTCTTTATGGGCTTTGACCTGCTCAATTACATCCTTCCATTCTTCTCTATTTAACATACCTTTCTTCCAGTTCTGGATCTCCGTACACCTTGTGCCATTTCTAACGTCTTCTATCCATCTGGTCTTGGGCCTTCCTTGGGACCTAGTAGCAATAGGTTTCCAGTTACAATTCTTTCTTCAGGCATTTTTTCAATGTGACCCAACCAGCTCAGTCGTTGAGCTTGGATGTATATTCTTATATTATTACATTTTATTAATATATCATGCTCTTCATTTGTTTTTATTTGCCATATCTTAAATCGTCTTCTTTACATGACGATTGAGCACTTACTAAGGGGAGAAATGAGAAGGTCAGATGGAGTTTTACAGTTTACTCGGCTAATCAAATGAGAGTAGGAGGTGAAGGGTAGGTGGCTGAGGGAAGCGCCAGCACTTACCTCTGCTTCCTGGCGGCGGCACTGGCTGCTACTACCAACTGATAACAACCCAAAAAAGACCTGGTGACAGGGCACCCTTCGCTTAAATAGCAGCCAGTTCCGCTGTACTTTGCAACCTCCGTTTCCTGTGGAATTCTCCTCTGCAAGTCGGAACATTCCAGGAGACGGAGGAAACCGGACGAGAAGTACACCAGGAAACAAACGTTCCGCACCCGCATCCCCAGCCATCTACACTCCCCCGCCCTGAGGAACCTTGATATGGGGGAAACCATAGCAAGGTTCAATTGCATATACAGAATAGTAAATGAAAAAAGATAATAAAATAATATACACCTACACCCATACATAACGAATTGCAGAACATAAACTTTGATAAATGAGAATCAGTCTTTTTTTTTTTTTTTCATTATAGTGTAGAATATCTTCAATTTTGTATTCTCCGTTGAAATTGTCCTTTGGAGTAATACCCATAGATAAATTGAACATAACATTAGGGTATTGTAACATGTAGGAACCACTAAGTGGTTTTCCTTGTTTTGTTTTGAAATCCCTACGGTGCGAAACATAACCTTGCTGAAGTCCCTGACGAAGGTTGTCTGTTTGAAAACAGAAGGAGAGCCAAATGAAGAGAAGTTATATCATTGTGTGGAGAATGCTGTGTCGGCAGGTCTCCGAACTCAGACGCACGACCTTGTGACGTCATGAACACACATGGAGATAGATCATCTTCGTTTGTCACGATCAAAGCTCCCAACACTGTTAACTGACACCGAAGAATGCCACACTACGTGACCGGTTGTTGGGTCGGAAAAGCTCCCTCTGAATACCTCTGGTGGAGCGAAAGTCTATCCGAAGATGGTCCGGTCGAGTGGGTCTGCTGATCACTGGCGATCAAGAGATCCCTTGCCGTGTCCTGTCTCTGGGTAAGGGATGGCTGGCCATTCGATGTAGGGCACTGATATTATTGGCACTGGGGGGTGGTCAATGGTTCAAGCCCTAGGTGCGTGGGCTTGTCACTGCTGAACATCTTCTGTCCAAGGTGAAATAAGTCTTTCCACGGCCCACTGCTGATAATATGGCATCTTCCGCTGCAGAATGGAGAGTTCAGGTCTGACTGGTGAGTAGAGGATTAAGGTTTCGGTTCCTTGCGGGGATACGTAGCACCATAATTTGGAATACACTTTGAAGGTCTGATCCTGGGGGATAATTGGCCACTGGGTCTCCAGAACCTAAACTGGAACGTGGGTAGATGGTCCATACATGGATGCGTGACTCTCGGGAACTCGTGTCACAGACGTTCACTGCATTGGCGGTAAGCTGTTGTTGCTTGTTCGGTTGGGCTCGTGCTGGCGTAAACAAAGGCAATTAGGGTAAGGAAAAGGTATTATTTATTGGGTGTCGAACATGATTGAAGCTATGTCGGCGTATGCGGAATATCTGACCTGGTCGGAGGGAGGGTTGCGAGGAACTTGATATGAAGAAGCGTCGTTGCAAGTAGGGGGCTGAGGGGCTGGGTGCGAGGGAACGGCGGTGGACACAGTAGGTACTGGGGGCAGCGGTGGAAGTGCTCTGGGTCTAGAAATATGAGTGTGGCGGGTACGTCGCTTAGTGGGTGGCCTGTTCTTAGAGCAATGACACCAAGGTAAAATACATGGGCATTTCAGGACAGTGTACAATAGAAAAATGACACATAAGATAAGAATAAGAAGAACCAACGCGGAAGCAGCAATAAGATGTGTTGGAGATTCCAAATCAAAAGCATGAGCTTGCTGTATGAAGCATAAAGCGAGTAGTTTCTTGTGCAAACCTGTTATAAATAATAATGCAAATGTGAGAGCCAGGTTCCAAATATAGAGCGTGTAAATAGGTACATCGCTGTGTTTATAAAATGGCTTATACTCTGGGATGGGAGTGACCTGAAAGGTCGGGATATCCAACGAGGGAATTTCCATTTGCCAATCATGTTTCAGGATGTGTGAAATGTTAAAGTCGTTGTTAAGTTTATACAAGGTGCCTAATGGCATTTCGTGAATCTTCGTCCAAGCCGAAGGAACAAGATGGACAGTTTTAAATTTAGGGTGTTGCCGTGCAACGCAAGGATATACTGGGTGAATGGAAATGAATTCGGTGACGCTTACTTTAGAATTGCATGGGAGTGACATTTTGACCGCTCCGTCCTGTTCGTGAGTGGTCATGGAGTATTCTAGAGCCGAATCGTTCGGAAGGTGGACGGTCACCACCGGAGGGGGGAATGTTATTATAAATTCTGTTCTGTCCACTTGCAGAATTTCCGTAAGGGTGGAATTTTTGCAAGTGTAAGCGCACTCATGTAAAGAGTCTCGAACGGTAGTTGCGTTAATCACTTGCCGGACGCAAGCAGCAAAACCATAATGCGAGGAAACAAAGGTAGGCAATTTGCAGAGTCTCTCCCGATGAATTTGGCACTTATCCAATTGAGTGCCTTGAATGACAATGATCGAATTTTCATCATTTATGGCCACGAATGAAGGAACAGAATTTATAATACAGGTTTGATTTTGATTTTTGAACGGTACCGGAACCACTTCATATAGTTGGTAAGTGGATCCTTTTCTTTTGATTGGGACGTTTACTGTTACAAATATGTGGTCATTCGTTATTTGACATGTTGCCAAGGGCGTGGCGTAATAAATTTCGATCAGTTCTAAGGGAATGGCTAATTCGTATCCATCGTGAAGAATATTTGCTTCGACGTTACGAAGATCATGGAGGAGCGTCTTCAGAGGGATGCTTTCGCTATCCAAATACCCCATGCGGCACGATTTTGACGTACTTTGAAAACGTTGGATTTGAAGGATTTGAGAAATTTGCATTAATGTTGTGGTTTCCTCTAAAAGTAAACCTTGAAATTGTAGGTTATCCTGTTCTGCAAGTAGTTTAAAATTTGCCATGAATTTTGATTGTTGTTCATCCAAAGCCGAAACAAACTCGTTAAAGCGAGTCACAATTTTGCTGACTTTTGTGTCGTATTCCTTTATTAAACTCAATATTTTTTCTTTTTCCTCAACTGTCAAATCTTTGTTTATGTTAAGACAAGAGGGATCAAATTTTTGTTGTGCAATTTTTATTTTCTCTGTTAACTGCTCTTCTGTCATTTTTAGACATGTGTCAGTGGGGGGATTTGAAATATTGTCACTTGATATCTGCTCATTCTGTATATCGTTCCTTGTTGGGGGGAATTGCATTATAATTTTCCCTGTAGATAGGTTACCTAACACTGTGTTATTTGTGATTTTTATCTTATGAGTTGTAGGATTAATTATGTGAATTACAGGATTTTCTGTATTTAATAAAGCTCTAGGAACCAGCAAGCTCCTTTTCAAGAGAGAGGGTTCTGGCTCGAAAATGTTACAGTCTTTGTCTGCAGTGTTAATAATGTTTACAGGAACAAACATTTTAGAACGGGGTGGGAATTGAACTTTCTTTACTAATAAAACTTGGGGGATATTATCAGCAGCAATTTTCTGAATAACGTGTTCGGGTAGCGTATTCACCTCAATTTTGTCTTTGGGAATCTGGAACTTAGGTGGTTTCCCAAACCGAGTGAGTTGCATGGTGTTGTTACAGGAATTTATGCTTACATCATGTGTCATCCAGAAATCGTTGCCTAACAATGGCAGCATGGATGGCATGTGGACGACTCTAAATGGATGAAGAAACCATTTATTTCCTAGACGAAATCTAATAATTGCAATTTCCTTTATCGCTATTTGATTTCCCGTGACACCCCGGATAACACAATTTATTTGCAATTTTTTGGTTTTTTCAGGTACTAGGTGATCTGGGAAAATTGATGTCATGGCACCTAAGTCGACGCAACAGTTGGTAGTTTTCCCCTTACAGTTACCAAGTGTAGCGTGGACCATGTATAATTTATTCTGCTTAATTAGTGGGACATTAATTCGTACCCCTCTTTCCATACGTGGTGTCCCTCTACGTACGGAAGTTAACCGTTTAAAGAATCACTTTGGACAGCTAGTGCATTTATTATGGGGCTGGTGTGTTTGGGACGTCTGCGTGTTTCTATCCCATCGCTGGTAATTAGGCCGTTGAAAGTTACGTCCTCCCCTGCCTCTAAAGCCTCTACCTGTACCCCTGTTACCTCTAGGGAAGTATTGATTTTGCCTGTAAAAGTTCTGGCGTGGAACTTGGTTAGAGAAGTTACCATTATTACTAGAGACGTACTTTCTATTCTTGCCACCTCTAGATGGCCAATAGTTGTTTCTGGGGGTTTGATTTTGCATTTGTTTTATGAGCTTGTTGCTATCTGTCACAGAATTGATCAATTCTTGGTGTGAAATTTGCATATCGTGAAGTTTGTTTGCAAGAAGGCTAACGTCTTGATTATCCTGAGCGGTGCTATTTGGAATGGCCGTGCGTGGAAAGGAGGCGCCCTGAACGGTCGTTGCTCTGGCTGACTCGACTGGATGGGCAGCTGTTTCCGCCGTGGGAGCTGCTGCGCTCGCAAGTTTGTACCTGTGAACGTGTTTCCTTCGTGTCGGCTTCGCAAGGATTTTCTCCTCGTCAGACGAGAAGGAATCGGAAGACGACGTGTCGGAATCAGAACCAAATATTGTATTGAATTTTTCTTGCCGATTACGTTCTTTAGCGATGACTCGACGCTTCTCCACGCGTCTGAGCCAGCTTATAAGGTCTTCCAAACTTGCGAACTCCTTCTCGGCGGCTTCCAGGTATTTATCCTGGAGGCCACTTATGATGGAATACATGAGCTTATCCTCTCGAATGCCAGGAACAAGTTTCCTGACCAGAGCGGATTTACTCGTTACGTAATTCATCACCGTTTCATCCTTCCTTTGGATCCTAGCACGGATCCTGTCCTCGGCTAACCTGAGGTCACCTTTCTCCGGGAACGTGTCTTTTAATTTGTCCTTGAGATCGTTGTAGGACAATGTAGCAAAATTCGGGGAAAGCTTAATGCCAGAAAACCATTCCAGGGCGATTCCCTGCAACGCTAACGCCAGAGCCGATTTCTTTCGTTCTTCGTTCCACCCGTTAAATTCCGCCAGGTTGTCGAACTTCAACAAGAACTGATGGACACTGTCTCGTTTTCCTCCCGAAAATGCGGGCGTTTTAAAGGATGCGGTATGCGACATGTTGACCTCAAGGTCGCACGAATTTACTTGATGCCCTAAGGACTCTTCGGGGTGGTTTGGACAGTGCGGATCAGCTAATGCATCGATTCGAGTGGCCTGTATTTGCCTACTTAACGATCTGGTAATGACTCGCCGATTGGTGTGGGGGATGGGGGTAGACGAAACAGCTAATGAATGAAGTTCATCGAGGGTGCGATCAAGTTCATCTTCGAGTTCATTGAGCCTATCCATTGAACACTCATTGCTTGGCAAATGGAAATAGACATGCCAATTGGGGGGGGGGGGGTTGATGCCAAAAGAGAGAAAACTAAAGGTTGAAAAACCGGGAAGCCAAGCCTCCACCACTTAAATCGTCTTCTTTACATGACGATTGAGCACTTACTAAGGGGAGAAATGAGAAGGTCAGATGGAGTTTTACAGTTTACTCGGCTAATCAAATGAGAGTAGGAGGTGAAGGGTAGGTGGCTGAGGGAAGCGCCAGCACTTACCTCTGCTTCCTGGCGGCGGCACTGGCTGCTACTACCAACTGATAACAACCCAAAAAAGACCTGGTGACAGGGCACCCTTCGCTTAAATAGCAGCCAGTTCCGCTGTACTTTGCAACCTCCGTTTCCTGTGGAATTCTCCTCTGCAAGTCGGAACATTCCAGGAGACGGAGGAAACCGGACGAGAAGTACACCAGGAAACAAACGTTCCGCACCCGCATCCCCAGCCATCTACAATATGTCATTAGACTGTCTTGTTGGGCCATATATTTTCCTTAATACCTTTCTTTGAAATATCATTAGTTTCCGAATTATATCCTCTTTGAGCACCCGGGTTTCACAGCCATATGTTACAACAGGTCTTATTATGGATTGGTACAGTTTTAATTTTGTTTTTTCTGGAAACTTTTGGAATGTTTTCTTATTTGCATAGTATGCTCTATTTCCAACTGCAATCCTTTCTTTAATTTCTTCTTCAATTAAATTGTTTCCATTTACTATTGACCAGAGATACTTAAATGACTGAACCTGCTCTATTTGCATTGTATCTATTTCTGCTTTTTGTTCTTGGATTCTTCTTCTTGTACACCTCATATATTTTGTCTTATTTTCATTCACTATTAGGCCATATTTCCTTACCTGTTGCTTTAATTTCACAAGCGAGTCAACCATTGATTGCTTAGTTCTTGCAGTAATTACATCGTCATCTGCATATGCACAGATCTGTCTTCATCTTGTTGAAATGTTGCCTCTGATTTCCAGCTTCTGAATTATTGTCTCCATTACTATGGCAAATAAACCAGGTTTTAACATAGTCATAATGCCCCTACACAGATTGTATCTTGCTTGTTCCTTTTCGTACGCCTAGGTCGTTTTCCATTAATCCATCCGGTATTCTGTAATTGAGCTTTTCTTAGCAGAGGTTATTTTTGTGAGACTAGGGTGCCGGCCTAGTGCTCAACCCCCATTTCTATGGAGGACCAGGATTTTCTGTTGGGGTTTGCTCCCTTAGCTGATATCACCCAGTTTAGGCGCTGGATACTCGCCATCACCCTCACCCTCTTCAGTCTGCTGCATTTCCCAGGGGTCACGCTCCTAAACAGCCTTCGAGAACGTGGAGGTAGGATTTGTTGGTGATATTTGGCAGACGTTATGCCAAATGGCGTTCCTCGGTATTTACAGAGTGTCCATATCAGCATCTGAACACTCCCTGAGACCATACCAATCTTTGACCCCCCAGATATTGTTAGAATAATTAAATCTAGAAGACTGAGCTGGGCAGACCATGTGTCAATAATGGGAGAGGAAAGAAGAGTTTACAGGATGATTCTTGTTGGGAAACCTGATTCTAAGAGACCTGTAGGAAGGCCAAGATGAAGATGTAGGGAAAACGTTGAGATGGACCTAAAGGAAATTGGTAAGAATGAAAAAGATTGGATTGATGTTACCCAGGATAAGGACAGATGGAAGGCTTGTGTTGCTGCAGCCATAAACCTTCCGGTTTAAAAAGCTAGAGAGTTAGTTAGTTAGTTGATTGATTGAAAAAAAATTAGCGGCAGGGAGGTTGAGAAACACTGCTGTAGTACATGCACACAAGTCTAAATTATACTCTGTCCCGGGTGTGTCTGCAGGAAGCTAACGAAAACATGTCTTTGCGCAAGTAGTGGCGCTAGACGGCTCCACCAATGAACACATGGGAGGGAGTGGGATTGCGTGGAGGGGAGAAAGCGACTGCAGTTACCAACCTTCGCAGCAGCGTGTACTTCTTCGCTCTGCTAACTCGATCTCGTCCCTTCTCTGCCCCTATGCGGGGCATTGCTCCAGAGATAACGGGACAGAGTACAATCGAATCAGTGCACTGGATCGGGATTTGGCGGAGCTTGTACATTAGCGTATAACAAACAACGTCATACAAATAAGTGTTGGGCAGTCACATTGGAACCGATATACTCTGGCGTGCAAGATCGTGTCTCATCGTTTTTCAACCGAATGCACCAGATCTGTAATACCGTGCGCTAAGTATACTTGATTTCTTGCATTGCTTGGGTGGTAGTAGTGGACAAATAAGATTTCGTGACTTGTTTCACGAAGGTAAACCATTAGAAACAAATCAGTCAAGAACTACCGCAATCGGAAGCCACGTAATAGCGGCTTAAAATTACAGGGAATTGCATAGCACCAACAGCAATTTTGGTCAATTAAAATAAGCAAATAAAAAGAATCTTCCGAAAACTCATTTATTCACTCCGTTCAATCTCAAAAATAAAACACAGACCTCCGTGGCTGAGTGGTTAGCTTAGCGCACCCAGGGGTCATGGGTACGAATCCCGGGCACGGCATGGGTGATCTTTGTGATTGTCCCATCATCAATTTCATCATATAATCAATCACTCATTCTCATCGTCGCGATTAGACGAAAGTGGCAGAAAAGCGAGGTTAAATAACGAGAATAGCATCACATTATCTCCCAAATAAAGGGTTTTCCAACAGTGACAATACGCTGATCATTACTATACATTTTGCAGTTCCAACTCTTCCAGAGTTTGAGTTTTTGTTTTAAGTCCACTTTATGCACGATAAGGCTAAACGGGACTGGAGCTACAGTTTAAAGTGAAATCCGAACCACTATGTGCCTCCACCAGGTGTCGAACCCTTGATTACAAGGCGACGACGTTACCACTACTCCACCTGGAGGGCCACTAAATCTGCCAGAACACGTAAGATTTTCCTACTGCAGTGTATCGCGTATCGCCAGAACGTAAGCCAGTCGTACTTGTCAGAACGAGGCAGTGTAAAAGTTGGGTAGAAACCGGATCAGATGTGACCATGAGGTAATAGCTAACCTGCAGCAAAAATTAGTTACAACACTTTCTGAAGAAAAAAAAAGTGCTAAAGTGCTCAAAGCAGCAACTGTTGGGGAAAGGTAAACATGTGTAAAATAAGACAAGTTGCAATCTTGAGACAAGAGTTGCCATTTTCCAATCGCAAGAATATTTTATGTTATTGGGTCCGACACTAGTGGAAATTCACTCGGAATTTCAAATAAGAGAATAAACTGAGACAATTTTCGAAAATTCTGACTGTAGGAAGCATTTTTGAGGAAAAGCGGCAAAACAACATTTTCTGAATGTATTTGATGTGCTGATTACGAATATTTTGTTTGCCACTCTCGATTTTGGTGTTATATGCTTCAAATCGATAAAAAAACAAAATGGCGGCCATACGAAATGAGTTCCTATTAACGTTTGAAGGAGCAGAAACAAAATAGTGATCTTGGTGTCAAACATTATGTTTTTGGGTATGCTGAATCCAAATATTATGTTTTGTAATCTGAAATTTTAAGCTATGTGCTCCAAATCGCTAAAAAACAAAATGGCCGCTATACGAAATGAGCTCCAAATAACTTTTGAAGGAGCAGAAACAAAATAGTGATCTTGGTATCAAACATTATGTTTTCGGGTATGCTGAATCCAAATATTATGTTTTCTAATCTGAAATTTTAAGCTGTTTGTTCCAAATCGCTAAAAAACAAAATGGCGACTACGTGCATCCATGCAATGTTTCGTATCCATACTTTTGAACTAGGAATAAAACAGTGATTCTTGTGTAACAATAGGTTTTTAATTCAGAAACAAGTATAGAACATTGGTAAAGTAAAGATGCTAAATAATAATATTATTCAAAGCATAAGACCAGATTGAAATATTAACAGTACCAGTGTATGATAAATCCGCACGTTATCCTTATTCAACCTTATCTTGCCTACAAAAATATTATAACATTTTTCTAGTCACGGATATTCCTGCACTCCTTAGTGCCAGTATCTGCACATTTGCAAGCTGCAGTACATACAAGCTGGCCTTTCCTGCAGGAACATGTAGCGGATATACAACCACCCAAACATCCACAGGTGACAATGTCGTAGCAGGGTTGTGGAATTGGCGGCAGCTATTGAAGTTTTGGAACGAACTGTCCATCAACCATTTTCCATCTCAAGATAGTAGGTGGTGGTAACACAGGTTTTGGTATGACCGACTGCCTCCACACCATGGCTTGATAGTGGACCCGTTGTACATGTAACCGTAGAGCATCGGTAGTGGGGTGGGCGGGGGAGGCAGTGCTTGTGGTGTTTTTCCTTTGCTGAACAGCTTTACTCTGGCTTCATCACAGCTGCTTGCATTCGGTACACCATACAACTTTCATATGAACTTCTCTGCCTTGTGTGCTGTTTCTTGTTTCAATTCGTCAACACCAAGGATTAGTAGATCATTATTATTAGTGTTAAATATTTTCCATGCTGTCTTCTTACTGATCGCAGCAATGTAGGATACTGTGTCGCATCCTCTTATGGCGTGGAATGGGATGAGAGTTTCGACTGCCTGACTTCATGTACTGGAATGTATTTTTTTTATGTTCCTGCTCGCAACCACAATTTCGTACATCTAATCTTGTGAAATAACGCTACCAATTGCACTAATACATCTGCATCACGTGCTGAGACAACAATGTTATCAGCACCAGAATTAAGACAGTGAACTATAGTGCAGGAGGCCCTAGAAAGAGCGTTTCGCGGGCTAACAGCAGACGTCGCTCGCACGCTATTGCCGATACTCTCACGTCGTCTGCTCCTCAGCCGAACAAACAGGCCGAGGTAGCAAGAGGCAGAGGTCATTCACCCTTCCATAAGGGTGCAGCGAGCTAGCTGTGGGAACCGGGCTCGCTCATTCACAGACCTGATTGGTTCTCGCAGACACACCCCCATATTGTCGTCTGCTGTAAGCCCGCGAAGCGATCTTTCTAAGGCCTCCTGCACTATACAATTCGTGGTTTGCCTGCAATCCTTCAATAGACAAATCACGATTGTTTGTTCGTACGTCATCCTCCTTGTGAAATCCACCGGAAACCACAAATATTTTGTCTTCAGGAGCATTGTTGATCAAATGATTATAGAGAAAATAGGCCAAATCTTTTTTATTCTCCGAGTTAGCAAGAAAGTCACTGAATTTGTTGGGGATTGGCACGGAACCATTTTCTATTACTCTCCTTACTAAATGAGCATGTTTCAAGCCCCTATCCCTTGTTCCAGCCTTGATTGAAGTTGCGTTATACCGATCAAAGTTGACATCAATCCTCTTAAAGCTTCTTCCCATAGAAACAACAAGGTTAAGAAATGCATCTGCCACTTGACCAAAGTTTAAAACTCCTGCAGGCTTTCAAGTGCAACAACTAATGCTTGACCATCTATTATAAGGCATGACGCAGACGGAATTGATATATCAGGTGGACAAATTACATCCTTGGTCATCACATCAGCTAGAATGGCTTTGTTTCCTGTTCTCAGACTTCCGTTTGTGTTGGCAAGGGAGATTGGAATTGGCATTAGTTCATGACACAAAATTCGATTTAGATCTACATTACGACCTGCCTCATAGGCAGTTACGAGACGCTGGAGAATATTCCTGTGAGTTTTCAAAATGGTTTTCTTGCCACTTTCTACCAATTTAACTTCATAGAGGGACTTAAAGGTCTTTACATTTGACTTATGTAGAGGATCACTTAACTTGACTTGTGTGTGACGTTTACCAGGGGCCATCATCCTTTCCTTCACGAAGATGTCTAGCTTTACCTGGTCCAGTGTTTCAGCTTTGAGGAGAGTATCTTGAATCTCTGAAGTAGCTAAATCCTTTGTTTGTGGCAATGATCTGAAGGAACTGATAGGAAACATCTTAAGATGATGGTTCACAGGTGCAGGTCTTTTCAAATTTATAAGTGGATCCATGGTTCTATGTTTCTATCATTCTCAAATAAAGTAAAAAAGAAAAAAATGTATCATAGGTTTAGTCATTTTTGTGGTTCTTTTGTTTAAAAAAGAGGAAAAAACTACAACAATTTTCAAACATGTCAGATTAGAAAACATAACATTCGGATTCATCCTACCGAAAAACATAATGTTTGACACCAAGATCACTATTTTCTTTCTGCTCCCACAAAAGTTATTTGGAGCTCATTTCGTATGGCCACCATTTTGTTTTTTAGCGATTTGGAGCACATAGCTTAAAATTTCAGATTAGAAAACATAATATTTGGATTCAGCATGCCCAAAACATAATGTTTGACACCAAGATCACTATTTTCTTTCTGCTCCTTCAAAAGTTATTAGGACCTCATTTCGTATTGCCGCCATTTTGTTTTTTAGCGATTTGGAGCAAATAGCTTCAAATTTCAGATTAGAAAACATAATATTTGGATTCAGCATACCCAAAAATATAATGTTTGACACCAAGATCACTATTTTGATTCTGTTCCTTCAAAAGTTATTTGGAGATCATTTCGTATGGCCGCCATTTTGTTTTTTAGCGATTTGAAGCACATAACATTAAAATCGAGAGTGGCAAACAAAATATTCGTAATCAGCACATCAATTACATTCAGAAAATGTTGTTTGCCAGCTTTTCCTCAGAAATGCTTCCTACACTTTTTTCAGCTACATTTCTGAGAATTTGCACCAGGCTAGAACACTTAAAGCTCCTTCTAAAGTTTCTTTAATAATTGAAATCAATACTCCAATGTAAAATGTTACTTGAGCAATGTTTGGTCCAGCCTAGAGATTACTGGAAGGGCTGAAACTATGATTTAACATGGTGACATGGGGGACGTTTCCAAAATCTTGGTTGTCTGAAGGATGAAACCTGCGCAGCCCTCTAACTTCGAGCACTCATTGCAGGGCAGATAAATTCTATTCCTACTCCACTATACCTAAGATCGGTGGTTTTTTTTCATATATTGCATTGTTACTACATATTACAGAGTGTATATTTTTTTCAACATCTCCAGGTGGACGACACAACTTCTATTTGAATATAGTCTCCACCACCTTTCCAGGTGGGCAAGAATGTGTTACTTGAATATAGTGTCCTTATTTCCTGGGAGTCAAGACATGGGTTATTTTAATATACTTTCCACCAGGTCATTAGGTGACCAAGATACTATATGTTACTTGAATATAATGTCCAATTCTCCATGCGGACTAGACACCAGTTATATGAAAATACTCTCCAGCACGTCATTAGGTGGCCAAGTCATCTGTTGCTTCAATATAGTGCCCAACTCTCTGCGTGGACAAGATATAGGAATAGACGTCCGCAGGATTTTTTTCAGGAAGGGGCAAGCAAGTTATTTTTTTCCCTGGGGAGGGGGGGGGGCAAAGGAAACATATTTCCCCATAATAGTGATTTCCACTCACGAAACACTGCGTCAGCCTGAAACTATTATGTTCCTTCAAAACCCTTGTAATAATTAATATAAATTACTATGACTGAAATGAAATTATGTGTGAAATGTATACTTTTCATGTGGACATTCATTTTCCTGAGGAAGCCGTGGCCCCTCTTGTTCTCCCTTCCAAGACGTCCATGGATATAGGTTATTTGTAAATGCTCTCCAACAGGTCATTAGGTGGCCAAGACATATGTTACTTGAATATAGTGTTCAATTCTCCAAGTTCGACAAGACATCCATTATTTGCAAATACTTCCCACCAGCTCCCAAGATATATGTTACTTGAATATAGTGACCAACTCTCCAAGTGGATTAGACATCGGTTATTTGAAAATGCTCTACACCAGGTCAATAGGTGCTCAAGACATCTGTTACCTGAATATAGTGTCCAACTCTCCAAGCGGACAAGACATCGGTTATTTAAATATATTATCCATCATGTCATTAGGTGGCCAAGACATCTGTTACCTGAATATAGTGACCAACGCTAGGTGGACAAGACGTCCGCTATTTGCAAATACACTCCACCAGGTTATTAGGTGACCAATCTATCTGTTACTTGAATATAGTGGTGGACAAGACATTGGTTATTCGATCATCTCCACCAGGTGATTCGATGTCCACGACATCTGTTACTTGAATAAAGTGCTCAACTCTCCAGGTAGAAAAGACATCGGTTTCTTAACATTACTCTCCACCAGGTCATTACGTGGCCAAAACATATATTACTTGATAATTGTGTCCAACTCTCCAGGTGGACTAGACATTGGTTATTTGAAAATACTCTCCAACAGGTCAGTAGGTGGCCAAGACATCTGTTACTTGCTTATAGTGTCAAACGCTCCAGGTAGACTAAACATCGTTTATTTGAAAATGCTCTCCACCAGGTCAACAGATGGCCAAGACATCTGTTACCTGAATATAGTGTCCAACTCTCCAGGTATACTAGACATCCATTATTTAGAAATACACTCCACCAGGTCATTAAGTGGACAAGATATCAGTTACTTCAATATAGTGACCAACTCTCCAGGTGGACAAGACATAGGTTATTTGAAAATACTCTGGACCAGGTCATTATTTGGCCAAGACATCTGTTACCTGAAGAGAATGTCCAACTCTCCAGGTGGATTAGATTGATTGATTAAATTCGTGTTTTTAAGTCAACTTTATGCACAGTAAAGCTAATTGGGAATGGACCTACAGTTTAAAGTGGGATCCGAACCACTATGTGCCTCCACCGTGTATAGAATGGAATTTCTTCATTACAAAACGAACGTGGTGCCACTGCGCCGTCGGGAAGGTGCTCCAGGTTGACTAGACATCGGATATTTGAACATTCTCTCCTCCAGGTCCTTAAGTGGCCAATAAATCTGTTTCTTGAATGTAGAATCTTCTTTTCCAGGTGGTCAAGACATCGTTTACTCCCCACCAGGTCATTAAATGGCCAGGACATCTGCTAATTCAGAATAACACGGAACTGGATATTCAGTAATTTGGCGCGTAACTGGCTACCAATGTGGAAATCATGTCCGCCGGGCTGGCTGCTTCACTGCTTTTGAGGAATTGGCCATGTTCTAATTAAAACTGGCTTTCTTCGACTGGATCTGTGGAAGAACCAATCAGAGAGAAGGTTGACCATGTGAAGATAATGTGTGAGTTTGCGAAAGAAATATTTTTTTGTCTGTGGTTTTCAAGTGTTGATCGTTTTTGTTCGCTTCTCAATAAAAGCTGTGCATTCGTGTTCAGTTTATTAATATTTACATTAGATATTTATGCAAAGCGATGAGATTTGTGCGTGACAAATATGATTAGCCGATAATGAAAATCTTTATTATTAAGTGTTTGATATATTTTGTTGTAGAAAATATTTTTTGTGAATGAAACCTGCGAATTTCGTCTGTCAATATTCATACCAGAGTTCATTAAAAAACTTGTTCAGTACGCACTGATTACCATATTTTCTATCGAGCACATTTCTAGTCCATGATTCTCTTTCTTAAACTTCTAATTCTCCTACAACATCCATCGTCTGCTGCGCAATGTCTTATGGGAACAAAGGTTTACCGATAAGTACAGTAACAAGTATCGTGTAAGGCGAAAGCACGCAGATGGGGTAGCCAGTCCAGCGCCAACTGGGGCATTCCTACTGGAAATCCAGTTCCATGTGGTTCGGATTTTACTTGATCATAGTGTCCAACTCTCCAGCTGGGCAAGACATCTGTTATTTGAATATATTCTCCATCAGGTCATTAAGTGGCCAAGACGTATCTTACTTGAATATAGTATCAAGCACATCTGCAGCTGACAAGCACCTTTTTTTATTTGAATATAGTTAGTTTCCAGGTGGCCAAGATTGATATAGATATATTTGAGTAATTTATTTGTTATTATACATTCTAGGGCCAATCCATATGAAGTGGCACAACGTGGTTCCTTGACCATTTTTGAAAAAGTATATTTTTTGTGTGGTGTGAGCCACATATGATGACAGTTCAGAACCACTATTATTTTATTCTATTCCGATTATTATCACTGATTTGAAGATGGCGGGCATTGTTTTTATCATGGCGCGCGTCATTTTCTCTATTCGTAAGCATCAGCAACTACTTTTTATCTCAGCTCTGGTAAGTCCTACGACAATGAGACAAAATCTGTGATGTTAAGCACATTATAGGCTACAATTATATTTAGGTATGATATCCTCAATATTATTTCTTCATAATAAATTTTAAGGTCAAAGTTGTGTATCCTAATCACTCAAAATTACACTTTCTGATATTTTTCTTTAGGGGGAAGGCAGTTTGTTTAACACTTGAATTTTTATTTGCAATTACCTGTGTACTAATAGTGTATGTAAAAATTATTTGAAGCTTGAGACTTTAATATATTTTTTTTCTACAGGGTCATAAACATGTACATTTTGATAAAAGGCTCCGATTTCAGGGTTAGGTATCTCTGGTGGGCAGTTGTTTAAAAATCTGAAATTTGTACACAATACAGTACTCCATGTATTTAACTTCAGTTAAAATTTTGAGTGAGAATCAATTGCTTTAGGAGATACGGTCATTCAAATCTCATGAACATTCAATAGTTTGCAATAAATAAGGTATGCCTAATTTCATTTCTTATTAACATCGTTTGCGTTAACATGTTACAAATTGTAACTCGGAATGTAAATGAACAGCATTAGAATCCTGAAATGGATCTGCAAGAAAGTATATACACGAGGGCGTGCTGAAAGTAATGCCTTCTACTGTGTACACGCATTTGGATTTGATCAAGAATGCATTGTATTCATCAGACGTTATAAAACTTTAAACTTTAGATCCAGTCCCAATTAGCCTATTTGACCATAAGTGAAGTTGAAACACAAGTTTGATTTTTGTTTTTTTGACAAGGGCTCTGCGTTCGAATTCTCCCTGTCCTGGGTGTTCTTTTCTACATCTTCATCTATTCATCATCCACCCTCATCGTCACGATTAGCTCAAAGATGCAGAGAAGCGACGTAAAATAAGGATATATATATATATACACAGAAGTGTTAAAATTACTAAAAAGAAGGGCATGTTTTCAGTCAAATTAATACACAGGAATAACATATATGGGTGGAACATTAAAAATATTTTCTCACACGAATGACAGTGGAGCACTTTGTACAATATTTATTAATTATACCAGATGTGTGTGTATTCCATGTTCTAGTAATGATCTAATAATCACACAACTATAATTATCTGGATTATGCCCAACGCAAAATAAAAGAAAAAGGCGTGCAGTGCTAAAAAAACAGATACATCCAAGGGATATTCTCGCAGAAATTATATCATAAGTTATTCCCTCAATATATAAATCAATTATAAATTCTGCATCCCTTTTATATTGCAAACGTTGTGCTTTTCATGGATCATATAAAGAAATTAATTCTCCCTGTCCTGTCCCTTTCTGCATCTTCATCTATTCATCTATTCAAAGAAAAGTAAAGTGCTCCCCTGTGCTTTGCACCACGCCATGTGGGGTTAGGGCAGGCCCGTACCCAGGATTTTTTTTGGGGGGGCAGACCCATAGGTAAATTTTCATAAATTTTCTCTCATATTATATATATATATATATATATATATATATATATATATATATATATATATATATATATATATATATATATATATATATATATATATATATATATATACAGTCTGTAACAAAATAACTGCACCACTTAACACAATGGAACGCAAACTGTGTTTTAGGTGATATGTAGACAATTATACCGCTCATATTTTACTTTAGATTAATCCTGGGCCTTGTTTCATATGTCTGTTAAAGCCTCGATATTGACCTTCTGTCATTTGCTTTTTTATTTTCAGTAAAATAATCATTACATGTTGATTTTGAACAAACTGACATTATTAATAAATCGCATTTCAACCACAATTTTCTTTAGCTAGGGTTTTTTTTTAAGTTTTCTTCTAGCAAAACTCAATGTATCTGCTCCAACTATGAACAGGGAATAACCAGTTGAACATTAAGAGAAACATGAACATTATTACAACACAAATGGCACTCAGAACCTGGTATGCCACCCTTACAGGCGGCAGATATTTGCACGCAGACATCAGAGACACCTATTGGCAGGGAGTGGAATGAAAGACAGCAGTGCAAAAATAACAAAAAAGAATCAAGTTGCACCAAGGAACAATCCCAGGTGCAATTTGCCATTGGCCATTGTTTTGCACATTATTACAATAGCAATTCAAACATATTTCAATATTCCCCTCATTTTTAGCGGTGGTGAAGTTATTTTGTTACAGACACACACACCCACACACACACCCACACCCACACACACACACACACACACACACACACACACACATATATATATATATATATATATATATATATATATATATATATATATATATTTATTTTTGATGTGTGTGGGGGGGTGTATGGGATGGGAGAGGGTGGAGGGTGGTTAGAGAAATTTTGCTCATTTTGCAACGAAATGTTGAAGAACAGCGTTTTCGAACCTATATGTATACAACCACGTGACATATACGGTATTTGCAGTTGACCCTGACGTTTGTTTCTGTCAGAGAGCGAAAAGAAAAATTTTATGATATGGGTAGGCTACATGTATGCATAATACAAACACTTCAAATAGCCTACGAAAAGCAACATATATGTGTGGGTGGGGTTGATAGATGAGGGTTCACACCCATCTTGCAAGGTCCCTGACTTTTCCAGATATTTTACATAACTGTGTAATGATTTAACATGTTCAGAAATGAGAGTTACACTGTAAGTTAATCAAATGAATCACGTTTGTTGAACATTTTTTAAAATAAATGAAATAATCTTTTATAAGCAATATTCGCCAAAAAGGAAGGTTGTTGGGAAGATAAAACGAAACGCGTTTCCAATGACCTCAGTCCTAGCCTTGTTTTCCTGAATCCTCCAGTTGTCCAGGACTTTGGAGTCAGTGCGACCCTGTAAATAAATTATCTGAAGGGAAGGGATAAGTGACTTCACCCTGGCAGTGTGTCTGCTGGCGTAATATTATTTCTATGGTGTATTTTCGCTTTTAGAATCTTTTTCGACAGTAAAAATAAATGCCAGTGGCAACCAAGAAGCTATTAAATGGGGTTGCATAAATGTGGGATAGAAAATGCCATTTTCAACGGCTCGTAGGATCGAATTGTTTGGCCTTGATGTCCTCTGCACACTGTGAGAGTTGTCTGTTGTACGGTCACACCACTGTGTATTTATGTTCAAGACAATTACAAGTAGAAAAGAAGAAAAGTTGCAGTAAAACAAATTCCGATTGCCAGAATTTCGTAAATAATAATGTACTTAATTTCTTGAGTGTTTTGGACAAATAACAATACATGTTAAAAGTGCAATTTTTTTGCCCCAAGAATGTAGCAACCATTCTGCTGTGAAGTGGATTTTTGTATTTAAATAATATTAATTAACCCTAAGCCATTGGGTGGCAGAATGGACATCAGTTGCAGAAAAACCCTGATGTTGGAGAAATAAAACAAATTTTTTATATCCTCCTGCTCAGTGGTGGCGAAAAAGGATCACAGACCTTGCGGTGCGGGCGGAGAGCTAAATGCCCCTTATATGGTTGGTTTTGTATTGCAGTCATTGAGGAACCTTTCTTCCATAATGTAAAGAGTATAGAACATTCCCCTCTACTCTAATTATGTGAAACATTAATGACACTGTAATAGAAGAAACCATTCAAGAATCAAGGGGTTCCTATTTGTCGAGTGTCAAACAACTGTTTTTGACTCATAAAAAGTTCAGACAATTTTAATAATGTACACAGTATTCTACAGAAAGTCCTACATAACCAGTACAATGTCTGTAGTGGCGCAAAGTCTTTCTTCCCTTATAGCAAGTCGTGTCCGAGCCGAGACGAAAAAGTCTGAACATGGATTACAAGGAATGGACCGTCCCGACTAAATTGGAACTTCTGATAGCCTTGCATCAATGGTTATAGAACTAAAATAGCCCAATATTGCAGACTGCAGACTTACAGAGCCTGCCTCTGTCCAGAAACAACCTATTCATTTGCGCAAGGGCAAAATCGAAATTCATGCAAAATTTGAAAAACCGTTAACGAAACGGCACTTCAAAAAATATTTCCTTCTGTGTCTATTTTTTTTCATATATTTCAGACACTTGCGGCTACTTTTGCTTACTATAGCTCTTGTCTAGTCTTACGGCGGGCGGTCCTCATGCTGGAAAGGGAAGTGGGGAGCGGGAATATGCCCGAGACCAACCAGACAACAGCGGTGGCGCCGAGAGCTACGACGTCACGGGAGGAAGTACTACGCGTACCTCGCTCTACACGCTGCTGCGTTTCTTATCGCCCTGGATTGGTCGCTTCCCCGCTTCCCACTTCCCTTGCCAGCATATAGAGCGCCCGCCATAAGGCTGGACAAGAGTTACAGTCATATAAGGGAAAACGTGCTCCATTATATACTTAAATAGTTAAAGATTTAACAATATTACAAATATTGTTAAAGAAGTAAGTCTAAGGTCCAACTTGTAGAACAGGAAAAGATAAGAAAATTATATGAGGATAGATGAACAAAATGTTTGAAACCAAGAATAGTGGATGTTGAGATTGTTTGGGTCAATCCTCGCGAATCAGTAAAATAGGCTGTGTCTAGGCACACACGAAAAAATGATATTAAAACCGCCTAAAAGGGGTTTAAAATGAAGAAATCGACATATTTATGACATGTTCGAAATACGCTTCTTGCTTCTATTTCCGATGTTGCGAAATTATGCAGTCCCTTATATTCGGTCCAATGTTGAGAATTATTTGTCCGCCAAAAAGTTCAGTATTCCGTTATCTCGTAATCAGTGACGGCGCCATCCTAAAATGAGTAGGAGGCGACAGATTACGGAGTCAAATTCTCCGGGGGCTAACTAATATCGGCTAAAAGGTAATTACGTAATACTTTACTACGGTATAATTTTACCAGTTACATACTTTACAGTCAGATCCAATTCGAAAGATAAATCACTGAGATGTTACGTTGCATTTTGTTCCACAGGCAAGAATCTTTTCTGTCAAATAAAATGCAATAATTGTATTGTTTTCTTTTCCTAAGCTATTATCGAGAGGAATAGTATCACATAGTTACTATTCGTATGAACAGTAAACAAAATACACCATATCAAATACACTTATTATCAACTCGCTGGATATATGTATAAATACTACACAGATGATTTCGTAGCAAGTTTGGCGACTCCTGATTGGCAAATTACTTAGTATCGAATGACCAGTGGCCCATTGATTTCAGGACACATCGTAATAAAGTAACTGGAATCTAACCGAACTGTACTTGCCCCAATGAAAGTTTCATAATGAAAAATGGAAATTTTAATTTTTAAGTTTTCGGTTGAAATGCGTCTACCGTACTACAAAAATCTAGGGGGGCTGAGGCCTGGTTTGGGAGACTTCAGCCCCGCAGCCCCCTGTAGCGCCGTCCTTGCTCGTAATTACATTATTAGCTTAATATTTTCTGTTCTGTTGGGTGTTTCTCTATTAGTTTTGAGAGGAACATGTTTATCAAACATCGCAATCAACTTTTCGGTTAAGAGTGAAGAAGCGCACTTTATCTTCAACGTTTGCACATTTCATTAATGTATTCCAATTTATTTTGCTTAGGTCGTTCACGAGGTTGTCTTTCACATCGTATTTAGTCACTGTAAGAAATAGTCGTGCCCTTTGGTTTTGTGCTGCTGAAACAGAGAAACATGTGCCAAACAGAAATCGGAATTGCTGATTGGTAGAGACGTCAGAACTTATGGCATCAGATAAGATGTTTACGAAATTCTGAGCATAAAAGGAACCCAAAACAAACTTTTGCAATATTTTTCGAACGTCGGAAGCATCATTATTCTCCTGGGTTTTGCATTGTTAAGACACTCAAGCTGTCGCTTGCATGTTTCTCTCTGTTAACAATGGATGAAGTGTGAGAAGTTTCACGATTTTATTAACCCCAGAAGCAGAATTTTCTCGCTAGCCACCGCACCACTAGGCTAATGGGCACAGATTCTGCGGGAAGTATATGTTGAGAAGTTATTTCGGGGGAAACTGCAGCGCTGTTTGGAACAGGAAGGAAGTGATTTATCTCGGAACGGGTTGCATGTGGAACGGCCTCAGTATCACACGCAGGTCTCGGTCAGCCGACTTGATTCGCAGTGTAGATTGCATGCAAATGAAGCTCCAATTGCCTTACTTACTGTTCTCGCACGGAGATAACGCTGCAGTGTGCGAATTAAGCTTTTTGCTTTGAGGGGATGCCCCCTCAGTGGCGTATTCGTAATTTCATTTCGGGGGGGCTAAGCTTTTTGGGTACGCAAATTTGTATATGTTACAAGTTAGTAAACTAAACTATTGCTTTGTAGTTCTAAGTACTTTAAAACAGCGGTTCTTGCCAAGGACGTTAAATCTTATGATAACATTTACACGTAATTTACAAACACTTAGTATATTTACATTCTAAGAAAACGTATGCACAAAAAGGAGCTCATGAACTAGTAACACTGAGAAAACTTGACCAAATTTCTGTCGCCCGTTCAACTCAATGACTGCGTGCGGCGAGGAATGTGATCTACCTCCAACGAATAAAGCTACCTACCTATAGGTAGTGAAATCAAGTCTACTTTCGTAGTTAACGTAACAATGGACAGAACAATGGCGTTATTAGCCCAGTCAATAAAAGTTTCATGTCGGGAATAATTCCGTAAAAGCTGAATTTTGGTCAGTTGTTAGCATAGGCGTAGCTAGAACTTTATATTTGGATGTGCACAAAGTACGGTAAAAAAAAAATAGGTATTGTACCTTTTTAATAGCATATTTTGCAACACAATCACTTGGCTCTTTAACTGCACTGATGTTTGTAAAGGAATATAAATTCACTAAATGACAGTGTTGAAAATTTCTGAATATATGTAAGTAGCAAAAATCAAATTACACACACACACAAAATGTTCATAAATGTTACAAACAAATACATCAAAATAAACGTCATCTATAACAAGAGACGTCTGTCAAAAGGTACAATGTTCTTAAACTCATCAATAACTTCATTTACATCAATAGACGAAGCTTTTTCCTGTTCCTCAAATAGCAAGAGCAGGGCTTCCAATCTATCCTGCTTCTGAGTTGCTCTTAATTTAGTTTTAACTTGGGAAAGCTTGGAGAAAGCTCTCTCACACGTGCAGCTTGTGACAGGTATAGAATAATGGCGCTGCAGTACAGAGTAGAATGCAGTAAATATCTTCTTTCTCCAGTGACATCAAAAAATCGAAAATCTATAGACACTAGTTTCATCAGGGATAATGCACACGTTTGTGCCAAGTAATGACATTTTCAACTTCTTACAAACTGTCGCTTATTTTCTCTCTTATTGAAATATCTGTCTTTAATTCTCTTTGATAAAGCAGCCTAGGCACACCCGGCACACCCCGAAGCTACGCCTATGGTTGTTAGAACACTACTAGTAGTGCAAAATCCCAAAAGTCCCCGCCCCTCCTCGCGGTGCTTCTCCCCCCCAAACATCAATTTCGCAGACCCTCAGTGATTGACCTATATCTCCGTAACCAATCGTCGTTGGCAGGTCATCTTTTTTTCAGTCTTAATCCCCATTAGGTGGGCTACAAACATGATTCTGTTTAATTTTTCGATAATGTCGCTGGTTGTACCGTAATTTAAGGCTCCTTCATACATTTGACGAAAGTCGAATCTGAGGAAGAAGGGGAAAAAAGGAGGGTCATGTGGGTTGGTTTTTGTGTGGCTTACTGTATAACGTATCTCTGACTTAACAGAATACGTCACGAGATTGGCAGTCTTCACAGTTCTCTTGGGTCTCAGCTTGTACTGCCTCGTAGAGCTCCGACACAGTAAATAGTCCCTGACGAACCTACACAAGTTATGTCAAAGAAACAACGAAATGATTTTAAAAAAGTATAAAAGATTACCTACACATGGAAACGGATCTTCATATGAGATAGTTGAAGGTATGCATTCGCTGTTTATTGTTCACGGCTGACGGGAGAGAAGTTGGGGTGGGGTGGGGTGGGTACCTGAGGGGAAACAAAACAATCGCTTGCAAGGGTGGAAGGACGAAAATTTGTTTGTTGTGAAGCAGTTGACCATCTGGCGCGCAGGCGAGCGAATAAAGCAAACATGAATTATCATTCTTTTAACACGTAACGAATTTTTCATGGATAGTAAAACCGTAATTTGATGACAAAAGATTCTCAAACATTTATGAAATGGAAGATAGTAAACACAGCCGCGCTTTCATCTGTCGTAAATCTTGGATATATCATTATGTGGGAGAGGCAGGGAGGGGAAAAGGCACTCCCTCTCTCTCTCTCTCTCTCTCTCTCTCTTTCTCTTATTAATCTTCCATAAAGAGCAATGAAAGGAAAACCAAAAACTGTTCCTATTTTGTACCTATAGTTCCTAAATAGAAATTACAATTTGTGTAACTATAATTGGCTTAAGCAGAATTTTGTCGCGAGGTGTTTGAAGATTGTTTAGATTTTAGTATTTATAGTAATAATAACAATACATTGTTTTTTGATTGATTGATTGGTTTGCTTTATTTTACTTTGCTTTTTGTGCCACTTTTGGCTAATTTGCGAAGATGGTGATGAGTGATGATATGATGAAATTGATGAATGAACACTCACATGCAACCATGCCCAGGCCAGGATTCCAACCCGAGACTAACTGTCCACGGGACGAGACGGGACAGGCTTTTAAAAATTCGAGACGAGACGAGATTGACCATGTGTCATGAGACAAACGAATATTTTCGAGACGAGACAGCATTTCCACGAGACTTCCACGAGACGAGACAGCCCAAAGTCTCGTCTCGTGGGCAACACTACCCGGGAACCCATGACGTCGTAGCGCGATGTGCTAACCACTCCGCCACGCGGGCCAGCAATACATTGTTTTTATTATAACATTTACTAACAATAGTAATCTAATGATATGAACTGCTTATATTTTCGCTGGATGTGACACTACTTAGTTTAAAACAGACCACGAATTAAACATTTCTTCAGTTTGCCCAGTCAGTGATCACAACAGGTTCATTGAATGGACAGTGTTCCATAAGATATACACATATCATTCTGATCATGTACAATTAACTACACGTATGCTAAAATTGTAGTTTTACAACTTTGTTTTTACAACGCCCACACTGGAAGAGCAAAGTTGTTGTGCGCTACTGAATTAGTAGTCCTTCTGTATTATTATTATCTGCAGATAAAGTTTATTTCGTGGTGAAGAGTAATGAATGGGATGATGAGAACTTACATTGCCATCTACACCGCAGGGAACGGAGTAGACTGGTTTTTCTCGAGGTACATTTATTTTTCTTGCTTAAGTAACAGTTTCTTATGTGTATATATACACCGGGTGGGCCAGACTCAATTAGGCAGTTTTTGATTAGATGTTATTTTTATTTTTTCTTTATTTTATTTTTATTGACAAATGTTAACAATTCCAATGGCTACAAAATTGTTACAAAAATGGAATCACGTACACATAAGTCATTGATTTTCAAGATAGTGGTCGACCCTGGGCACCATCTAAGTCAACACAGGCTTGTAGACGCAGAGCAACATTTTCACACGCCTTACTCCTGAACAATCACCTCACGCATATGTTGCTCACTGTCAATGGGATTAGCGTACACCTTGTGTTTGAGGTAACCCCAAAGGAAAAAGTCTGGGAGGTTGATGTCGGGTGATCGGGCTGGCCACTCCACAGGACCTCGACGGCCAATCCAGCGATCAACCTCGTTCACAGCATACCGTATGATGCAGCCATCTATCGACAACAAAATGTACTTTCCAATTTTTCCGTGTGCTGTTGGATTTATTGGTTACTAATTTTCGAAAAGTGCCCAATTGAGTCTGGCCACCCTGTATGCTATTCCAATTGTTGCTTATTTGAAGTACAAATAACAAGAAAAAAAAAAAATCTGACAAACAGGTAAAAAAATCAGTGGGCTACAAAAAAATCATATACAGATACAAACAATGAGCTTCTTAAAAATTCATGAACAGCAGTGCACGTAGATACACTATGTAATACAATAAGAACAAATACATGACAACGAAACTCTCACAATAATTGGAAAGCGACCTGCGTTTCAGTACATTACGTTACATAAGCTAATAATACTTTACGAACAATTTATATGACAAAATCAGTCTCAAAGGACAAAACGCCTCCTGTGCATTGCAATACATAAATACGATCAAATTCATGAACAAATTAGCCTCTAAACACTTACAAAAGTGAAATCTGTTACTCTACGTTATGTACAGAAATATCCACTTCCAACTATGCCACAAACAGTGCATACTTACATACAAAGGTTACCTCGTTTAGAAATTAATGTCAAATAGAAGAATTGAATACTATTGCATAACGAAATAAATGTTAGATACAGTGAAGTTTCTGATTAATATTGTATACCAGAGGCGAAGATATAGTACAAGCAATGCAAGCACTGCTTGCATAATTCGAATATCATTTAATGTACTTAATGTTCTAACCGTATTTAGTTTCCATCGCACTCGATTTCGCGAAAAAATGCGGCCGCAAACTCCCCCAGCAGCTCTGTAGCAAGCACCAGCCTCAATGCTTGCAGCCGTTCTGCGGGAAAATAAGGCCTCCGAAGGAGTCACATGGCGAAGCGTGAATTCTGGTGGAACCCGTCCACAAAGCTTCTACAAAAAGCTGTGCTTTCCGAGCTTGCGTGATTCCCGAAAATAGCCGAGTTCAACCGAAAGCAGAAGGATTCATCTATGGGTACGTTGCCAGCAAAGACTAGTAACGAATATTTGTCTTCATGAACACGTAAACAAGATCGCAAATATAATAATAATTGTTAGTCATAAAATAACTAAAAGAAGTTATTATCACTGTTCTAAATTCCATATATATCATATTATATTACAAATTATTTTAGATTTCGCGAAATGTAAAACGCGTAAAAAAAGTTGACATTGGGAGTTGGGGCAGTGGAATTTCTGCACCCCCGTGAAGAGTTTTCTCAGGGAGGGAGGGAAGATTGGACGGACCTTGGTCCTGCAGCCTGCTTCCTGGTCGGTCCAGCTCAAATTACGCCAGACGTGTTGACCGCTACCAGTGTTTGCAACTGCCAAATTATTTACGCAGTAATTCAAGTGAGCTCTTTCACAAATTTTACAATCAATAAATTGACTGCTTTTGAATAAAACTTGGGGTGAAAATAAAGCTATCTGAGAAAGAACTATCTACTGATATTTGTACATGGCATAGAAGTAAATCGTATACATTCTGCATATTATGAGCACAAGAATATGTTTTAATGATTGATTGATTGATTTGTTGTTTTAAGTCCACTTTATGCACAGTAAGGCTAATCGGGACTGGACCTACAGTTTAAAATGGGATCTGAAACACTTGTGCCTCCACCGGGTATCGAACCCGGAACCCCTTGATTACAAGGCGACGACACTACCACTGCGCCATCGGGGAGGCCCGAATATGTTTTAAGTTCTATTATTATGACGCAAGTGGTGTTCCCAGGGTCTTTTTACGGTCCCCATTTTGTCATCTTTTCCTTCCTTTGACGTTTTTTCTTAGATATACTGGGCCAAAAGGGGGTTATGTCTACCATCCACCCCCACCCCTTCGCCCCGGGCACGCCATTGAATGACACTTTATTACTTAAATATTAATGTACATACTCGTTCTGCTGAAATGATTCTGATTCCTCCGCGTAATTTTTATCTCCAAACTGATATATCTTTTGTGACGGATAAAAAAAATTAAGGAAATAGGTTGGTATCACTTTCTGTTGTTTCAGAGATTTTCAAAGTGATCTTGTGTGGATGCTTGCAGTTGTGGAAAGCGCGTGGGATAGTGTGAGTGTTTGTTGCTTCGTGTTTTGTGCTGTGAATTTATCGGAATGAACGCGTATTTAGGAACGGTTGATGTGAAGTGCGGGTGTATTATTGAGCAATTGAAAATTGCTTCGTTTAGCTCGAGAGAGATAAGTGTTAAAATGAAAATCGTGGAAGGGGGTCGACCAACACCAAGAGTTTGAAATTTATTGTGGTGAGTACATCGTCTATGCATGTGTTTCTTTGCTTTGAAATGAATTTTTTATTGTTTGTGTTTAACTTTTTATTTAGTGTTTAAGTTACTCCAATGCGGTTTTTAGGGTGCCCAAAAATACTAAATTACATCATGCAGCGTAAAATAAACAAATGATTCCCATTTTTTTTTTTATCTAAATCGGTTTGGTCACCGTTTGACCATATTAAATAATAATGAACAAATAAAGGTACTAATAAGTAAGTAAGAAATTCCGTCTCCCTTTAGTCGTATGCGGAAAGTTCGCATATGCAAAACGTTTAATATCATATGAATAACGTTACCTGGATTTTTTTTAAAAAGTAAATGTGACGTTTGCGGATCATATGGTTTATTTTTAGTACAGTCACTTTATTACGATATTTTGACAAATCCAGCGACTTGGTAAATGAGGCTATAAACCTTGAATCTTTCCCCTCGGCATGTCGTTGTACTACATGTTTTGTTGTACTGAAACATTGCTTGCCTCCCTCGTAAGACTACGCTTCGCTACTGTTGTATACATATTGTTATGAGTTGTAGTATGCATAAACCTTCTTTTGTAATATCATTCAAAGCCGTACGATCCCAATATAATCCTTGGCTTCCAATAAATTCACTAATGCTAAACGAGTATTGTTATAATTTTATTACTTGGTAATCTTTTCGTTTGGGGAGGGGGGTCTAGACGCCCCAAATAAATTCCTTATGTCTTTCAAAGCCGTATGATGTCAATCCTAATCATTGCCTTCCAATATATTCAGAGTAAAAATAGTTGTACTTGATAAGTATTTCGGATGCTATAATTCAAAGTCGTATTATATTTATAGCTATAATCCTTTCCTTCCAATACGCGTTCAGAGGAAATTATCCATCGAATGTGCAAAAATTGCTAAAGGAGTATATTTACATTATTAAATTTTAGTACTTCATAATCCTTTCGGGGGAGGTCCGGACCCCCAGCTAACTTGTTCTACGTATTATAGCGTAATATTTGCCAAGGAGACCGGTTTAATTGAATTACTCAAAAATAACGTTACTGGTTTACGTACGTACAATGTAAACGTCTAATGGAAAGCGATAAATACTTCCCCATTTGATGATGTAGTAAACGGATAGGTATTATTTATATTTCATTCTGAACCCTTCCACAATACGTGAACGTCTGTGTAGTTATTTTGCCGGCGATTTTGTTGCGCTTGAAACTTCATTGTTGTTTCTGCAGCAGACGATTTTCTCGGAGCCCACATCTTACGTCAAACACACTTGCTGCCGTCACCCATATTTTGCAATTGAACACGTCCAGTTGACGCACGCACACTTCCCCCTGTCTCTTGCGATCGTGTTTTGTCTTCGAGCTATTTTGTTGTATCCCTCCGCGTTCTACTGTGGGTGGAGTTTAAGAACGCTTCTAACTATCTGCACGATGTGTCGCCACAGTGCAGAGACACTTTTATGTATTGCAAGGGTTTCGTTTTCCTCAAACAGTCTCAAAATAGGAAAACTGACTTCTACAGTGATGATGTTAATGTCAAGTACAATGAACATTGCATGACCCCAACAAAACAGTTTTCCATAAGTTTGTGTGGTTAACGAGATAATTGCATGTGAAAATTACGGTTTTCCCCATTTTTATGCCCAATTTACTTATTAAGCAGGGTCTTTTTTTAAATTTCTGCTTTGTAGGAATTACGAAGCTATATTTTCTGAAGGATAGAAAACAAACCCCGAGGTCTTATCTTTGCTCGTAACTGAAAAATCTGTTTAAAACGGAACGTCTGAACTGCGCGTTTTCGTCGCGGTATGAAGGAGCCTTAAAAAATAATCTTCAAAAAGTGAAATCTTTCAAGTACCTTTCAAAGTTTTTACCTTATAACTTTTGAACAAATTAAATGACAAGAAATTGTTTCGAATAAAAGTTGTAGCCTGTTTTATTAGCTTTAAAATGATATAAGTTATAATGTACTTTAATGAAGGGTACACCATAAAATGTGTCTCCAAATGGAAGATAGTGCCAAAAAAGTCTCTCTTTATCACAATCCGGCGGTTAAGTCCGGAATCATTGATTTCTAATAAAAGCAAGAGACTTGGTAGAATTAATTGTTGTACCACTTATGATATGTTCAGTGGAGTAGCCAATCGACATCTGCGTTCTGACGGCCGCCATCTTGGATATTTTTGATTTGAATATCTCGGGAATGGTGGCACCTATCAACTTCCGTTTTTTTTCCAGAAATGTTCCAAATAGTGCAAACGTCAATAATATATTAATAAATCTATTTTTGAAAAATAAAAAATAGTAGTTTTGTAGAAAAACACACTATTTATAATACTTTGTTAATAACGGTAAGTTGAAAGTCTTAATAATTCTAATAGTATTTTATATCTTGTAAGGTTAGGAGATGTTTGTTAGAAGACTGACGACGAAGAAGACGATCTGAACCCTAAATATACGATTTTTTATATTTATAAATTTACCTTAAAAATATTTTTAAAGTACATTTTATATATAACCTAATTTGATTTCTGAAAGTAGGAGTTATTGAAATTTATACAGTATTAAGTTGGTTTATTATATGAAACAAAAACACATATTCATTGTAATTGATGATACGAAAATACTGAAATTTGTTTTACAAAATATTTTGATATGAATTTCTCTTTATATCGGTTCTCTTTTTGATCAGGTCTTCAATTTAAATCCTACCTTTGGATAATGTAGTAGTACAGACAAGATTTCCCATTCAACACCAATCACCTATACTCTATCCTGGGAATCTCTGGAGCAAGGCCACACATAACGGTAGAGAAGGGGAGAAAGCGAAACGAAAGGGCGTAGCAAAGCAGTACACGCTGATGAAAACAGCTGGTAAATGCAGTCCCTTTCTCCCCTCCACGCAATTCGGGTTTTCGCAAGTTTTCATTGGTCGAACCCTCTCGAGTTACTATTTGCGCAGAGACTTCCCTTCGTTCGTTCGCTTGCTCCATAGATTCCAGGGACAGAATAGAGTACCTCGTGCTTGGTTATAATGGTTCTGAGCGTGAAAAACCAACTGCTGATTGCACAGAGATTTTAGGTATAAAGATTGGTTTATTTCATGAAGGTGAACAGTGTGAGGTTCTGTCACATTAAGTTGTCACACTGAGAGTTTTAGACTCTTTTAATTCCTTACTTGAACTATCTTGAGTCAGCTTCTGCATTACAATTGACAAGGTATACATCCTTATGCAGTTTGTAGAGTGCACAAGTTGAAGTCTGATGAGTACTTGCTGTAGTTCCTCACATGTCAAGCTTTACGAAATGAATCCCTTGTCCAAATAAGTACTTTTTGTTTGCTCAAGAGTATATATATAGCTTCTTCCAGCAAGAACACCACCATGCGTTTTAAGACGGACATTTCAAGGTAGACCCTCCCAACATGATGACTCTCTTATCGTCTCCATGTAGTTGTGGCCAACCCAGAACCACTGAATCCAGTTCGATATTTTGAATATTTGTTGATCGCATGCAATAATTGGAACTGTCCTGGTTTCAGAAGATTTACGGCTTTTAGAGTGACGTCAAACCCATGTCATATCATTGCGGCTTATTTAGTCATCAGCAAACAAGAGCAGCAGTGCTGTTGCATTACGTGGATGACTTGAAGTTTGAAGTGCTAACCAAACTATGTTGCACAGTGTGATTGCTATCAACTCATCAGAGCTAATGCAGTTCATAACATGTCAACACATGGCGGTTTCATTCCTTCCAATTTCTTAACTCATTCGATCTTGAAGGCTGAAAGGTTCTGACCTTAAGTCCCTCACTCACACTCTAGCATTCTTAAACCCAAAAGTTTATCGCTGCAGCAACACAACAAGCCTTCCATCTGTCCCTATCCTGGGCAAGATCAATCCAATATTTTCCATCTTTACATATTTCATTTAGGTCCATCTCAACGTTATGCCTACATGTTGATCTTGGCCTTCCTACAGGTCTCTTACCATCAGGTTTCACAAGAATCCTGTAAACTCTTCTTTCCTCTCCCATTCGCACCACATGACCTGTCCATTTAAGTCTTCTTCATTTAATTATTCTGGACATGAATGCATATTATCCAGTTCTAAACTATGTAACCTTCTGCACTCACCTGTCTCCTCATCCCTTTTAGGTCAAAATATTTTTCTAAGCATTTTGTTTTCAAATACTCTTAATTTATATTCGTCTTTTAATGTAACGGACCAAGTTCCACATCCATATAATATCCTTTCATTTTCATTTTCTTTGGAGGAGATAAAAACATCCCTGGCATGGATTTTTTTTCTTCTGCTGAAGATGAACATTTATGTGTGTGTGTGGGGGGGAGGGGGGTACCATCCTCCCCGTTAATTCACACACGCTGAACACGTTAACCACTTGCTCTGAAGCACAGTTAGGAGTGACGCAAGTAAGCGTAACTTTTCCGTACTTGCGTTGTCGCAACATTTATATTGCACTAATACTAGCCACAAACACCGGATATCCCGGTTTCAAATTACGCGATATCCGAATCGGACGCAAAGGGTGATCCGGATATTCGATTATTCGGATAATATGGATATGGGGAGATTTGAATGCAATGACCAGTTCCTCAAATAGTTAAGCTCTCGCTTGTTATTTAATTCTCTGAAAATGGATGTAAACTTTGTAGCTTATAAACGATCATCAAAACTGGTTCCTACATTTTTGTTTGCTGATGAAACAAACAAAAATTACCGATTAGAATAGAATATATTTTTAAAGCATGAGCCTTTACAGCTGTGCCTTTTCCTTCTCTCAGTCTACTTCCTTTGCATTTACTTGAGAGTTTCCCAAGCACCGTCTTCAATTTCCCTTACTTTCACTAGACTTGCACTACTTCATTAAACTCTCAGATAAGTAATTCCTAGAAAAGTTTTGGTAGCCCCGTTTCACACATATTGACTCTCCCCACTTAGCTTCCTTGCTCTCTCTGTCCAGACATAATGTACTTCCAATATTCCTTATTTGCACCTCTTCCCCCCTTGGTCCCTCCCTCCAAATAACTGTTGTCATTATCATCTCAATGTTAGACTAATTTATTTACCTGATATATTTTTGTCTCACGTCTGCTGTTTCATTGCACTGCAGAAGAATGTGAAATTTCGTCTCGTCTTCACATCATATATGCTCACGTCCTTCCGTTGGAGTTGAACTTGTGTCCATCCACCAGCCTGAACCATGCCAGACCTTTCTCTTGCCCCACACACATCCACGTAGCTCCTCCTTCCCTATTCTTGATCCGTATCCACCATTTTTGCTTATGTTGATGATATTTTATCGCCGCATTCTGCCAAAAAAATGTCTGTTTGTTAATGTCTTCCAGCCTGTCACGTATGGTGCCTAGCATCTGCATATCAATTCTCCCCTCTCTCTAATCCCTCTTCCCAAATCAATCCCAGCCGTACTCCGTATTTTCCTTTGTTACACATTGCCTCTCATAACCCCCACTTATCTGTGATTGTACACAAAGTTTATTCCAATCCCAACCCCCTCCTCTCCATAGTCATCAGTAGGGCTTCGGAAGTTGAAGACCTATAAATTACCAAAAAAAGACCTAAAAATATGAAAGAAGAACCTAAAAACGGAAAAAAGGACGTATAAATGTCATCCAAATTAATTAATAACTTCAGTTTTAATTACATATGTAACGAATAAAAGAAATACAAAATTCTGGTGGTATGGAACACACAGTGCGAGAAAACTATATGAATGAAATGCATCTTCTTTCAGACATATATTTTTTTTAGATTAACATAATTTGAGAAATCATATTTGAAGAATCATATTTGGCCTAACCACACTAGGGTTACAGAAATACGACTTATTTCTTTACTACAGAAAGGATGTTTAAGGGGTGATGAACTGATGATCATTCGAATTGAGAATGGGCAGTAAAAACGTAGTCGAAAGAAGGTGAAGTCGCAAAAAAAAGCCGTTAAGACCTAAAAAAAGGCTAAAAAAGGACCAATAAGCCAAAAAACGCCGAAAAGGCAAAACAGGACAAATAAAGCCCACCTTATTCTGGCCTACCATGACCCAAAATGAACATATATGTTAGGCCTCGAAAAAGAAAGATTCTTCATCAACTTCCGAGCCCTAGTCATCAGTTTTGCCAGTATTTAAAGTTCCTCATTTTGGCTTCCACTTACATTCTTAATTTTCCCATTTCCTAAGTGTCCCACATGTTCCCATAACCCTCCCTACATCTAGCCCTTGTTTTAGGAATCTAGATTGTATGACGTTTCCGGTTTCCATCTCCTCCCAGACCATAGTTTGATGCCACAGAACAGTGTTGCCTTAACTGTGGTCTCGTATCCCTCCAGGATTTTGATTGGCATATTTGGTAGGAGAGTATGAAGTGAACATTTTATCAGGTAACTGCCATTATCATGTATTTCTCTGTATGTTAGGGTGGAACTGGGCCATATTAATGTGTTCAGAAAATGTTAAAATTATTTATATATATATAGAAATTGTCCAGGCAAGTACATAGTGATTCAGATTCTAATTTAAACTGTACTTCCAGCCTTGATTACCATATTTGTGCATAAAGTTGTTACGTGCCCGGTATTTATGACTCTAAATAAACTTACTATTACTCCTTCGTGGAGAACACGAGACGTTCCACCTGACGTGGGATGCATTTTAAGGCTTCTTGTTAAAAAATGTTATAAGCTTTCACAGTCAGGACTCCATAAAACTTCCACTGATGTTAATTCCACAGAAATAAAATTCTGGTTCGAGATAAAGATGTATTAAAAGATTAATCTTCGCTTGATTACACTAACAAAATCATACATTTTAAACAGACTTACATCAACCATCAACTCAATAAATCACATCACCTAGCAACCGCAAATGAAACTTTTAAGGTTAGTCAATAACCATTGGAACGAATTACAAACCTGTGTTAAACATCGTCTGACATGTAACAAAATAGACTTCAAAACTCAAACTCGTAACACAAGGAATGGAACCAGTGTTAATTGTGCTAAGAGTTTGAACATATGAAGTAGTAGTAGTCGTGTTATTTCCAGTCAAGAGAGCAATGTTTTCGATTGCACTAAAGGTTTCCTAAATGGCACACAGAACTGAAATGACTGTGCAATTTGCACAAAGGAAAGCTCTGAAAATGTAACGTGTACGTATTAATTTTCATACGCCATGCTTACAAGTTGACTCGCAAACATGGCAGTACCGAGTGCTGTGATGTCATATGAAATTCACCTTACAAGCAGAGAAGCAAGTTCAGTTGACTGTTAAGCCCGAATCACATGGAACTGGATGTCCAGTTAGTTGGCGCTGAACTGGCTACCTGCCCGGATGTGATGGCTGCCTGGCTGACTACTTAACTGGTTTGGAGAAATAGGACATGTTCTAATTGCTACTAATTCTCCTCAACTGGATTCTGTGATACAGCCAATCAGAGCAAAGTTTGGGCATGTGAAGATAATCTGTGAGTTTGTAAAGGGGAGATTTTTTGCCTGTGGTTTTCGAGTGTTGGCTGTGTTTGTTTTTGTTCCTCGATAAAAAAAAAAAAAGGTACGAAATTTGCATTGCATTCGTGTTGTTTATTAATTTTTAGGTATTTATGCAAAGCGATGAGATGTGTACTGGGTACGTGACAAATAAAATTAGCCGACAATGAAAATCCTTATTATTACAAGTGTATTAAATTAAATGTTTGATTTTTTAAAAAAATTGTGGATGAATCCTGAGAATCTCATGTGTGAATATTGAATATGCATACCAGAGTTACTTAAAAAGCTTGTTCGGTACGCATTGAGTACTATATTTTTCGAGCCAGTCTCGAGTCCATACTTTTCTTTTTTAATTTTTAATAAAAGCACAAAGCAATAATTCTCCTACTACATTCTTCAAATTGCTCATCCAACTTTAAAGTACAGATTGTCTGCTCTGCGCAAAAGTCGATCGACAAGTACGCGGTAACAAGTATCGTGTGAGGCGAACACTAGCAAATGGGTAGCCAGTACAGTGCCAACTAGGGCATTCCTACTGGAAATCCAGTTCCGTGTAATTCAGGCATTAGATACCAACTGAGAATAACCTGGTTCCTATACATAGTCCAGGAGTTCCCAGTCGAGGGTCCAATAGCCAAGCAGCCAGAAGGAGGAGGAGAAGCAAATACCACGTTTGCTCAATATGAGCTGGCTGCTTCCCTTAGGCTGCTGCTAAGCCCAAGCCTCCTGGATGTTCCAAGACCTTGCCTTGTACCCCTTCATGTCTCGCTATTGCTTAGGCATCTTGTAGAGTTGCTGCCCGTCCCTTGGTACTTCCATGGTGTCCATGACAAACCCTGTCCGTTCCCTTGCAGTAGCCTGGGTAACTACCATGGTCCACCACTCATCCATTGCTGCTTGGGTGTCTCGTACAAGCTGGCAACCACCACTCACTTCTGCCTGGACACTTCCAACAGATATTGTCCCTTCCATCTTTGTTCCGGGTGTCTTCAATGGACTGATGTCAGTTCCTTCATAACTTACCTGTGGGCTTTCACAATCTTTGCCCCAGCCTCTCATCAGCACGGACGTGACATCTACCAGAGGCTGCTATTCACAGAACGAACAAACTGATGCTCCTAAAATAACTCCCAGTTAGAGATTTTTGGAGATGAATTACAGAAAATTCACATTACTTGTGAGCAGACAGAGGTAAGAGTGGTAGAAGAACAATTAGAGCAATTGACTGTCTGGTGTGGTGAAATGAACGGGAGCAGGAACAGTTAAGAAGAAACTAGTATAGTCTGGAAGTGAAAAATCAGTGTGTGTCAAGCTGATGGAGGCTTCAGTACAATGGTCAGGACTGGGAGTGAGTGGATGGAGCTTATGGAAAAGCTGTGTAACCAGAAACTTTGTTAAGATGTAGTGAGACCAGCCAAAGAAAGGTCGAACTCATACCCTTAACCTTACCCCTTTCACAAGAAATACAGGGCAATAATCATAACTCAGATACATGTAAGCATCCTGGAGAGGGAGATAGTTCTGATGGGACCCCTCCTTGGTGAAGAGTTTATTTCAAGATGGCACATTCCAAAATTCAAGGACAATATCACCCGAGAAATATCTTCGAGAGACCTTCGAGTTCATGCAAGTGCCTGATCATCACAAACTTGAGTTTACTACCTGTAGTGTTTGCAGGCAAATCTGAACATTGCTGATGGGAAACATAGTTGCGTGAACTATAATGATTTGACATAAGATTTACGGAGGAGTTTGTCTCAGAGAAGGCTAAACAGGAGCAGTTAGCAACTGTAAGACACTGAATACATTTAGCAGAAAATATGGAGAGCTTTGATTGGAGCATCTACACTGCCTATCAAAACCTAAGTGATAATTTCAGGGACCGTGAGTGACAGTTCCTGATCGAATCTGGAACATCTGCCTTGAATGAGCTCCGAGATCAGTGGATAAATTGACCAGTTGTCTTGAAGACTTTGGCAATTATGTTTATCATGATGCTTGGAGAAATAGAGGACCCAAAAGGTAAAGAACCTCCTTTCAATTAGAGCTTCAAAGAACATTACAGAGACCAGAGGTGATGCTAGAGAAGGAAATGCTTCGAGAACTCCAAGATTTAACAGAGGACTGGACCAACATGAAGGTTGAAAGGACTCTTATCGAACTAGTCCAGAGCAAGATCGAAGGTCTCCTATGGTAGAAGAAGTTACATAGATTGGTGTTGTCTTAGTTCACCTAAGCAGTACTCTCCTCAGCAGGCAGGAGAAAATAGAAGGAAAAGATTAGACCTCTGAGCAGGGGAAGCCCTAGAGAAAACCCCAGACTTCCTGCATAACCAAAGTTTGAAATCTGGCCAAACAAACTTTCTAGGTGCTCTGTTCCCAATTAAAAAGAGTGACTTGTGAGACCTAAGCAAGAGCTGAAGGTAAATTTTCACCTATCTGAAATGAGAAATAAATTTACAAAGTGAACTGAAATCAGCATGAGTCTTGAAGAGACCATAAAAATTACCAGAGGGGCAGCAAAGTTATTAGATATTATCAGTAACTTGTATAATTGATACCAGGAGTGAATGCTTGATATTAAGTCTTGAAATCTGAACTAAGTTTAAAATAAAAAATAAATAAATAAAAAAATAAAAATAAAAACTAGGTCAAAATGACAAATTCTCAGGAACAGAAAGTTCCAGAGATAAATTAGTGGATTTCTCTGGGAAACATAGGAAGCGAGTCCTTGGAAGTAGAGTTGGTTTGAGTTGCTGTTTTAATATAATTAGCACCAGCTGTAAAGTGTTGGAACACAAATTGACAATATCGCTCTGCCTTTAATCTATTTTGGTGATAAGTTATAAAGATTGCAACTACTAAGCATAATCCATGCATTCTGGCTTCTGAAAGTGCCTTCTGTATGTAAAACGTATGTTTGAATACTTTAATTTGATATTTGATCTAAATCACTCTTCCTAAATGATAGAAATCTATTCCCTAGCACTTCAGTGATTAAAACGAAACAGAATGTGGTGGTGTATCACTTATAGCATAATTCTCAAACACAATTTTGGTCAATTCTTGCCCTTCGTCTTCTGACGTAAGTGCTGATAGCTTTACAAAAGTGCGTTGTTGCAACTGGTTTCAGATTCACACCCGAAAATTTTTCGCACGGTACATTGTGTCAGGCAGTAGTGAAGTAGTCATTGTGAAGGATCAGTTTTGTTTTGTTGTTCCATGCAGGGTTGGGGAGAGCTCACAAAATTTGAGAAAATCAAACTTTTCACATGAAAGCAGTAAAGAACTCGAAAAGCTTTAAAACGAAAGTTAAAAGCAGTGATTGCAGAATATTGTACCCCCTACCTAGAAAGCTGTTGTGTGATACCGACTTTTACAATTCAAGCCCCCTCCAAGAAAATCCTACGTATGCTAGTGGTTCCAAGTGAGTGTGTAGGGGGGGGGGGGGAAGGGTCAATCATCACTGTAGCATGCATCTTTGGAAAGCCACGAGCAGCCGCTGGGTTCTAGTACAGACTTTCATATAGGCTTGCCATTCTTGAGATGTCACAAGGGGAAATAAGTTTCAGAATAAGCATAGTGCAGTTGGTTTTCGGGAAAACTGCTGGAAATTAAAGCACTGTGGCACATCCATGTGGCCCAGGAAGAGGATGCAAATATGTATAACTCCACTGACGTCCCACAGAAGGTAGAGTTGATAAATTTGGAGATATGAAATTTGAAGATAATACCTCAGAAACCTGCAGCACTGAGGAATGTTGAATGTGAATTGGTGCAGTGTGCTGAAACAGGTCTTTATTTGCCACGTCTGCTCTCCTTGATGACAGTTCTGAAGAGTGAATTATAGCTATGGAAGACTTGAAACTTCATCAAGCAATCAGCATCCTTCTGCGAGTCCATTGGTTGTCAGCTGACGAATGACTTTTTCCTCTATTTTTTCTGATACAACATACGTACTACATTTATTTATCCATATCTACATCTGATAAAGTTCTGGAACATTTCAACTGGTCAGACAACAAACCATATCTCAGATCTCTAACAAGGCTCACTAGTTATTAATACGTGCATAAGGTCAAGAGAAAACACTAGTTAGAAGGTGACGTGCTTCTTCTTCTTCTTCTTAGAAAACAAAAGCAGAATTCTAGAAGAAATAGGACTATAGCAAAGTTATTTCAGGTACTTATTGGTGCTAGGTTGCTAAGGATGTTTGGATTAACACTGCCCTGCACTATTGCTGAACTCCAAGACTAAAAATGCAGATGACTGTAAATTTCAACAACTTTTGGTTTTTCTTCACAGAGTACAGAAGAGAAAAGGAGAGAACTGAAGAGTGAAAGAGATCGAGATGCTGGGAAAAAAATATATATATAAAAAAATGGTAATGGAAAGTTTAAAAATTCATTAAAATTTTTACAATTTGGTCCTGAATTTGTGATGCATAGAGGCATTCATATTTCGTTTTTGGCGAAAACATGAAATGTGAAATAACACACTCCAGTTATATGTAATGCTCATTTTTCATGTTTTGGAAAGGTGTGAGGTGCAATTATCTACTATGTTTTGCCACGAAATTATACGAAAAACGACTGCAAAATGCGAAATAAACTTTTATACACAAAATTAAGAGTTTATTTAATGACACAGCGCTTTCTGAAGTCTGAATTATGCTGCGAGTTATACAAATCATGGAAAATTGATTCATTCTGCTGTAAATATTTGAGAAACCAAAATATACTCTTTTACACAGGAACAAACTGAATGCTATAATAACTACATAAAATGTACTATTACAAGGAAAATTTGAATTTTATATAATATGCGTAGTTTTTAAAATCAAATTTAGGGTTATGTTCACCATTTTAACACCGAAATGCCATTTTATATAATGCTTTGGATCCTGAAATGCACTGAAATCTTGATATTTTATTCACCATAAATATGTAGCTCTAGTGATGCACCTCGGCAGAGGACTCAGACAAGCAAAACTCCATAACACACAACGTGTGTTCTCTGTCACTCACAGGTACTACGGTTGCAGGTAGTCATTGGTATAAAAATATTTGTGTTACATGCATAATGTATTAAAACATCTCAATATCAACACAAGTTACAATCATTGCAAAGTTTCAATTTCTTTTTGATAAACATATATGATTTAATTTATAAAAATTGAATAACAAAATGCAATACAGGTAACAGGTTTTTGAACATTTTCTGGGAGTTTGTAAAAGAAACTGTAGAGTATGTTATTGAGTATGAATTTTTGATTGTAACTGACATATGGCATTTCATCTGCCTAAAACTAGTGAAAAAGACATGCAAAAATGTGTGTTAACATACTAACTGAAACATTTTAGTCACTGCAAGTACAGTTGTTTTAATTGTCATTTATTCTTTGTTAACTTTATGTATGGAACCAATTAATTTTTGCAGTTGTGTAAATAGATAATGTGGCAACATAGCCCTTGAGCATGAGCAGAGAGCAGCCAACTTTACTCCAGTCCCTTCATTAGACAAGAAATGCAGTGTTCTTCTTGAAGGTTCACATAACCACTTTTTGTACATGCAAAATAATCTAATATAGTTATTTTTAGTGGTTTTATTTGATTTTATCTGCGACGTTTTGTTCTGGTTTCCCAGAAATTTCTCAAGCTACACTAAGATACACATGCAAAAACACAACCTCACATGGGTAGTCACTCTGCACTTTTAAGGAATGAATGTATGTCCTTATTTCCTGCTAAGTAAACTGGTTTATTATAATAAAACCAGTGAGGTTGTGTTGTTGTATGTGTAGCTTAAAAATGTTCTGGGAAACTATAACGAAACGTCGCAGATAAAATCAAATAAAAACCACTAAAAAATAACTGTGTTAGATTATTTTGCAAGAAACACAGTGGTGTACACAGTGGTACATTCTTGCTAATCACATGAAGTCAGAAATTATATCCATCCAATGTAGAAGGTAGGATAAATGTCGCTTTCCCCAAAAATATACCTTGCTCATTTCTGTACTCAAAATTTTACATTGTTCATTTCTTTACAAAGTTTGATCAAAATGAAGAACCTGTTTCGTGATATACTCATACAATCGACTTCATTTAGGCACTGATTTACAGATTTTACACAAATGATGATCTTTATCAGTCTTCTCAAATGCCAGTTGGATCAACTGTTGCAAGTGAGGCAGATCCTTACGTTTCTGGGAATAAACGTAATCATTCAAGATACCCCAAAGTGAAAAATAAAATGGCATTATTTCAGATGATCTGGGTGGCCAATCTGTTGTGCCGCGACAACCAATCGGTTCTTGAAATTGCCGATTCAAGAAGTTCCTCGCGCCTACACCAATGTACAAGAAACAGTGACAATCCAACATCGGAAAGCAATGAACACGAAACACTAACAACAGTGTTGCCAAGTCCCACCACGTACACACACAGGGTACTTGTGCGTTCAAGTTATGACGTTTATACATGTTGTTTATTCATGAACAAGTATGGAAACTGAGAACTCATTCTTGGGGAAAGCTACATTTTGTATTAATAGAGAACAAAACAACATAAAATGTAGTTACGAGAAATAATCATAGAGAATATTTGTGATTCTGCCCGTTGAAATTGAAGCAGAGAAATTTTGGTGAGATTGAAAATACTGCACTTGGAAACAAATTCTGAAATTTTTTTTTCACTTAATTACTACATTTCATAAAGTCATTACAAGAAAAAATAACAAGAGACTGGAGAGGTTTGGATTTTAACATGCAGTGTCTAATGCATTGAAAAAAGAAAGTGAACACCCAGGCATTTTACCAACTGCTCTAGATCATTGGAAAACAAGTGTTTTGAAATGTGGCTATCACATTTTCGCTGAAGATTCTGAAAATATGAATTTTCACCTGAACTGTTGGTAATTATGTCTCTCCATGTTCAGACTTGACAACAATTTCCTCCAGGTGTAATGTTTCCAATCTCATCAAAGTTTCTCTAATTGTAATTTCAAATGCACTATCACAAATATTCTCTATCATCATTCATTCATCATATTTTACAATTATGTTTTGTTCTTTATTAACATGTTGGATGAATATAAATGCTGATATGTGATATGGAAGAATGTAAATCTTACACCACTGTGTTTCTTGCCTAAAGAAGGGACCGTGGTTGGCTACTGTGCTCAAGAGTTATGCTGCCGTATGAACGATTTCTAAACACAGAATTAGTTCAGGGCAGTTAGAAACTTTCAGAGTAGTGTACATATAAATAAATATTATTTTATCGTATGTTAAATGTCTGTACAGTCATGGACATTTCAGGGTTGTAATTTCCACATTGATATTCAATGGGATGGATACAACACAGAAATGTCCATGACTGTAGTACATTGCATTTTCCACACTCCCTGATTAGTAGTATTTTGGTGTAAGAAGAATTAAAAACTAAAATACTAACAATGCTTTCTTCAAATTTATTTTCTCTGACAAATATTATTACTACAGTATTACTTTTCCTAAAAAGAAATGAATTAGAAGAGAATCAAGGCACTCGCTTACAATTTTTAAATTGTATTTTTCTTCAGTTTTAGCACCTCATGGATTTTGGAACCTATCAAGAAAATTCATATTCATGCTGTACGTAATAACAAATGAACACTATATCTCGCAACATTAAGAAAAAATATGTTTATGTTGTACAAAGTAACAAGCAAACACTATCTCTTGCAACCTTCAAGGAAAAAGCATGTTCATGATACATGCAAATAACAAACAAACACTATATCTCGCAACCAAGAAAAATCATATTTGTGTTGTACATAATAATAAACAAACACTACACTCTCTGACAAAATCGGCACAAATTCACAATTCTTCAATCCTTCTTTCTTCAGCATCAGCATCTCGTGGATCTCGCAACCTTCAACAAAAAGCACATTCATGTTGAACATAACAACCCACAACACAAACGTGGTACTCTCACCAGAATATATCTATATATTAGGAATGGGCAGAAATGAAATTTTGGCAAATATCGATAAAAGTACCAATATAAAATTTCCCCCGAAACCGATATTCTACACATCGGATATAAAATTCCAAATGGTCCTTGAAGAACCTAACTACCTTATTTACTCATGTATAATGCACACTTTTTTCCAAAATGTTTGCCCCCAAAAACTGTGGTACGTATTATGCATGGAATAATTTGGACAGGCAACATGAAACCGTACAGGGTCATTCCATGATTTTCTGCACTTGCATTGATTTATCATATTTACGGAACCCTATCATGATATATATCATCCTAAAGCTTTAATTCTGCAGTTTCTGACTATGGAAACAGTATTCCATTCAAGGTAGCAACAATAATGTGAAATGTGGTTGAAATAAGCTCATCACAAAATGAAGAAACATTCTGATTTTTATGGTACTTTGGATGAAAGAAAAGATAAGGAAAAAGAAAATAATAATTAAAATGCCTTAATGGAAGAAATCTTGTGCTCCTAACTGTAAGTTATAGGGTCCTGAATGTGCCTCCTATAAATGTTACGTTAGTCATCGAAAATTATAGCCTGGTGCAAATTCTCAGAAATGTGGCTGAAAAAAGTGTAGGAAGCATTTTTGAGGAAAAGCGGACAAACTACATTTTCTGAATGTATTTGATGTGCTGATTACGAATATTTTGTTTGCCACTCTCGATTTTGATTTTATGTGCTTCAAATCGCTAAAAAAACAAAATGGCGGCCATACGAAATGAGCTTCAAATAACTTTTGAAGGAGCAGAAACAAAATAGTGATCTTGGTGTCAAACATTATGTTTTTGGGCATGCTGAATCCAAATATTATGTTTTGTAATCTGAAATTTTAAGCTATGTGCTAAAAATCGCTAAAAAACAAAATGGCGGCCATACGAAATGAGCTCCAAATAACTTTTGAAGGAGCAGAAAGAAAATAATGATCTTGGTGTCAAATATTATGTTTTTGGGTATGCTGAATCCAAATATTATGTTTTCTAATCTGAAACTTTAAGCTATGTGCTCCAAATCGCTAAAAAACAAAATGGCGGCAATACAAAATGAGGTCCTAATATCTTTTGAAGGAGCAGAAACAAAATAGTGATCTTGGTGTCAAACATTATGTTTTTGGGTATGATGAATCCAAATATTATGTTTTATAATCTGAAATTTTAAGCTGTGTGCTCCAAATCGCTAAAAAAACAAAATGCTGCCATACGAAATGAGCTCCAAATAACTTTTGAAGGAGCAGAAAGAAAATAGTGATCTTGGTGTCAAACATTGTTTTTGGGTATGCTGAATCCAAATATTATGTTTTTTAATCTGATATTTTTGAAAATTGTTGTAGTTTTTTCCCTCTTTTTTAAACAAAAGAACCACAAAAATGTCTAAACCTATAATATTTTTTTCCTTTCTTTACTTGATTTCAGAATGATAGAAACATAGAACCATGGATCCACTTATAAATTTGAAAAGACCTGCACCTGTGAGCCATCATCTTAAGATGTTTCTTATCAGTTCCTCCAGAACATTGCCACAAACAAAGGATTTAGCTCCTTCAGATATTCAAGATACTCTCCTCAAAGCTGAAACACTGGGTCAGGTGAAGCTAGACACCTTCGTGAAGGAAAGGATGATGGCCCCTGGTAAAAGTCACACACAAGTCAAGTGATCCTCTACATAAGTCAAATGCAAAGACCTTTAAGTCCCTCTATGAAGTTAAATTGGTAGAAAGTGGCAAGGAAACCATTTTGAAAACTGACAGGAATATTCTCCAGCGTCTCGTAACTGCCTATGAGGCAGGTCGTAATGTGGATCTAAATCGCATTTTGTGTCATGAACTAATGCCAATTCCAATCTCTCTTGCCAACACAAACGGAAGTCTGAGAACAGGAAACAAAGCCATTCTAGCTGATGTGATGACCAAGGATGTAATTTGTCCACCTGATATATCAATTTCGTCTGCGTCATGCCTTATAATAGATGGTCAAGCATTAATTGTTGCACTTGGAAAGCCTGTAGGAGTTTTCAAACTTTGGTCAACTGGCAGATGTATTTCTTAACCTTGATCTTTCTATGGGAAGAAGCTTTAAGAGGATTGATGTCACCTTTGATCGGTATAACGCAACTTCAATCAAGGCTGGAACATGGGATAGGCACTTGAAACATGCTCATTTAGTAAGGAGAGTAATAAATAGAAAATGGATCCGTGCCAATCCCCAACAAATTCAGTGACTTGCTTGCTAACTCAGAGAATAAAAAAGATTTGGCCTGTTTTCTCTCTAATCATTTGATCAACAATGCTCCTGAAGACAAAATATTTGTGGTTTCCGGTGGATTTCACAAGGAGAATGATGTACGAACAAACAATCGTGATTTGTCTATTGAAGGATTGCAGGCAAACCACGAAGAGGCGGACACGCGCATTGTCCTTCACTGTCTTGATTCTGGTGGTGATAACATTGTTGTCTCAGCACGTGATGCAGATGTATTAGTGCAATTGGTATCGTTATTTTACAAGATTAGATGTACGAAATTGTGGTTGCGAGCAGGAACATAAAAAAAAAAAGAAAATACATTCCAGTACATGAAGTCAGGCAGAAGCTTTCATTTACGGATCCTGTCTTGGAAACTCTCATCCCATTCCATGCCATAATAGGATGCGACACAGTATCCTACATTGCTGGGATCAGTAAGAAGACAGCATGGAAAATATTTAACACTAATAATACGTAATGATCTACTAAATCTTGGTGTTGACGAATTGAAACAAGAAACAGCACACAAGGCAGAGAAGTTCATATGAAAGTTGTATGGTGTACCGGATGCTAGCAGCTGTGATGAAGCCAGAGTAAAGCTGTTCAGCAAAGGAAAAGCACCACAAGCACAACCCCCCCACTACCGATGCTCTACGGTTACATGTACAACGGGCCCACTATCAAGCCATGGTGTGGAGGCAGTCGGTCATACCAAAACCTGTGTTACCACCACCTACTATCTTGAGATGGAAAATGGTTGATGGACAGCTCGTTCCTAAACTTCAATCGCTGCCACCAATTCCACAACCCTGCTACGACATTGTCACCTGTGGGTGTTTGGGTGGTTGTATATCCGCTACATGTTCCTGCAGGAAAGGCGAGCTTGTATGTACTGCAGCTTGCAAATGTGCAGATACTGGCACTAAGAAGTGTACGAATATCCGTGACTAGAAAAATCTTATAATATTTTTGTAGGCAAAATAAGGTTGAATAAGGATAACGTGCGGATTTATCATACACTGGTACTGTTAATATTTCAATCTGGTCTTATGCTTTGAATAATATTATTATTTAGCATCTTTACTTTACCAATGTTCTATACTTGTTTCTGAATTAAAAACCTATTGTTACACAAGAATCACTGTTTTATTCCTAGTTCAAAAGTATGGATACGAAACATTGCATGGATGCAGGTAGTCGCCATTTTGTTTTTTAGCGATTTAGAACAAACAGCTTAAAATTTCAGATTAGAAAACATAATATTTGGATTCAGCATACCCAAAAACATAATGTTTGATACCAAGATCACTATTTTGTTTCTGCTCCTTCAAAAGTTATTTGGAGCTCATTTCGTATAGTGGCCATTTTGTTTTTTAGCGATTTGGAGCACATAGCTTAAAATTTCAGATTACAAAACATAATATTTGGATTCAGCATACCCAAAAACATAATGTTTGACACCAAGATCACTATTTTGTTTCTGCTCCTTCAAACGTTAATAGGAACTCATTTCGTATGGCCGCCATTTTGTTTTTTTATCGATTTGAAGCACATAACACCAAAATCGAGAGTGGCAAACAAAATATTCGGAATCAGCACATCAAATACATTCAGAAAATGTTGTTTGCCCGCTTTTCCTCAAAAATGCTTCCTACAGTCAGAATTTTCGAAAATTGTCCCAGTCTATTATATATTTTGAAGTTCTTTTAGAAAAAGCAAAGAGGAAATGAGCAAAACCATGTATAAAAGTTTAAAGGCCACGTCCATAATTTTTCACTTTGTAATGTAATGTTCTGCAACACCAAGAAAAGCTGTTCTGGTGGAATTCGAGAATGCACCTCCCCTCACATGGGATGCGTATCAGCGGTATTTGTTGGACGAGAAATAATAGAAAAGAACTTCTTGACCACTGCAAATCCATAATGTAATTTTGATCTCGCTTTCTACTATTACAGAATAAATAAGGTGGTTAAAGAGTGAAAGATTTGGGAAGTGGAGTGAGAGGGGGGAGTTGGCATGGGTTGGAAACTTATTGTTTACACAAGAGGATATTCTCCTCTTGGTGCACATAGCAACAGGTGACTCATTGAATAGGTATGATGTTATTCACTCTTGATCAGCACAGCAACAGTTTTACAACCTACAGATAAGAAAGCCATTTCTTAAAACTGGATTGCATTGCACATTATATACGAGATATAGTTGTTTGTCACTCTTCCCCATCAAAAACCAGGGTGCACATCATACACACATGAACATTTATACACCTCCTTAATAAATGTGGGTTTCAAGGTGACTGCAGTGCAACAGAAGTTGCACACTTTTCACAATTGTTTTCTTCCAAAATAGTTTTTTTTCTGCCAAGATGTTTTTGCAATTGTTGCAGTGAACAAAAACACTCCAACTGCACTTTAAATTATTATTCAAAATTTCTGATCACAATTAAACATATGTTCTGTTTGTAGGACGTTAAAAAATAACATCAGTGTGAGCGAACAAAGGAGAAAATGTGTTCACTTGAAGGTTTTGCAAAATCTGCACAAATCCACCTGCACACCTGTTCAGTTCCTTCCTGTTGTCATGAATATTAGAAAAAGTCAATTATTGGCTCCCTGTAGTGTTTAACTGTGTTAAGTGTGATTTTGTGAATAAGGCTTTCTTTAAATGTTCTTGTATGGCAAAGTGGAAAGGAATACGTTACACCAGGGGTTCCCACACTTTTTCGTTTCAAGGCATCCTTAGTGTTTCAAGATTTTTCAAGTCAGAATGTAGGCCGATCTAACACTTGCAACACTCTGTCAGTGTGGTTGAGTTGCTTGCCCTAAGTTAAAGAATGAACACATGTTTCAAATTCAGAAACATTTTTTGTGTAAAAGGACTAAAGAAGCACATATCATTTCAGTGAAAATATTGGAACATTTTGCGGTGCCCCTGTAAACCAGCCACGGTGCACACTTTGGGAACCACTGCATTACACTCTGAATTTTATTCATTCTCTGAGGCAGCACCAAATTTAGTACACGAGCATAGAAATGCATAAATAATGCCTTCGGGTACTCGTCCTGGACCTTCTTTGCAAATTCGCTAAATGCTCCAACATAATTGCTGCCCTGTCATAAGTTTGAACAATAAATTTAAAATCCTTCCATGACACAACCCACCTCCTCATGCACGAACTTGTAGACAGTTGGTAATTGGAACCTACTGTTAACATCAGATTTTTCATCTAACATAACTGAAACAAAATCAGACTTTTCAGTTTCTATAAAAATTGTTTCACTCGTGACATCACTAATTACATGGACTAGATCATTGCATTGCATACTTTAGAATGCTGGAAATTGCAGACACTCCGAAGAAGTTTAATCTTGATGACGTGAGAGAAACCCCAATATAAACATGGGGCTGAAAAAAAATGCCTGTTATGACCATACAACCAGACTGTCAAGAGAGGAGGGATGGAGGGAGGGAGGGAGGGAGGGAGGGAGGGAGGGAGTAGCAGTCATCTGGTGTCTGTCGAGATCAGCCGAATAATTACAAACAGGTAGAGATTCAACAATTCTGCACTGAGCTGGCCCAGCTAACACCATTGCAATACAATAGGAAACATTGTGGGAGTGTTGGGCATGGGGAATAGTACTGGGCTCTCATTTTGATGCCATAAGCTTACCAAATAGCTTGCATAATTCTAGCTGTTTCACACAAATATGAGAATATTCTGACTTATTCTTTACTCCTTCTAAATATTTAAAATGCAATATTTGTTATTATTTTGCTTTGTCATCTCCGCATCTCCCAACCTCTAAGGTTGAATGGAAAATGTCAAAAATATGTGGCCGAGATCAGAGGGACAGGTATCAGTTGTGAGGGTTACCGAGTGGCTAGGTTGGGTCTGGGGATTACAGCAGCATGCATGAACTGACACATAACATAATGCTAACAGCCACAACATCAAATTCAATGACTATTTACAAATATTCAACTACACCTATCAACCAGATGGAATATCGACTAAAATGCTCAAGTTATCGCTCCCTTTTACTTTGCCTATTATCACACATATTATTAACGTTTCGCTCGAGAAATCCATATTTCCCAGGAAATGGAAAGAAGCTTTGATAACACCACTCCCTAAGACAACTTCGTTGCCCAAAACAAAATTCTTCCACCCCCACAATCAGGATTCTGGGCAGCACACAGCACTGCTACGGCTTTGTTGAAAGTCACAAATGACGTCCTCCAGCTATGGATAAGAAATTCCTCACTGCATTCATATTATAGGACATGTCCAAAGCATTTGATACGGTACAACATAAATTACTACTCAGTAAACTAAAATATTACAATTTTTCACAATCTACCCTTAACTGGTATTTTTCGTATCTAAGTAACCAAAAGAAACGTGTAAAACTGTCTCCTACTTTAGTATCTAATACTTTATATATTTCATCTGGTGTGCGACAAGGATCTATACTAGGTCCCTTATTGTTTACGATTTATATTGCAGACCTACTCTCAGTTGTCAAGTACTGTAACGTTTACTCCTATGCTGATGACACCCAACTAACTAAATCCTTCCATCCAACAAAAATTGTCCTAAGTACTGAATACATAAGCAACGATTTGGGTGCTATAAAAACATGATGTGATGCAAATGGCCTTAAAATTAATGCTAATAAGTCATGTTATACATTTATTGGAACTCAAAATTATATTGGCTCGGTCGAGCTCATCAATACAACAATTAAAATAAATAATGATGTCATGCCTACAGCTCAAGTAGTTAAAAGATTTGTACTAATATTTGATACTTGTCTGTCATGGGATGAGCATATCAGCCACCAAATTCCATTTCTACACTATTGTGACTATTGTGATGTAGTGTACTTTGGTAGAATAAATAAAACTTTGCAAGCAAAAATTAAAAAATGCCAAAATGTATGCATGCGGTTCATATTTCACATCCCAAGGAGTGAACATATTTTACCTTCCATAAATAATAAGAATATCCTGAATATGTACTGTAGGCAACTACTGCATGCATATTGCCTTATACATACAATTATTAATTCTGGCAGCCCATCGTATCTGGCAGACATGTTGATCCCTCGCACCAGGGTGCACAGTCACCACACAAGAAACAATTTCTAATTTAACCTTCCACGCTGTAACACAGGCACATATGCTGCCAAAATATGGAGTGCCCTACCTAAGAGCTTGTCGAGTATATCTAAAATAGAATCTTTCCATAACAAAGTAAAGAATTTTCTTATAGCAAAGCAGAGATTGTGTTCAAATATTATGATGTAACTCATATGTTTATGTTGTGTTATGTATTTTGTCTACATCTTTTTTCATTTTTTATTTTACTTTTATTTTTATGTTGTTGTCTTTTCACAATGCTTGTATCATTTTATTCCTACAACATTTATTACTTGATCAACAGTAGCATTCTGTAACTAAATCGTACATTTTATTGTATACGTATTAATACTGTAACCACATATGTATAAGAATTGTAAATTTAAATGTAATCGATGACACGGGTTAGGTGGCAGAACAGCCTAAGGCTGAACCTCGCCCACGCAAATAAAGAATTTCAATTTGAACCAACATATTCCATCGTAAACACTGGGAAAGATCCTACGCATCAGTTGTACTTATGTATCACAGTCACACATGGTGTAACTTGGGAGCTAACTTTCGGGGAAGGGGGAGGGAATTGAAAAGGGGCTAAACTTTGAGGGACAGAGTTAAAAAGTTTTCTATCCCAAAAAGAATAGCATCCAGGACTATTTTTACAAATAACTGTTACATTTGCAAAATCATAAAAGTTACTCATTACCTTATTCCTCAGGTCACAGGAGGTTAACAAAAGTCTCATTAACTTGTAAGTTTTAATAAACCTTAAAGTTTTGGGGGACAAGTGCCCCTTTCCCCTGCCAAGTTACACATATGTACACACACACACACACACACACACACACACACACACATATACATGGCCTGTCTAAAAAGTATTAGACATTATGCCGGGAAAAGAAAGTCACTTGCCTGGTATGGTTCACGTCGTAATCCCCTTCAAAGAAGTCCCCTTGGAATTTCACATGCTTAGCCCAACGAGCCTGCCATTGCTGGAAGCACTCCTGGAATGACTCTTTTGGAATGTCTCTAAACTTCACTGTCACGTTGCACATAATGTCCTCTCGGCTGTCAAAACGGGAGCCTTTCAGTGGAGATTTTGGCTTCGGGAAGAACCAGAAGTCACATATGGAGCCATGTTGATCATCATCATTTCCAGTTATTACGGTTATCCCTGTTGACAGTCTCCAGCATGTCTTGAGCAACATCACGTCAAAGTTCTCGCTGTCCCTGCTAAAGCAACTTCGGCACAAGTTTTGCTGCTACCTTCTGCATGCCTAAATCTTCCCGTCAAATTCAATGCACAATCTTTCCTAATGCCAATGTCATCAGCAATTACCCTGACTGTCAAACGACAATTTTCCATTATCAAGGACCTCACTTTCTCAACATTTTCTGCTTCCGGCTTGTTGAAGGCCTCCCATAACTGTGTCCACTCTTTGCCAATGTGCGGCCATTTTTGAAGAAGTTGCACCAGTCCTTTGTCTGGCATCATCGCCAAAAGCCTGTTGAATCTTGTGAATTGTTTTTGTTTTCGTCCCCCCAAGCTTCCCCCCTCTGCTCCAAGTGTTCCGTCATCCCAACAAACAAGGAAATGCGAAATTACACAGAAACACTACCTCACTTGCCAGTTACCACTCACTGATTTACGGTTCCGAAACGCCCAGCAACATGCGTGCATGAAGGTTCCCTTCACCTCTGTGCAGAGTGTAGCCAACCTACCATAGATATTTTCCGCAGGAAAAGAAAAAGTCGGATACTTTTTTAGACAGGCCACGTATTTATCAGCAAACCATAAAAAATTAAACATTTGCTAAATAATAAGGATTAAAAACATATAAATATGAAAACTATAGGAAGCACTAGTAAAAAAAATAAATTGGCACTTACTTATGAATTGTCAATATCCTATCTGAAGTTACAGATCCTGTATCAAGAGGAGTCAAAAAAACAAACTGGAAACCAAATCTACCTCCATCTCTAGCATGGTCAATTAGAAGATCCATACTAATCCGCCGGTTAACTTTATCCTGTACAGATACAAAAAAAAAAAAAAAAAAAAATTATGTGTGACAATAAAAATACATTGCAAAAGCTGGAAATGTCTATTGGTTCCAATTGAAATATCAATTGGATTGACTGGCATTCAATTAGATACTTCATAAAGGTATCAGATTGAATTGGGTTCAATTGGAATCTCAACTGAAGCCAATTCGAAATGTAGGAAAATTTCCAATTGGTTCATTGTATCCAATTGCAAGTTTGTATATACTGTAACCAATTGTTTTCAGATGTAGAATCAATTGGAAATTCCATCAAAATTGTGTGTACTAGCCCTGCTGGAAATGTCTACTGTTTATAGTGTTTTCAACTAATACAGGGTGGCACATATTGTATCAACGAATTTGAATTATCAACCCTGCCACAACACACGTGTTGCATAGCTGCATTTGTGGAGAGTTGGGAGTCAGGCAGTTAGTATACCATGAAGTGTTGGTCAGTGCAGACGTGGATTGCGGCGGCGGAAGCCTTCACCAAAACAGGCACCGGGCAATGCGGCGGAACAATGATTGAGTGATTGATTTGGTGTTTTAAGTCCACTTTATGCACAGTAAGGCTAATCGGGACTGGGCCTACAGTTTAAAGTGGGATCAGAACCACTATGTGCCTCCAACAGGTATCGAACCCGGGACCCCTTGATTACAAGGCAATGACGCTACCACTGCGCTATGGGGGAGGCCCAGGCAGAACAATGAAAATCACCATGCACCTGTTGCCGAGACAGATAGCATTCTGAGGTGTGTTAGACAATGGAGAGCCACAGGTAATCTTGTGAACAGTCAGTTGCTGTGAAATATGTGCTATTCCACAGGACATATTGAGACGTGAGTCATGAAACCCTTTCCTCATGGCCTCGAACAGTGCATCCAAGTAGATGGAGGACATTTAGAAGCGTTATTTTGAAGATGCACTGCTGTATTGTGCATATTATATACTGTATGAAATGTGTATGTGCATATTTATTTTCATAACCATAGAAAGTTACTACAAGCACTCACAATCTTTCTGTTGTCTTCTGAAGTTGGTAGATAGTATATGCGCCATCCTGTATATTGCTATATTGTAGAAGTATGGCTACTTGTAGCAATACATTAATAGCATCAAAATACTGAGGACACAAAAATTTTTCTGAATAATTTATTTTACATATTTATTCCTCTTTTATGTGTGCAATAAAAATGAAATGCCTTTCACATCATCTAACAACATTTTAAATGGTATTAGTAAAAAATAACATTGTATAAAACTATAAGTTCAGTATCTGCAAATTCAGCAAATATGAGAAAGATATGAATCAACCTATATTCCCATGTATACGAATGTTAGTTTTATGTTGTTTACTACATACGAAATTGAACACTGTATGCTTATTGGACCCCTCTCTGACCTTTCATACATTAACATGCAAATCAAGTCAGTCGAATACTAAATGATTGCATGCCAAGTAAACTCTTGGGTGACCCATACTCTATCCCCGGAACCTCTGGAGCAAGGTCACACATAAAGGTAGAGAAGGGTGGAGTGAAGCAAAGGCTGATAGCTTCAGTAGCTTCCCCCTCCATGCAATCCCGTTCCCTCGCACATGTTCATTGGTCGAGCCCTCTTGAGTCACGCTTGCTCCTGAGATTCCTGAGACAGAGTATACAGTTTGATTTATTGAGTTGTATGTTATGGGCGTATCACCACATAGGCTATTTTTGACCATCATGCAATATGGGGACAAGCCCCTTAACTAAAACAAAATTGAGGACAGGTCCCTGAGAAAAAAATAAAATGTATGGTTAGAACCTTCCTCACTCAATTTCTATAACTAATTCATTCTTTCATTACTTAATGGAACTAAAACAATACTGTCTCTGAGGATAAAAACTCCTTGCCTACGTTAAAAGCTAAAGCTGTGAAGAGGCACTCATTACCAGGGAACGGATTTAAATGTAAATACATATTTATGTACGAAGCTCAAATCAGTTATATTTTGTATTGTCTTTGCGCATCATGGCATGTAGACTCGAAAAATTCAGTTTATATTTTACATATTCCGTACTTACTCATGTACAATGTGTACATTTTCCCAAAATTTTTGGCCCCAAAAACTGGTGCGCATTATGCACGGAATAATTCGGACAGGCAACATGAAACCGTACAGGGTCATTCCATTATTTTGGGACACTTGCATTGACTTTTCATGTTTACGGAACCCTATCATGTTATATATCATCGTAAAGCTTTAATTCTGCAGTTTCTGACTATGGCAACAGTATTACATTCAAGATAGTGACACTAATGTGAAATGCGGTTGAAATAAGCTCATCACAAAATAAGAAACATTCTGATTTTTATGGTACTTTGTTTGAAAGAAAAGATAAGGAAAAAGAAAACAATAATTAAAATGCATTACTGGCAAAATAATATTATATATGTGAAGTGTGTAAATACCTTAATGGAAGAAATCTTGTGCTGCTAACTGCTAGTTTGAGGGTCCTGAATGTGCCTCCTATAAATGTTACATTAGTCACAGAAAAAAGTATATATATATTTTTTTTTTTCCAAAAAGTAAAGAAGGAATGAGCAAAACCACGTATAAAAGTGAAAAGGCCATTTCACACGATTTTTCACTTTGTATGTAATGTTCTGCGACACCAAGAAAAGCAGTGCCGTTCTGGCAGAATTCGAGCATGCACCTCCAGTTACATGAGATGCATATCAGCAGTATTTGTTGGGCGAGAAAGAATAGAAAATTACTTCCTGAGTGCAGCAAATCCGTAAGGTAAATTTGATCTCGCTTTCTATTATTACCTAATAAACAAGGTGGTTAAAGAGTGAAAGCTCTTGGATGCTAAACACAGTGGAGGGAGAGGGGGGAGGTGGCGTGGGTTGGTGACATTGTTTACACAAGAGGATATTCTCCTCTTGGTCCACATAGCAACAGGTGACCCACTCACTGGACAGGTAGGGTGTCGCTCACTTTTGATTGGCATAGTAACATATTTATAACCTACAAATAAGAAAGCCATTTCTTGAACCTGGATTATACTGCGCATTAAATACGAGACATAATTGTTTGTCACTTTTCCCCATCACAAACCAGGCTGTGCATTATACACATGTACAGAAGGTTGATCCGTGTACATGTGTCCGATTTTGATGTCTGACCTACTTGAGGAAAAACCACGGGACCACCACTGGTTGCCCTCGATGTGAGCACCATGGGTCCTGGCAATAGCCCTGCACCGTAACTTCCATTGTAGGAGGCTCCGTTGAAGTACAGGAACGGGAATCTTGAGCCACTCCTCCTGGCAGGTTTTCCAGAGGCCACGGACAGTGGTGACACGACGAGATGCAAGTGCTCTTTTCAATAGGCCAAACCCGCAAAAATCCATGGGACTGGCATCAGGTGACTTCACTGGTATGTCCTTGAAGGGAATAGCCTGGATGCCGGTGTCTGCCGCCATTTGTTGCAGAAATCTCTGTGTAAAACGAGATGTTGTGATGAGGCCTTATCCATATGCACACGGACCTGATTTATTGCATTTCCATACAAACGGGGCAGATCGTCTGTATAAATTGGTGCAGTTTTTAGGCACCTGCCGAATCGTTAACTTGCCTCATAGCAATATCCTGTGACAACCAGAAATCCCTTCGCGAAATTTGCTTTGCACTGATGGATGAAGTCATGACGGGTTTTTGCATCTTGTGGGGTGTACGTTACGGCTCAAATTTTGCCACAATCGGATAGTGTGGTAACAAACTTCCACCGTTCCCCCGATAGATGACATTCGTAGAGGCACCTGCAGTTAGTCTTTCTCTCCCTCCGATGGGCCGCAGTGAGGAAGTGTCCACGACTTTTAAACACGATCCGGAGCTTTAATTTGTCACGTAGGTTGTGGTTCAAAGTTGACTGTGCCACGTGCACTCTTCTTGCCATCAGATGTTGCATAGGAGGGTTTTCCTGTAGGGCCATTCGGTGCAACTTCCGAGCTACAGGTGGAGTTACCGCAGTACACGGTCACTTTCTACTCCCCTTTGTGGGTGAACGAAGTGCTGGAACGTCATGGTGTTTATGTCGATTAATTATGTTCTTGATGGTCATTAACCCCAATGCACATCCATTTTCCCCACTGGTTTTGAATCTGTGTCATGGAAAACTTGGCATGGAAAACTGCTACGATGTAGCCTTCCCAAAACCGGTTTTCCTTGGGAGCCATGATGCACACACCACACACACACAAACTTTGCGCAATACTAGAGGCCTTTGGCTTTCTCCTGCTGTTTGAATCATTCAGATCGGTCGATTCTGTGAGCAGGGGTGAAATTTTAAAATTGGACACATATAGACGGATCAACCTTCTGTAAATACAGTATTAGTATCTGGCTCATTTTTTACATATTTTAGTTGTTTTTGCACATTATTTCCATATTTCAGAACATTTCTCAACATATACTCCATATTTACAAAATAACTACATGTCCCCGTGTGACTGACAGAGTTAGGTATTCCTTGCGAATAACTGAAACACACTTCCTTTACTTCTTGCTATATTGAACGCAGTTTTAGTCAATATAAATCCATCTTAAGAGACAACACAAGGAACTTCACATTCGAACAGTTACAAAAAAAATTTGTTATTCACTGTTTTGGAAACAGAAAATCAAAACATATTTTGTGTTGTTTTACAATTAATGTCAATGTAAGCATACTGTATTTCATGTAGCTTGTGTAGTGCCTTCTATTATTAAAAAGGTAAAATTTTACAATTTTAAGTCCATATTCAACACCATATGTTTGGTATTTAGCACATTTTTACTACAAATAAATCCGTTCCCTGCTCATCACATACATGGACACATGACAAAACACAGCTGTACAGAGGATTTATACTGGTCGTAGGTACATGCACCAGGGCCTCTATAGCCTGCAACATTTCAGTTACTGAGGTGTACTATGTGGAAGTGAGGTTGACTTCTGGGTGCCTTCAGAAAGGACCATCCCTTGCACCCTAGGTGATCTACAGTTGTCAAACATGAAATGCATTTGTGTCAAATATCTACATGCATTGTAGAAAAATATATATGTAAGTGAAGTGTTTTAAAATGCAATAAAGGTACCTGAAAATCTAAAATTCTAAAGAGTTAGAAATGCAGAAAACATTACTCAGAAAAGTGGTCACAAGCAGTGATATCAATTTTTTAAGATGTTACTTAAATACATTTATCTATTCAGTTGATATTACTATTCAATAAAATTGACTTTATTTTCCTCCCAAAAATAACAGGTATTCGTAAAATATGTGTAATTTATGGAATTCCTGGTTACTCTTGGATCCAACAATAAGTAGCGTTGCCTTAAAAAAGTGACGTCTGTGTTACATAGGGGAAAGTCATACAGTACTGACTGGCTTACAGTACCAGGGTGTCTACTTTAGGGCCATAACAAAATTCAAGTATAATTCCCAGTTTTCAAGGCTAACTTTCGAAATATTCAAGGCAAAAAATTGAAAATTCAAACACATATATAAAATATATAATTTAAGGTGCGGAGTTTACATTTGCCATTTCACATACTCAGATTCTAAATACATCTACAAACACAAGTCACAAATGTTACAGGATAAATAAATTTACAAAAAAAAATGTAAATTGCATAAGAATTTCAAACTCAAATTTACCTAATCAACTTCAAGATGTCTTTGTTTTCAATAATTTTCAGTCGATTTTCTATATAATTTCAGAAACAATCAATACAAATTAACATCTTCACTGCCTCTTAGCTTGGCACCCAAACAACTAACAAAGCAAAGGAAATGAGCGAATTCTGTTCTATTTTCCATGCATTTTTTCTTTTTTTACCTCGATAAAAGTACTGGCTAAACTGTGAAAAACTTTCTTCAGAGCATTAATAAATATGTATGAATTCAATCGGACTTGGAATAATAAAAGTTGCAATTTTTCACGTCTACCAAGAAAAATTCACGCAGAATTGCCGGAGCCAATAATTCACGCATAATTCCTGGAATTCAAGGAATTCCCGGTACCTGAGGAACACCCTGAGTACCGACCATCTCCAGTTCTCACACTCAGCGTTAGATTAACACCACTTTACGGACACACACACGAAATAATACCATAGCCGTACATCATACACTTCAGAAACTACAATTTGGGTGCAGAGCAAAGGGAGCTAAGAGGCAGTGAAGGTTTTCTTTTTTATTGATTGTTTCCGAAAGTTATATAGAAAATCGTGCTGCTTCTTTTTGAGGTGAATTGATGATTTGATGCAAGTATGCTTCATCTATAGTCTATTATGTGAAAGTGTCAGCCCCCCTATCCGGCCCTCTGGATTACTTCCTGTCTTAATCCCTCAATCTCTCCTTTCACCTCACCCTGGGTGCCAAGCGAGCAGATTATATTTGCGCCGGAATTACAAAAGGGGGGTTTCACATAGAATTTATATTTTTATGTCCCTGGTTCATTTACACATATACAGCAAGTGAATATACAACCGGTTAAATGGATAGTACCGTTGTTCTTGAAATCATAACATTCTTGTAGGATATACAGGAAAACCTCGTTAATACGAAGTTCAAGGGACCAAAAAATGTCAACTTCGTATTAAACGACTTCGAGTTATCCAAACTTTTCAAGATGGCGCCTGTTTTCAGGTGTAAATAAAGTAGAGTATAAATTAGCCCCACAAAGGATATTTTATACTTGGTGGTAGCTCAGAAAATAAGCTTTATATGTACTATATAATAATATTGTACGTTTTAAAGGAAGTGTAAAAAATGTTACACAAAATGAGAACACGGAGCTTAACGCGGACACAAAGATTACAAGGAGTCGGTTAACACCATTTATCCTGCCTAGTTATACAACCGGTTATGCACGGGATGCATGTTGTGGCAAAAAGTCTTATAAAAAACTGTATTTTCTTTTAATTGTGCAAAGTTGTTGCTCTTCCACGAAATTCTTAGTTCATAAGAAACCCGTTTGCACGGAGACCTACGGAAAAGAAAACAATCTCGTTTATTGCAAGAAGTGGGTCTTGACAGTAGTCACACGCGAGCAAGAGACGGGAGATAATCAAACAGAATGAATATTGGATTTTATGTACTAGAACATTGTCCGTTACAGGATTAACTGGTAAGAGAAGATTCTCTTGGGAGAGAACACAACCTTTCCCTGGCACAAAACAAAACAAAAAAATCGGGCCTGTAAATTTCATTCTGGTTCGGCTGTCTAAAACACATCGTAAAAAAAAGTCACGTATTCTTTGCTTCAGTTAACTTCATATTCGCCCCCCTCCCCTTTTTCAGGGAGCAGTCCAAACTCTTCCTCAACTTGCATTGTAATCAACTCTGAAAAAGTAAACACACAACTTGCGATGTTTGCACCCAATGTGTATCCTAGGACACATTAAACAGTGCCGCACTCGATAATCACTCTGGTTTGGATCCCACTTTAAACTGTATATTTAGTCCCGCTTAGTTCAGCAGTAAAAAATGAACTAAAAACAAGTTTTACGAAACTTGAAACTTGCGTATTATTCAGATTAATCGACAATTTATTGTAGGATTCAGGAGTATTCTGGAGGTCAAACACTCGTTCCGCCAAAACTTTTCCTCTCGTATTCCTACATTGGGCGCCTCCAGGACCACTCAGCAACCCAACATTGTTGAGTAGCAAGAACCCTGGAGGCGCTTGCTACCTGGTTGTTGAGAAGGAGCGACCGCGGCTTCACTCAACATAAAATTCTCTCGCTACCTGCGGTCAACTGTCGTCTGCAAGTCTGTTGTCTTCTGTTAGTTGCAACATGGCGCGGCGGAACTAAAAGATGCGTGGAGTAAAATGTACTTGTAAGTTCGATTATGTAGCCCAAGCGCACCTTTAGGTCGCGCATCCAATAGCCTTAAATAGTAATAACTTTTTCGCCACTATATTCTCGGAGAATGAGTGATCTGTCAACGGATAATTATGCACTGGCTTCAACTGAAGTATATTTAAAAATACCAACAAAATAACGCAGTTAAAAAAGTAATGAACCCAAATACTGTTCACAACATTAAGTTTTTTTTTTTGGCTAAATCGGATGAGCATGTGGTGGAGACCATTTTTTATCTCGCTACGTAAGTTTCGGGTTCGAGGTCCGGTATAGGCATGGATGTTATTTGATTGATTTGATTTATTTTACTGTGCATTTTTGCCACTTTTGGCTAATCGCGAAGATGAGGATGAGTGATGATATGGTGAAGGAACAGTCACAACGAACAGCATGCCCAGGCCGGGATTCGAACCCGGGACCCGACGTCGTATCATAGAATAGTTAACTATTCTTTGGTCGTATCGCGATGTTTAACCACTCCCGGATATTATTTGTGAACGTCCCTTCTTCATGTCCCTTCTTTTGCAAGAAAAATTGGCATCAAGTATCGAGGCCATTTCCTGGGTGAAATACATACTTTTCAAGGGAGCGTGATATCAAGAAATGCACCGTGTGATATTTGAAAATCCATTGGAAGGAGGATGGTATTACAATAACTTAAACGATGATCATGCAGAGTTAATCATAAAGACAACTAAAAAATGTGGCATATTAATGTATAAACGTCAATTCGTACGTTTTTATTTATATTGCTTTAATTCACATTCTTTTCGCAGCTACGAAAGCACAATCAGCAATTGATAATTTAAACTATATCAAACATTATTGCGTGAAAACAACGTGAGAACACCGTTATACAATCTTGCACACATTTTGCAACTTATTCTCACTCTTCAACATTTCTGTTCGTAAGCCAACATCCGCGGCTACAACGCCAGGGTCACGGGTTTGATATCCCAGCCTGGGTGTTCTTTGTGAGTGTCCTTTCATCAATTTCATCATATAATCAATCATCCTCATCTTCACGATTAGCCAAAAGTAGCAGAAAAGCGACGATAAAAAACAAAATTCAAATGAAACTATTGTTCTTAAATCGTATTTATTATTGTCCTATTAACAATGGTTGATTTATTGATTTGTTTTATTTTACTTCATTTTCGTGCCACTTTTGACAAATTTGCGAAAATGGGAATGAATGATGATATGATGAAATTGATGAAAGGACACTCACAAGCATTCATTCCCAGGCCGGGAACCACACCACCACGGGTGCCGACCTATTAACAATGGCATGAAACTATTGAGGAATAATGATCACATTTCAAAGCACATTCTCGAAACTAATCTTTCTTTCACTTATAGTGTAGCGTATGCGTATGTTATAAGTGTTTTAACAAAGGTTTACAACCAATAAGGTCACACACACACAAAAAGCGTTTCGGGTAAAATACCCGGTGTAGGCACATGGTGGTTCGGATTCCACTTTAAACTGTAGGCCCAGTCCAAATTAGCCTACTGTGCATAAAGTTAACTTAAATCACCAAACAAACAAACACACAAGAAGTAGAGCGTTGTGTCAAACTTGCACTCCTATACGAAAATAATCTTTAATTTAAACACATATATCCTTAAATAAAACTGGCCACAACCTTTCTACACTCAATGTCACTCCTCCATGGTTATTACGTATTATTTTGGAGAAATAAAATTGTAACCACAGAGAATTGTTGTAACCAAAGCTCTCAAATTAGGAATATAACATTTCCCCCCAATTGTATCTCTATAGACAGTAGACACAGATCTAGATCTACTCATGTTTTACTTCGAGATTAACCACATACTTTAATTTGAAATAGCATCCATATATATGTCATCACATCGATTCATAATCCATTAATAGTGACACCGTATTCAACAGCCCAACACGCCCTGCCATTTTCGCTGCAGACGCCACAAGGCAACGCAATGCGATTTTCAATTGTTTTCGGCTGGAACGTCGCTACTTCTCAACTTTGCATCCAGGACAGGCCATAAAACTGTGTGACGTAGCAGGTCAACATTTGCTACCATGTTGAGCGATCCTGGAGGCGCCCATTGAGCATTGCGGTTTTTTTTTTTAACAGCAGCACGCTAATGGTTCTGAAGAAAAGCGGGGATTATATGGCTTTGGGAGATTCAAAACAATGAAGCAATGAAGCTTATTCCTTCCCACTGGATGAGTCATTGCAGTTATCAGCAAGCGAGAGCTTTCCAGACGCTAGACTAAACACTGGCGCCAGCTGCAGGGTAAACACAATGAGACCGGCTGGAAGTTAGAGCAGCAGGTGGCAGAAGGGAAATCATCGGCATTTTAAAGATAAGGCAGTTGTCGAAGACCGAACTTCTATCAGCAGTGTGAAAAATCACATTACCATGCACACCAGTGGCGGATAATGAGCTGTTGTAGGAAAAGGAAGGGGGTCAGTTTTCTTTTACTTATCATGCGGTTTTTGTTCGTTTTAAAGAAGGTTTTCAGAACTGTTTCCTTTTTATTAGACGCCAAAGGAGCCGGTGTGCGCACACGAGCAAGAATATCGTGGCCGAAACACTTAGCAACGGACCCCCCCCCCCCCCCCAACGTTTGCTGATAGATAAAGGGGAGAAGTCACTCAGACAACAAAACACTGTTTTGGCAAATTTTATGACCGGCACAGTTTGGAAACGTATGAAGCGGGAAACTGGAGTTGCAACATACGTAAGATCGATGTCAACTTTTGCGGGAAACCTAGATGACAACGCATTAAGCGGGTTGACGATCTTTAGTTGGCCCATGCGGCTTTGATTATCTGTAACAGTTTCCCTTTTTTTATGAAGGTCTACAGGGCACAAAGAACACGCTTTTAATGAAAGTGGTTACCGGACGTTGTCTGCTACCAGGCCAAAAGTTGCTCGCTCACGGGAAATTGCTGTATCTCGAGCTCAGAGCTAGACAGATTGGTGAGACTTCCAGGCGCCACGCGTCTTGTATTTTGGAACATTCGTGCGATCTTATCTTGCATTTCTCATCTGGCACTGGTGAATATTTCCAAGGTGGCGCATTCAGCGGGGAAAGAGCTTGACCTCCCATGCACATTGACAAAGAATGTCAATGTCCAGCGGGCATTTCGGGCTGCTTCCCTCGAGTTGTCAGCAGCTCTTAGGACAAGGAAACATGTCAAGGTCAAGTTAAAATAACGTCCAAGCTCTCTCCACATTCGATCTTCTCTTGTCGACTTACGCAGGTGTCTACTTCGAATTAAGCGAAACCAGTTTTGCGGAAGAGTCTTGTAAACAACTTCGTATTAAAAATTATCCGTATTTCGATTTATCCGTACTGAAATACATTATAAATCCTATCTTATCGGCTGGGGAATGGGAAGAACTTCGGATTAAAGGGTACTTCGTATTAACCAATATCGTATTAACGAGGTTTTCCTGTATTGGTTTATTATACATAGTTATATATATACATATTTTACAGAGCGTTTCCATGAGTGTCTTGCATAGACCAAATTACCAAATCTCTAAATCAATATAATTTCGCACCTATGGCATAACCATTGGTACTTCCTTTACCGCAGAGTTAGCATAACTATCTCCGCGGGCCTATCCTCAGCTTAAATGATATTCCGTTCATTACAAATGCGTTTCCTTACGCCTTCACTCCTTCCTTTGGGCATCAATTATTCAATACTGAAATATCCACATATTCAAAACTTTTTCTAAAAGGGGACTTGGGACAGCAACAGAGGCGGGCATAACCAGATGCTACATTATTATATCCAGTTTAGCCACCATAAGTGGACTAAACTTGAGGAGACGTTCCTCTTTCGTCGATCTATGGGGAAACACTGTTCTTTGCTAAAGCCCACTTGCCTCTTTTATAGCCGTGGTAAACGTCCGTGGACGTGGACCCCGTAGCATTGGAAAATTCCACTGCCAACGGTCTTTTGTAAGACAGCTAGCTCCCCAAACTGGGGAGGTAAAAAACAGGGGAATCTAAGATCCAGCAAAGCACAATCCAATAAGCACATACACTTACATGCAATAACAACATAAAAGTACACTCATGGAAACATATTACTTAACCCTACACCTTGTAGCTGGCCAGCAATCAATTAACATATTACAATATACCAAAACCAGTAATGGTCAATCCGACCGTTACAATTAGGTTGCAATATATAGCAAGGTTGTGCAATATTTTATGCATGCAATACAGCATCGCAAGTAATTGTAACATGTGGTGTTTGTCCAGTACCGACCACCCACACATTTGTTGTCCAGTACCGAGCAAAATGAACGATGTACAAAATATGAAAAGGTAACAAAGTTGAGGCTAATTTTCTCTCTTTTCATAGAAAAAAGGCTGGAAATGAGAAGGAGAGTACTGCTGAGCACATTTTTGTGCCTCCTCTCTGTTTTGCCTGATAAAAATAGCAGATGACATTCAATCCAAACTCTAGCTCATTGGGCTAAACCACACTTGGAATAATCTCTCGTATCAGTGTCTCATTTCAATATTCACCTGATTTCAGGTTTTGTTGACCATATTTCTTCTACACAGAAAACCCTAGAGGCAAAGACAAACACGAGAAAGCAACAGACCCAGTGTAAAACTTGGGCACATGTCGAATGTGAAGATCAGGAGAAGTATTGTTTCGGAACTTTGTCTAACATCTTGTAATTTCAGGTTTTCTTGCATGGCCACACTAATTATCAATGTCTAAACATTTTACGTCTATCCTTTGCTTGAATAAATAATTATCACCAAAGTTGTTAATTATTTAGCCCATACAATCTGATAAAGAAGTGAGTGGTCGGTACTGGATGACAATTTTCTAACTTCTTGAAATTATAATTTTTTTATTTTAGTCCATAATGAGGTCTTGTCAACAACTTCGTGAGATATCATAACCTGTTCATAATTAAGGATAAACCCTGTCGTAGATGACTGTTTTGTTCACACTAGCTGAAATTATGCCAGTAAAACTTATGGAGGTCGGTACTGCATGACCGTTCTGTAAAGTATAAATACAAATAGGTTTCTTTACGTAGTTTCAAAACCCTCCCTCCAATTTATTCACTCGCTCCTTTACTCATTCAAATATTTCCCAACTCTCTATCTTAAACTTGAGAGCTTGCTTCTTCTTGAAATACACACACACACACACACACACACACTTACCATGAAAACATCAAATTCATCCAACATGTAAAATGGCAGGTCCATGGCTTCCCATAAAGCCATTATCAAAGAAATGGTTGAATATGAGCGCTCCCCTCCTGACAAAGATTTTGTATCTTGGGCCCTTCTGCCTGATCCACTCTGTGAGGATACTTTTATCACCAATGTCTCATTCTTGTGGTCCAGTAATATCTCACCCTGTAAAAAAGAGGGGGAATTGAAGAGTACAATATACATACTGCAATCAACCCGAGGAAAATAAATCAAATTGGGTCAATAAATGAGACAAAAAAGAGTAAGCTATATGTCTTAGGAAAAACTAATTGTTACATCTGAAATTTTTACAAAAATTGGCTCCTCTGAGGAGCACGACTGAAAACACAAGAATGAAGAATTGTAACGTTTAGTATTAATTACAAATTTGGAAATTTTGTATTTTGAAATCAATAATTTTGTAAAGCAGAAAATGTATCAATTTTACATTATTTGTTAACATGTTCTAATAATGTGTATTATTTACTGCGAACGATTTATGTCCTACATTTTCAGACAGCATGTCCCACATTTCTCTTACGATAATGTGGTAATCCTAAGTATGTACAAAGCTTCTTTCAAACTCAGAATATTATTATATAGTACACATAAAGCTTATTTGTGAGCTATCACAAAGTTTAAACATCCGTTACGAGAGGAATTCATTCTAAAATTTATTTCCAACTGAAAAGAGATATCTTAAAAATAATTATTGAGCCTTTCCTGGCAGTGAATGATGAAGAGGTTTTCTCGGGATATCAACCAGGTGATATCTGGATAGGCTTCCAAGCTTTGGAGAGCTAACATCACTCTCATCTTCAGGGATTGAAGTGCACCTCTCCCTCAAAAGCTCATAAAATTATCCGGAAATCACCTGGTTGATATCCCGAGAAAACCTCTTCATCATCTTAAAACGTTTGGATAACTCAAAGAAGTCGAAGTTGACATTTCTTGGGCTTTTGAGCTTTGAAGGAACAAGGGTTTCACGTATCTAAATACGGGATTAAAAGTATATTTAAAACTGTAACTCAAGTGCTTTTAGTGTTCAACTCAAGATCTCTTGCAAAGAGTCTGGGTTCAAGTCCAAACCAGGACATGAATGATCCACGACGACTGTGTCTATTTCACATAATCAACATTCATCCTTGCTGTTGTGAATATCCTAAGTGGTGAAAATGCAGCACTAAATAACCAAAAATTAATACCATAATGGTAAAATAGATGATGTAAGGAATTTACAGAAATGCTTACATTGGAGGTGAATTTTTTGAATATGAAGAGCAAATATAAAACTCAAATCTAAAGTAATCTCTGTACAGGCAATGTTCACTTTCACTTCTCCAATGTAATATTCCAAATAATCTTCACTGAAGATGTAAAGATGATCCAGAAATCTCAGTTGTAGGCCTAATATATAATTCCTGACCCGGGAAGATAAATAAATCCTCACATTTGATAGAATGCAACAGAGGAAATTTCTTGATTGTCAGAGACAACACTGATACTATATTACAATAATACTTACATCAAATGAGCGTTGATTCAGCAGACCTTGGAAAATCACTTGCACCCTGATAGATATCAATCTCTGCATTGTGAAGTATAGCTTCTTCCGACTTTCAATTACGTCTTGCAACTTCTATGGAAAGATCGAAAGTAGGGATGGGACAGATTAATAGTTACTCTATTGGTATGGGTTGATGTAGACATATCAGTGTATCTGTTTATCGGTAAAATTACTGATAATTTTATGGATCTGATATATGTATAAACATCTTACAATTTAGTCCAATATTTTGTCATTTTGTTCTAGTTTTTATAGATGTATACTACATTTTGTATTTTCTTTTAAGTAAATATCTAAATATTAAAGTTCTCTTGCTTTGCAAAAAGAGCCACGGTAGCTTAGTCGTTAGGTGTCTGACTACCATGTGAGAAATTCAAGTTCGATCCCTGGCAGGTGAGAACCAGGAATCTTTTCCACCTGTCCAAGCAGCTCAGGCACCCACCTATCATCACATAAAGTGGCTACCTGGAGAAAACTCTGGGGGGTAAAGGCAGCCAGGGGCATGGTGCTGATCACATCATCCCCACCTTCAGCCGTGATCAAGAAAGTGTGGGATCCTAACTCTACACCCCTACACCTTCATGGCATGGTGCAAGGCACAGAGGAGCACTTTTTTTTTTTTTGCTTGATTCATCTGGTAACAATATTTTTAAGGAGATCAATGAACCATTTGGGATTTTATATCAGATTAGCACAATATCTCTTCTTGGTATCGGACACTTTCAAATTGGTACTTTATCAGTATCGGCCAAAATTTTATATCGGGCCATCCCTAATCGAAAGTAAAGCAAAAATTCTATCATTGTAAATGCTACATTTTGAACAAACATTACGTTAGCTATCCTAAAAGCCAAAGAGAGAAAGAGAAGGCAAAACAATAGATGACAGTTGGAAAAACTGGAAACCAAACATTTCATAGCCTCTTCCGTAATATCAAACAAAATGTAGATTTTATTTATTAATATTTTACAGGGTATCCCAAGAATTATGGTAATATATTTCCATGATGTTCGCTGACCAAATGCATAAAAAATTCCTGACCTCACTTCACCTGACATCTACTCTGCCTGCTCTTGTAGGTTTCCACCAATAGTGCTTCCATTTAGGCTTTCACTTTGTGATATATGACAATAGGATTAAACTTTATTGTCAGGAAATAAATGGTTTCATTAGTGGGAACGGACAGGTCACTCGCTGGCTGTCTGAAACACCAAATGGAAATGTGTTGGGGATGAGGGCGTGACTCCTCAATGCCAGGTTAAGTTGAATTGAATTGTTGTTTTAAGTTCCCTTTCTGCACAGAATGGTTAAACGAGACTGGACCTACAGTTCATAAAGTGGGATCCGAACCACTATGTGCTTCCACCGGGTATCGAACCTGGGACCCTTGATTGAAAGGTGACGATGCTACCACTGCACCATCGGAGAGGTTCAATGCCAGGTAAAAACCATAAAGTGGACTTAAAGTGGACTTAAAGCACCAACTCAATCAATCAATCCTATATCCTGTACATTGTTTACAGCTGCGTCAACATTCCATGACGAATGTCAGATATATCTTGTGTGCTAAGATACATGCTTTAAGGTAAAAATACTGTTACTTGCTTTGTTGGTACTCTGTATGAAGCAATTGATCCTAAATGAGAAACCATCGCCAATATTGATGAAGTTATATGGTACGATCGAATGAACGAACACCTCCAGAATTCAAAAGTAGAAGGCCTTGTTTTTGCAAGAAGTTGGTTGCAAATACAGAAAAACATTAATGTGGAAGTATTTTACAACTTCATATGGGAAGGGATTAGTAGATGGAATCAGCAGACAAGCAAAATGACTTACTCGTAGGCATGTAATGAGCAAAAGTAAATCTGCACCAATTGTACAGACTACTTCAGATTTTTCAGAAGTAATTAGAAATCTCATGCCCAAAACTACAGTTATTTTGATAAAGGAAGAAGCATTTCATGAGAGAGAAGTTGGGACGATGCTCAGCCAATTGTAGGCACCAAATATATGCATACCATAAGAGCTGATCAAGGTAGATATTTATAAACCCCTAAGAACGCTCCACCTCACGAATTAGAAATTCACGTGAAAGCGAGAGCAGGCTACAGTACTGGTGACTGGGACATAGTAACATACGACGACGAACACTATCACGGTGCAGTTGCGAGAAAGGTTGCTGACGAATATGAGATATCCGTAATGCGAAGGCTGGTGATACCAACCACTTGGCTGGCCCCTGTGGCAAAGTGGTTAGCACATCGCGCTAAGGTTCCGGGTTCCAATCCCGTCTTGGGCATGGGTGTTTGTGAGTGTCCATTCATAAATTTCATGATATCATCACTGATCCCCATCTTCGCAATTAGCCAAGAGTGGCAGAAAAACGAAATAAAATAAACAAAGACAAATCAAATTAAATCAAACCAACTACTGGAAGTGGCCTTTGAAGACTAATAAGTTACTGTTCGCAACCAGGCAAAAAAGGCCTCCTCTCATAGTTAATTCCTGAAGACAGTTCAAGTTTCAAGATGTTATGCTTTGAAGTGTGATGCACGGGACACGAAAACTATTTGCACTGGTGTAATAATTGAATTTCCAGTACTTCATGCTGTGTATTGAAAGTATATTTTAGTTTCGAAATGTATTTCTACAAAAAAAAATCTTTCTCCACAAGAAAAAAATAATATTTTGCGTGATGCATGGGACAAGGCCGCGGAGTACTTTAAAAATGCCAGTTTTGCAGTGTATTAAAAGACTAATTTGTTTATTTCCATATTCAATATGCAGCCAAGTAACCCTTTATTTGGTAAATAAAAACAATTCAAATATGTTAATTGTATATATATCTATAAAAATTTATTCGTACCTGAGGTAAAGGTTTTGAGTTTTACACTTGTAAATTGACCTTCAACTTTACAGATGTTTATTTTTTAATATTTTCTACTTATTTACCTGTTTTTTTTTGTTTTCATGATGGTTTGGATTGTACTCTACCTAAATACCATGAATATAAAATTAATGTTGCAACTTCAGTATTTGATATTCTGGTTTCACTTTTCAGAGAATTGCCCATATTACAGGCTATTTATGGATATATACAATCAGTAAAAATATCAGTTATTGAGATACACACAGATTACGTTATTGTATTCTTGCTCTAAAAGACCTATTTTAGTATTAGGCAGCATAAAATTTTACACTAGCATTTAAAATTCTGTAGATAATGTGTGCGTGTGTGTGTGTGTGTGTACATGTGATGACTACAAAAGGCAGTTAATAATTATATTCTAGATGATTTTTGCCTCAATGATTAGTAATTTCTTGTACAATTTAATTTTACTATTCTATATACAGGATGTCTGGATTGAGATTAGCCTCATCTAGTTCGTTGCACTTTTTGACAGTCGGTGCAGTGCATGTGTATCCAGTGTCAGGTTGGTTCAAGGAAATGACGTTCAACCAACTAGACGAAAAGCGATGTTCAAGTTCAGAAGATTCAACAAATTCCTGTCTTCTGCTTTAAACGGTCATTTGATTAGTTAGTACTCACCACATGATCATACACCACACGTACACCGGCCCGGAAGGTAGTGCAAACGGAGCAGACACCAAATACACTACTTGACTCCAAATCAATGAACTTGACGACTCGGTGTTGCACCGTGTAACCAACTAGATGCTTCGGTGCAAAGAGAGTAAAAAAGTGCAGCGAACTAGATGGGGCTATTGACATGTTTTGCCGTAATCCATTACAAAAAGATGAACACACATTCTTCCTTGTATGACTAAAAGTATTGTGATTTTTTTCCCCCTAAATAAGCGACACGTAGAATAATTGTGTGGTGGCAGTGTTGAGGTCATGAAAGTACAAAATGGTCCCTGCTCACCAAGGGTTCCAGGTTTGAGTTGTTCTAGCCTGGGCATAGGCGTTCCTTCGCGTTCAATTTCATTCAGCTTCATCACCACACTTAGACTAAAGTGACAGAAAAGTGACGTGAAATAAGCAAGCACGTCAGAAATAACAAGACATATTTACGTTCCCTTACCTTCATGCCTCTTTCAAGAAGTGCAATTTCTTTCTTCATAGAATCAAGTTTATTTCTCCTGGTATTATATGCTCTAGCTACTTCCTCCATTGTACCTTCCCGAGCTTCCACTTGTCTCAAGTGCATAGTAATATGGTACATTTCTCCTCTTATTATTTCAGGGTTCCTACAAGATTAAAAAGGGAAGAAGATATACAGAACTTTGAGATTATTTCAGAGACATCGAATATCAACAATCCTATTGATAAATTAACATGCATATGATATTCCGTTACTGGTCAACAAGCACTATACAAAGTGAATTAAACATGTATCCTGTGGATAGTCAATCTGCACATGCATCATCACTATTTATTAAAGATATTGATATTTTCCCCCTCACCTCTTTATGTTTCAATTTTTTCTTTAACATATCATTCACTGATTATATAATCCACTGTTATATTCTTCATGTCACCAGGTTTACTGATGATAAACTAACTTTTTTCATATATGTATTTTTATTAAGGATGGGACAGATTAAGCAGTACTCTACCGATATAGGCTTATCTGTACATCGGTTTATCAATAAAATTACCGATAATTTTACTAATCCGATATATTGATGCAGTACAGTACAATTGATAACAGTAGATTCTATCTACTGTAAACAGTAGAAATTTACATCACGGGTGGCTTTCACATTTCGTATTACAAGATTGAATACATTTATATACGTTATTTGATTGCTACATCTTACATTAAATGCATTCACGTGGGACTATAGAACTTCTGTAATCTTTCTCATATTACTGTACTTGGTAGTTAAGCTATGCCAAACTCGCATACAGAAAGACAGATTTTCTGTCAAGGTTTACTTACTATCTGATGAATCTCTTTTTAGTCCTTTCAGGTATCTGCAGTTAAAAACATTGTGCAGGAGCTATGCCTTGGACATCATTGCATCAAACTTGATATCAGCATGTGGGTTTCTTCAAATTTACTTCACACCTGACAACAGGGGCGTGCCGTGAATTTCCATGATAATCAAGCGATGGGTCATTTTTCATTTCGGCAAATTACAACATTTTCAAATGCAATATAGGGGGGTGTAAGGGTAAATTTGGAGCCAAAATTAAAAAAAAATTGTCGTTGGTGAAAACCTTTAGGATGGTATTGAGGGGGGGGGGGAAGTTCTTGGGTGTGTGGGGGGTCATTCCATGCCAAACCATCCAATGGTGGTTGCATGACCATTTTAGAAAAAAATCATTTTTAGTACATAGGTTTGTACATGTTTCTAGATATCAAAACCAATGTTAAAAAAAAAATATTGTCTTTAGTTCTCCTGGGGCAGCCATTTTTTCAACATGGCGCATGGCTTTTTTTGCTCATGTAACAGTATACAGAAATCTTAATATCTCAAAAACCATTAAAGCTAGAGACCTGAAACAAAATTCATTTTGTAGCTAATGAAGTATACTTCCTATGAAATTCAGGTATGTTTTGCTTGAAATTGCATTGTAAGTACGAAAATTATGGTGGAAAATGGGGTAACAATAGTTAAAAAATTGCATTTTTAAGCCCGATTTTTTCAATGAAGAGGTTTAGTCAAAGGCTTGATTTTTTTTTCATGTGTAGACCTGCCTGCAGGGTGTCTGTAAATAAAATATCAGTGCTTAGAAATGCACCCCTTTTTTACAGCATGGGCTCAAACATGGCCGTTCATTGAATTTTGACAGTTTTCGGGGTTAAATATCTCAGATGGGTCCCCTTTAAAAATTCTGAAATTTGGCACAAATTCATGAACCTAACTCACAGTAAAAATCTCAACTTTTAGATTCAACTCGTTTTGGTCAATATGAGGTAACGTATGTCACCTAATTTCTGACGTTGCAAAGTAAGGTTAAACTACATTCCATACTTAGAATAATGAAGTATTTTCTTTTTCTTTTTTAAATTTGGGTTAAATAAAGGCTCAGAAAATATAGTAACTTAAGGTTTTAATACTTGACTTACCATAAATTGAAATTACAAGGTATGACAATTGAAAATCTGCGAAATTTCATTGCAAAAGGTTTGATTTATTAGGTACCCACGACCAGTTGGTATTGTCAGCTCCAGTTTCCTATTCATTCTCTTCAGTTCATCACATATTTTTTTTGACCAAGTGGTAGCAATCAAACTGATGATTCTGACCTTTTCAACATTAGTTTTTGCTCATTTACATTTTTCTTCTTATAATTTCAATTATATGATTGTACTGGCCATGAAAGGATTGTCACACTTGTTTTCTTTTTCTTCAGTTTTGATACTTTGTGAAAAGCAAATTTCCAGTTTCCTTTGCAGTCCTTGTAGGATGTGAATAGTTTTTCGAGCAAGATCACTGTATTGTTTTTCTGCAATTAGCCTCCTCAACTTTGAAACAGGAGATGCATAAAAACAGAACAGACTTCATGCATTTCCTTTAGTTTTCCTTGGCTTGGCACAAAGACATGATTTTCAATTCTGGCACTTAAGTGAGTCACTTTCTCCACATATGAAACTTTTACTCCAACATATCAGGCATATTGATTTAACTGGTATAAGGCTTTCTTGACACTTTTTTTTACCTTACCTTACTTAACCTTTTCTTTAGGTGGTACTTCTGAAGATCACAACATACTTTACCATATAAAAATCTATATTTAATGGTATTTGCATATTGTCTCTCAGCCATACACCTGTAGTCTTGACCTAAGAAGTGTTATCATTTTCACTGACTTTGTTAAGATTAGTTAAGTCTTTGGGAACCTTACCAAAAGGGTATTTATGACAGTCATCTACAGTTAAAAATATTACAGTACACTCCATTTACTGTCACAGATAATGAACATTCACAAATCACTACTCTTGGCACATTAGGCAAAGGAAGAATGACAGCAGAGATTGTCCATGCACAGATCAATTCCAGGCTTGCCTCACATCCTATCAAAACATGTCTCTGAATCTTCTGCTGTGCATGACTCACATCTATTTCAATGAATGTCTTTTCTTGGAAGAAAAAAAAGAAAGTGGAAAATAAAGAAAACAAAAGATAATATATTCTACCAGCTTTGACACTCCAAAATAAATAGCCTACTTTCAGTGGAGTGCCCAAGGAGGGGTTTGTAGGGGTCATAACCCAATACCTTTGGCCTAGTATTCCATAAACAATTACGTCAAAGGCAGGATAATGTGGCAAAAACAGGGCTGTATACTAAAAAAGTATATGTAACCCCCTCCCCTACCTTTCGAAATTCCTGTGCATCTCACTGCATATCTTAAGCTGCATGTACTGCTACATTGATAAAAATATGGGGAAGCTCAGTTTTGGAGCTGACAATACCAACTGGTCATGGGTACCTAATAAATCAAACCTTTTGCAATGAAATTTCGCAGATTGTACCTTGTAATTTCAATTTATGGTAAGTCAAATATTAAAACCTTATGTTACTATATTTTCTGAGCCTTTATTTAACACAAATTTAAAAAAAGAAAAACAAAATACTTCATTATTCTAAGTATGGAATGTAGTTTAACCTTACTTTGCAAAGTCAGAAATTATGTGACATACGTTACCTCATATTGACCAAAACGAGTTGAATCTAAAAGTTGAGATTTTTACTGTGAGTTAGGTTCATGAATTTGTGCCAAATTTCAGAATTTTTAAAGGGGACCCATCTGAGATATTTAACCCCGATAGGTGTACACATGAAAAAAAAAAAATCAAGCCTCAGACTAAACCCCTTCATTAAAAAAATCGGGCTTAAAAATGCAATTTTTAACTATTGTTACCCCATTTTCCACCATAATTTTCATACTTACAATGCAATTTCAAGCAAAACATACCTGAATATCATAGGAAGTATACTTCATTAGCTACAAAATGAATTTTGTTTCAGGTCTCTAGCTTTAATGGTTTTTGAGATATTAAGATTTCTGTATACTGCTACATGAGCAAAAAAAGCCATGCACCATGTTGGAAAAATGGCTGCCCCAGGAGAACTAAAGACAATATTTTTTTTTGAACATTGGTTTTGATATCTAGAAACATGTACAAACCTATGTACTAAAAATGAAATTTTTCTAAAATGGTCATGCAACCATTTTTTAAAAAAATGGTTGATTTGACATGGAATGACCCTGGGGATAAATACCTGGTACACACACAGGAGGGGCTGGAATTATAAAGTAGGTTCTTGCTCACCTCGCGAACTTAGCCTTTTGTCATATTTTCCCTACCTTTAGCCCTTTTTCTTATGAATACTGTAATGCACCCTCTTCCTCACCCAGTTTGCAATGTTACAAACCCTCTATATTTCGGAGTTACTGACCACATGACGGATATGTCCAAGTATTGGCTGGTGATTTTGTTTCTTATAAATACCATACGACCGGTACGCATTGACTAACTTCATAAGGTAATTTGTTCATTATAGCTCAACACATATATTTCTGCCGTGCAATGCGCGACACAACTCAAGAAGTAGCAGTGTTGCTAATGGAGTAGATAGAAAAATCGCTGCAGTGCACCGATGCACAGCTGTTACACAGAACAAGAAAATTAGAGAATTCAGGTCTATCTAACGTTGAGTTTTAAACGTCATGCATTATACCAGGACTAGGATTAATATGTACTAACAAGTGGCTTTGTATGTAGCTACATACATATGGACTAAAAATTCGCAAAATATGGACTAACACATACGTAAAATTACCAAAAATGCTGCAAAGAAGACATCTTCATAGTGATCCCTTATTTGAGTGAATTCAAACAAAATAAACAATTTATTATTTTCCATTGCATTAATGCACTGGTGGGGTTCTAACTGTTCACTCCCAAAATCAGTCTACACAGGTACAGAACTGCAACGACAGATAATACACGACCGACACTACCACTGCTTTGAGAACTAATAACATGCGAACGAAACTGCGATAATTGGACCACAACACTCCTCCTCAAGCAGTATTATTGCGTCTCCATGATCAGCGACAGTCGGTTGCCTTTGTTGTATATTTACAAACGATGCCGGTTTCCACAACAATAACAAGTACATATACTGCCACTAGACGATAAGCTGCGTGGCATTTTTTTGCTATGAACTTGTCACCCATCAAAGCATGGCAATTTTAACACAGAAAACAATATGCATCGCAATAAGCAGCAAAAAATGACAGCCTACTCTATGCAATTTCTACAAGAACACGTGCCGGCCGGAGCCAAGAGTTGAAATGCTCATGGAGCCATGTAATTTATTTCTTTTGAACAATTCCAAAATTATGAAATATGAACAATTTGTTAATTTCTCGAGCTTGGCTACGCAAGGTTTTTGATTTCAACTTTGATAGAACTGGAGGCATTATGGAATTTAACGTTCATTAACAAACACACACTTTCACATACACACACGCAATACACGCACACAACGTCAAACCGGTCAAATACTTAGTATAAAATAAAAATATGGTGCTTCCAATCCAACAAAACTCACCGTCACTTTAACTGTAACTGCCTTTCTCCTTCCGTGACAGAAATAGTGCTTCATTATTACAGTTGGCAACACTAGTTACTAGCTAGCCAATGAACATGCACTGCATAAAAGAAGCAACCACTACGTCATGCTATATTGCCACATTACCGTCCCTGCCGAATGGTATGAACCGCGAGCTGGAGTGCTATTCAATTGTTTTCAATGATGTTTGCGTGAGTGTGTCCAGGAATGGAATGACAATATGGCAACAATGTTGAAGGTTGGCAAGCAGCGTAGAACACATGATGCTAAGAGAGAAGGAGACGAAATGAAAATTGGTATGTGCGCAACGGCAAAGATATGTGTGTTGCACTCTACTATTAAGTTTCACACATGAATAATCGAGTCAAGTGGTGCTACGGATGCATAGAAAATTCTGGAAGTTTGTGGCCAGCGTGGACGAGGCATTTCCAACACCCTTGCCAAAGACGAAGCAAGCCGGGGGTCGCTTGCCATCAAACTTTTCTTTCGTGAAGGAAAAAGGACAGTGACAATGCAAGAACTGCATAAGTCACTCGAAAAGCATGGAGAAAGGTGAGCAGCCTCTTCCTTCTAATGCAGATCAGTTGTGCCACGTTATCGAGCCTCGTGAAGGCTGCAGCTGTTTTACGTTTACAGCCAATACAACAGAAATAGGGGAATTGAAAAGTCTGTAGATGTAAATATGTTAAAGTAAAGGCATTGGAAAACATGAACTTAAGATATTAATATTGTTTTTAAAAAACCAACCCAAGCGGCACTTGCCCCACCTTCCCTTACCACACGCTTCTGCCTGACACCCCAATATAACCAACCACCTTTTAGAATCGATGTATCCTCTTCTGATAATCACAATATGCAGCACACATGATTATATATGAAATTTCCAATTGCATTTTGTTATTATATAATTAAGTTAGTTAGTGACATGAGATTTAAATATATACCTGTCTGTTTCTATCCTTCCAGCTTCAAGTTTTTCAACTTCTGCTGTTTTTTCTGCAACCATTTTTTCTTGCTCTGATATTTTCTCTTCTAATGCTTTCACTCCTTTTTCTACATTCTCCAGCTTTTGCTTCTCATGCTTGATTTGATTAGCAATACTTTGAAGGTCAGTTTTGATCTTAACTAATTCATTCTGAAATGAGCAAAATTACAAATATTGTGAAACATTATGATACCCTGACTAAAATTACGTTTTAAAAACATTTTCCTTTCAAATTCCAATTCTAAGGCTTGCATTTTTTAATCAAATAATCAACAATCTACTTTTTAATGTAGTTTGCATTGGATTATTTTAGTTAGGTAGGGCTGAGCCGATACCACTTTGAACTGATACAGATGCCAATGCTTGAAAATTGTAAAAATTAAAAGTTGTTCAAAATATTGATATACTGTATATTAGTGTGTAAGTATTCCATTCTAATTATATGCATCAATTTACCAAGATTCTTGCTTTAAATTATTCAATAATTACATTGGAATATTAAATTGCGTATTATGTTATCACAAACAGTTTTTCAAATAAAACTGATGCAAAATTCGAATTTTGCGTAATCTCCAGGATAATTACACTTGAAAGTGTTGTGTGTCATTTTTGTGGAGAACATGAAAGATCCACATGCCGGATAAGTATCGGCAGGTATCGATAAATAAATTCCAAGTGATACTTTCTAATACCGATACCACTGGTATCGGTCGGTACCGATACATCAGCATTGTATTGGTTCAGCCCTACGCTCAAGTTTTTACCTTGCAAGAAAACTGGTGTAGAATTCAGGCTTCTCTAAACAACTACCTAAAAGAGCTTACAAAATGGCAGGTTAAAACAGTCATCAACAAACTACACATGACGTCATTGAATAAGTGTGCCTCAAGAGCATTTCCACAATGGTTTCAGTTGAGGCAAACTGAAACTCCATCTGCTGTGATATGTGTGTTCCAAACAACAAAGTTCCCTACAAGTCCATCTTCATTGTGTTGGAAATAATAGTCAGACAAGACTGAAATAATGTTGTGGCAGAAAATGGGTGGTCATGTGTACTTTCTTTCCAATATGTCATTATGTTTATATCAGATTTATTCTATGCACATCCATCTGTTCTAACCTGGATAATTTTATTTTTTTCTGTTGGGTATTCCTGACATAATACAGGCCTGCCTGTATGTTTCAGGAATGTGACAAGTAATGGTGTTTTTAGTACCGGTCGTCAGGGACGGATTAAGATGAAATTGGGTCTGATGCTTGAAATCTTCAGTGAACAATACACAAGCTCGGAAGCCTTTCCGGAAATCACCTGGCTGATTGCCCGAGAAAACCTTTTCAATATTCGCCACCAGGAAAGCTTCAAGAATTAAAACACAACGATGTTATAGTTACGTCACAGTGCAAAGAATAATAGTAACTTTATAATAAGTAACGCTGTGTCTAGGCGTCCGAAATTGGGGCTCCAAATTTCATTCTAAGATTTATTTTCAGGTAAATATAGCAAAAGAAAACTGTTCAGCTTTTGGAAAATTCTCGTCTGTTTTCATTTGGGCCTATTTCAGGAATGGGCCTAATGCTGCAGCATCAATAGCAGCCACCTTAATCCGGCCTTGCCAGTCGTAATTGGAATGTCTATCGGTGCAGGCACGAGTCTCGCAACTCAAAGATGATGAGACAGGAGTTTCTCAGGTAAATGTCCGGTCACTGTCGAGATGAACGCAATGCAATTGTGAAGTTGGACAGGACAAAAGGGACCGGAGTGATGGAAAAGGGGGCAGATTGCTTTGAGAGAGAGGAGTTCGAGACTCTGCTTGCCCAAACAGGGTAAGTTCCATCTTGCCTTGTGTGTCTGTCATTCTCAATCACAACGTATATGGGTTCATAAACATATTTCACTTCGTTTATTTAATCTGGTCAAGTGTGTGTACCTCATCACAGTTCCTTTTGGGGGGTCATGTGCTAAGCGAGTGGCAAGCCATTAGGGTTTCGTTACGGTATATACATGTTGCTGAACATGAAAATGACACCTGTTTTATTACTTCACCCACAATTTTTGCTCTACAGCTACCACGTCATTAATATGTAGTATACGTATCACTTTGTCTTGTCTGCAATGCATTGTGTTTTGTGAGCTTTCCATTTAATTCATTTCCGTGTTTAGTTGTTGTAAGTATGTACGTGTAGCAACAATGTTTCCTTGATGCTCTGTCAGGAATTTCAGAAGCAGGGGTGACATCATTGGCAGGGTCCTGGCGAATATTTCCAGTATCTCTGCAAGAAATTTCACACAGTATTTTATGCCAAGATGAAAGAAGGTGTATTTTAGGCACATATAAGAAAGTTAATCAAGGGTGAAAATTTTTAATCTACAATGACCCATGGGTGAGTTTCGTGGATGGAGTTAAAAATTTTCTCCAAAAGCAACGACATGCTGAAAACAGGAAAATGACTGTATCAATGTTGACAAACTTGAAAAAATTGGGATGCAACACGAGACTCAATTAAATCTATTGCATTCCCATTTAGACAACTTTCCAACGAATGTTGATGACACAAGTGAGTAGCTATGTGAAAGATTTCACCAGGAGATGAAGAGAATGGAACAGCGTAATCAAGGTCTTGGGAGTGTGAACGCATTACAAGACTACTCTTGGTCTATTAAGAGAGGAAAGTGAAGAGATTTAAAACAAAAATCAACCAGATGATCTTTCCACAACAAATGGGCTCATTACTGAAGCGTACTGCTGACTTGAAACGTACCTGATAAGTGAACTGCAATATGTATATTATACCATCTTATGGAGGCACATAACGTTTTGGATCCCACTTTAAACTCTAGATTCAGTCCCAATTAGCCTACCTGTGCATAAAGTGGATTTAAAACCGGGGTTTGAAAAACCCAACCCACCTTGGCCCAGGTGGGTTTAATCATTTTTTTCAGGGTTTAATTGGGTTCTGTCGAACTTTTATAAACAAAATGTGATACATGTAATAATTCACATTTGTAATTACCGCTCAACCTACTCACTGGACTTCACTGCCCAGCACACCAACTAGCAGACCACAACAAACTGCTAAACCATAGTAAAGTTTAATTTTTATCCTTCATTCTCTTACGATTTCCTGGTTACCTCTGTGCCTCTGTGGATAGCAAGTTTGTATGTTTGAATTGATATTAGCAGATGTTGTATCAATTATGGTATATGATACATTACAATATAAGATACAGGTAATGGACAAAATAATATGAACACCAATGCAATTGCAGAAAACTTGTATTAGTAGGGGGTTGGGCCCCCCCTTGCCTGAATGACAGCTTGTATCCTACGTGGGATAGACAAATAAAGGTCCTGTACAGTGTGAACTGGAATACGTAGCCACTCCTTGCACAAAACAGTCTCAAGTTCCGAAAGTGTCATTGGAGGTGGAAACCGATTACGCACTTTGGCCTCCAAAATACCCCACAAAGGCTCAATGATGTTAAGATCGGGGGACTGTGGACACCAGATGAGATGTTCTACCTCATCACTGTGCTCATCAAACCATGCATCAACGCACCTAGCAGTGTGAATAGGGGCATTATCATCTTGGAAGATGGGGCATGCATCGGGACACAAAGTCTGAACCATGGGATGGAGGTGGTCACCCAGGATGGTGCAGTACTTCTCTGCGTTGATTCTCCCACACAGGACGACAAGTGGGCGAACACCATTCCAAGATATAGCCCCCCAAACCATCACAGACCCCCCCCCCCACCATGTTTCACGGTAGGCACTAAGCAGTCAATATCAAATGCTTCAGCAGGAGTTCTCCACACATAAACACGTCCTGTGGTCTGAAATAATGTGAAAGACGATTCGTCTGACCATATCACATGTTCCCATTGCTGCTGTGTCCAATTCTTGTGCTCTTGGCACCACCTTCTTCGTGTCACTGCATTACGTGGAGTCACCAACGGTTTGGGGATGGCAACTCTGCCATGAATGTTCACAGAATGCAGCTCCCTTTGAATGGTTTTCGTTGATACAGGGTCCTGGAGGTGATTGTTCATCTCTAAGGTTATCTGGGACAGTGTTGTCTTGTGCTTTCGAGTCACTATTCGCTTCAACACACGTCGATCCCTGTTGGATAACTTTGTTTTTCGCCCACTATTCTCCTTTGCAGATGTTGTCTTTCCATGTTGTCTGTAGGCTGTCAGAACAGTTGACACTGTGCTCCGTGCTACACCAACAAGTGTAGCTGTTTTTGTCACAGATGCTCCAGTCAGGCGGGCTCCTATGATCATGCCTCTTTTGAAGTCTGAAAGGTCGGATATACCTGCATTTGACGGATAGCTGACTGCTCGCATGCAACTCTCACACCAGCTTCTGATAGACTGATATGTTTGCTTTCATCGCCACTAGATGGTTGAAATCTCTACTGAGTGTTGTTCCTTTTCCACGACGGCGTATATAGGCCTTTGCAAACCAAGGTGTTCATATTATTTTGTCCATTATTTGTACATTAAGACTTTTGTCAGAAGCATCAAGAAATCAATTGCAGGTGTGTACTATTTATTTATTTATTGAGAAAATTTCAGATACGGCACAGGTGGCCATTTTACACTGAAACTGTCAACAATGAAAACATAATAATAATAATAATAAGCAAAAAAAATACTAAAAATAATTAAAAGTAACAAAATAACACAAAGAAAATAGCAAATTGACAAAAAATAAGCAAAAATGGCATTACTTGATATTATTTACAAAACATTTCTTCTAATAGAAGACCGAAAGGCAAACTCGGAGAAAAATATGTCGATTCTTGATGGGAGGTCATTGTATTGTGTGGCAAGTCTGTAAAAGAGGGATCTTTTTTGAATTTGTAGTCTAGGTTTCTTTGTATAAAATAATCTTGTGTTGCGAGTTGTGCGCATGGGTACTCGAAAGTGGAATTCCTCAAGGAGTGTGTTGCAGGGGATTTTGCCATTCAAAATTTTGTATAAATAACTGAAATTATTCTGCAAACGTCGCTGATAAGCAGTTTGTAGGTGCAGAGATGCAGAGATGGAAAATTGCGTAATGAGGGAACCCTGTGACGGACTATAGCTAGGAAGAAGTGGAAAACTGAATCGATCCTAGAAAGTTGAATGGAACACGCCATGGACTAGACAGGAGAGCAATATTCTATTATTGGGGAAATGAATGATTTGAAGTATAAGGTAAGGGTTGAGATGTCAGTAATTTCAGTGAAACGATACAGTAAACCTAAGAGACTCGTGGCCTTTTTTGTTGTGCCTGTTATATGTTCTTCAAGCGTGAGTTTTTGGTCAAAAACAATGCCTAGGTCTTTGTGAGAGGATACTGCTTGGATGTTACTGCCAGACAGATATTAGACGAAACAATAGCAATTTTTTTCTACACTACAAACGTTCCCTTCAATGCTGCGGAATTAAATCAGTTTAAGACAATGATAGAACTATTGAGACCCGGTTACAAAACCTCCTACCACGGAAGCTATTAGCGGGAAACTGTTAGACCGTGCTGCAGAAAGACCGGAAGAGTAATTGAAGGAATCACTGAAGTCCAGCAATATTACCCTAACACTAGATGGTTGGTCCAGTGTTCGAAATGATCCAATACAGGCAGTTAGTACACATACAGGATCTAAAAGTTTTTTTTATTAAGTGCGTGTGAATCGTCTGAAAAAAAAAGATAGCAAAAAAATGTGTGGCTATAGTCAAGTCTCTAATTACAGTGTGAAGTGCAATTTGGAAGTAAGGTTTGTGCAGTGGTAACAGACAATGAAAACAAAATGAAAAAAATGTGAAAACTTTTAAAATAAAAATACCCTCATATACTAATGTATCTTCAAATCACTATTACAACTGTTGTGCATTTTAGACAGCAAAATTAATCTCAAGTTATAATGACAGTCGTGATCTTATTCTAAGAATCTAAAATGCAATCTTCATTATACGACGCACATTTTTAGATGCGATATCGGGCGGAGCTACTGAGAGCGTGTCCTTGGCGACCAGCCAGTGGCAGGAGTGCAACGTTGTACAGTTAGGAGACTACGGCGCGCAAGTTAAACACCGTGTTCTGTATTTTTTCTTGCGCGCAAAAAGTTTGCATAAAACTCGCCACTTTAAGGTTAAGATGGGAGACGACATTTTGAACATGACCGTCCAAGTTCCATGAATTTCCGTCGCCTACAGCCGGAGTTATCGCTTCTCGAAGAAACACTGGAACAACACGTCTCTACACACACACACACACAATGACCCTTTCGTTTTCCATCCGTGTTCAGTCTGTTTTTTTTAGTTGCCGCCGTGTTGACCCCGCTGAGTTGTTGTCTCTTGGTAAAGCTATGGGTGTCAAATTCGGCTGAATATACACAATAATCCTTCATTGTTGTGGTCGTTCACAAACATTGCGAGTCAGTTAAGTCAGTTTGAGTTCAGCATTTTCGTAACAAGGGCGGTGTAAGATAATTATACCCGTACGCCACGAAGAACAGTTGTGAGAGGATTCAATACAGCCCTTATTGATTGATTGATTCGATTTATTTTACTTCGCTTTTCTGCCACTTTTGGCTAATCGCGAAGATGAGGATGGGTGGTGATATGATGAAATTGATGAAGGGAAACTTCCAAACACCTATAGCCGGGCCAGGATTCGAACCCGAGAACCCTGGCGTTGTAGCATGCTGTGTAATACAGCCATTATGTTCGATAGTTGTGCAATAGTTTGTGTTCCGTGAGTGTTATTAAATAATGTCGTGCCGGCTCCTATGGTGCAGTAGTTAGCATATCGCAATACGACACGAGGGGTCCCGGGTTTGAATCCCGGCCTGGACATGGATGTTTATGAATGTCCATTCATCAATTTCATTATATCATCACTCATTCCCATCTTCGCAATTAGCCAAAAGTGACAGAAAAGCAAAGTAAATCAAATCAAATTAATAACGTTGCTCTCGAAACGTAGTACCAGTAGTACAGGCACCGAGGGTAAAATATTAAGTTCACAAGACAGAAATCTTACTTTTAAAGTATATTCTTACTTCAATGAATTGGTGTCGGAAAAAGTGCGTGACGAAACAGTGTTTTCTCAGAGTTGAGAACTTCCGGCTAAAGCGTGCGGTGTATTTGTTTTTACTGTGTTGCGTAATACGTATAAAACAGGGTAAAGTATCTACCACAGAAATCGGTGACCCCCTATTCAAATCTCCTGTGGAACATGCCAGAAAACAGAAACGAGCGATGATGATGACCTTGCAGTTCCTCTACAATAAATACCTTGAAACTTCTTTCGGGTACCAGTTTCTCTTATATGCTGCAGTGATATGATATAATCCTGTGTAGAATTCTTCACTATATATTTCATTGTACTCAAGTATCATGTGCATGCATTATATATAAAAAGTTGAATATTGGACACAACAAATTCTCTGTATTCCCCTTCCGCTAGCAGTTGGTTTGACAACAGCGCAAGAGCACTGGCAGCATATTGGCTGAACTCATGTTCCTTCCAAAAGCATACGTCGAATAGTATACACCTCTATGATGTTCCTTCATTTCAGAAATCATTGAAATGCCAAAGTTAATGAAAAAAAAACACTGGGTTTTAAAATGTTTTTTTTTTCAAGTGGGCCCAACTCTGCTTAAAACACAAATTCACTCACTCACTTTATCACATCTTATTAACAAAATGTCAAATGTAATAAGGTGTATAGTTTGCATTGTACTCAGTAACAGAACGTCATTATTTGTAATGTTGTGCATATTTTGCAATGTAGTGTCTATCTGCTTTCAATGATGCCTTTGGATGTTATTCGCTTTAAGAGAACCAAACATATTTTCAAAGCAACACTCCAACTTCTTCAACTGTATGCTTTTTCGTCAAAGAAACCGTTCACTCCAACTGAACACTTGTACAAAGGTTATTATGCGATCACTTCCTATTATGAAAGAGAACAGGTATAGTAATGATGATGATGATGATGATGACTGTGACTATTGTTACAGGCACTTTCTCAGATTGTGGCAACTAAATGTAATATCATTGTGTGTTACCTATGCGTTTGTTACTGTTTTAGAGTGAATAAAAGTTACTTATCAGCATTGAGAGTAACCTCATGTTCAATTTCATGATAATGATGATGATGATGATTCTGAAAAACCTTACGTGATGGAGAGGAAAAGATGCCATTTTCGAACTCAGCATAGTCAATTAGTAAATATCATCTATAATTTTCCATACCCCCCACATGAAGTTAGAAAATGCAGGCCTGTGTAATTAACATGGGTTTTTATGGAACTTTTGTGTTTTGGGTGCTCGTATCATGGACAACGTAACCTCAATATGACTCATCTGAGGCATCTCTTCCATTAATCTATCCATACATTCTGTCTCATTGCATGGCATCCTACGTGATTTAATCATTGGCATTACACCAAGAAACTTGGAATAAACAGGATTTGAAAGAGAAATCTTCCACAGAATATAATAATAACAAATAAGTTATTTCTTTCTTTGCTAGTTTTATAATAGGAAAAATAAACTTGTACTTTGCATTTTTTTTAATTCAGCAAGCGACATATTGTGTAAAATAACCAACTATACACCCTGTCAAAAGCAAGTTCATTATTTAAGAGAAGACAGAAAATATCCTTGTAAGAGGTGTTCAAGTTATTTCAATACATGAGCACTGGTGAAAAAAAAGAAAGAAAGAAAAGTGAACAAGAGAGTACGAATTTCTCCCCATGTTGCAAGTGGAAGCATTTTTTAAAGTTGATTACGCTAGATACGATATGTGAAAAATATGATGAATAAGAATTTTAAGAATACCATGAATTCTTCATGGAGAAAAATAAATGCAACAACTTCAACTTATGGATGATCCAATGGAAGTTTCTCGACTTTTTCCCCCTGCCAATCAAATCTTTAACCTGTCTTCTTTCCACTCATGCATTTTTCTGTGCCAACTGGCGTGAGCCAGGTTGGTTGCTATCTCTTAATGTTTAAAATGTTTGATATTCCCATGAGAACAAGTAAAATAATATCCACACAAGCGTAAATTCTACATTTTCTAACCCCCTCCCCTCCCCCAGTACAACCATCCAGCCCACAGACCTCTCTTTCCACAGATCACGGCAGGGAAAGGTCAGTGGGGGAATAGCAGATTAGAACCTCACGACTGGCTGGACACAAACTGTTCATCCTGCCCTTAAATAGCATCGTTAGCACTACAAAATTTAATCTTACCTGGTATTTATGATGTTGTTCTTGGTTGCTTTGTATGTCCCTTTGCACATCCTTGTATACATTGGCTGCTTCTTCTATTTTCCGCTTCACCTCTTCACAGGAAGCTTTTAAGTTGGTCTCCTCCTCTGCTGTGGTCTGCTCATGTTCATTATATTGTTCTAATTCTTCTTGCTAAAAAAAAAATAAAACCAAAGATAAAAGTAACTTTTGCCTTATAAGAGGCAATTTTGAACACTGAAACAGACCTAGAATTTAACAATTAATTACAACATATAATATAAGCTTAGAGGAAACATTAAATATTGATCCATGGGAAAATCACACAATACAGAGGTTAGGCACTGACTGAACGATCAGTTGGCTCATGATGGCATTTGCCCTGAATTTATCAGTAAATTTGTTGATATATTGATCTGATCTGAATTAAAAATTTTGGGTGCGTCAGCACTTAGGCTATTTTGCACCCATCACACTATACGGGGTCAAGCCTCTTACTATAACAAATAACATAGCTGTAATGCCATAAGTAAAATCTTAAAACATGCTTTATTTTCCTGTAGTTTACGGTTATTACAAGCATAAGAAAACAGTTTTTCGTTGTGACGTTTCAAGAGAACACATGCTCCCTTCATCAGACATTTACTTTCATTTTGACTAAAGATACAGTTATAACAATAACAAAGAATCCGTTATATAATGTTATTGTTACAACAATGTAACATTGACATCATCCATTACATAACGGATTATTTTTGTTTAAAAATTGCTAACCATTGTTATAACTGTATCTTTAGTCAAAATGAAAATTAATGTCTGATGAAGGAAGTGTGTGTGCTCCTGAAACGACACAACGAAAAACTGTTTTCTTATGCTTGTAATAACCGTAAACTACAGGAAACAATAATGTAAAGTACAATGCAAACAATGCGTACATACAAGAAAAACTATTAAAACATGCTGCCTTAGGTTAAATGCTGAGGCTGTAAATACGAACTCAGCACACATAAGGACAAAAAACAGGACAACACACAGTCACGAGTCTCGTTAGTCTGCAAAAAGCTGTCCGGAGTGTACTATGTGGAAGTGAGGTTATTTACATAATAATATTAATAATAATTTGTGAGCCAGGGACAGAAATGTTTCAATTGTAGCAAACAAGTGTAGGGAAGGAATGTAAGAGCGATGTGTAGCTTATGTATGGTATCAGAATTCAAAATCAAATAGAAGATATATTGAAGATGTAAAATCTGGGTAATTGTCAACATCATCTGATGATGATCATGTTGAGAATGCACACACTGTAGTGCAGGGAAATTGTCAGTCCACTGCTCAGGAAATAGAAAACAGGTAGGAATAAACAGAAATTTTAGGAAAATGAACCAGGGTCTCTGGCATACCGTGCCAATGCTATGCTAACTGAGCTACCGAGCAAACTCTAGTTCTGGCTGATTCTTCATTGTCTCTGTTTTAGAAGAAGAATCAGGCAAAACCAGTAGCTCTGTTGGTTGAGGAAGGGCATGGTATGTCAGAGACCAGTCAGCCTACATTATTTGCTGAAATTTGTACATAGTACATCTCCTGTGTGTGCCAAATTGTAAGGTAGGAATCAGCAAGGGTTCATGGCCCATGATGCTGACAGAACAACATGCATTAAGTTGATAGGACATATCAATAAAAAGTAAATTGCACAGGAATCAGTCAAAAGTTTTTGGATCAATAAAAACAAGAAAAACTTTGCAGAACAGATTATGAGATATAGGTGTATGGTAATGTCAAACCCAAAGCACACTTATTGCAGTGGATGCCAAATCATCTCTATTTTCATAATGTGAAAATTATGGAGAAGTTTTGGGTGCTAAACACAATCTCACATGACCAGCTGAAGGTCATAAACAAAACAACATGTAACGATGTAACAAAAGAACAATTAACGTTAAAGAACTCCAATGCATTGACACTAGTAAAAATAATACATATCCTTAAAAGTAAGATAATTATTTTTTTTCGCTTCCAATACATTTATTAGGGAAGAAGATGGTCCAGTCCTTTGGTTTCAGACTAGCATGTGGGGTTCCAATCCAATTCACTAGCTGGTGATCTCGGAAAATTTTTCATTGGTGTTCCTGCATACGAGGACCTGGGTCTCACCCAACTTCGCAGTGAGTACCTAATAGAAGCCCTGGTCGAGTAAATGGGGGCAGAGTATGATGCTGATCACATCACTTCCACTATGTCAGATATCGAGAATATGTGAAGCCCTAACTACATACCCTAAGGTGACTATATGCTACCAGGCAATGCACAGGGGAGAGCAAAAAATAAGGAGGTGAAAGAACCAATTTTTTTTCCCCTCTTTGTATCGAACTGGGACAAAACTCATTATGAGTTTTAAGTCTACTTTATGCACAAACACGCTAATCGCAACGGGACCTACAGTTTCAAGTAGTGAGTGAGTGAGTGAGTGAGTGAGTGAGTGAGTGAGTGGGTGGGTGGGTGGGTGGGTGGGTGGCTGGATGGATGGATGGATGGATGGATGGATGGATGGATGGATGGATGGATGGATGGATGGATGGATGGATGGATGGATGGATGGATGGATGGATGGATGGATGGATGGATGGATGGATGGATGGATGGATGGATGGATGGATGGATGGATGGATGGATGGATGGATGGATGGATGGATGGATGGATGGATGGATGGATGGATGGATGGATGGATGGATGGATGGATGGATGGATGGATGGATGGATGGATGGATGGATGGATGGATGGATGGATGGATGGATGGATGGATGGATGGATGGATGGATGGATGGATGGATGGATGGATGGATGGATGGATGGATGGATGGATGGATGGATGGATGGATGGATGGATGGATGGATGGATGGATGGATGGATGGATGGATGGATGGATGGATGGATGGATGGATGGATGGATGGATGGATGGATGGATGGATGGATGGATGGATGGATGGATGGATGGATGGATGGATGGATGGATGGATGGATGGATGGATGGATGGATGGATGGATGGATGGATGGATGGATGGATGGATGGATGGATGGATGGATGGATGGATGGATGGATGGATGGATGGATGGATGGATGGATGGATGGATGGATGGATGGATGGATGGATGGATGGATGGATGGATGGATGGATGGATGGATGGATGGATGGATGGATGGATGGATGGATGGATGGATGGATGGATGGATGGATGGATGGATGGATGGATGGATGGATGGATGGATGGATGGATGGATGGATGGATGGATGGATGGATGGATGGATGGATGGATGGATGGATGGATGGATGGATGGATGGATGGATGGATGGATGGATGGATGGATGGATGGATGGATGGATGGATGGATGGATGGATGGATGGATGGATGGATGGATGGATGGATGGATGGATGGATGGATGGATGGATGGATGGATGGATGGATGGATGGATGGATGGATGGATGGATGGATGGATGGATGGATGGATGGATGGATGGATGGATGGATGGATGGATGGATGGATGGATGGATGGATGGATGGATGGATGGATGGATGGATGGATGGATGGATGGATGGATGGATGGATGGATGGATGGATGGATGGATGGATGGATGGATGGATGGATGGATGGATGGATGGATGGATGGATGGATGGATGGATGGATGGATGGATGGATGGATGGATGGATGGATGGATGGATGGATGGATGGATGGATGGATGGATGGATGGATGGATGGATGGATGGATGGATGGATGGATGGATGGATGGATGGATGGATGGATGGATGGATGGATGGATGGATGGATGGATGGATGGATGGATGGATGGATGGATGGATGGATGGATGGATGGATGGATGGATGGATGGATGGATGGATGGATGGATGGATGGATGGATGGATGGATGGATGGATGGATGGATGGATGGATGGATGGATGGATGGATGGATGGATGCTTGTCACTTCAGTCTGAAATATCTGAAATATTACTGGCAACTCTGTACACATTTTATCAATTTTACTTCACCCGGTGATTATTTTCAAGAGTTTGCAACATTTTCTGTTGTAGCACTGTCATACACAAAGATGAACTATTGGCAGAGCATATTTTACTTGACCTTGAATTTCAGAGGTCTCATTGGGTATAGAAAACGATTTTGGAATTTTTTTGAAGTACCTACCAGAGAAGATACACTTGCAGGTTCTGGTTCTTCATCATTCTTCAATTGCTCAATTTCATTCTTTATTTCCATTTGACGTTTTCGTAAAGAGACATAGAGATTTTGCTCTCTTTCAGCTTTTTTCTTACTTAAATCATACTCTTTCAGCATTTTCTGTAATTCCTGCTTTACTCTTTTGCACTTCTCCTGGCATTCAGACAGTTGCTCTTCAGCATTTCTAGAAATAATAATAATAAAAAATTCAGCACACACACACACATTTAAGCTCATAGTAATAATACCCCATGATGAAACAGCCCATTGAGGGCCTAGGCCAACCAACACTGCCGGCCTCACCCCCATCTCAGGAGGGTGGGAGATCATCAAACCGGTTACGAAGTGACGTGTGGACAGCACATCGAACTCCCAATCCTTGTCATAGGTTTTCAAGACCAGGTTATACTATTCATTTATAGCTCCCCAATTTCCTCACAATGGTGGGTGGCCACAGGTCCACACACAGGTCATAATCTCAGGAGAAAAGTTGTTACACTTCCACCAAGGAGACTTGAACCTGCATGTCCCATAGCCAGAGCCCAAAGCACGACGCGTTAGAAAGCACAGCCATGGTGTAGGACTTAAGCTCAAACTACAGAGTTCAATTAATTTTGTACAGAAAACATAGATATAACATATTTGAGATCTGGGTTCTACACAAACACTCCTGTACTTATCTTAAGGCTATATATGGGAAATACACTTTAGTAATACGTTTAAAACAAAACAATATTAGTACTTTGAATGCTAAATACTAGTGTAATTGAAGAAGCCAAACTGAATCAACACTTTGTCAAAAGTGGACTGATAACCAATGCACATAACATCACCTCCAAAATGGCCGAAATCGAGAATATGTGGGGCCCTACCCCCAGTGATCAGAATGCTACATTTTAAAAGTAGCTTCGCTGCAGCTATAGCTACTCATCCGAAAATATAGCTTTGCTACAGCTACATTTATCAAAAAGTAGCTCGCTATGCTACTCTTGGGCGATACTCGCTACTTCACTATTTTTGTGCTACTTCTGCACAAAAAACTTAAAACCACCACATGCATATTCAAAAGAAGCCCCTAGTATGATAGTTGTACTTCCTTACTGGAAAATAGATTCTGTTATTTATTATCATGATAATTTTGATAGCAGCGTTACTTCAGTTACCTATTTCTACTATTGTTTGAGAATAACATACCTATGTAAGTGGCATATCGATTCAAGTTTGCAGGGTACTGCAATTAGGTTGTAACCCTAATTAATGATTACAACTATACACAAATAAAATTTGATAAGATTACTTATGTTTATGTATCAACATATTTTCCTTGAGAATAAATAATTCATTTTTTTGACAGAATGATATGAAAGCAGTGTTTTGAATGACAAATACTGGGTGTCCCAGAAGTCTTTCTCTGATTACAAACTTTATTCATATCCGCTATATGCAACGTACAGATGTGAAAGTGGTGCCAAAATGTTGGAAAACTAACCAAGTTTATTTGTTGCAGGTTTCAGTAATGTGGCTGTAGTGTAGCAGTGTCAGTGCCAAGGAATCCAGAATTAATGCTCTTGACATCGGGTGGCATCTTTCCATACAATGTTTCTTGGACTTGACAGGATTTGGGAATGAAGATAAATTCCATTTTTTTAAATACCAACTTATTGATGGCAGATATTCCAGACGAAAGAATTTTGTACATTTGAAAGTTCCTCTGCACTGTTATTGGTGACCGGGTCTCGTGATAACAGACGACATGCTGAGCTTTTTCCTGATTTGTGAACATTTTCGGTTTTCTGGGCACTGACACTGCTACACTACAGCCACGTTACTCAAACCTGCGACAAAAAAACTTGGTTAGTTTTCCAACATTTTGGCACCACTTTCACATCTCTACCTTGCATATAGCGGATATGAATGAAGTTTGTAATCAGGGAAAGACTTTTGGGACACCTCTGTATATCTCGCTGATTCTTCCAAGGATGATAATTGTAGTGAACATGATGGATAACCAGATTTTCTGAATATCTAGATAATTATGACGGATATCAATCTGTAAAATAAAATAATTCTTCTGTACAACAATTTTAAAAACTACACCACAGAAATATGACCCCTGCACCTTCTCACGTTTCTGTCTGTTCAATTTGAGGTAAAAAACGAGACATCTAAAGTTGCGAGGCCAGTGGGGCCCTCAAAACACGGTCCACCATGTTTATGTCGCTGTCCATAAAAGTGTAATATTCATCAATTTTACGTTCTTAGTACTTAAATGGAATGTTGGTTGACGAAGGGAAGGACAGGGGGGGGGGGGGGGGGGTTTGCTCGAACCTTGGGGATAGCTTCGGGATGCTTCTAACGGTATACATGAGGAACAAGTGGAGCAATGCATTAAGTAACTTTCCTGTCGGGAATGCTACTTTGATGACACATTCACCTTGTAATCAAAGGACACCAGGTTCGATACCTGGCGGAGGCACAAACTGGTTTGGATCAAGTCACAACTTGCTTATCTCTGCATAAAGTGGACTCAAAACTAAAACTCTAAAACTAGGATATATGCCTAGTTGGCAGAATCGGATCCTCCTGATCCTCCATTCTCCACTGTGCTCATCGTCATTCATCATTCTTCCTCATTCTCACAATTAGCCAAAACTGGCAGAAAGCGACTATAGATAAGATTGTTGTTGATTTAGTGTTTTAAGTCTGCTATATGCACAGTAAGGCTAATCGGGAAAGGACCTAGAGTTTAAAGTGAGATCCGAACCACTACATGCCTCAAATGGGTGTCGAACCTGGGACCCCTTGAGTACAAGGCGACGATGCTACCACTGTGCCACGGGGCAGGCTCCGACTATAGATAAGAGAATTACTAAATATACCATTCATCCTCATTGTCATGATTAGTGATAATTGCAGAAAAGCGACATAAAAGTAGGAAAAATAAATACATTTTGAAACTGTACATTGTCGTTTCTGCAGGAAAGTATATAACTCATACTTTCTTTACAATATTATAAAATATATTGAGGAAACTGACGTGTAAACCTGAGTTTCTAAACGTATTGTAATTTTAAAATTTGTGAACAAATATTATGATGAGAATAATTCTAATATCAGAAAGTGAATGTATATTGTTCCTGTAACAATAATTTATTGCTAGTGAGATCCTATACACTGATAATGAACAATGCTGTTAATGTACTGAGCCATTAATTTGTGATACTAATGATATTTTGCTGTCCCTTACACAATGGATATCCATGGGATTATCTGGATATTAGAACTATTCAGATACTAATGAAATGAATTACGCATATATCTATAATCTGCGATATCACGATATTTAAAATCTAGATCAGTGGTATTCAACCTGGGGTACTCGTACCCCTGGGGGTACGCGAAGACTTTTTAAGGGGTACGCACAATTTAAAATAATTATAAATAATGAAAACTGTTTCCGACCGAGATAATCTGTGAATTGGTGGGTGTCTCCGATGATGCCGAGCTACTTATATATGTTCGCTATTTTGACGTTAAGAAATGTGCTATTAGTGATGAAATTCTGGGATGTAAAAAATTACCAGAACATACAAAGGGAGAGGATATTTTTAAGATTCTTAATAATTTCATAACATTGCAATTAAATTTGTCATGGGACTGGTGTGTAAGTTTGTCCACAGATGGTGCTGCTTCACTGACAGGTCAGAAAACCGGTCTTGTTGCTCGTATTCACCAAAGGAACCCTCAAATAATTTGGGAACATTGCATTATATAGAGAGAAAATTTGGTCAAGAAAAAAATAACTCCTGATTTACACAAAACGCTGAACATTGCTGTATAAGTAGTCAACTTAATCAAGTCGCATGCACTGAACTCCCATATTTTCAAAAAAATGTGCGAGGAGATGGGATCCGCACACACTCAACTGTTTATGCACACCGAGGTGCAGTGGTTATCGCGGTTATCGCCTTTTTGAACTGAAAAATGAGGTAAAATGTTTCCTTTCAAAATTAAAATCCGATCTCGTGACGTATTTTGAGAATGAACAGTGGCTTTGCCAACTAGCTTACTTAATGGATATGTTCAACAAATTTAACGATCTCAATCTTCAACTCCAAGGCTTCGACAAAAATATTTTTAAAGCCTGTGAGAAAGTGAAGGGATTTTATAAGAAAGTATTACTTTTGATTGATTGCGTTAATGAAGGAAATACTGCAGTTTTTCCAACCGTGTTGGAATATTGTGGACAAAATGATGTTAGTATTGCTGGTGAACTTCTGGAAATAATCAAATTCCACCTAGAAAATCTCAGGTTACAGTTTCTGAAATACTTTCCAGAAATTGAGAAAGACGATAACGCACAAGATTGGATTACAAATCCGTTTTCCACCACCGCCATCAATTCCTCTGATCTTCCTGTAAAATTAAAAGAAAGTCAGCTGGAAATGTCCACTAATAGATCACTTGAAATAAAATTTGAAAATGCATCTATTTGTGAGTTCTGGTGTTACGCACGCAAAGAGTATATTGAACTTTGTGACACTGCCATCACACGCCTTCTTTCCTTCCCCTCCACTTATTTATGTGAGCAGGGTTTCTCTGCGTTGACAGCCATCAAAACCAAGCACAGAAATCGCCTGAATCCAGAATCACCACTGATACTCGCACTAACGAAGATTCGGCCATGAATCGAGGAGCTGGTGCCTACCCCCACATCCCTTAAATGTGTCTTCATGGCATGGTGTCATTTGCATGGGGAACTTTACCTTACCTCACAAGATTTCGGGAATTACTATTCTGAGAAGTGATGGTTTTAGCTAACACCATATGTACACTTTTAGTGTTTCCGTTCTTCTATGCATATCTAATAAAAAAAATCACAATGTAATATCACAGAAAATGCTTTTACAACGGCATGGTAACAAAAAAGTGTTTAATTGCTGACCTCAATATGAGGAGTGCACTTGTCTCTTCTCCTTACAAAGTCCATTCACATCCAGCTCTACGGAGGAGAGATGTAGTCTCATGTCCAGTCAGTCCCGTAGCTAGAATTGATCTCCACGGGGAAGGGGGAGGGGCTCATGGGTTATCATGGGACTTTGTAGACCAAGTCAATTTTTGAAAGTTTAACAGTGTTAAATGAAAGTAAATTACATGTGTGGATGGGAGGTGGGGGGGGGGTCGTCAAGTTAATGTAAAACATAAAATTTAGAAATACCATGGAAAATACTAGTTTTTTCTAAATCTCCTAAAACATCTCTTGAAGTGTTAATTGACTTTAATCAAAGTGCCTACAGTACATTCCACCTCTGCCCGAAGCAATAAAATTCCCTTTCATTCCCAAAAATTGGAAGCTGTTGACCTTGATGCAGATGTGGAAGGGGCAGCAAAGGTACAGATCAAGAAGTTCCATTAAAAAAGAACTTTCTAAAGTCTACAGAATCTTCTCCCTAGACTTCGGCTCATAAACAAGATGAATGAATGTAATGGCTGCTGTCTGCATTTTCACTTTTCACTGCAAACAAATTATACAAAAAATAGTTTGACCTAATGACCTAATGCCCAGGGGACTGGTGGTAGTGCCAGGGGGGACTGAGCCCCCCCCCCCCTTTCGCCAGTGCCTGCCTGGCTACGGGTCTGTGTCCAGCTCTAGGTTAAATCCATTGCGATAGTTTGATTTTGTGGAATGATAGGTTCAGAGACCAATCTCTCACAGATACGTACTGACAAAGGGAATGGGTGTTCTCACCGGTTTATCTGTTCAGAGATGATCGATTCTTCGGGACACAAAACTCACTTCAATATGTATTCGATGTGTGTATCAAAGAATGCCGTGTATCGCATTTTTGATCATATTGATATGTACAATATTGAGGCAAGTGCATGCGATAAAACTCATTTTCTGTTCAGGGATCACACATACATATTTACTTTTTATGTTTCTTACATCTTTATTACAAACCAAGATAGTGTTTTGTTGTAAAACTGAGTTATACAGGCAAAAAATGCAAGAAAATGATCCAAACATGAAGAATTATTGCCTTGGGTGATTGAGGTCCCTCCTCCCAATATTTATGCTCACTATTTCAACATATCTGATAATAGCAGACCCTACTTACTCTCAAAACATTTAAAGGAGTTTAGGTTTCCCTAATTTTTAATTTTAAATATCATTTCACATTAAACCATAAGTTTTCAACTTCCGAGTTGTTACCGAATTTACTGACTATAAATGCTTATTGATGTTTCTCTACCATCTGACATATTTTGCAAGCCAAATTAAACACTCACTTGCTCTCCACCTAGTCTTATTAAAACGCATAAAATAAACGGAAATGTGTTTTTGCATTATTTCAGAATTTCTGGCATGCAAGCCTTCACAATAGAATATTTTATGAATCAACACTGACGTAATGTGAAACAAAGTTGATTTTACTACACTTGAAAAGGCTCATGGTATTTGAAAAATATACAAAAATAACAATTTCTATAATAAACGAGCATATTCAACAAAACTTACCTTGAATTTAGCGAGTTTTCATTACTACATCCACCATGAAATCTTCCCCATACTCGGTAATAATCAATTCTCCAGTCACACACCTCGAACACACAGCTGTACACTGCATCAAAATTCATCCACCAGTAGTTAATCAAATATGGTATTTTCAGAAGTGTGGGATTGTAGATCAATAAGATGTTCCTATTCAAGTGCACTCAAGCAACAAACGCTTGTCTTTAACTGTAAATGGATCTTTTACAGGGATGAGCCAATACCGATGCCAATGTTTTGAAGATGTATTGGTATCGGCCAATATCCGTGGTATCAGTATCAGAAAGTATCAGTTGGAATTTATTTAATGATACCACCAGATACTTTTGTCCTCCTCCGTGGCCGTGGTGTCTAAGGTGCTGCTTTGGACTCTGACTGCGGGACGGCATGGGTTCAGGTCTGCCCGGGTTCATTCTTTGAGTTTTCAGCCTGTGTATAGGACCAGTTGGCAACACACCATCGTGAGGAAATTGGGGAGCTACGAGTGAGCAGCCTAACCTGGTCATAAAAATCTCCTATAATGGCTGAAGGTTCGACCTGGTTAAAGATCTCCACACCTCTAGGTAGGATTGTGGGAGGGAGACTGGCACTTGGGAGATAGGCCAAGGCCCTTACGGGCTATAGAGCCATGGGTTATTATTATTACATATATAGCAGATATTTTTCTGGTATTTTGGTCTTTCTCAAGGTTCACAAAAATGCTGTGAAACACTTTTGTGGAGTCTAATTATCCTGATAAATATGCAAAACTTAGACCTTTTTTTTTTTTTTTTGCACCAATTTTGCATGAACAACTGGATTTTGTGATTACATAAAATATATTTTAATACTCTGGTGTAAGTCTTTTATATTTTAAAATAAAATTCATGGTGCATTGATGCATGAAATTGGGGTAGAATACTTATACACACTTATTGACAATTGATCAATACTTTGAACAACTTCTAATGATTACAATTTTAAAGTATCAGTATCTGTGGGAATCGGTAAGAGTATCAGCATCGGTTTAAAGTGGTATCGGCTCAGCTCTAATGTTTTACCCATCCACAAAGTTTCTCGTGCATTTCATTTGGATAGTACTTCAATAGTACATAGCTTATTTTGTGCATGTGTAAAAAGAATTCTTAAAAAATCTGGTCATATTTGCTGATGGTTCTTTCTTCGAGCTCTTCCAGGAAAGTCCTTGACTGCTGGAACGCTATCAAGCTCAAGGTTTCGAAAACATGGAACTACGGAAGTTCAACATTGATTGAATATCAATATTGAGTCGATATATCGAGTATCAAAAATATCAACGTTGATATAGATATTATCGATATTGATGATACCGATAATATGAATATTGAAAATCTCACCAGATATGAATAATAAGAGATTGCCTCTGATTAACATGGAAAGCAAATATGTACAAGCAACAACTATATGAAGAATATAAATCCTACGTTGTTTGCTGTTGCCGAATACCATCAAGCTCAACACAATGCATGTGCAGACCAACATGTACGCAAGTACCACAAAATTTAAGAATGGTGATGCCAACATATTGACGTCGATAATATCGATATCGACATATCGAATATCGATATATCGATGTCGATATTTTAGCAATATTGACACTTCAATATTTTAAAAATATCAACTCGATATATCGCACAGCCCTACATGCAGCCCAGAACTGCACCATCCTCTTCAAAGTACGAGTTTGGTCAGATACCATGAAAACAGTTGCATGCTTTCTTTGCAGACCTTGCCTAAATTAATTCATTCTTGTAAATATGTTGGCTAAATATGTAAGTTTAAGCAGCAAAAGATCATCATTCAGGCATTCTTCCAAGTCGAAATGGTGTCCAATGAGAAAAGAGTGCATTTCAGCTATCAGTTCAAACAGCTTTACTAATGTTTTCCCTCCAGACAGCAACAAGTGAATGCAACATGAGACTTGATAAGTTCATTCAAGAAGATAGGTGTGTGACTAAGGATGAAATAGGTCCCATGGTGAAGCAATTGTGGGGAGAGCAGATGGCAAAAAACACTGAGCAATTACAATAGCCTATCCCACTTCTCCCACAATAAAACTGCAAATGCGTCACTGTTTCTATTACGAGTTTAGAGTATAAAGATACAAAACCATTAAAAAAAATTACCTTATGGCATCATCCATGCTGACTTGCAAATATCTTGCTTTACTATAATGACCTGAGTAAGACCTGTACGAGGGATCTGGATAGAATGTGTCTCCCTTTTTTGTGACAGCACGACTGCAATTTTTTGGAACACTGCAGAAAGAAACAGATAAAGAAATTTTAGTTGGTTCAATGTTATTTCTCCAATTTATTGCCAAGTTTAAATTTTTGTATGTACATTTTCTAAGAATTATGTGAAACTTCTAAGCAAAAATTTGACCCATTTAAAATACATACCAATTGGTCAGGAATTTCAGAAGGGATAATTGTATTTCTTTTTTTTTTAGTTAGTTAGTGGCATATTTTTTAGAATTGGGCAAAGGCAGAAGGGGATTAACTCACTCCGGGTACACCACCGAGAATACCTCTGGTAAAACAAGATTATTGTCATTGTTCTCAGTAATGATTTTATTGCTTGCCTCAGGTTAGGTGGAAAAACAGCATATACTGAACCCTGAACAATGAATAGAGATATATATTATTATTATTGGGCATCCCTGGTGGTGTAGCGGTAATATTGCCACCTTGTAATCTAACCCAGCTGGATTTTTCCCAATTGCTTCCGATAGCCAATATGAATTTTTAGACACACTATCAGAACCGATTGGTCAATCCAAACTGATTGGCCAATTGAAACCGATTGGTCAATTGTAATGAATTGGTTTCTATTGGGAAGTTGTTTCTTTCTCAATATATATTGCATATGAAAAATTCATATCTATAGAACTGTAAATGCAATGAAGAAATCATATAAAATAAAACAACTAAAATAAATCTGGTAATGCATGTGGAATTTGTAACTTAGAAAAACTTTCACATACAAAACTTTTTCAAATATATGAACGTTTTTAACTCTGTAGCTTCATTGTGTTTAACACACTTATAGAAAATTGAAAAACATGCTGCTCCAGTCATAAACTGACATGTTGTTCTCCCTGTATATATGCGAAAACAGCAAAAAATTAGGTTAAACAAAGAATCTGACCCACAACACTTGAAAAAGTGATAAACAAACAAAACACTGTCGAGATCCACTTAGTTGATCAAAAGATTGCTCATTTTTCCAATTGCATTACATACACATAAGAATAACCATGGAAATTCCACATTGCAAAAAAAAGAACTGATATGAACGTTTATTCCAACTACTAGCTGCTTTAAGGCTGAACTAGTTCTTAAGAAAAAGTTATTTTTACTTATTCATTAAGATAAATCGACTTCAGTAATATGCATTAAAATTCAGATGAAATTAAGTTCAAATGTGCTGTTTTTCCAATGAACTTCTAAATCACAGGAAATGTGGTGTCAAGAATTAAACTACCTATGCTTTGAGTCAATAAATGAATTTATAACATATTGATTCTACAATATATACAAACGTACAGAATTCACCAATTGGAAATTGTCTTGATTTTCCAATTCGTTTCAGTTGAGATTCCGATTGAAACCAATATATTCCAATACTTACATTAGGCATTGAATAGAATCCGATTCATTCCAATTGAAACCAATTCAATACAATTGAAATTTCAAATGGAACTAATAGAAAATTCAAACTGGGAGGGGTCAGGTTCGATACCCGGTAGAGGCACATAGTAGTTTGGATCCCACTTTAAACTGTAGGTCATTAGCCTTACTGTGCATAAAGTGGACTTAAAAAAAACAAAGAAAATCTGATATTATTAGTATTATTATTATTGATTGATTGATTGAGTTGGTGTTTTAAGTCCACTTTATGCACAATAAGGCTAATCGAGACTGAACCTACAGTTTAAAGTGAGATCTGAACCACTATGTGCCTCCCACCACCCATGTATCAAACCCAGGACTCCTTGATTACAAGGTGACGACGCTACCACTGCGCCATCGGGGAAGCACTATTATTATTATTATTATTATTATAATTAACAAAAGTTTTTAACCATGACCATTTTATCAAATTTTCAAAGTTTTAAATGCAAACTTAAACTTACTTGGTACAACTTACCGTTCAGCATAAGCCATAATATTATATGCTTCTTCACTGGTTGGAAGCAACAAAATTGTTTCAATTTTTGTCTGATCGATGAGGCAATTAGCTATAACTGGATCTTCAATGACGAGCATCTCCAAAACACTAGAATATTTTTCTGACTGTACAGCATACCTTCGAACATCATGAACCTAGAAAGGTTCTTCAAAGTCAGCAAAAGAGGAATAAAGTACAATGATAATGTGAAAAAAATGTCAACCAACAGATGGCACCAAATCTCTTCACCATGAGGGTGACTGAAAGTTATATGGAAATGAAAGGAGAGGGGAAAAAATACACAACTCCAATTCCTACAGTTATGTAGGAACAAAAATGGACAGTTATCAAGTAACAATTAGGGAATCTTAAGAGAACAAGAATATTTCTAGGAACTATTGGATGTTAACAATGCGATGTAGATGTAGAGAGTGAAAGGAATAAAAAAAAGAGGTAAGAATACACACAGACATATTAGCAAAAAATGACGATCATGAACTAGAAGTATGGTTGCCAGACGTTCTCTTTTACCTGGACATGTCCTCTTTTTCAGGCCCTAAAAATGGTCCAGGCGAGATTAGCCGTAAGTTTCTAACAATAGTTAAGAATATGTGAGATGTCGTGGCTTCCTTTGATTTGAGTTTCACGGCATCAGAATTCAGAAATAAGCAATAATTTTAACTGCTGTACTCTAAGTCGTTACATGGTAGTGGAGAAGTAAAGTGTCCATCAGCAATCTGATGAACAATGCCGAAACGAAAATGTGCTTTTAGTAACGACATACAAAATTGGTTTCCCAACTTTATACCAAAGCTGTGTGAAGACACCAGTGGGAAGAACAGATGGTTCAGTATATGTACTGGACTAAAACAAGGAAGTGCTTTTTCCCCACTGCTCTTCATAATTACAATGGATGCAATTAACGAAGAGGTGGGGAGCTACTTCTCCTTACCCTTCAAATATATTAATATTTTAAATGAAGTATTTACTTCATTTAAATAATTTATGTAATTTAATGTTTTTCTAAATATTTATGAATTTACACCAAACATGTTCGGAGAAAATTTGTAATATTTTTTCACAGAAATGAGAGGGGGGAGGGGTTAACATTCCTTCCTTGCCAACACTTTAAGTTCAGGGTCAGGAGACACCACTGCTCTTCTCCTTGTCGTTAAGTGCTTTTACGTGATCCATTTCATCTGATACACAGAAAGAGAAGGAAGTCCACAAGTATGTGCTTCAATTATCCAGCCGCAGTGAACTGGAAGTTGCTCTGCTACAGCACAGATCCACAATCGATTGTTCCATTCCATATGTTTTTGTTTACTCATGGATAGCCCCTATACCTAAATACTGTATCTAAATCTAGTTGTAAAATCTTGGCCTTCAGAGAACAAGGCATCCAACACATCAAAACATCACTCCCCCCCCCTCACACACACACTCACCTCATGCCCCCAAATAAGAACTACAACATCTGTCTATATCGAGCCATGGTCAACCATGACCCTGAACAAGAAACCTGATACCAACTAATCCCACCCCACCCCCAAAGAAAATCGAGAATATCTTTCAAAGGGTTCTCAACAACCAGGAACCTTATAGATCACAATGCTTCACGCCAAAACCTCTGAAATTGACAGGCAAATAAAGTAATTACCACATTTGCCGGCACCGCATTTTTCGTACATATTTCTGAGGAAAAAATATTATTGAATTTAACATTAAATTACAGTATTTCAAATATAAAGTAATATGTAGATCTACTTTCAACAAAATAACTTACCTAATCTTTCTAGGAAAGAAAACATTTTAATCGTTTTTGTCACACACCACGAGAAAGCAAGAAAGAAATTGTCTAACTCAGAACAGAGAAAATTTTCAGAAATAATGGTAATCAAAACGTGACTATCGGCATATGAGACACACCCTATTTTTACAGACCAATTTGAAAGAATAAAAGTGTGTTTTATACACCGCCAAATATGGTATTTTGCAAAGTTACATAGAGGCATAAAGTTACTTAGAATAAAGTTCACAAAGTTTTTGTAAACATTAATGACCATCTCATTCAACAAACTATGTAATCCAAAATATATATTTTCTTTTCCTATCGAACTCCATTGGAATGATGATGTAAATAAGAGGTTTACCAAATGCTACTTGCTATATAAAACAACCAATATGCTCTTCAGAAATCAAATAGTCAAACATGATTGGAATAAACTTCAGCAATCATTACCTTTTCAAGGAATTTGCTGTTGACAATTGTTGGTTTGCGTGCTCCTCGAACCTCCATTTTATCAAATAAGTTGTTCAATACATCTTGATCATTTTTGTTGTCTACGCAGTACGCATGAAGCATTTTTCCCAATATAATTTCAATGGCTGGCACCCATGATGCATCACGCAATTTCACATATGCACCTATGAGATTTAATATTAGGAATTAATGGAATTTAGGAACTAATTCACATTTCAAACATACTACAGATTGATCAATTTCATTTTTTTTGTAACCTTCACAATTTTTATCACATTACACATAATACAAATGATTTTGCAATTTGCCAAAACTGGCAGAAACATAAAGTAAAATAAATTAATTCACTCCATCAATCAATAAACATTGTCTTTTATAAACTTTTGGAAAAAGAAAAGTTTCAAAAGTTGAATTCATCCTGATAATGTGCTGATTGCTCACAATTAAATACAAACTAAAGGTTAAAAGATTAAAAATCAGTAACTTACGTGTGTGAGCATGAGATTTATCAAACTACGTTTCGAAGGTTATACTACCTCCTTCTTCAGGTTGAAACGATGTTTTCAGACACCTGACATGGTGCCTCGTCGAGAAAGTGATGGTTGAGGATTTAGGTTAAAATGGTATAGGAAAGACACTTTCTAAAAAAAGGAATGTAAAATACACATACTAAACCCAACAATACTCTATAAAAACAAAAGAACGTTCAAGGCTGATGACGGCGAACTGCCGATCGGTGCTCGGGGTAGGCGAATGCACTGTCTCAGCTCATACCTGGAGAAGGAAAACTCCTCCCACCCCAGTCTTTCCTCAACTGGGGCTCGTGAGTCACCAATCCAAGGTGAATTCAACTTCCACCTCGGCGGCTTTCCTAACCTCAGGGGTAACATGGAAGCCCATCTCGTCTCTACTCCCGGCGTCTTTATCCCATACGTGGATGACATCCTCATCATAGGGAATGAAACCAAACTTGATAGCATTTTCAACCAATTGGGTAAGCAAGATCCCAGGATTGGTTTTACCAGAGAAGATCTGGCCAACAGAAAGATTCACTTTCTGGACTTGTGACTTACTAAAACCGGACAACGGATTGTAACCGGGGTCTTTCATAAACCGTTGGCTGGCGAGCTGTACCTCCATAAGAGATACCAACATTCCAATAGAACTAAATTAAATGTTTTTCTTAACTTTTTCATTCGCGCCGAAAGACTGTGCAATGACGAAAAAGAGAAAGAAAAAGAAGAATGGATAAAGAAGGTGGGTATAAAGAATGGGTATACTATCCGGGACATGGAAAAAGTAGCTAGGAAAGCAAAAAAGATTGTTAGACAAGAAATATCGCAAAATGATAAAGATGAAGATAAAACGAAGGTAGGAAACGGTCAAAACAACACGTATTTTGTCGGGATTTCATATTTTAAGGGTGTTTCCGAGAAAATTGAAAAATCTGTAAGGGGATACGGAATAAAATGTGGGGTGAGAGCACCTCGGAGCATTGAAAAACACTTCACGTCTTATAAGAAAGGGAGGGGGGATAGGCGCGATAACCCTGAAGAGCAAAAGGGAGTGTACAGGATAGTATGTGAATGCGGAAAGGAATATGTGGGACAGACCAGGAGGAGTATGCAAATTAGGTGGGGCGAGCACGATAAAGATGTAAAGGAGGGTATACCCAAGACAGGATTATCTGAACACGTATTGGTTAACCGGCATAAGATCGCCAAAAGAGAAGTCATTAGGAAGATTAACAATAAATTGGACAGGAATGTGTATGAGGCAGCCTATATATGCGCAGATAATAGGAATAAACTCAATAGGGATGATGGGAATTTGGAAGACGGCTGGATAAACTTTTTTAAAAAATGGGATAAAGCCACTGGGAGTAGAGACGAGATGGGCTTCCATGTTACCCCTGAGGTTAGGAAAGCCGCCGAGGTGGAAGTTGAATTCACCTTGGATTGGTGACTCACGAGCCCCAGTTGAGGAAAGACAGGGGTGGGAGGAGTTTTCCTTCTCCAGGTATGAGCTGAGACAGTGCATTCGCCTACCCCGAGCACCGATCGGCAGTTCGCCGTCATCAGCCTTGAACGTTCTTTCGTTTTTATAGAGTATTGCGCGGTTTAGTATGTGTATTTTACATTCCTTTTTTTAGAAAGTGTCTTTCCTATACCATTTTAGCCTAAATCCTCAACCATCACTTTCTCAACGAGGCACCATGTCAGGTGTCTGAAAACATCGTTTCAACCTGAAGAAGGAGGTAGTATAACCTTCGAAACGTAGTTTGATAAATCTCATGCTCACACACGTAAGTTACTGATTTTTAATCTTTTAACCTTTAGTTTGTAAAAGTTGAATTGCCAACCATATTTTAATTAATATATTCAACATATCCCATTCCTTCTTTGACAACATTCCATATTTCAAAATTGCCATCTCTGATATTCTGAATGTCCTTAGGATTTTTTATCATCATGATCATCCATAGCCTACTTACTTTCAGAAATTAGTGTTTCATTAGAGCAAGTTTCATTCACATTCGTATAATATTATTGCTTATTCCATTGCATATATAATGTCTTTTTACTTAATCTCCTTTGCACAAAAAATTAAACAACTTCCAATTTGTCTCTTTTCTTTGGCATATTCATTCTAAATTTCATTTTTCATATTTGCTCGGCCCATTAACATAATATGAACCTACATGAAGGTGAAATCACGTTAGGTAAGAAACACAGTCTGTGTTGATTGGTAAACTTAGAACAAACACAGTTTATCGCAATTGATCATTTCTAATTGCAGATGAAGACTTCAGTGATTTGGGTGAATTACTGTGTTTATTTGAACATGGTAGTCGAGCTACAAAGAAGTCAGTATTGCCTTGGAATAGAAGAAAAAGAAACAGGTGCAGATGGAATAATACCACCTCATGAAAAGGACAGTAGCTGGAATAAGATCGATTTTTGGATAAAAAATCACGAAAGGAAATTGTAATTATTTTTTTTTACAAAGTAATGCTGTTTCTAATTTTCTTTAAAAAATCATTTATAAGTGAAGACTTTTATTGTTAAATAAGATAAAGTTTTTAAGCAAGATGCATACATACAAAGAGTATGATCATTCAAGTAATGCATGGACGATCATTGAAGCAAATCTGATCCTTGTTCCATCATTATATTTTATTCTTTTTAATAATATGAATATATGAAGACTAAAATTATGTACTAGAAACATAAATAAAACACGTGTAAGTCTTCACGTAATTATTTCATTACAATTACTGATCATTGATTGTGTGTAACTAGTCTGGAAGAAAATTTCTAACCAAAAGTAAGTTACAATTGCTTTTCAAGTACTTTTTGAGCCAAGGAACTGTAACTTGGTTACTTTTAAGAAGTAACTTTCGGAACACTGGAGCCAATGAGGTTTTCCTGTAATTTTCAGAAATAACAAAACCACTAGCAGAAATTAATAGAACACAAACTACTAGCAAACATGATGAAAATTTAACTGAATCAGTTAATGTCAAGTATGAGGAGGTACCCAAAAAAAAAAGGAATCATAATGTTGCGCGGATTACCGATGTAGTTATGGCTTGTGCCGCTAGGTGTCATTAGTATGGGATTTCTTGCATCAATCTGCAAGTTGGCATTATTCTGTGCTGAGCAGTTCGTTTGTAGTGTTGCATTGTTTGTGGTGTTGCGGCAAGAGTCTGGCGATTTTTGAGTGATTGTTGAGATGGCGGACCACAAGGAGCAAAGGACCTGTGTTAAATTTTGTTTCTTGTTTGGAAAAATGGCTGCTGAGACCGTTGTTATGCTTCGCCAAGCTTTTAATGAAGCTGCTTTGGGAAAGACAAGAGTCCACGAGTGGTTTTCCCGGTTCAAAGATGGCAACATGTCAACTGAAGACTTGCCAAGGCCTGGCCATCCTTCGACAAGCAGAAATGAAGAAAACATTGGAAACGTTCAAGATGCCATTGATGAAGATCGTCGAAAGACCATCCAGCAAATTTATGAAGAAGTGGAGTTGTCCTGGAGTACCTGCCAGAGCATTTTAACTGACGATTTGCAGATGAGACGGGTGTCTGCTAAATTTGTGCCTCGCTTGCTGTCAGAGGAGCAGAGAAAGAATCGAGAGAATGTTTGTCACGACTTGAAGGCTGAACTGCACGAGGACACAAATTTTCTCAAACGAATTGTGACTGGGGATGAGTCCTGGTGCTATGGGTAAAAAAGTAAAGTGCTCCCCTGTGCATAGCACCATGCCATGAAGGCGTATAGGGTGTGTGAGGGTAACGCCCCACACTTTCTTGATCCGGTCGTGAGTGGGGGTGATGTGATCAGCATCATGCCCCTGATTGCCTTTACCCCCCAGGGTTTCCCCCAGGTACCCATGTTATTCGACGCTGGGTGGGCACCGGGGCCGCTTCCATCGGATTTGAACCGGCCGGGGATCGAACCCGGGACCTTTAGCATGATAGTCAGGAATATGAGGTGGAGCAAGTCCTAAGTGTTGCCTTTGTAAGAGGTGGGAAGCGCATGTTTCAAATTCGGTGGAAGGGCTACACTGAAAACGATGACACGTGAGAACCGGAGGAGCATTTGAATTGCAAGGATCTCATCCAAGAGTTTATGTTGAAGTATGAGGAGGATGAAGGAGTTGAGCGAGGGAGGGAGCTGAGAACTGGCCAAAAGCGAACGGCACATTACCCTCATAAAGACCCCCGCTGTCGTCAGAGCAGAAGGCAGTCATCCCATGCCCGGTAAGTATCACTTGACCTTTTCGTTGTTGGTTCTTGTACAGTACCATGCGGGCCTCTCAGTTTGGGAAACATGCAAAGGAAATATACTTCAAAACAATGAACACATGTTTATGTGTTATGGAAATAAGCACTATTTTCCTAACGTGGCAACATTTCAGTAATCCCACAGTACTTTTGTCGACCCGTGTAACTTATACAGTGGAACCTCGATTTTACATTTTTCAGGGGACCAAGCTTAGAACGTAAAATGTGGGAAAATGTAAAATCCAGGAACATAAAATCGAGCTTCCACTGTATTTGCGACGAGTTACAGATTGGCCAGTATAGGCATGTAGTTTATTGGTAAAAATCACCAGTAATTTTCCTGATCCAATACATCTATAAATAGCCTGTAATTTAGTGCTAATTTCTGCCATTGTATTGATATTTTTGAGGATATCAACATGTAATTGATATGACCCTGTTTTGTAAAGTATGTGTCTAATTATAATTATTTCTACCTATACACACTGTGCATGTGTGAGTGAGTAAGAATGACTTCATATAGGTTTGGTAGAATATTGGGTTTGTTATCATTAAGGCCAGGATTTTCATGACTTAGCATATTTTTTTTGGTAAGGGTGATTTGTTTGCTAAATATATAGAAATTCAAATTGTGAAGAAACTAATTGAATTAATGTGCTTTTTAAGGGCATATTTTGGCATATTTGGCCATTTCTACGTGATAAAGCATATTTTGATGGATTTTCGGTCATATTCAGCATATTTTCGCTTTTTCAAGAAATATACATTCATTTTCCAAGTGGATTCATTCTTACTCGCATGTTCACTAGAGTTTTTTCTTTTTTCTTTTTGGACTGCAGCAAAATCTTTTTCATTTTTAATTGAAAATATACATAAAGTTTTCATTGTGCATTTCAACTCATCAGGGCCCATAAGGTGAACTAAAAATAGTATGTATATGAAATGTTTTCAAATTAAAGTGCATATTTTGTAAAATTGTAGGTCATAAAAGCATATTTTATTTTGCATATTTTGGTGATTTTTAGGTCATAAAATTCCTAGCCCTAGTTATCATTATGGTCAAAAATTTCATATTTGTCCATCCTGACTACAAGATACAATCCCAATCTTTTACACTTATTAACAACAAATACTAATAAGAATATTTCAGAGCTTCGGGAAATTTCGAACATTTCCCATCCCGAAAACTTCCCGACTTGTTTGTGTTTGTCTTGTGTAGTAGTTGTGGTGTGTAGTTTGTTTATGTTTGTGTTTATATTGTGTTATAGTTGTGAAGTATTTGTGTGTGTCTTGTGTAGTAGTTGTGCTGTCTAATGTGTTTGTGTTTGTCTTGTGTAGTAGTTCCTCCATTCATATTGGGGGTTAGGCGTAGAGCTGACAACTCTGCACTGTAAAAAAAATGTCAAGAAACAGCAATATAAGGCCATGGATGTTCACAAGGTAAAATATTCCGGAGGTAAAATAGTCCCCCTTTCGGATCTCTGGGTGGGGACTACTTTGGGAGGTCCCTGGACTAAGGATAAGCTCAGTCGGTAACGTGTCTGACTACCATGCTAAAGGTCCCGGGTTCGATCCCCGGCCGGTTCAAATCCGGGAACTTGTCTAACGATGGAAGCGGCCCCGGCGCCCACCCAGTGTCGAATAACATGGGTACCTGGGGGAAACCCTGGGGGGTAAAGGCAGTCAGGGGCATGATGCTGATCACATCACCCCCACCCACGACCGGATCAAGAAAGTGTGGGGCATTACCCCCACACCCCCTATACACCTTCATGGCATGGTGCTTTGCACAGGGGAGCACTTTACTTTTCTTTTTCTACATTAGGAATAAGGATATTAAATTAGGCACCTGGAATGTTCTGAGCCTTTACTGGCCTGGGGCATTTCAGTGTACAGTTAATGAGATAGTTAAGTATACATTAGATGTAGTAGCTGTACAGGAAGTTAGGTGGCCAGGAGAAGGGAATTGTAAAACTAAAAATTATACTTTTTTCTATGGTGGTACTGAAAATCATAATTTTGGAACAGGCTTTTTCATAAATAATAGAATTATCTCGGCTCTTAAAACAGTAGAATTTATTAATGATAGGATATCATATGAAGTTTTACAGGGTAGGTGGTGTAAAATTATTTTAATAAACATACATGCACCAACGGAAGATAAAGATGATAATACTAAAGATGATTTTTATACAGAGTTAGAACAGGTCTTTGATAAATTTTCTCAGTATGATATGAAAATTCTGTTAGGTGACTGTAATGCACAGATTGGCAAAGAAGAGACATTTAAACCCACAATTGGTAAATAAAGTCTTCATGAATTAAGTAATGATAATGGTATAAGATTGATTACTTTTGCAACCTCAAAGAATTTAATTGTGAAAAGTACCACTTTTAAAATAAAAAGGTATCCATAAATATACCTGGTCTTCTCCAGATGGTAAAACTCATAATCAGATAGACCATATTCTCATTGATAAGAGAAGGCATACTAGTATAATTGACGTTCGTACACATAGAGGTGCTGACTGTGCCAGTGACCATTATTTAGTAATTGCTAAATTAAGAGAAAGACTCTCAGTGATAAATCATAAGAAAAAAAATCTAAAAGTTTTAAAATTTGATACAGGAAAGTTTACTGATGAAAGAATTAAGAAAGATTACCAAATTAAACTGTCAAATAGATTTGATGTTTTGCAAGATTTAAATGATGATGAAAATATAAATGAAACAGACGTAAATAAGAATTGGGAGCACATACGTAATGCAATAGAATCAGCAGCTAAAGAAAGTATAGGATACCATAAACCGAGAAAAAGTAAGCCATGGTTTGATAATGAATGTCATAATCTAATAGAAATAAGAAATCAGGCTAGACTTAGGTGGTTAAATAACTCTGATGATACAAATCTAAACAATTTTAATAGAATAAAGCGAGAAGTTAACCACACGTTTAGAAGTTTAAAAGAGATTATTTGAAAGCGATATTCTAAATAGATGGAAGAACTACTTTAATGACCTTTTAAATGTCCATGTAGGAGATAAATCAGAAGTAAATGAAGTCCACACAGCAGAACCTTTCATTTCAGAACCTAACTTGACTGAAGTTAAGGATGCTATTAAAAGGCTAAAGAATAACAAAGCACCTGGCATTGATTTAATTCCAGCTGAGTTAATTAAATATGGTGGAAATTCATAAATTAATTTGTTTAATATGGAATAAAGAAGAAATCCCTCAACAGTGGAAAGAATCCATAATTGTTCCTGTGTTTAAAAAAGGTGATAAAATGAACTGCAATAATTACCGTGGAATTTCTCTACTCTCAACAACATACAAAATATTGTCTAACATTCTTTTAACAAGACTAACCCCATATGCTAATGAAATTATAGGTGATTATCAATGTGGATTTAAACGTAACAGATCAACTACAGATCAAATTTTTCACATCAGACAGACACTTGAAAAAAAGTGGGAATATAATAAAAATGTCCATCAGCTATTCATTGATTTCAAAAAAGCATATGATTCGGTCAAAAGAGATAAATTATATAATATATTAGTAGAGTTTGGAATACCTAAGAAGCTTGTTAGTATGATAAAAATATGCACCAGTGAAACAGAAAGTAAAATTCGTGTGGGTATTAATATGTCTGACAAATTTACAATTCATGATGGGTTAAAACAAGGAGATGCATTATCTCCATTGCTATTTAATTTTGCCTTAGAATATGCTGTTAGGAAGGTAAAAGAAACTAAAGAAGGACTAAAATTAAATGGTGTGACTCAGTTGTTAGCATATGCAGATGATGTAGACTTACTGGGGGATGATGTGAATACAATTAAGAATAATGCTAAAATATTTTTCAAAACTGCTAAAGAGATAGGTTTGGAAGTTAACAAAGAGAAAACTAAATATATGTTTACAGGCCGAAGTCAAGTGTTAGGTAATAATCAAAATCTAATTATTGATAACAACTCGTTTGAACCAGTTTCCAAATTCAAATACTTAGGAGTAATATTAACAAGTGAAAATTATATTAAAGAGGAAATAAAAAGTAGGCTTAATTCAGGAAATGCATGTTACTTCACTCTTCATAAACTTTTGTCTTCTCGTTTAATATCTAAGAAACTAAAAGTTAAAATATACAAAACCGTAATTTTGCCTGTAGTATTATATGGGTGTGAAACTTGGTCCCTTACATTGAAAGAGGAACATAAATTGAGAGTATTTGAAAGTAAGATCCTTAGGAAAATCTTTGGACCTAAAAGGGATGAGGAGACAGGTGAGTGGAGAAGGTTACATAATTTAGAACTACATAATTTGTATTCATGTCCAGATATTATTAGAATAATTAAATCAAGAAGACTTAGGTGGGCAGGCCATGTGGCACGAATGGGAGAGGAAAGAGGAGTTTACAGGATTCTTGTTGGGAAACCTGATGGTAAGAGACCTGTAGGAAGGCCAAGACGAAGATGGAGGGACAACGTTGAGATGGACCTAAAGGAAATCGGTAGAGATGGAAAAGAGTATATAGATCTTGCCCAAGATAGGGAAAGATGGAAGGCCTGTGTTGCTGCAGCCATGAACCTTCGGGTTTAAGAAGGCTAGGGAGTTAGTTAGTTAGACGCGTTACCGACTGTGCCACTGCGGCTATGGGTACGATCCTGAATCAAAACAAGCATCCAGCCAGAGGAAGACTCCAAATTCACCACTTCCCAAGAAAGGACGTCAAGTTCGATCCAATGTGAAAACAACGTTGATTTGTTTCTTTGATGTGAATGGGATTGTCAACAGGGAATTTGTTCCCCAAGGACAAACAGTTAACCAGCAATTTTATCTGAATGTCTTGAGAAGATTGCGTGAAAGTGTGCGATGGAAGCGTCCAGAACTATGGAGAAGTGGAATGTGGTTACAGCACCATGACAACGCCCCAGCCCACACGGCCATGTCAGTGCGATAGTTCTTGGCAAAGAACAACATGGTGCTTGTGCCCCATCCCCCGTACTCACCTGATTTAGCACCCTGTGACTTTTTTTTGTTCCCGCGGATGAAGAGGAATGTGAAAGGGAAGCGATTCCTTGACGTCAATGAGGTCAAAGACATTACGGACAAAACCTTGAAGAGTATTACGCCAGAGGAGTTTCGAAACTGTATTCAACAGTGGGAAAAACGTTGGAACAATTGCATTAAAGCACATGGGCAATACTTTGAAGGTGACCAGAGTAGACATGCTTACCTGAATGTACCTACAACATGTACATGTACGGTCAAAATAAAACAAGGTGACAAAATTCCATTTTTTTTTTGGGTACCTCCTCGTATATATGTAAAAGGTTGTGTATTTGTACATGAACGCTAGGATAACAGCAGGGCCCGCAAAATGCAAAAAGTAATTATGAATCAAAGTTATAAATATGTCGTTTGCAACATGCTCAATTCATCAAATGCCTACCTATAGGACCTCTTGGGAGTTTTATAAATTTCCCTTGAGCTTTTAATTCTTTCATTCTCTTTATGAGTTTGGGAACCCAATGGCCATAAACAGTCAGAGCATCGTTTTGTTGGCTTCTTAAAGAATTTACCCTTTGCTGAAGGTCTTCTGAAAAAATACAATATTACAATTTAATACCCAATGTTTATAAACCTTGACTTTTTAATTCAACTTTGAGCAGCAATAGTAATAAGGCACGTATGAGTAGATATTGATACGAATGCAATTTATGTTTATTTTCTTCAAATTCTCTTTCAAAACATAAACATACAAAACTTCCCAGATCTGTGCTTGTTACATACAGGATGCCTTAAAAATAATTATCAACTTGAAATTCTAATGAGATATTTATTTAGTTTTTCTACCAATGCATTATTAATTGCAAACACAGGATTGCATGCAATTCTCACCAACCTCTGAATAGTTCGGCACATTCATGCTTAGTAGCTATAATTTGCTCGGAAACGTGGGAACCCACATTTCATGTAAAATATTTATTAATGATTTTGCTTTTGCGGACAATCTCCAACATCATATTTGTGGTAAATAGTAGTACACATTGTTCCTTAGCTTTTTCCAGGACAAGTTTAATTAATGAAAAGAAACAAAAGGTATTTGCACATTCACATAATAGCTTTGGGTTACCTGTTGAATACCTATTGACTCTGAATCCTCCTAACAAGGAGAAAGGAGATAGAGTATTATAAATATAAATTAAATTTACCACATTGCCGAGTCAAATATGACTCCTCTGATCTTAGTCCTTGTTCTTCCTCTTTAAATCTCTCCAATAAGACCATCGTCACGTCTGCTTGCTGTTTTGCTGCATTCATACGTTCTGCCAATGATCTCTCCTGTTCTTCTAATTCATTTTTCTTGTGTTGAATTTCTCTTCTGCGAGCAGCATTCTCAGGATCAGACCTGAAAAGTGTGCAATGAAGTGAGAATTTATAACTAATTCAACAGAACCCTTGCAACTGAAAATGTTTTTGCCCTATATTATTGCAATTAAGTCCTTTTCCACTGTTTGGTTAATTATGAAGAGCAAGATCGAAACACAAATGGTTCCAAGAAACAAGGAGCTGGAAGGCATAAAGAAAAGCATATGAAAAATCTTCAATGTAACAGTCCTGTAATATGAGCAAAATTAGGAAAAGTAGAATTGTATGGCATGTTCGAAAATACTTTCGTAACTTGAAGTTGTGGAATCAAAAACACATGCACATACACACAGAAAGAAAGAGGGAAAGAAACGGGCGGCAATGAAAGAATAATGCCTCCATGTTTTTAACTTCAGATCAACAAGAAAGACTGTGAATGTCTATATATAATGTTGTAGAGGTGTCCTTACCCTACTAAGGTATACTCTTCTTTTCCAGATTGAGTGCTTAGAACCATGAATCTGAGGCTACAGCAATGAGCGGTCATTGAATTTCTGACGAAAGGGGGTTGCTATGTAAGGACATCTATATTCGGTTACTGAAGGCTATGGGAATGCTAGAACCATCCATTTTGCTGATGCATTGGGACACACATGATGTTATTATCATTAACTTTCTTTAGTGGGCAACAATCAATCACCAGCAAGACTTAAGCCACTACATCATCTCACTACTTATCAGGAAGATGAGACCACAGGAAGACATTCATTCACACAAATTCATCGTGATTATGCCAGACTACATATGTTATTCTTCACAACCTAGGCAATTGACAAAATGAGGAGGTCCATTGTACCTCATCCACTTTACAACCCTGATTTGGTCCCATCTGATTCATATCTGTTTGAGCCTTTAAAGGACAACCTACATGGTTTCAGTTTCAATAACTTGAAAAGGGTTAAAGCAGCTGTAAATTCATGGGCACGAAAGCAACCCTCAGTAGTCCAAGTGAATGCAAAACCTGGCCAAAATCCTAAAATTGAAATTGCAAAAGTAGGTTCAGTACCCTTATAATTCTAGAGTAAAAGGTTCATTCTATTGAAAACTACCTGATGTTACACATTAAGTGTCGTCCTCAGTTGGCTACCAACCCTGGAAGTGTGGCTATGATGTGACCTTTGTTAGTTTCTTGCAGAAAGGACTTTTCCACATAGTTAGTTGTGTGTCTTTATAAACTTTTATTGAATGCCAATTGCAGTTTGAAACTCATTTTTTGTTAGTTTTAAGCTCAAATTATAAAGTGATACTTTTGTCATCTGGTTTAATCAAGTATTAAATTGTTAATGTGACGGAACTCAAGTTAGTGCTAAAAACCACAGATTTCATCATTTTCAATAAATCTCGTGGAGTTACAAAACAACTCAAACAAGCTCAAGTTAAGATTAAACCATCTTATGTTAGAATAATGTTTCTAGTTTCAGGATCTATAGTTTTTGCCTGTTCTTGCCCCTTTTCGTAAATAGTCGTAAAATGCAATTGGATATGCAAGATCTTCATTCTTCTTAAGTTGGGTTGGAATGGACATCTGGAAAATTTCAATGTAAGCAGAGCGCCAAGGAAGAGGGATTTCAAGTCACATATATTTTCTTCACATCCCTTGTGCAACTTAGGATACACTATGAATGTAAAAAACTAGGAAAAGTTGCTATTTGACAAAATCTTTGACCTTCAACGACAAGATTTTTCTGGCTAATCAGGAATTAAAAAAGAAAACCACGGCCTCACTGAAAAGTGTACTTAGTGGCATGTGTGTGTGTGACACGACTCCAAAAAATATGAAGGTAATAGATTTTAGCAGGAATGAACATCTGGACACATTCCAGATTAGCCTCTCCAGGTTACGTTACACTTCGTGAAACTGCATGGAAATCAAAGCATGGCAGGAGAGTTGCAAGGTAAATAAACAGTTGTTGAAGAAAATGAAACAGATGATACAAGCCGAGATGAAGATGGAATTAGGCATCGTTATAGATGCACCAAGGCAAATGGGACGACGACAAAAATACCGAAAAAAAAAAATTCCCAGAACTCGAAGAAAGTGGTGGATATAACTGGAATAGACAGAGACCTCCTCAAGAAATGATCCTATAGACACTATCTTATGGATTGGGCCTAAACGTGGTGAAATTTGAGATGGGTAGCAAGTAGAAAATTGAACTGCACTTCTTGCTCTATCAACATCCAAACTTCCATACACAAGATACTTCTCCATGGTCCAGCGATTATTTTGAAAATGCTAGAAACAAGAATATAAAGATGTATTATCCATAACATCATACTCGGACCAATTCTTGGGGGAGGGGGCAGGAGATGACGCATGTAATCCTTCAACTCCTGACATTCAGTCATTTCCACAGAGCTAGACACTTCAAAATGATGTATTAGACTTCCTTAGACTCCAGTCACTGGCTGATGTTGAAACCAATCAAGATGGGAATTGTAAATACATTGAACAACGCATAAGTCGTGGTTTACTGTATTGTGAGCAGGGGTGCCCATCCCCCAAGGCCAATGGCACAATCCCCCCCCCCAAAAGCCAATGACACATCCCCCCAAAAGCCAATGAAGCGCGGCCCCCCATAAAGTATTCACTTGACACTTGATACTTTATTCACTTCACTTGATACTCCACATCCTGAGTTATTCCTTTTTTTTTATCGAACATGTCACTATTACATCAAATACTGTGTAGTGCAAAGTGGAAACTCGATGATCTGTTTTGTGTCTAGTATGAGCAAGGTTTACCATTAATCCGGGGATAAGAGATGAATTGCCATATCAAACTACATCGTATGGATATAAAGATAACTCTTGACATATTTAACGTCATAAAATGCATTATCATTTTTAATCTGCTGAAATTGATATGAAATAACAATGTGTGAGTTCTGTTAAGATTAAATATACTGATATTTGGAAATACGTACAATAGGTAATTATATGAATTTTAGTAAAGACACGTATTGACTTTTTACTATTTACTTATTTTGCTCATTCATTAACAGATATATATGAACAATTGTTTTCCTAGTACGAACTAAAAACTTAATATTTTGTAGAAAGAAACCAATTAATTGTATATATTGAACCACAGCTTACACAGTACATTTTTATGACAACAAGAAATCTTAAGTTCTCAGAGTATCACGTGAATGGTAAGCTGTATTACTCTTTTTGCTTCATTTCTTGATTACTCATTGAAAAAGAAAATCAGAAGTAAAACATATGTGCTGTTTTCAAATTAATGTTTATTTACAAGACAGCATTGATACTAAAACAAACTTTGGTATGAAGATCTTAAAATAGCATTTTGTCTCTGAATACTGGACCTTGCAAATTTATCTGTTATTTCATGATTTAGAATTTGTGCAAGAATGTCACTCTCACTACACAAAATAAGCAAACTTGACAATCATGAATCCCCAAAACTGGAACGCAACCTACTTTTAATAACCTTTAATCAAACATCACCCAAAAATCGTGTATGCATTACCTCCCCAAAATCATTCATCATATTCCCCTCCAAATAGTTCGGATGAATAAGTAATAATTGATGTTTATTTGAATACAATACCATGTTAAGCTGTCCATATATTTTTTCGAAATAACGGATACTAACTAACATATTGATTCGTTAAGTGTAATAAGTTAAATTATATAAATATACATTTAAGCAGTGTTTGTGAATGGAGAATGAGATTTATAAAACCCACAATTTGAGTATTTAACAGAAATTGTTACACAACTTCAGATAGAAAATTTCACCTGGGCAAACCAAATAGCATGCTGGAGCCGTGTGACAGATTCAATTATTGTTTCATGAGAATTACAGAACCTTAGCTAGAAATTCCTAAGCTAATGGCGAAAATTTAATACGGTTCCTCCTTCAAAGAACTCAACACCTCAGTGCAAAAGTTGCTTGTCAAAGTAAAATTGTCCTGTGACAAGATGTTAGAAATGCGAAGGAATTTGATATTATTTATTTTTATTTTTCTGTTTTATCGTGTAACGTGCAAGATGTTACTGTATGTACATTTAGTACAATTATTACAGCATACAGGGAATCAATACTATAATATTACTGCAAAAATTAGTACATCTTCCAAATGATGCACCTGCTTTAAATTAAGCAGTATAGCAACACTACAAGCATTATACGTTAAGAAGTGATGTTATATGATGCAGCTATAGTATAAAACTTTAGTAAAATGCGGAACACGCATTTTCATTTTTTTACATCCATTTGTTTGACGTCTTTCAAGAATATTAATTTAATGGGATGTGAATACTTTCTTAGACCCTGCGATATTTACTCTTTTCCACCTTCTCTTTTCACACGTTTGGCACCAAAAACATGTGGATAACATATCACTAAACATAATCCCCTAAATATAATATTACAACTCTCCCCCACTACAGAAATCCATTTTCAATCTAAGATTTAACACTTTATCAAGAGCTTCATAATATAAAAAAAGGACGTTAAAAGATGTACTTACGTATGCGAGTATGTTGTTCCAATATTTCTTACTGTAGAACGAGATGAAAGCCCCAAAGAATGTGGAAAAATACTTTACTGATTATAAGAAAGGAAAGACGACTAGCGAAATACCGGAAAAACAGAAGGGAGTTTATCGAATAGAATGTCAATGTGGGAAGGAGTACATAGGACAGACAGGTCGAAATATGGGTAAAAGATGGAGCGAACATGAAAAAGATATAAGAGAAAAAGTTCCCAAAACAGGTCTCTCCGAACAAATTTTGGAAAGTGGACATAGAATCGCAAAAAAGGAGATAATTAGAAAAGAGAAGAGGAAGTTAGGAAGAAATGTGTATGAAACAGCGAATATTTGTAGAGGGGGGAAGAATAATCTTAATAGGGATGAAGGAAATTTAGAAGAAGGGTGGATCAATTTCCTCAAAAAATGGGACACAGCCTGGAAGATTGAACCCAATATTGGTTTCCACATCACTCCGGAAGTTATCCAAGCTGCCCGGGAAGAACGTGAATTTACGTTGGATTTGTGACGTGATAAGGAGAAATGAGAAAATAAAGGGGAGAGGAAAACATTCGTGGTGAACTGACCTTCATGTAGATTAGGAAGCACAGTTGGGTAGGAATAGCCGAACCTGCAAGTTGTATAGTGATACATGCAGGTTTTTTAGTTTTTTAACATTTTTAACAGGAGAATAGGTTTATTGTGCAAGTTTTTTTTAGTGAACAACGAGCTTTTTATATACCTCTAGGGCGAGGATATAATATTTTAAATGTATCCACACCAACCCTTGTCCACAATCCACAATCCTTATATTACATTTCGACGTGGTACTATGCTAAGTACCTAGTTTTTTCATACGAACCTGAAGAAGGGGATAGTTAATCTCCGAAACGTCGTTCTCCAGTAAGAAATATTGGAACAATATACTCGCATTCGTAAGTACAGTTTTTAACGTAACGTAACGTAACCAAACCTACAAAATGCTAAGAGCTTCATATCTCCCCCCTTAAATTTAATACCCAATCCTCCCACCAAAATTTTAGTGGCAATTTTAGACTTATTGTTTATGTTGAAGAGTGGATGTTGCCTCCTCCAAAACAAATAATTCTCAGTCAACAGAATTTTCGCAACAGTCTAGACAATAATAATATACAAGAATTGGATACCCCTCAATTGAAAGCTCAATCCCCCCTAACTAAAATATCCTCTAGACTTAACACTGATATTCAAGAGTTGGATATTGCCCCCCCCCTATGTTTAATATTCATTCCCCCCCCAGAATCCACGTGCCAATATGTAAGAGTTGGATACTTCTTTCCAACCCCCTTCCGGATTATACATATTACTCTTTACATTTTCCTTGGAAGTCTACAAATTGCTATTTGTATAGCAGCAATGGTAACTTGTGTCTAATGTTATATTGTTCACCTCAAATTTTCATCATAAAAATCCCCCCCCCCCCTTTCCAAATTGGGTGGATGCAACAGGCATTCACAAACTCACCTGTGAGCACCCCTGCCCCTAAGTACTGTCTTTTCTTCATTTAATGGATTAAATATGGTTCCCTTAAGGTGTAAAATTTTTACATATATTTTAGAAAAATATATAAATGTTGAATTTCATGTTATTTGAAAAGGAAAAATCCCCCCCAAAAAAATCTCGATGGCACAGTCTGCACCATAGTCCCCCCTTTTGGGCGCCCCTGTGAGTGCAACTGGCATTAAAGTATATAATGCTGTCCAATATTGTGTTCTTTCACTAAAATGATAGAATATGCAAAAAAAAAATCTGCATTCAGAGGTCACAGGCCAAAACATGAATTTTGACCAGGTTTTCCATGCATATGGACCACCGTGCAACCTCAAGAATTTTACCAAACTGGATTTCAAACTTGCATTCGATGTAGTTTTGTGTTCAGGATACTTCAGGCTACAATCAGTGTAGTTTTGCTCCGATGTATTCATTATTAAAGTCTTGTTAATAGACGAGGCATTTCTTCATATTTTGTAGGACAAAACATGAACTGAAAAACATACCTCATTGGAGTCATCAAATAATGGAAGATTAGTGAGAATGCTCCCAAGTTATAATGACCAAGATTAAAATGTAAAGTTGTTCTCTTGCATATACAGGTAATTATGTTTGAAGACAAATATTACTAACAGATATTACTAACAGACAGAAGGCATAGCCATGTGTAAACTTCTAACCACAGGACTGGCAAACTTGGTTTTGGAAGCCCTAGGAACAGAAATACAAGATGACAAATTTACACAAGTGATCTCCCATAGATATGTGGATGATTTCTTTATAATACCCAGTACATAAAAAAGAAGAATGCCTGAATTATATACAATATTGAAATACCGTCTGTAGCACCATAAATATCAAAACTTTAAAAAAAAAGAAAGTTTTAAAAAGTTTTAGACCAACATATACACGGATAGCAATCAATTCCAGACTTTAATATGCAGAAAACCTACATCAGGTTGTAGAATGTGTCCAACTCTAATCACTCCGCAGGATAAAGAAGAACATATGCAATAACTTTGTAAGAAGAGAACCGTATCTATTTTCGAATCAGGAGCAAACTAGAAGCTGCAAAGAAACTAGCTATAATGAACAAATATAGAACTTATTATATCACCTTAGGAAAGTTAGAAGGAGAATAAGAAACAAAAAGTCGTACAAGCCAAGGATCCTAAACTAGAAAGTGGTAAGGACCCTTAGAAGTGTCCCGGAAAAAAGAAATTACAGAATCAGGGTTCCCACATGAACTCTAAATGTAATTTCCATTAGAATTCCCTGAGTTTTCCAGAATCATCATATTTTTTTCCAGTAACTGAATAGCTACTACATTACTATTTTAAAGTTATTTTGCAATGTTCTTCCATTTTTCCTTTGTACTCATGGACGTCCGGAATGGGAGGCAATGAAAAATGGAGAAATAAAGGTAAACAACACGCTTCAGGATGAGGACATCAAGAGGATGTTATAGCCCCTCACGTTGCACAGACTTTAATCCAAACGAGCATGTCTGGACACACTGGGAGATGCAGGAGGAGTTTGAAGGCTCCTCCAAGAGCTTATCGATAATCTTATTGATTACATGTAAAGCAGGTATGCAGCAGTGTTAGCAGTTGCAGCAGACCACACACGTTACTACAGGAAGATTTCTGTTGTGAACATCTCTGTTTGTAACAACTTATTCTGCCATGGTACACTCACTTGTAGTGTGTCGGATCATGCATCACTTGCATAAACACCATCTTGGGCTCTGCTGTAGCTGTAATTGTTCATAATGTTAACTGTATCTGTTGAGGGAATGCCCAAAACACATGGAAATAAATCACTTTGCACTGCTTTCTGGGTCGTTTATGTATTTTCTGGTTTGCTCCCCTAATTTTTTCAACCAGTGTATTATTAAATGTGAGTTAGTGTCTGTGTAACTCAAGAAGAATCTTTGGGATCCACATGCAGCAGTGATTTATCCACTCACCCAACACCTCCCTTAACACCCTCCAAATATTAATTAACACCCCTAAAATTTTTCACAAGGCCCAATTTACGGTAATCTTGGCTCCAAATATACCATTACACACCCCTAAGTACTACCTTACACCCCCTTGAGATGGAAAATCCTGGATAAACCTGAACATGCAGTCACGTATGAGCCACTGTGAAGGTCCTTCCAGCCAGCGATTTATCTACACATCCTCCAACAGCCCCCAAAAATTTGCTGAACAACCTGTAAAACTTTTCGCAAATGCCCTATTTATGATCATTTAGGCTCTAAATTAAGCCTTAACCTTAACTCATAACTAAATACAGACTTACAACCCACAATTGAAAATTCTGAATAAACCTCTGCTTCCACCCATCTGGCTGTTGTTGAACATCTTCCTCCACTCATGAATTTGCTGTGTAGTAGACATGCATAGGGATATTGAATTTTAATTTGTCATAGAATTTCTAAACATTTTAGGCTTTCAGAGGACAAGAAAACCGCTCCTTTTCACTGGCGCACATGTATGGGCTTCTGAAGTTTACTTGATCAGCATCATAGCTTTCAGGTCGTTTTGTAACTAACAGCTGATAACTCATGTAAATTTGAGTTGTATACAGCGTAGACTTTTAAGGTTTTCATTCCACTCTCTTTCACAATAAAGGAATAAGGATCCAGATTTTTGTGGTAGTTTTCAAAATGTATTACAGTGCACAAAATAAATTCAAATTTATCATACAAATAGAGCACTTTTGATGAACAGAAGTTTACAAATGAAAATAACAATTGAACTTTAATGCAAAATCAGCATACATCTAAAAGGCAATATCTTCAAAGTAGATTGTGCAAACCAAGTTACAGAATTTGTAATTATTAGTACATACTAGTTATAATGATTATCAACAAGCAGGAGGATATTCTAGTCCTTCAGATATGGAGATTTCCAGGAGATTTTAATTTTTTCCAGATTCCATGAGATTTCCAGATTCTCAAGGTTTACCAGGTGTGTGAGAACCCTGAGAATAGCATGTATGCCTTCAAAATCAATTGGGAATTGATTTGCATAAAGTAAAACTTATTATAGGAATCCATTTTTATTGTAACAGATAATATATAGACAAAGTTAAAGAGGAATTACAGAGAGAACCTCACAATGTTATACAGTGGAACCCTGAATTTATGTTTTTCAGGGGCCCATAAATGAAAAAAATTAAAAAAGGAAACATAAAAAAGGGAAAGAATAAGGGAGGGGTGAAACTCAAGTGAGAGTGAGAAGCGAATACACAATACAAGCAATACATGATTCTCAAGAAGGTTGTTTTTAAAAAGTGATTTTAATTTTAAAGTGAAGTGTGTGAGCACATGCTGATGAAGTGCTGACATAAAATTTACTGATACCAATAACTCATATTCTGCTGGTCTGATATACGTAAATTACAAAAATTACATGAAGAACTTGAATGGGTCATTCACCCCTTAACCAGTTGCCTCAGAAAAAGAAACTCGACTGATTGGTTGATTTTGTTTATTTTACTTTGCATTTCTGTCACTTTGGGCTAATTGCAAAGATGACGATGAACAATGATGTGATGAAATTGATGAAAGGATGCTTACAACGGACACCCATGCCTGGGTTCGAACCAAGGACCCTTTGCATCATAATGTGATGTGATAACCATTCCGCCATGGAGGTTGGCAGAAAAAGAAACTGACTATTTAGACATTTACTTTAAAAAACAGGGTACATGAATGATAAGATTACCTTTATATTTATAAGGAAAATAACAAAAATGGCAGAATTGTACACAGGCTTATAAGCTATTTTTAGACATATCGATCCCTACAAATATCAGTAAAATTGTCAACAATTTTTCTAATATACCTGTATACCTATCACAGATTTACTGTTATATATCAGCCATTTCAAACTCATAAAACTAGAGAATACTATTCTTTACGACTTGCATGGGAACCTAAAACATAAAGTATTATTTAACCAAATCTTCTTCATCAGTGATTTTCATCTGCTAAATGGATCTGTCTGCAAATTTAGAAGCTGAAGCTATGAAGTTTTGTTGTGTTGTCAGGTTTTTTAAAAATGTTCAAAATAACAACTAATGAAACACTTACATCTTCTCCATTTTATCTATTTCATCCTTGAGCCTCTTTATGTCATTTCTTTGTCTGGTAAGTCGATTCTGCGTTGTTCTATATACTTCCAACTTCTTAGAGTACAATTCCTTTCTTTCCTTTAAATTTTGCTTAGTCTCTTCCAAGCGTTTGTCTACAGTCTGCAGGTTTTCCTTGATTTCAGATAACTGTTCCGATATTTGGCTGAAATTTAATAAATAAATTAGTGTTTAACAGCATAAACATGTCAATATGGGGTCTATCCAAATGAAGTGATACAACATGGTTGCTTGACCATCTTTAAAAAAGTATATATTTTGTGTGGTGTGAGCCCCATATGTTGACAGTTCAGAACCAGTGTTATTTTATTTTTACTATCACCGATTTGAAGATGGCAGGCATTTTATTACCATGGCGCATGTTATTTTCTCCCTTCATAAGCATCAACGGCAAAGTTTTTATCTCAGTTGTACACAATTTGGTTGTATTACCTATATCACAAGCAGGATTAGTTGCTCCATGTAAAGTTTGTGTCACGAGAAGTTAAATGTTAGAGTTAGATATACAAAATTGTCATAACAGATACCAAGTCAGCTTAGAGTAATGCCACAAAAGAAAAAATATATACTGCTGGACAAAAAAAACCGGACACTTGCATTTTTTGTGATAACGCAATGGGTCGATAAAAGCTCTGATTCTAGGGCTAACTAAATGTTGCAGAAACTGAATTAAGTACGAATGCATAAGCAAAGTCCGAGCCTATGAATGGTGCATATGGTACTACATGATCTGCCGAACATTCTGTAATATACCTGCGAGCTGTCATTGCAATTCAGATGTCAAATATTAAGGTGTCCGGTTTTCATTGTCCAGCAGTATATATACAAACAGAAGGTAAAATTTTGTAAATCAGAATATCTCGAATGGTAATGTCCACTTAAAACATATAAGTTTACAACATGCAGGATGCATTTTAACTAAAATTACAGTGGAACCTCGATTTTATATTTTTCAGAGGACCAATCTGAATAAACTTAAAATGTGGGAAAAAGTATAATCGAAGAAAATTTTATAGCATTTTCCTATGTTGGGACCATCCAAATTGAATGTACAATTTTGGAAAATGTAAAATTGAGGAACATAAAATTGGGGTTTCACTGTATATAAATAACTCAAAAATAAAACACATGTGGTAAGATATGTATACAAGGAAGTTTAAAGTCAGATACCATGTTTATGTACAAATATTAACCTTTAGAGGATGGATCCTTGCATGCATGTCTAGTCTATCTGGAACTTTTCAAGTGCGCACTTTTCAAACTTTCCGCAATATACATAACAAAATTGAAGCTTGAGGACTAATTGTTGTAGAGATGAAATCGGTTATGTTTTTCTATTTGGAATCAGAGTATTTTTAGCGATAGTAAAATTTATACACTGTACCTCTTAATAGTGAAAGAAGGAAGAATACATTTGAAAATTAACAAAGAAATTTGTATTCGGCACATACCTATGGGCACCAACATAGATCAAATATAATGAAAAATGTAGTATGTAGCACTGGTACATTCCTACAACCATGTCAAGTTGCATTGTAAATAAGCTGAGAAAGAAAAAAATAAAGAGAATGTATAAGAGTGGCAGTGTTGCCAGCTTACGGAAAGAATTTCCAAATTTTGCTTCTGGCATCGTCAGTGCTATGGATAATGGATGAAACATATTTGCAGAGCAGCACAACTAAACACCACTCTTTTAGGACATGTAATGCCCATCCTCATTTTAGGGCAACATTCTCAAAAGTCATAATTTTTGGGAACATTTTGAAAATTAGGCATTGCCTCATGGACCCGTAATTGTCATACATTGTCAAAATATTATTTTGTTCTCATCATTACATGTAACAAATGTATCAGCAAAAAGCGGTGGTTGAGGAGTTATATCCAATTCTATAAGATCTATTCCATAATACTCAGAGGGAAACAAAGGACTTGTTTAATTCGGCTTGGTAATTGAAGGGCTCGAGTGTAAACATGGTAAGTGACATTTTGGTCATTTTGGAGTTACAATGTGCATCGTGTAGGACATCGTAAATGGAGTCAAATCATACTCGAAGTGTTTCATTTCGTCAACAGATGACAGAGGTAGACATGTTGAAAGTTATGGTACCTACCAGTTGTTTCATGTAAAGTATGGTAGGTAGCAAAGATGGCAGCGAAACGGCTGTTACTGAATTGCAACGTGCCTCAGAAAGTTCGCGAGTATTGAGGCAACAGCAAAGATGAGAACGAGTTAGAAAGTGTATATGATTCTCATAATGACCCGGAATATGTACCACCAACTAAGAATGAGGATAATGAAGAGGTTGCCAATCAAAACTGAACTAAACTGTGTGTGGCCACGTACATTCTATTTCATGTAAAACGTGTTATCTACTGTAGATACCATTGTTTACATGCAGCAGTGCTCATAATGGCAGTTTCGAATTAAATTTTACTCTCATACCCAGTGGCGGCTCGTGGTGAACCAAAGTGGAGGGGCGACAGGTCATAAATTTGCTCTACTTGTAATGTGAGTTTAATTGATTAATTTCGTATATAACAGCCAACATGATAAGAAATTGATATATTCGTCTTTACCGAATATCATGTTTTGCACGTTTGCACATATTATGATAAATTAATAATTATTTAACAGTAATGCGAAGATTACGAAAGATGAAAGAAGAAATAGAGTTCTAACAGATTTAGTTGTTTGTTTTTTAACTTAACAGAGGGGAAAATTGATAAGCACAATGACGAATATTTACGTGCATTGAACGTGAAAATTACTAGTAAATATGTTACACAAAAAACGTTTCCTGTCCAACATGACTAATTGATATATGAAATAGGACAGCAAAGTAAATATCTCACTGGAAAGGTGATATCTGCGTTACCAGAAGCTCAAGCTCTACAGTAAAAACTTCAAACTTGCCAGAAATCTTCTTCAGACATGCTTGTTCTAGATTCAAATTCGGTCTAGGCCAGCCTAGGTTTTTTATGTTTATTTTATTCATCCAGACTTCTGGTAGAAAAACTTCGCACCAACAAGTTCTCCACATAGCTTGTCGCAACAAACGCACAACTACAGCACACTACCGAAAAAGCTTCACTTTTCCATGGAAAACGAAGAAACAACAAGCAAAGAGATTCGAGTATTCTCTTTGCAACAAGTGTCAATGCTATCGTCATAGAAAACTATTTATTCTATGCTATCGTCTTCCCATGCAGTCATTTTATTGCCTCAGGGTTGCCAGACAATTTTGCCAAATTTTCAGAAATTCGTAGTACACAGGTTTCTGTAGCGGTTTTTGGTGAGTTTAGATGACTAGTTTCTAATTTATTTAACAGCCGGCTTGAAAAGAAATTGTGAAACTTTGTCACACTATCAGTGTTTCTTTCAAAACGTGCTAATCAAAACATGTAATTAAATCTAATTTTGTGAGTAACACGAAGCTGCAGCCGACTTCCGTGGCTAGCATACAGCATTGCAAAGCCATGGATCCTGGGTTCGAATCCCGGCCTGGACATGGGTGTTCTTTGTGAGTGCCCTTCCATCATATAATTATCACTTATCCTCATCGTCGTGATTACCGAAAAGTAGCAGAAAGCGACGGTAAATAACAAATTTCAAGCACCTGTCTGTACTTTTTCAGTTACCGATATTTTCTTTCCTCTTTGGAAATTGCATTATTTATTGCTCTATGGAATACATAATGATTTCTTTCCACGGTTGGTAATTTTCCTTCTTGTGTTAACTTCATTGCTTCTGGCAACTCTTCATTGTTTACCGTTCTCCGGAGAGAGGGCCAGTTTCTCCTAGGGGGTTGGTTTCGGACGACAAAACTTCCGTCCTCCCAGCCCATTCCCAGCCACAGATCCCGTGCGTGTTATTCCGCCAGTTCCCTCGCCTCTTACACCCCCCCCCCCCCCGCGGCCGCGCCTGAAAATGCTCTACGTCTCGTAAGGTGGGAGGACGCCGCCCCGCCAGATTTCTCTCGAAGTTCCGCATTCCCCCGCATGGTGGCGTGCAAACTTCGCAATTGTCGCAGAAGAATGAATACAGAACCGACTAACCAACGATCTATAAGCAACGGAATATTTGTAATTCAGACAATGTAAAAGATAATATAAATGTTATAGTATGTTTGTTCACTTGTGATTACACACGGCATAAGGACACACGGCGTCCGTATCGTCCTTATGAGCGGCCGCCCCTGCTCATACCTAGATGTGAACTGCGATCTAGTAGAGAAGCATATACTTTTCTTCTACTAGATATAAATAACTGTAGTCACATAGAAATTCCTTTTATTTTGAATTGGGTATCCACATTTAAGGCTACATTAAGATACCATGCCTTACAAGCAACGTCAAAAATGTATTACACTTAAGGAATATGTAATTTGATCTGAATCATATCGATTATTTGGAACAGTTTAGTTCTTTTATAAAATATTTCTTTCATAAATCTGTAATGCGCACTTTAAAAGTTATAATATTTTTATGGTTGACCTAATATCGTATTTGTAATATAATTAACTTTCATATTTATTAGGGATGGGACCAATTAATCGGTACTCTATCGGCATCGGACGATATAGGCTTTGGTTTGAGTTGGTGTTTTAAGTCCACTTTATACACAGTCAGGCTAATCGGGACTGGATCTACAGTTTAAAGTGGGATCCCAACCACTTGTGCCTCCACCGGGTATCGAACCCGAGACCCCTTGTTTACAAGGCAATGACGCTACCACTGCGCCATGGGGGAGGCCCACGATATAGGTATATCGGTGTATCGGTTTATCGGTAAAATTACAGATTATTTTACCGATCTGATATATCGATAAATATCTTATAATTTAGTGCAAAATTCTGCCATTTTGTTGTAATTTTTATGGATAATCTCCATGCCCTTCTTTCTAAAAAAGTAAATGTCTAAATATTCAACTTCTTTTGAACTGCGGTCATCTCGAAACACACATTTATTAAGTAGATCAATTAACATTTCAGGTTCTTCAAGGGCCATTTCTAATTTTATATCGGATTGGAAGGATATCGGTTATCAGTATCGGTAAATTTTATATCGGTACTTTATCGGTATCGGCAAAAATTTCATATTGGCCCATCCCTAATATTTATGATGTGTGACTGATGAAAGCCAATTATTTCGTTGTTGATATTGCAATATGTCTTCTTCTTGGTTCGAAATAACTATTTTAATCCATAAGAACTAAATATCAGTGAAAACTATTAAAAACTTAAGCCCAGTGTACATTTGAAATCATGCATTACAAACATGTCAAGTTAAAGAAAAATACAACAGAAAGTTACAAGGTCATAAGTGTGTCTTCATTGATTTGCTTTATTTTATTTTGGATCTTGTGTCACTTTTGGCTTATTTGCGAAGATTGAGATGAGTGATGACATGATGAAATTGATGAATAAACACTCATAAACATCATGCGCAGGCCGGGATTCGAACTGGCATCACATCGTGACTTCCTAACCACTCCACTACGGGGGCTGGTAATTATTATCTTGAAGATAGAGATTTCAACTAGGGATGGCCTTTTCAATCGTTTTTCAATTTTTGAAAGTGAAATTTTTCGATTTTTCGTTTTTCGGATTTTCGTTTATCAAAAAAAAAATATCTGTTTTCGCTTTCTTGATTTTCGAAAAAAAAATCTCAATTTTTTTTTAAAAAAAATATGGTTTTTCGAAAGAAAATATAGTTTTTCATTTTTCGAAAAACAAATAGTTTTCAAAAAAATATAGTTTTTTCCAAAAAAGTCGTTTTTTGAAGAAAGAAAAAAGTAGTTTCTCGAAGAAAAGTCGTTTTTCGAAAAAATCGTTTTTTGAAAAAAAAATTTCGTTTTTCGAAGAAGAAAAAACGTTTTTTGAAGAAAAAAAAATCGTTTTTCGTTTTCAAAAAAAAAAAAAAAAAAAAGGCCATCCCTATTTTATGCATAAATTGCTTATTGAATCACAAAAACCTAATATTGCCATTGTATGCAAATTGGATAGTCTACGTAACACAGCTATGTATCGAGAGGTTTGTGAATCCCATTCTGCTTGGCATGCTGAGGTAATAAATAGAGCCTCTTTGTGTGTGAAGTAGACATGTGAAGCTGAAAAACCGCTCATATATAAACATTTTTTACTAATATTGATCTCCATATATAAATAAGGAAGTTATTTTTAATCACAAGCATTCAGAACTTATTTTTTTAAATACTAACATAATAAAACGATGAAATCTACTTTTCTAATGGTGTTCATTTCAGTCATAGACATAGGAAAGCAAAAACATGTTACAACAAGTAGCTCAGGTTTATTGAATAAAATTATTATTATTAAAGGCTTTCATTTTTGTGTTACAAATTGTTACGGTTGCTATAAAAAGTCTAATGTCAAAATATTGTTATTGAACTGACATCACAAGTTAACTTGAATAAATCGGTATCTGATCATTCATTTTGATAATATCGTTGCATGTAAAGCATGATAACTACAACAAATCCTTGAACAACCCTCAAACAAATCGCATGTAGCACTACCGAAAAAAATAATTTGGATGAAATATCATGTTTGTATGATAGTAAACATACAAGTGAATCATATTTGCTGTAAATAATTTAGAAATTTATTTTAATTTGTAAATCAGATTTTTTTGAAACATCAACTTTCAATATCTCGAAACCTACATTTTGTCACTTACCATGTTGTACACCCGAACCCTTCAATTATAGTAACATTGGATATATTGGGTTATAATTCGAGTATGTCACACCTTGGTATGCATACAAATGAACAAACAAGAAGGAATCAAGGGGCCTCCCCAATGGTGTAGTGGTAACGTCATTGCCTTGTAATTAAGTGGTCCCAAATTCCATACCTGGAGGAGGCCCATAATGGTTCTGGCCCCACTTTAAACCATAGGACCAGTCCCGATTACCCTTCTGTAAGCATAGTGGCCTTAAAATAAAAAGTCAAACCATTTAACAAGACATAACTGAAAAAGTTATACATGCAGCATCAAAATACTTGTGACCCATCCTCTAAAGTTTAATATCACTTGATGTTCTCAAAATGGTTGAGGGGGGGGGGGATGACAATCAGCACATTATAATCAATATTATGTGGAGATGAGAACATTGGTGGTTAACTCTTCTTGTGATTGACGTGATGTTATAGAATCTGAATAGAGTGAAATCCTGATTTTACAATGGTGGCTTCTCTAAGACTAAGTGGGGTGTAAGGGGTGCTCCTTCCATGTAGTGCACCCAATAGTCAACCTCACTTCCACGTAGTACACCCTGGACTGCAGACTAACGAGGCTCTGGCGACTGGTCCTATGGTTCTGTGTCGTCCTGTGTTTTGTCCTTATTTGTGCTGAGCGCCCTTTTTAGTCTCAGCTTTTAACCAAGTTAAGGAAATTTTAGTTTTCAGACACGCTTTTATTTTTGTTATGATAAGGGACTGGACCCTGTATAGTGTGATGGGTTCAAAATTGCCTCAGTGCTGACGCACCCAAAATGGTTTAATTCAAATTCAAAAAAATTCTAAGACTAAGCATAATTCCCGGTTTTCAATGCGAACTTTCCAAAAATTCAAGGGTACAAGCACATGTATTCTCTACTTCAACCTTACATATTAACGGCTCTCACCACCCACACATACATACACAAATACATTAACAATACACTATAAATATTGAAGATTAGGCACACACAGGAGATGTACTATGTAGAAATTTTCAGCAAAAAATGCAGGCTCGACCAGGACTGAAACCCAGGTCTCCGGCATACCGTGCTATTGCTCTAATCACTGAGCTACGGAGCCAGCTGGGCTCGCCTGATTTTCGGCTATCACTGTTTTACCTGCGTGGAATCGTCTCTGCCAGTGCTACCGCAAAGGAATCTGTTGCCTTTGAAAAACGGTAACTTCGATGTTGCCTGGTTCCTGGAAGCACTGGCAGAGATGATTCCACGAAGGTAAAACAGTGATAGCAAAAAATCAGGAGAGGCCAGGCCAGCTCGGTAGCTCAGTGGTAGAGCAATGTCACAGTATGACAAGAGACCTGGGTTCGAATCCTGGTCGAGCCTGTATTTTTCGCTGAAAATTTCTATGTACACTATAAATAGTCTGCGTGGTACCAATGCATCAAATTATTCTAATTCAATTCAATTAAATGGTAGATTTAAAATATTTAATTTAAGGTGGAGAGTTTACATTTGACATTCACATACTCACACTTGAAATGCATCTACAAACACAAATCAGAAATGTTACGAGATATACTAATCCACGAAAAATTGTTAATTGTATAAGAATTTCAAACTCAAATTTACCTAATCAACTTCAAGATACTGTATCGTACCTTGCAATAATATTACGTCTGTCAGATTGTTCTGCAAAGCACACTAACAAAGTAACGAATTGAAAGAATTATTTTCCTTTCTGATAAAAATAAAATGTAAACTGTGAAAAACTTGTCTCAGGGCACTTATAATAATGTATAAATTCAATGGGATTTGGACTAAAAAGTTGCAATTTTTCATGTCTACGGAGAAAAACTCACGCAGATTTCACACATAATTCCTGGAATTTCCTGTGAGTAGCCACCCTGTTTACATTCCCCAATTTTGCATTCTCCCACATTATACATTTAATATTTATAGTTCCTATAGAGCAAAATGCTATAAAATTTTCCCTAATTTTACATTTTTCTGCATTTTAAGTTTTTTCAGATTGGTCCCTCGAAAAAGTAAAATCGAGGTTCTACTAAACAATTCAGTAATCAAAGTCTGCCACGTTATATCATTCATCACCAACCTCCATGGCAGAGTGGTTAGCAATGAGCCAAGGGCCCTGGCCATGAGTGTTCCTTGTTAGCGTCCCTTCATCAATTCCATAGTATCATCACTCATCCTCATCTTCATCTTCACTATTAGCCAAAAGTGGCAGAAAAGTGAAGAAAAATGAAGATTTTCAGATCACAACATATTCATATACAAAAATCAACAGATCTCACTATAGAAATTTTCAGCGAAAAATGCAGACTTGACCAGGACTCGAACCTGGGTCTCTGGCATAATGTGCCATTGCTCTAACCACTGAGCTACCGAGCCAGCCTGGCCTCGCCTGATTTTTTTGCTATCGCTGTTTTACCTGCATGGAATTGTCTCTGCCAGCTCAGTAGCTCATTGGTTGGAGCAATGGCACATTATGCCAAAGACCCGGGTTCGAGTCCTGGTCGAGACTGCAATTTTTTGCTGAAATTTCTATGTAGTACATCTCCTGTGTGTGCCTAATCTACTATGTTCTACTTGTATTACTGTAAACAAAATATATACCTTTTTCTGTTCTCCAACTGATTCTTCTTTGATTCCAAAGATTCCAATTTTGCACTGAATTCTGGAGTTTTTGATCTACGCTCTTCCAGTTCTGCCTTGAGTTCCTCGAGCTTCTTCTCTTCTACAATCACCTGCAATACAAAACAATGATACAAAAATGTATCATACCAGATCAAATCAATTAGAGGCTCAGACATCAGTAATTCTGATTAATTATGTATATTTGGCACATCTATTAAGTACATCAAAAACTTTTCTTTTTAATTTTTTTGAAACAAAGGTTTTAATATTATTTTGAAAATTGTAAAAAAATTTCAAGTCCATGGAAAATTTTTACAATTTCCAAACAAACATTAACAACCTTTGTTTCAGGAAACTTCTGTAAAGAAAATGTTCTTGCTTGTACAAAACAGACTTAAGACTACAGATTTAAATCCATAAGTCTGTAGTTTCTAGGGATATAGAATGTATTTCAGGCTCTTATAATAGGACTAACAAACTTATGTCACGTGCGGGCAACATTTTTGTTAAACATCACACAAAACAAATAATACGTTTTAATTTGGATATCCATGGCCTTAACCACTTGCCTTACGACTTTTTTTCCAAATTGATGTCAAAATTTTACACTTTTTTTATTTTATATTTTACTACTACTTTACATGCAAAATTACATTAACAATGATTTTTGGTACAACAATCAAAAATAATCAAAATATTCTACTCCAAATAGGCATTCCTTTATTAACCCGAGTATACTCGGAGCTGTTAAATGTGATATAAATTGTGATATTTACTAACAATAATGCAACGAACAAAATGGTATGTTGTTTATGTTATAAATGATATAATATTGATTTCAAAAGACAAAAGAAGTAATTATTATTTTCACAAACCACTCACATAATTACTAGCCTGAGTAAACTCGGAGATACAATTTTCTTTTTCATTTGAAAATGTTCGTTTTACCAAAGTTTAGGTGTTCTGCTACATGTAGCATTTCACTTCAGACATTAGGTGCTGTGTGGTATACACGGAAACAGGGCACTACACACAAAGCCACATTACAGTCAGGACAGTAGAAGCGGGATTCCCTTCTGATTTTTTTGCCCCGGGCATCACGTACTCTTGAACACATATAACACTGCTTCGTAGGATTTGATTTTTTCGGAGTGGGTGGCAAATACTCGAGGAAATGACGACCTGAAAGTCGTAGTGGACTTGGATGTATGCTTGGTCGTCCAAATCTTGGTGACAGTGATGGTGTGTGGTTCTTCTTGATCAGGTCATTCACAAGTTCCAGACGGAATTCCAGGTGTATTTTTGTTCCACCACATTTTGTGTACAAAACAAACGAGTTCCATATGGCCAGATCAAGAAGGTGTAGGAAAATCTTCTTATAGTATTTTTTGCCATGCTTTCTGGGTGTTGCATAATCAGCAAGATGCTGATCTACCCTATCCACCCCACCCATAGTGTCATTATAGTCAATAACAACCCGAGGTCTATATTTTGCTTCTCCTCGCCTCTCTACTTTCACCATATCAACTGTGTGTACACTCGACAATAGACCAACATATTTTTTGTCGTTCCACTTCATAACTGTTACTTTACCCCTCCTGAAACCTATGATTCCTCCCTTTTCAACTCGTGTATCTTTCAGTTCCTTTGGTAAGTCTTTTCTGTTTGTATTTAGTGTACCATAAACGTCTGTCTTGTTTGATATAAGAATATCTGCCAGCTGGGGTGAATTGTAATAATTGTCCATTGTTACGCTGAATCCCTGGTTTAGAAGAGGATGTAAGAGAGACATAACAACACAGGAAGACACCGGTAAATCTTTGTATTCTTCCATGAAATGTGTATCTTTCCCAGTGTAAACAATTATATCCCAAACATAGCCACTTTTTGATTCACAAAGCATATACGACTTTATCCCAAACCTCGCTCTTTTTAGTGGTATGTACTGAATCCAACCCAACCTTCCCTTGAACATAAGAAGACTTTCGTCAATAGATAGTTCTCTTTCTGGTGTAACAAGTGTTTGAAATTTCTGTCGCAGATGTTCAATAACAGGCCATATTTTATTTAGCTTTGGATTTCGATGGGTTGCTGCATCATAGGTTTAATTGTTTGAAAAATGAAGGTACCTTTTGATCTCAAGGAAACGACGGTAGCTCATTGTTTGTGAAAAAAATGGAGTTAGCAACAATGGATTTTTTGTCCAATAAAACTGTAGGTCGGGTTTCTTTACAATGCTTTGTAGTATTGTAAGAGCAAGGAAAATTCGCATTTCGTTCACACTTACTTCATTCCAAGTTGCATTCCCTTCTTGCACTGCAAATGTGTTCATTTCATTCACTATTAGTCACAATATCATTATCAATGTACTGTTCAAAAATTGTATCAAGCCCTTACTTTCGTCTACATCATACTTGGCACGTGGTTGAGCAGAAAACGTAAAGCGTGGTGGACCTGGTGCTGGAGATTCAGGATCAAGTTCTTGCCACACTCGTACAGACGTCAAACTAACATCAGAATGCGAACTTTTGATTGAAATATCATCACAGTCAGTTAGCATTGTTTCACTGCCACTAGAACTTACACTACACTCTGATGCACTTATGTCTGTGCTTATATCACTCATTTTGCTGCCAAAAGGACGAGAAAGTTCCAACCGAATCAACGCTTCCGAACAATGCGTTCTTGCAAGCAACCGAATGTCACACAATGCAGAAACGCTGTTGTCTTTCTTCACTTCTTGGTGCCTCAAGGCAGGCACAAAAAATAGTGCATGCTCGAGACATCTGTTGGCCGCACTTGCAACTAACTCCACCTACCCAATTCATCATGAAAGTTCCGCCCGACTTTGTACGGGCCGGTAAAAAAATTACATTCAAACTCCTCAGGTTTCCGAGATAACTCGGGATAATATTTTGCAGGAAGAGTACCACATCCGAGATAATTCGGGTTAGTAAGGCAAGTGGTTAATGGCCAAGTATTTAGTCATTAGCAGTGTGTTAGGCATGTCATTTTCTGTAATATGCATAGGCACGGGGGGGGGGGGGGTACACAAGTCCACCAACCCTTTAACTATCTTTAAGGTATGGAACATAACCTGGAATTACACTGAACAAGCGTGCTGAACATTCTTTCGTTGCCTTTCTTCTAAGCTGAAATTTTCTGCCGCACAGCTTCGATTTAGGGGGCTTTTAGTATGTTCAATAGAAAGACAAGTACAACATTTTTTCCAAATTTCTTCCTCGTCAATTTTTTTTCCAAACAAAAATTTTTACTGCCCTATTGTGGAGACCTCTTGAAACTCCACAAAAGTATCAGCTGATATCAGTGATTACATTTAAATTGATAATTTCTGATATATCAGACAACAGTGATATATCAGAATCATTATCAGCTCAGCCCTGATTACTAGACATTACTGCAATATTCTAGAAAAGTAAGGTGATGTTGGTGAAGCACTTACTTTGAATGCCACACTACGTACATGGTAGTGGATGGATCATCTTGAAAAGGTCAAATACCAGCAGTGATGTGTATATTATGGGCATTTTAGCGCAGAGGCTATTTTTGACCATCACACAATATGGAAAAAGCAGATTAACTAAAAGAAAATTGAGGACAAGTCCCAAGCAAAAAATTAAATATCTGTGTTAAAACCTTCCTAACTCACACAGGTGTTTTCGGGTTACAAGCCAGGTTAAATTGGAGTTGGCTTCCAGTGTTTCGAGGCATACATTGCTCTCATCTTCAGGGAATCTAAAATTGGAGACCGGTGTGGGTTTACGAGGGGTCACTATTTATATTTTGAGCCTAACAATGAAAAAACACGAATTTGGCATTGAAAACTGCTTTATTGTTTTTCGAAGTATTCTCCTTTATGGTCAATACACTTTTGCATTCGTTCCAACCATTTGTCAAAGCAGATTTTCCAATCTTCTTGAGACACCTCCATAATATGGTGTTTGAACGCATCAACGGCATCTTCCGCCGACGAAAATCGTTGTCCACGCAATTTATCCTTGACATTCGGGAACAAGAAGAAGTCATTGGGTGCCAAATCAGGACTGTACGGTGGATGACCCATCAATTCGATTTTTTGACTGTTCATAAAGTCGGTTGTTAGACGAGATGTGTGACAGCTGGCATTGTCTTGATGAAGAATGATCTGACGGCATTTTTTTGTTTTCCGTATTTGACCGAAGAACTCTGGCAAACAAATTGTTGTCTACCATTCAGAGTTGACCGTTCTACGTTCCTCTAAAGGCACAGTTGCCACATGACCAGTTTTCCCGAAAAAACAGGTGACCATTTGTTTCGATGTGCTTCGAGCGCGAACAACTTTTGTTGGATTGGGTTCATCTTGAAACACCCATACAGTCGACTGCTGTTTACGTTCCAGCTCATATGCATATATCCATGATTCGTCACCTGTTACAATCTTATATACATCTTCTGAAACCCCACGATTGTATTTATCGAGCATTTGTTTGCACCAATTGACGCGAGCGTCTTTTTGAGTTTTTGTCAAATTTTGTGGGATCCAACGAGAACATACCTTTCTCACAGCTAAAAGATCATGTAATATTTTATATATGGTGGTGGAACTAATGCCTATGGTTGCCTCAATCTCACAGTATGTCACATGATGATCTTGCAGTATTAGGTTTTGCACAGCATCAATGTTTTCTTGAACAACAACTGATTTTGGACGACCTTCGCGAATCTCGTCGGTGAGCGAATGGCGGCCACGATTAAATTCATTATACCAGCGTTTCACACTGGCAAAGGATGGGGCTTCATCGCCAAATGTGAAAGTAAGTTGATCGATGCACTCTTGTCTTGATAATCCACGTCGAAAATCGTAAAAAATCATCGCACGAAAATGTTCACGAGTTAATTCCATTTTATTGTTGTCGCGCAATCTCCAAGGCAACATAAACAACACAAATGAAGCTATTGACAAAACATTTGAAGTACGTTATAGTCAATAACGCCAGACGATTCCGTGCAAACGTCAAATCGCGCCTAACTTCAATCAGTGTTGCCAAGGCTCAAAATATAAATAGTGACCCTCGTATATATATGACAATGATGTGACGGAGTTTGGACTCTGTATTCCTATTGGTTCACTCTGGATCTTGGTGTTCTCATTGGGTGGTGTCTTGTTTTTACGGAGGAGTGGGTTCCAGGCATGATTGAGCTGGAGACCCACGTTCCTGTTGAGATTGTTGCTGGTTGAGTCAAAGATGACCTGGAACCCCGCATTCCAGGAGTTTACCAAATACCATGCGAGTGTTGGACACTGTACATAGGCCAAACGGGATGCACCATTGAGCAGCAACGGAATGAACATCAATGTAATATCCATTTATTCCAACCGGAAAAGTCAGGACTCGTGGAACACAGCAACACCAAGGGACACGGGATTTTATTTGCCGACATCAAAATAATAGCCAAATGTGCAGGTTACTTGGACCGGCGGGTAAAGGAACCCATAGCCATTTCCCGGGAAAGCACCAATCTCAACATGGAAGTGGGACTCCAGATCAATCACGCCTGGAACCCACTCCTCTGTCAAAACAAGACACCACTCAATGAGAACACCAAGATCCAGAGCGAACCAATAGGAATACAGAGTCCAAACTCTACCACATCATAGTCGTCTATATAAACCCACACCGGTCTCCAGTTTTACATTCCCTGAAGATGAGAGCAATGTATGCCCTCAAAACGTTGGAAGCCAACTCCAATTTAACCTGGATGGTAACCTGAGAACAGCTAATCGAATCGCATCGCCAGGAAAGCTACAATTCCTATTTCCTAACTCAATTTTTAAAATTATTCATACATTCATTACTTATATAAAAGTGAAACTATAAGGACTGAAATCCCCTACCTATTAAATGCTGAGGCTGTAAAAGGGCACTCACCACACACAAGGAAAAACACGGGACAACACAAATCCACAGAGGATTGTCCTGGCATGTGTCCAGATGCCAGAGCCTCGTTGGCCTGCAAGAAGCAGTTACCGGGGTGTACTACATGGAAGTGAAGTTGACTGTTGGGTGGCTTACCAGAAGGTCACTTCATTTATCTGCCACTTTTGGCTAACAACGGAGATGGGGTCGAGTGACGACGTGATGAAATTAATGAATGGACACTCACAAAAACACCCATGCCAGGATTCGAACCCAGGACCCCTGGCATCATAATGCAATATGATAACCACTCCACTACAAAGGTCGGCACCTTACTCGGAGACGTGCTGTGTGTCATCACTGGTGATGGTTCCAGAGGCAGAACAGGAGGGACAAATGGCCCCCTCGTAAAAAAAATACATCAGTAAGGCATTTTTTGCTCAAACGTGCACTTCTTGTGTTATGCTTACTAAATTCGATGCTCCCACCACCTCCATCTGCTTCCTTCAGGTGCCACTGCTGATCATCATAGGGCAATGAAAAGTCACTTGGAAGCTCTCAAAAGGATCTACCTGTTCTACCTTCAATGGAGCATTCACAAATTATGAATAATGCATCCATCAAATATTTATTTGATTTGATTTGTTGTTTTAAGTCCACTTTATGCGCAGAAAGGCTAAATGGGACTAGACCTACAGTTTAAAGTGGGATTCGATTACTGTGCCATGTGGGTATCGAACCAGAGACCCTTTGATTACAAGGCAACGACATTACCACTACGCCATCGGGGAGGCTCGCACCCATCAAATATTAAATGGCAATCAATGTATGAAACATTTCAATTATATATTCACCTCTTTAATTAATGTGAAAATGACTTCAATGGTTAGAGAAAAACAAACAGTTTCATTTCTAGAAATGTATTCTACAAACACAGAGTACATGAATATGCCACTATATTAATTGGAGTAATAACAAAACTGCATATTTGCTTAGCCACTCAGGCATGTACGTATTAGATCAGTAGTTTTACAAACAAACGAACATGTTTATTGATTTGCAAAAAAAAATAACTTCATTTCATGAACAAAAATAAAAGGCTTGACTTAAAAGACACTTACCAGAGCCCAGAAATATTCATTCTCCAAAGCTTCTTTCCTCTTGCGATGATTCTCCAATGACTCATGAAGATGCCACTTTCTTTTCCATTTTGAGACTTCCTCCTCTGCTATCTTGATATACTGCAAAATAATGCAATTGGGCAGTAAAAAAATAATATACATCCCACCTATACACTAAAAACACATTTTAACCAAGAAAAGGGAACTGGAATAAACTAGAGGTTCATTTAATTAAGTGAGGTCACTTTGATAAAAAGTAGGGATAGGACAGATTAACCCTTTATGTTGGAACTCGTCCAACATAATGATTCTCCTGATCCGCTCTGATGTCATAAGATGCCTGACACTTTTTGTTGTTGTTGTTGTTGCGTTTGTTCACCCACTCTGCTGTCGGGGCCTTTCCGGAGCCTCATACAGTATGGACTCTATCTAGACAACAGATGGCGAAGGTTGTACTCTTTTTGTTTTGGCAGGCCATGTGTTTTGAAGTGAACAAATGATTGTGCATTGCATTTATGTGGCAGTGATAGTAGGAAAATGGCAGAGAGAAGGCATGTAAGTAAATTATAAAAAAGAAAGACTTTGATTATATTATGTAAATTAAAATAAATAATAAAATCCTCAGTAAAGTAAAGTAAAGAAGGCGTATAGGGGGTGGAGTTAGGGCCCCACACTTTCTTGATCTCAGCCAAAGGTGGGGATGATGTGATCAGCACCACACCCCTGGCCACTTTATTCCCCAGTTTCCTCCAGGTATCCACTTTATACGATACTGGGTGGGCACTGGAGGCACTTGAACGGGTCCGGGAATCGAACCTGGGACTTTTGCATGGTAGTCAGACGTCGTAACAACTGAGCTACCGCAGCTCCTCAGGTGAGTTCATATTTATGTTTTCTCTTTTAAAACAGTAGGTTAATTGCAAGTTAACTGAGTAATTCTCCAACCTCTTTCATGCCCAAAATAAATAACAGCTGAGGAGTATACGGTTGGGAGAAAAATTGGATTGGAAAATGTTAATCACTACTCTATCAGTAGTACAGTAGTAGCTGGACTTCACGTCGAATATTCGGTTTCACACAGTAGAATGGGAGACATAACAGAGTTCCAAAGAGGGTAAATTGTTGGTGTTCATCTCACTTGTGCATCAGTAAAGGAGATTGCGAGAGTCACAGTATCAAGGGTCATGGCAGGATGCAGGATGCCAGAATGAAGGACGAACCACGTCTAAGAGGAGTAACTGTCGGGGGATGTCAGGGTATTGAAGAGGATTGTGTCCAAAAAGGGTAAAACAACCGCTGCAAAAGTCACTGCAAAATTGAACACACACTTGACTGAACCTGTTTCTACCAAAACCATCCATTGAGAACATCCATGGCAGAGTTGCTGTACCAAAACCCTTGGTCACTAGCACCAATTCCAAAAAGCAGCTTCACTAGTGCCAGAAGCACAAATCGTGGACATTAGACGGCCTGAAACATGCCATGTTCTCGGATGAGTCCACCTTCACTGTTTTTCCGACACCTGGAAATGTTTAAGTGAGGAGAAGTCCATCCAAAGCATACCAACCAGACTGCTTATTGCCAAGATTGAGGGGGTGGGGTGGATCCGTGATGGTGTGGGGTGCAATATCGCAGGAGTCTTTGGGATCACTAATCGTGGCTAATCACGACGGTGAGGATGAGTGATGATAGTTGGGATTGCTGAAGGGGCTATCACAAAGAACACCCATGCAGAATAGGATTCCAATCTGGGACCCTTGTCATCATAGCGCAGTGTGCTAACCACTCTGCCATGGAGGTCAGCAATAACATTAATAATGTTTAAGTAAAGGATAATTAGTTAGCTGTGTCAAGGACCAATAAACAATATAATATTATATATACCGATATTAACATTTCCATAAAAATGGAAATAAGTAATTCACCTTCATTTTCAAAAATTAAAAAAAAATGGTTGAATATTTGTTTAAAAACTGTTTTGCAACTTGCAGCTTTCAAGGCCACTAAGCTTACAAGTTGTTCTGTATTTATAAATCTTAATGTAACAACTAACTAGAAATATAACAAAATACTCACATTTCGTCTGTCAGTCAAAATATTTAGAGTTGAAATTCTATGATTATTAACTGTTTTATACTCTGTTTCAATCTGTTCCAGTTGTGTTGCTTTCATGAACAACTTGTACTTATCGTAAGGATCACTGCTATTGAGGAAATTTCGAGCTGTATCCTGATTCAATACTGACACTGGATTATCAATTTGAATATTAAATGCCAATAATATTCGGTCCAGTTCTTCTTTTCTAGTGGATATCGTAGTGCCTGAAATACAATTTAAATTCATGTCACTGTTTATATCATTACATATCTACTTCCACTACTTATCCCTACATTTGGGTCATAAAACTATATATGAGGGATGTTCAATAAAGAATGGTGATTAATTATTTTTTGACAATATATCTTTACTCATCCTCATAATTTTGATTGTCTTCTCAATGTAGTTCCCGCTCGATATCATTTATAGTTCCACCTATGCAAATTGCAAAGTGCATCAGCTACAGCTGAGAGAGAAGTGCTACGCCAACGGAGGTCATTTGCCTGATGTTATTTTCAAAGTAAAGAAGTGGTGTTTGGAGTTTGTGTGTAGAACTGGTGTTTGGTGTATCTATAATGACAATGTGTTTGCATTCCACAGCGATCAACACATTTTGTGTATCTACCATATATTTTTTATTATAGATGTTTCTTTTGTACTGTTTCCTGTGGCCCACCCTGTATTTCAAAATGTCCACACACACTTATATATGTGTATAAAACAGGGGTGAATTCATGGGAACAATACACCTCCTAAACTAAGACTCAATTTTGCATACATAATGATATTATGTGATATGATATTAGAGTCAACTTGATTAAATAAAGAATCCAACAAAATGCATCAACCTTCATTCAGAATGCAAAGAATCATATTTGGGCTGGATTTCCAAACTAATATTTCCATTGCTCACTACCCTTTAGCCAAAATTAACAACAGAAATGTTAGCCCTGTATGGATTTAGAGTAAGCAACAAAACAGGCACAGCAAATCAACAAAATCTCATATTTTATGAGGGTAATTCAGAAAGTAACCGCAGTTGTGGCATGGCACTACTAGTAGTGGGCAGAGCGCAACTGTTGTTACATCAAGCAATATGTGATTCAGTAAGCTTCCAGCTGTGCTAGTGAGAGCATCGTAGTGCCGCGCATGTGCTGGTTATAACGTCACAAAATGTGTGCTGCCATCGAAAATCCTGCCAAATGCGAGGTACGCGGAGTGATAAGATTTCTTTGGGCAAAAAATCTGTCAGAAACAGACACTAATCGTGAATTGTGTGCTGTAACACTTTGCAGAAACTGAGAAGAGCCATCCAGAACAAACGTCACGGTGTGATGACATCTGGGGTTGTGTTCGTTTATGATAATGTTCGCCCTCACACTGATCGGCGAACACAAGAGCTTGTGCACCAATTCAAATGGGACGTTTTTGATCATCCCCCGTACAGCCTGGACTTGGCTCCTGATTTTCATCTGTTCACTCACAGGAAGAAGTGACACATCACTTCGCTGACGATGAGAATCTTGAAAATGCTGTGACAGGTTGGTAGAATTCCCAGGCAGCCGAGTTTTATGCAGAAGGGATTGGTAAGTTGGTGAAATGCTATGGCAAGTGCTTGAATTTACATGGCGAGTATATTGAAAAATAGAGGACAATGTACCTGTAAAGTAAAAATTTGTTGTATCTATGCGGGTTTTTTTATTTACAGCCAAACGGCGGTTACTTTCTGAATGACCCTCATATAAAAAGGAGAAATATTGCTCCATTATTAAATTCTACCATCTATAGTTGCACCTATTTCTGTGATAAATATATGTAGGTTAATGCAAGGTAAAATAGGATTTTCACAACATACCATAGAGAAAAGCACAAAATAAAAGATGCAGCTTTATTAAATTAACATCAGGCATTGTAGAATTAAATGTAAGACAAACTCTTCTGCACTCTGAACATGAAAGATAACCTGAATTCTCACTTGCTGCAGGCTGGCAAATAATCATAGAACATTTAAATAATAAAAATGCTCCATGCAAGTTAACTGGAACATCGATACGGAACACAAACCTTCGACACAGGTGACTGAATGGTGACTTTTCCTGACTCCCTTTTTGTGCCTCAAAACAGTTTAAACTAACCATAGGAACATACCTTTTTTTATCCTTTCTAGTTTTTATGTAGTTCTTCAGCACAGGTTTCATCTTCATTTGGAAACTCATTTTAATGATTCCACAATTCTATCTTCAACATGTAAGTCCATACTTCTGTTTGTTTTCATCATTATTGATGAAACCAAGGGAATTTTATGAAATATAGGACATCAAATCTTACGATATGTCTAGGCAAGCAATTACACCATTATTTAAAGAATTTGATAATCGTAAACAAATTTTTTGAAAATACCACAGGTTTATATTTAACTCACTAACTAACTCTCTAGCCTTCTTAAACCTGAAGGTTCATGGCTGCAGCAACACAGGCCTTCCATCTGTCCCTATCTTGAGCAAGATCTATATACTCTTTTCCATCCCTACCGATTTCCTTTAGGTCCATCTCAACGTTGTCCCTCCATCTTCGTCTTGGTCTTCCTACAGGTCTCTTACCAGAAGGTTTCCCAACAATAATCCTGTGAACTCCTCTTTAATCTCCCATTCGTGCCACATGGTCTGCCCACATAAGTCTTCTTGATTTAATTATTCTAATAATATCTGGACATGAATACAAATTATGTAGTTCTAAATTATGTAACCTTTTCCACTCACCTGTCTCCTCATCCCTTTTAGGTCCAAAGATTTTCCTAAGGATCTTATTTTCAAATACTCTCAATTTATGTTCCTCTTTCAATGTAAGGGACCAAGTTTCACACCCATATAATACTACAGGCAAAAATACTGTTTTGTATATTTTAACTTTTAGTTTCTTAGATATTAAACGAGAAGACAAAAGTTTATGAAGAGAGAAGTAACATGTATTTCCTGAATTAAGCCTACTTTTTATTTCCTCTTTAATATAATTTTCATTTGTTAATATTACTCCTAAGTATATGAATTTGGAAACTGGTTCAAACGAGTTGATTTGATTTTGATTATTACCTAACACTTGGTTTCGGCCTGTAAGCATATATTTAGTTTTCTCTTTGTTAATTTCCAAACCTATCACTTTAGCAGTTTTGAAAAATATTTTAGCATTATACTTAATTGTATTTATATCATCCCCTAATAAGTCTACATCATCTGCATATGCTAACAACGGAGTCACACCATTTAATTTTAGTCCTTCTTTAGTTTCTTTTACCTTCCTAACAGCATATTCTAAGGCAAAATTAAAGAGCAATGGAGATAATGCATCTCCTTGTTTTAACCCATCATGAATTGTAAATTAGTCAGACACATTAATACCCACACGAATTTTACTTCCTGTTTCACTGGTGCATACTTTTATCATACTAACAAGCTTCTTAGGTATTCCAAACTCGACTAATATATTAAATAATTTATCTTTTTTGACCGAATCATATGGTTTTTTGAAATCAATGAATAGCTGATGGACATTTTGATTATATTCCCACTTTTTTTCAAGTGTCTGTCTGATGTGAAAAACTTGATCTGTAGTTGATCTGTTACGTTTAAATCCACATTGATAATCACCTATAATTCCATTAGCATATGGGGTTAGTCTTGTTAAAAGAATGTTAGATAATATTTTATATGTTGTTGAGAGTAGAGAAATTCCACGGTAATTATTGCAGTTCATTTTATCACCTTTTTTAAACACAGGAACAATTATGGATTCTTTCCACTGTTGAGTGATTTCTTCTTTATTCCATATTAAACAAATTAATTTATGAATTTGACATATTAACGAATTTCCACCATATTTAATTAACTCAGCTGGTATTATATTTACTGTATTAATAGATGCACTGCATACAATTGAATTCTACATGTTTATATTCTACAAATTCAATAATGTAGCAAAAATACAAGGGTTTACAACTTTTTTTTATGATGCTTGTAAACTGCCCGTTTTATTTTTCTCTCAGAAGAGAGAAAAGGGTCAGTTTCCACTTGCTATTGCTTCAATGTTTATGCAGGTAGGAAAACGCCAAGTCCTGAAGGCTAAGGTCTGCCCAACAACTTTTCACTGGGTAATGAATGGTCAGTACATCGAGTGTCATACAGTGTTATCTGGACTGGAGTTCTATCATATCATTTTTAGGGAGTAACGAAAGATCACTTACCTCAACCAAGAAAGAGCCTTTATTCCACAAAATAAACTCTAGCACAACTGACACAGTTCCGTCAATTCCCCACAAGGTCACTTATGACTTTTGTGCAGAACTATCTACTTTGTGCAGCAAAAAATGGTGTAAGTGCAGTTTCCACGGCATGTGTGTTTTGAACGTTATTTTTTCCAAATACAATTGTTCAAGGACCAAAAAATACATTAATCCATTGGGGAAAGGTCTGGTGAATAGGGTGGGTTTGTCACATGTCCTTATAATGGCTTGGGGTTTTGCCTTGTCCACGAGTAATGCAGGGTTCTGGTGATTTGCTAGGGCAGGTTGCTCTTTGCACTGTGAATTGAATTGACTTTATTGCTGGGCGAGGTTCAGCTGTTGCTGGTCTACCACCTAACCCCAAAAAGTACAGATTAAAATAAAATTCAAGATTACAAAGAAAATGAACAAGAAAGTACAATAAAATACAAATGGAATAAAATCATATACATTGGAACAATATTGGCAGTGAATTAGATAATAAAGTAACTGAAGTCGAGAAAGTTGATAGTAAGAAAAAAATAAATTCTGGCAACTCACAGTATTTATCATTATTCATAAGTTGATTTACGCTGCTTCTGATCGTTTATCAGTGATTCACGGAGCATATCGCGAGAACGTCTGAAGTTTTGATTTTTGGTTAGATTTGGTAGTGCATTCCAGGCTTTGGGTGCTGTGTAACTGAAAGAGGCCTGATAAGCTGAAGTTCTGCAACGAGGTAAGCTGAAACTGGTAGCGTTTCTGGTTGAATGAGAATGAATTTTGCTTCTGAAGTTTAATTTCGAAAAGAGGTAGTTTGGGCTCTTGCTATTAATTATCTTGTGCAGTGTACAAAACAAGTGCAGTTTTCTCCGTCGTGCCATGGAGCACAGGGAGAATATGTTCACACTTTTTTGTTCTATATACGAGGGTCACTATTTATATTTTGAGCCTAACAATGAAAAAACAGGAATTTGGCATTGAAAACTGCTTTATTGTTTTTCGAAGTATTCTCCTTTATGGTCAATACACTTTTGCATTCGTTCCAACCATTTGTCAAAGCAATTTTCCAATCTTCTTGAGACACCTCCATAATGTGGTTTTTGAACTCATCAACGGCATCTTCCGCCGACGAAAATCGTTGTCTATGCAATTTATTCTTGACATTCGGGAACAAGAAGAAGTCATTGGGTGCCAAATCAGGACTGTACGGCGGATGACCCATCAATTCGATTTTTTGACTGTTCATAAAGTCGGTTGTTAGACGAGATGTGTGACAGCTGGCATTGTCTTGATGAAGAATGATCCAACGGCGTTTTTTGTTTTCCGTATTTGACCGAAGACCTTTGGCAAACAAATTGTTGTGTACCATTCAGAGTTGACCGTTCTACGTTCCTCTAAAGGCACAGTTGTCACATGACCAGTTTTCCCGAGAAAACAGACGACCATTTGTTTCGATGTGCTTCGAGCGCGAACAACTTTTGTTGGATTGGGTTCATCTTGAAACACCCATACAGTCGACTGCTGTTTACGTTCCGGCTCATATGCATATATCCATGATTCGTCACCTGTTACAATCTTATATACGTCTTTTGAAGCACCACAATTGTATTTATTGAGCATTTGTTTGCACCAATTGACGCGAGCGTCTTTTTGAGTTTTTGTCAAATTGTGTGGGATCCAACGAGAACATACCTTTCTAACAGCTACATGATCATGTAATATTTTATATATGCTGGTGGAACTAATGCCTATGGTTGCCTCAATCTCACAGTATGTCACATGACGATCTTGCAGTATTAGGTTTTGCACAGCATCAATGTTTTCTTGAACAACAACTGATTTTGGACGACCTTCGCGAATCTCGTCGGTGAGCGAATGGCGGCCACGATTACATTCGTTATACCAGCGTTTCACAGTGGCAAAGGATGGGGCTTCATCGCCAAATGTGGAACTAAGTTGATCGATGCACTCTTGTCTTGATAATCCACGTCGAAAATTGTAAAAAATCATCGCACGAAAATGTTCACGAGTTAATTCCATTTTATTGTTGTCGCGCAATCTCCAAGGCAACATAAACAATACAAATGAAGCTATTGACAAAACATTTGAAGTACGTTATGGTCAATAATGCCAGACGATTCCGTGCAAACGTCAAATCGCGCCTAACTTCAATCAGTGTTACCAAGGCTCAAAATATAAATAGTGACCCTCGTACATATCTAATGCATGCGTTTTGAATTTTCTGTATTTTTATTGCAAGCTTTTTTTGTTATTCTTAGCCCGTAAACGACATCACAATAGTCAAACAGGGGGAAGATAAGAGACTGCACTAGGTTTTATTTTATCTTAGGAGAGAGAAAGTCTACCACAAGATAGAGGCTTTTTAATATCGAATACGCCTTGCCACATTGTTGTATCACGTGCTCAGACCAATCGAGCTGCTGGTTCATGATCAGTCCTAGGTTTTTTACTGTTTCAGAAAATTTAATACGCTATGTGTGAAGAATTATTTCGCATTCATTGATGTCAATATGTTTCAAGAGACTGCCTGTTCCGATAATTGTAAATATTGATTTGTTTGAATTCCCATTTGAAGCACACCAATCGCTTATGTTCTTCAAATCTTGGTTTAAAAGTGCGACCGCATCCTGCAATTTTGATATGCGTGTGGATATATGCAATTGAGTGTCGTCAGCATAACAGTGAACGTTGCATATTTTCACAGACTTGACTAAATCAGCGGCCGAGAGCGTGAATAGCAGCGGACCAAGGATCGAGCCCTGAGGCACCCCAGCTCGTACGTGAAGTGGAAAAGATAACCCGCTGTTTTCTCCCGCTAAGATAAGTTTCGAACCATTTAAGTGCAGTCGGCGAGAATTTATAATAATGAAGCTTGGCCAGAAGGATCTTATGCGGTATAGTGTCAAAGGCCTTGCTAATGTCGAGCAACACCAGTAGCGTTACGTTAGATTGATCCATCGATTTAAAAATGTCGTCGGTTACTTTTAAGAGCACCGTTTGTGTGCTAAGGTGAGGTCGAAAACTGGATTGCTGCCGGGAAAGGATATGAAGTTTGTCAATATGCTTTCGAAATTGATCATTTGCAATTTTTTCGATGATTTTTGAAAGCACCGGCAGAATGCTGATGGTCCGCAAGTCATTCACAGAAACCGGGTTCTGTTTTTTAGGGATGGGAATTACCGTTGCCTCCTTCCAAGAATCAGGGAAACTGCCCGTGGAGAGTGAGTAGTTGATTATGTGCGTGAGCGGTGGGAGGATATGATGAAGAGACAGCTTTAACATTTTTATTGATATGTCATCGGATCCAGATGCATTTGATTGGATTTCGTATATCGCTTTCCTGACGCGAGAACCATCCACCTCGCAGAAACTGAACGCCTCTGCACCGTGGTCGAAACTGCTGGCGTAACATTTCTCACATTGCTGCGAGACTAGTTCTTCATTAATTTCCATTTTGGAGGATACGTTGACGAAATGGTTGTTCAGTGCGTTTGCGTCATTTAGTGCGGGTGGAAGGCTCTCCATTTTGTTTTTCCTGCCATATCCCAAGCTTCGCAGGTGTTTCCAAATGTGTTTCGAATCGTTGGATGAATTAATGATGTATTCAAAATACGCCTTTTTTTCTTGTCTTACGACTGATGTAGTGAAGTTACGCAATCTCTTATATTCATTCCAATGGTCAGGATTATTTGTTAGTTTAAATTTTAACAGCATGTTGTCGCGTAACCTCATAATTAATTTAACATTATCTGTAATCCAGGGTACTTTTCATTTTGTTGCACAAACTGTTTTCAGAGGGGCGTGTTTATCAAACACTTTAATCAATTTCTCCGTAAAGAAACACACCTTGTAGTCAATGTTTTCGTAGTGCATCAAAGGATTCCAGTCGATGCTCTCTAGATCTTCCTTCAGAGCATCCTTCACTATCGCACTGTAGTCCCTGTACGTGATCGTTTTGCCCTTACTTTGTGATTTCCCGTAACGTAAAGAGAGATACGCTAAAAAGTGATCAGAATTATTGACTGGTACCGTAACACCAAAATTGATATCACTTACATTATTTACAAATATTGGATCAATGAGCGTTCTAGTAGTGGCTGTAATTCACGTTGGTTCAGTTAAGATTTGAGTGAGGTTAAACTGATTAACAAGTGATTGAAGATAGGAAGTGTCGGGTTCGTTTGGTTTCAAGAAATCTACATTAAAGTCGCCTAATACCACTAGATGATGGACTTTATAGTTAATATCTGATATAATATCTTCTAGGATTGATAGCTTAGAATAGGGTATATCTCCGGGTCTATAAATCCCACAGATCCCAACGGTTTCTTTCTTTAAACGAATTTTTACTATTATATGTTCAATATTTGTTTGTTCTTCCGAAATATATGAAATCTCTTCAGCTTGCAGTTCAGAGCATACATATAATAAGAGCCCGCCTGCATTTTTGTGTTTTCTGTCTTTCCGCAAAACTGAAAACCCAGGGATATTTATGGTTTTGTCATCGATGTGTCCTTTGAGCCACGTTTCGGTGACTAAAAGGGCATCCACGTTCATTTCCTTTACGGTGTGACGTACTTCGTCCAGTTTGCGCATCAGGGAGCGAATGTTTACATGTGGATAGTGAAAGGGGAGGGAGGGCGGGGGGAGGCAGCAGTGGTCGCGTTGGCCGGGGGCGATTTTCTTGGAAGAAAGCAAAGGTCTGTCCCCCCCGTTTGCCACTGCAGCGGAGGTTGAGGGCGATGGAATGCACTGTTCCGTTAGAGGAGGTTCACCCAGGAGTGGCAACATTTGAAAGTTTAACATATACCCCGTGAATTCTGACGACCAGAAGCAAAATAAAATCTTTACCTGTGCACATATTTTAAACAAAATCTATAAAGTTGATTGCATTTAACAGAAAAATATCAACTGTGATATACATTTCATAAAGATTAAAAAATAATGAAAAATAATAGTAAAAAATAATAATATAAAATATAACTTAAATAAAACTTAAAAGAAAAATGAAATTAAATATATTAAATAAAATGAGGATACTTGTGTCCCAGGTAAGTATCACATAATGCATCGCATCCCAGTCTATGTCTGGAGCTTCATATTTAACAACATAGTGTAGTTCAGGGGAGGACAACTTATGCACTGGATTTTGAATGATTATTCCTATTCTAGAGTCCCCGGAGCTGTGCCTCTCTCGTGATATATGATATAGTTCTTCTTGCCATCCACGAAGACCACACTTTTTCCATCTTGGGTGCATACATTCTTCGTATCGAACTTTTGGATGGCTTGACGTAGAAGTTGCAGTCTTGCCATGCACAGGTCCTCCCTGATTACAATGCCCGAGTTCTTCAGTTTGCTTTTCTTCCTGAAGATTCCAACCGTAATCTGTAGCTCGTGAATTTCACAATTATGGGTCTTGTTGTTCCGGGGTGGTTTTGTCCAACACGATGCGAGCGACAAATGTCTTCCTGCTTTAATTTTTGGCCCAGCTGTTCTTCAAAAAGCGAAAGCGCAATATTGTCCGTGTTTTCGTCTTTCTTCTCAGGGATCCCGAATATTCGGACACTGTTACGTCTCTGGTATTGTTCTAGCTCGTGAATGTTTTCGTGCAGCTTCTGTATCTCATCATCTCTGCTGCGGAGCTCCTTGCGTAGGTCTTCGAACATGTCGCTGTTGAATTTCAGCGAATCCTCAAGTCTTTCCACCACGATTTTCGTCACCAATTCAATTATCGCATCAACAATTACTTTCGACACTTCAGGTGTTTGCACTGCCTGCTTTACCTCGTCGCATATCTGCTGCATAAGTTCACCCTTACCTGAATTGCCAGACGGTGATTTGACTGCCATGGAGCCATGGCGTTGTGGGAGTTTTCGCTTCAATAATATTCTACAAGAACCACAAAGCTGGCACTTCCTTGATATTTTTCAGTCTGAACCGCTGCACTTACACTTCACACTACTTGCAATGCACCAAAAAGAACTCTATAGCTGCTACATATGATTATAAATGTATGAGTTAGCGGGATGCAATTTGAACGTGTTCTAGCGCTCGGCGGCCATTCAATTGTGAACACATTGAAACTGGTTTCATAACAGATCTGCATTGATAGTTCCACCCTGCTCCACGGTTCATAGTGCACCATACCAATTGTATCGACAGTAGAAGATGCTTCTTCAGATGATGATGACTCCTTGACACTTTGCATGGTGGTTCGCCAGTAGGTTTTCATACAAAGTCATCACAGGTGATGATGTAGTCCATTAGTAATCGTGAATTATGAAGAGAAAAATGTCAGAAGTGATCTCTTTAGTTTCTGTGTAAAGGATTAGGGTTGCTATGATTTTCTTTTATTATGAAATTCCCCGACATTTTCAGGTTTTCCAGTCCAAAAATGAAATTTTTCCAGACATGTTTATCATCATGATTTTTGCTTTGTACCTTGTGTTTTTCAATTAAATATATATTCCATTAATTACTATGAATATTCACTTTCACGACTTTTTTTTAGCAAATTTCATTCTACACACACAAGAACACATGAAAATTCGAAGAGTAAAATGTAAAATTACGATCGGCGGCAAATGTATTGGGTGCTACAATCACGTGCATCTAGCCCTCAGGCTAAGGTAACAGAGGTGCATTATTCACCATAACAGATATCCACAATATAAAAACAATAGAAAAAGTTCACAAACCATACACAACTTTCATTTTCTGGTGGATTTATAGTGTCGTAGAAAATGCTGCTTTTTGCTTACATTTATAAGTACACAGCATCAGGATAGATTTTTGTTGCATCTAGGAATTCTATAGGAAATGCCAACAAGACTAAGATCTATAAAATAATAGATGATAATCTCATCTTCAACAACCTTTCCGATAATTATGATCATATTGTCAATGTACTTTAGTTATCAATCAGATAACTGGACTGCAAGTTTTACTTTGATATTCTTTTTAATATCTAGTATTATAAAAGCAAAAATTTATTACAGGAATTTGAAGGAACCATAATTTTGCACAAGACTGAGAATCATATGAACGAATGAAACAAGTTTCTAAACTGAATCGTTTTTGGGAGTGGAATCACGAGAACCAAATCCAGAAGTGGAAGTGAACTGCTTGTCATTTCACAACATTTACTCCTGCAGACTTCAAAATGCATATAAATTCCAGATGATCTGCAAAATTCCCTGACATTTTCCTGATTTTTCCCTAACAAGCCAAATTCCCTGATATTTCCCTGTTTTCCAGATGCATAGCAACCCTGAAGGAGGTTGCAACATTGCAAGCCAAAGATCATATCACTTCTTCAGGAGAAAGAGGTAGTTTTTTTGTGCTTTTACGCATGTGACTACCCATTATGGCACTACTGTAACTCTTACACCTGAAACAAGCCCGATTTCTCCCAAAGAAGCAACCGTGACCACCATGTGTACAGAGAGCATAAGAGAGGTAAGAACTGTGTTTACTCTGCTGTTTTTTAAAAAATATGCCAAACATGACTGACTGAGTCAACTCATGACACTGACAGGTTTTTATACTCACCATCAGCAGCTTTTATTTTATACTTGGAGGAGGCAGATGAATGTAATACTCGAACTATATCTATTTGATCTCCATATTCCTTTTTCTTGTAAGCATAAGGTCCCTCGTTCTTCAATGTTATTTCTATGGAAGCACTATTTTTTCCTATCTTTATGAAGTCTGAAAAAATATAAATACAGTACATATTATTAAAATGGCAATTATCATATTTACTCATGTATAATGTGCAATTTTTTTTACAAAATTTTTGCCCCCAAAAACTGTGGTGCGCATTATGCACAGAATAATTTGGACAGTCCACATGAAACCACACATGTATTCACTATGTCACTGCGTATAACATGTATATATCAACATAAATTACCAGGTTGGGTTTCTTGAGCAATTAATTATAATTTAAAGAACACATATAAAAGTTTTAAGGGCCATTTCACTTTGTAACAGAATGTTTTGCGACAGAGAAAAGCAGCACTGTTTTGGTGGAATTCAAGCATGCACCTCCCGTCACACAGAATGTGTATGAATGGTATTTGTTGGACAAGAAATAATAGAAATTAACTTCCTGACCGCAGCAAATCCTTACCATAATTTTGATCTCGATTTCTTTTACTACCAAATAAACAAGGTGGTTACAGAAATGAACGCTTTGGGATGCTAAACACAGTGGAGGAAGAGGGCTTGGGTTGTTGGCGGCTCATTGTATAGGTATGATACCATTTGGTATTGATTGGCATAGTAACAGCTTTATGACCTACAACTAAGAAAGTCACTTCTCGAACCTGAATTGTACTGCACATTATACACGAGATACAATTGTTTGGTTCTTTCCCACATCAAAAACCAGGGAGTGCATTATACACGCATAAATATGGTATCTGTAATAACCCTAGCAATGCCAAGGTATTTTTTGTTACACGGATTACCAAAAGGGGGGGGGGGGGGACTCAGAGGTCCATGAATGAAAGTTCAATTGAACTGGACTGATGTGTGTTTTCTGTCATTTGTATACATAAGATAAATAATTAGACACTAGTTTCATGTTTTGTTATGGATTATACATGAAAGATAAATTACTAATGATTTTTTAAGTAATTATATTAAATCACTGTAACATTTATTACTTTTCTTCAATTACAATGTTGATACTTGGAACAATGCTTAAACTGTGCAAAATTCTAGCAAAGTTATCTTTTTTCTTTATCTACTACCCATACATTAATTATTTCAAATTGTTACTATAGTTTAGCAATTGAATATATCCAAAATGAATGGTTATTATCCAAATAACCAACTTTAAACAATTACTAATAATTATAATCCTAATTAGTATATCACTATTAACTCATGTATTGAAATACCTTTAAAACATCATTGCAAAATCTTTCCTTAGAATTACCAATGAGTGGACCTTTGAGGACCATAAACAATATCAACGAAATAAAGTAACTTTTTAATGAAATTTTTTGGGAAAAATCATGCGATGTCATTCTAAATATTGCAAAGAACAATTACTATTTTTTATGAATTTTTACATTGATGGATATACATGTAATACGCAAAAAATGAATCAGTGGCCTTTGAGCACCCCACCCCCCACCCCTGGTATTGCTAGGGTTAAATAGGAGAAGGTGTACCAAAGTTTGTTAGTGCTCAAAGTACTTAGCAAACCAAACTCAGCTCCACATACAGATTTCAGCCCACAATATGTCTAATGTTCATTTCAGTTCTTACCTATAGTACAGATGCAAGTTTACAAAGGTCAGGTAGTAAGAAGGTAGAACTTCTATCTAAAAACATTGTTGTGTAGTTAGAACTTAAAATTAGTGTGTACGTATTATATAAGTTTGTTTGTTTGGTGAGTGTTTGCATTTCATATTGTTTTTGCACACTAGACTTTCTGGCTTCATTCTTTTACCATTTCATACAACATGTTTCAAAAAATATGCAACCTTAACTCTGAGTGATTTTAACATGACAACTAGCCTTGTTCATAAAAATATTTTTAAATACTTTTCATTGTCAGCTAATTCCAGGCAGGAAATTATAGAAGTTAATTACTGTATGAAGTCAGAGTATTTTGTTTTTCTAGAATTGCAATTTTGGGGAGAAATATGGATAGGGAATTATTACAGTCATAATTCAAGGTTTTGTGATTGGTGCCATTGTAATTTGTAGTTTGTGCCCAATAGAGGTTACATGCAACACTTAATGGAGCTACGAATAGCACTTTTATGGGCAGGGAAACTGTTATCATTGTGCAACGCACAGGGCCTCATGCTTTAAGAGGCCAAGTGAATTTTCCGAAATATTTATATAATCAGTGGCGTAGCAACGGGTGGGCAAAGTGGGTGAACGCCACCCAGGGCCTCGCATCCCATTGGTTTGATATGACAAATGTAATAAATAGAAGTGAGAAAAAGGATGGAAGAGGTTAATTTTTGTGGGCAATAAAATTAAAACAATCTGGTTTTATCTAGCTTTAAATTCTAGTTAAATGTTATAATTTGATGAATGAATATGTCAAATTAGGGGCGTAATATACAGGTAGGTTCTAAGCCTAAGGGTGCACAAAAAAATTAAAAATTATTGTCACATTTCTCAAGTGAAACATTTACGCAAAAATTCATGATAACTTGCTTGGACATTTTATTCATTTGTCTGTGCTGTCACAAAGCAAGTCTGAGGCATTTAAATGCTTGCGTTGTTTCAAACTTTATTAGGGCATGGGCAACGTTAGTTCTTCCTTCCTTCCTACAGCTTAAGATTTCAGCTCACAGAAACCAGAGAAACACATTTTTAGGGTGTTTTATTATTAAATACCATTTTCGTCAGTAATTTATTATTATTATTTAAATATGATAAGTTGCTGACGTATCCCCAAATATTGAGTATCGATTCACATTGAGATTTCAAATTTAAAGAGCATATGGAGGGGTTGCGATATGTTGGTACGCCACTTAATATAATATTGAATCTTTCATTCAAATTCATTTGTCGTTCAAACGTGATCAGTTGATCACATTGGACAGAAGGAAGAAGAGAAAGAAAACCCATATTAGCAATACAGCTCCATTTATAATACACTTACATAGTGTAGAAAAAGGAACCCAAGAATCAAATGGGAACCGCAAGCCTGCTGTGAAAAGAAAATTCCTCTTCTTTGTGACCAAAACTTGTGACGAAACTACCAAAATTGATTTCCTGTCATAAAGTATTGGATCTTTGCAAATTTTGCTAACAAGTTTCGAGTCAATTCATTATAATTTCAAACAGTATAATGTTTTAATAACAGAAATATGGAGTTTCCATCCAAGTATTATATATGCAGTGTATGTGCAAATCTGCTAACAGCAACAATAACAGTAGTGAGTGAAAGGAGTTTCTCTTGTTCTAAATTAATCAAGACGTATTTGACACATATTTCAGACGATAGGGCCTCTGACTGCTACGTGGGACTATGGTTCAATTCTCATGGTAAGAGATCTAAGGTAGGAATTTTTCATACAGAAAGAGAATCTGGGATTTATCCAGCCTCCAATAAATGGGCATCTGGGGGGTCCTTCATCACATGGAACAGTGTGCATGGAGTACTTTGTCTATTCTTTACCTTTTTGAGAACTAAATGAACTAAATAAATTTCTATGAAAGATAGGTTGGATGGTTTCCTCTTCATTGTATTTATGTATTCCCTAAAGGAATTACCCGTACCATGCACATCATTTGAAATCTTTACGCTTCCATAATACAAGTGCGTAAAGATTTAAGTGGCACACACAACCACACAGCAGGCACGGTTGGCTGTATAGCACAAATGTGCAGTGAACCCCCAGTAATATACAAAATAAACAATAACTGAGATGTTCATAAGCGTAGAGTGCCAAATTCTCTTAGTGAGAAGGAGAAACCGTGGGCCAGAGCCACTCAGCTCCCCTCTAGTTCCGTTTCGTGCAAAGTCTCCGCTGAACCTCCGCAAGGCAACCCCTACCATGCTAAAAGCATAGGACGGCTAGCAGAAGCTCGACACGTACATATGGCGAAAATACATGCAGTCTGATACTTCAGGAAGGTCGTCTCGTCAAAATGTACATGCGCAGTTCGTAGTATCACCAGCAAGCTGGAGTGAACCACGATCTTCTCTCTTCCAGTGTTGCACTGTGTGTTTCAATTTGAATTTATTTGGCATTCTCTTTGTATTATTTATATTTTACAAGACTTATTAGATTAATGAAAAGGGTGTAATATAAATGTAGAGGTGACCCCAAACGAAAGCTAGATGTAAAGATGATGGGACAAATAAGATAAATATGATAGAAAACAACTTGCCTACACATTCAGTTTTTTCTTCCTTAAGATGGAAACACTTCAGGTGGAAAAAGTCAAAAATAGCGCAAGGGCGAGTGGTCGCTTATCGGACAAGACTTAAACAACCTTTTGGTCTTCTTACGTCAGACTAAATGCTTTCGTTGACATGTTAGGCTTTTTAGGTTTAGTTGTCTTAGAATATATACACTGCAATTTTCGGTTTCTATACCGTGCTTGACCCAAAATGTAGTATTTACTATTTATTCAAGCCTAACCTAACAATGAATTTTGCACTTACGTCAGAAGACGACCAAAAAGTTGTTGGGGTTTCGTGCGATCAGTTATACTCTAGAACGAGAGTACAGCTGTAAGGAGAGGGTGTTCGAGGGGACGCGCGCGATTGACTTTGTTACGTGTCATTGCCTCCATACTTGTTAGTTTGTTTTTAAGTGCGTGGCTGGTGATTGAAATATATTTGGCGTGATGATACGTTGAGTGGAGAGAGGTGGATTGTGTATTGGAAGGAGTGTAGTTGTTGCTGTGTGCGAAGTTAACATATTGCATAGAATAGAATCGAATCGCTTTGATTTAGGATATACTTTCGAATAGTTATATAAGAATTATCTTGTAATCAAGGGGTCTTGGGTTCGATTACTGATACATACTCATTTTATAAGGCAGAGATTTGTATTTTTAACTGTAGGTTCAGGATCCAGTTCCAATAACATAGTCTATTTGACAGTGGTGGGACCAGAAAAGAGTTGACAAGAGTGGAAAAGGCAAAATTGAGGCGAGAATATTTTCTGGTGCTGTCACTGTCTTTGTCAGTAATCTACCGGCCAAAATTTGATAATTTTCCCAGTACTACCTCTACGAACCAAAGCGTGTAGTGTCTCAAAAGGTTTAGATAAGTCCACTTTGTGTAATTTTGGTGAACCCCCAGGAAAATTATGCACGAGTTACGCCTGCCACACAGTCTCCTCAATGGCACCGTGACAACGTCGTCCCCTTGTAATCATATGGTTCCAGGTTTGATAGCCAGTGGAAGCACATACTGGTTCACAACCCCACTTTAAACTGTAGGTCCAGTCCCGATTAGCCTTTCTGTGCATCAATTGGACTTACAATCAAATAAACAACCACATTTCTATATGTGTATGGATATATATATATATATATATATATATATATATATATATATATATATATACATACACACACACACACACACAGGGTGTCACTGTGAACCACTGACAAACTTTAGCAAGGTGTACAGGACATCCGTGTGAATGACTTTTCTGAATAGCATTTTGCTCATTGAGTTCTGATTTGGATACTATGTTTGATTGATTGAAACAAAAATTGTTGGTGCATCAGCACTTAAGCTATTTGCACCCGTCACATTATACTGGGTCAAACCCCTTACCATAACTAAAATTAACATGTCTCTGAGGACTGAAATCTCGTTACACAGGTTAAAAATTGAGACTGTAAAGGATCACTCAGTACATATAAGGACAACACATAACCTTACAGAGGATTATTATGGCCATAGGTTCAGATACCAGAGCCTCATTTGCCTGTAGATATACAGTTTACCAGGGTTAAAAACAGTGATCAGAACACTACATTTTAAACGTAGCTTCGTTACAGCTACAGCTACTCTTCCAAAATGTAGCAGCTACTCTTCCAAAATGTAGCTTCCCTACAGCTACATTTACCGAAAAGTAGTTTGCTATGCTACTTCTGTTTGCTACTCACTACTTCGCTACATTGCATTTAAAAAAAAAAAGAGAAAAAAAAGTCATACGGATATTCCAAAGAAGACCCTAGTATGATAGTTGTACTTACTGGAAAATAGATTCTCTTATTTATTATCATGATAATTTTTATAGCAGTGTTACATCAGTTACTTATTTTTAATATCGTGTTTGAGAATAACGTACCTACGTAAGCGGCATATCAATTCAAAAATGATATATGAATATTGCAATTAGGTTGTAACCCAAATTAATGATTACAAATATTCACAAATAAAATTTGGAACGATTATTTACGTATATATCATCCACTCAGAATGCATTTTCATTCTCAGTGGAAGATATATCAACCAGTGTTCGGAAAGTTACCTTTTTAAAAGGTAACTAGTTACAGTCACAGTCCTTTGCTTAAAAAAGTAACAGAGTTACCGTTACTCATTTTAAAAAGTAACTGTAAGTTACTTTTACAGTTACTTTCTGCAGGAAATTTTCTTGCAAACAAATTACACAAATCGATCATTATTTGTAATAAAATAATTTGTGAAGACTTACGTTTGTTTTACTTATGCTACTGGTACATAAGTCTTCATACATACATATATATTTATTATGGCTGTATTTAAGAAATTTCCAATTGGAAGGGGGGGGTATTCCAGAAACTGCACAGAAATAGCATGCTTATTACATATAACATACCGGTTTATCTGGCTTCGAACATTTCCATTTGACGAGTCACGTAACTTCAAATGACGCTTTGTACATTATTTTTTTAAATATTGATCATAATGTTTAATAGTTGACGAAAAATTGTAGATTTAAGTTTCTATCCTGACAAAAAAAAAGTTCAAGGCCACTTTACAATTAGACCAGCTGCAGTGATTGGGCCTACAGATTTAAGTAACATTTCACACCCCACCTGAAATCTAGTCCGGGACCTAGTGAATACAAGGCAATAGCGACATCTCTGAGGTCTGTTACTGTGTACACAGGTTCAAAATTCATTTTGTTTTGTAAGTGATCCAGAGAATGAATTCAATGAAGATTCCTCTGTATTTTAGTAATGGTTTTTGTTTGGTAATGTTATCAAATTGACAACGCATGCTGAAACCGAAAATTATTTCTAAAACAAAAAATACCACCTTCCAACTGGGCCCATGTGTTTTAATTCAGTGGTGTTGAAAGATTACCTATGAGATTCAAAACATTATCCACTTACAAAGTTACAGAGTCCCACTGTATAATATTATGAATACGAGTATAGTGTGTGTTTGTGTGCTCCAGAGAGGGAGAGAGAGAAAGAAAGAGATCATTTACATAGAATAAATTGGGATTAAGAAGACTCACTTCTCCCCCTGCTCCCACAAAAAGAACTCTGACAATTACAATTTAAGTACAAATTTATCAGTTTTCTATGTCCTATATGTATCATGAGAAAAAAATACTATCTGATTTAGTATTTCCTTTTAGTTCATTTATTGTTTATTATCCTTGTGAGTCCAGAAAGAAAAATGAACAAACGCCATACTTCTGCAACAAAGGAAGCTACATATTCAGTGTTTTGTAAAATATATTGAAGTTTTAAAGAACGTACACATTCTGAAATTGTATTCTAACAAGGAAGATTTGTTGCACATAAAGAGTGTGTCAGAGAGAAATACATTTGTTGTACAATTTAAAGTGCTTATGAACCCGAAAATTAGAAAAATGATAATGTAGTAGCCTATAATTGTACGTTATCAATGAAGGTGAGAATGACATTTTAAACTTACCCTTCAGTTCTCCCTGAGACGATTACATAAACAAGCGAGAAAGATAACTAGGGTCGTCCTGATTCATTGGTTTGCCACGTGAGTATTGTAATTCACTGATGTATCAGTAACAATGGTGTTTTTTACTATTATTATTATTATAATTATTATTGCATCCAAAGTACAGACCTGTCACGCCTGTCATTTCAAGAAATTGGGTTTTCATTATTATTATTTTTTAAATTTCCAGAAATACTGAATAATCGTAAATAAGCAAATTCTAACCAGAAATATTTTTACTTCTATTTTTAAATTATCTGCAATTGACAGATAAATGAAATCACATAGATTTCAGCATTCATATGCGCATTTACTAGTTCTTATCTTCTTCAGTTTCGTTCATAGTAAAAACACTGAAATATTGCGGTATGTCCTTTTTCATTTTAATCCGGTATTCTAGCAAAGAAAAAAAAATTGAATACTGCTTACACAAGGGGGGAAATTATACGGCCACAGAGGAACAAACCAAAGAACAAACTACAGAAACAAGACACATTTCACCACACACACCTGACAATGGCAAACTGACAGCAATGGGAAAGAATTCTCCTCCTAGAAGCTTATCTTCCTGCTTACGGGAAATCCACCCCTCTTCCGAGGTATGCATATTGCTTTGGAATTGAAGACTACCAAATGAAAGATGAAACACAGGATAAACCTGTAACCGTGAAATGCCTAGCACCTGGTGCCTACCGAGTGTCCACCGACCAGAGCCTAATTTAGTACAACAACTTTCTCTTTTCCTCTTCGTCTATTGTTTGCAATAATCAATGTAACAAAGGATACGCTTTTGTATCGCAGCAGATACTGAGTTCCAGCTCAAATTTAGTCCTAAATCGCCAATAATTTATGACACTTACATGGCAATTTAAATGTTGGAAAGTAACTGTAAGTGTAACTGTTGAAAACTTACTTCCATCGGAAAAAAGTAACTCAGTTACAGTTACATTTCCTCAAAAACTGAGTTGCTTGTAACTATACTAATGTCCAAAATTAAAGCAACAAACGGAAATTCTTTCCCGTGTGTCCATTTGACCACATAATACGATCAGGTGATAGTAATATTTATGATGTCATAGACAACTGAACTGGTTTAAGATAGAAAATAAACTAACCTTAATGTGCCACGATTCAGGGGTGCCCATCCCCACAAGGCCAATGGTGCATCACCCAAAATCATGTCATGCGCTTCCCCCATATCATTCGTGCCCTTCCTTAAACCATATCGTAATCCCCACAAAATATTTATTTACGACAGCGTGTCTACCGAAAGTAACTTTTTTCTTAGCTATTGATCTGCCCCTCCTCCCTAAACAGGCGTGCCATCACTCAAGACCACCGCTAAAATCGTTCATCATGATCGAGAATATCGCGTGGATCCCACTTTAAACTGTGGGTTCGGTCCCGATTAGACTTAGAGTACATAAAGTGGACTTAAAACACCAAATCAATAAATAAATCAGTACCCTTAATATTGAAGAATATTAATTTAATGGGGTGTCAATACTTTCTTAGGATCCCGAGATATTTAGTATTTTCTAGCTTTTCCTTTGGCACGTTCGGGGTTGAAAACGTGTGGATGCCTTATTGCTAAATACAGTCTCCAAAATGTAATGTTCGAACTCTCTCTCCACTACAGAAATTCCTTGACAATCTAAGATTTAACACTTTATCAAGCGCTTTCTATCTCCCCTTTAAATTTCATACTCAATCCTACCACCAAAATTTCCATGCCAATTTTAGACTTACTGTTAATATTGAAGAGTAGATATTGCCTCCTCCAAAAAATTAATTCTCAGTCTCCACAACAGTGTAAGACAATAGTAATACACAAGAATTGGATACCCCCCTTCAATTTAATGCTCAATCCCTCTCTAACTAAAGTACTTGGCATAATCTAAGACCTAGAGTTGGATACTGTCCCCCCCCCCAAAGTTTAATTCATAATCCCCGTCAGAACCCACGTGTCAATTAAAGCGTCATACGTACGACTTCAATACCCCCCCCCCCCCTTTCGATAATGCCCTAAACACTTTCATTTCTTCATCTAATGGATTAAATATGGTGCATTTAAGGTGTAAGATTTTTACATATATTTTGGAAAACATATAAATGTTGAATTTTATATTATTTGAAGGGAAAAAATCCCCCCGCCAAATATCGATGGCGCAACCTGCACCATAAAACCCCTCTGTGGGCACCCCTACCAGGATTTATCAACAAAAAAATCACGATAGCAACAGGTTAAACTTGACAAATTTATCAACAAAAAAAATCACACGAGGAAAGGTCGTTCAAGGTTGACCGGGACTTTTATTTCTGCAGAGGAAATAGGTAGCAGAAGAAACACCAAACTATGTCAGTTTTTCAAAGTATTCTCCGTGCGCGCCGAAGCACCGTTGCCATCATTCTGGCAGCTCCCGAATTCCTTTGGCGTAGAAAGAACTTGGTTGTTGTCGTAGCCACTGGAGGACATCGCTCCGCAGTGCTTCGTCTGTCGTGAATTTCTTCCCTCCCAGATGGTCTTTAAGGGGTGCAAACAAATGATAATCACTGGTGGCTAAATCTGGACTGTAGGGGGGATGGGGCAGAACTTCCCAGCGCATGTCGGCCAGAGTTGTTGTTGTCACATTGGCCGTGTGAGGGCGGGCATTTTCATGGAGAAGAATGACATTTCCAGACAACATCCCAGGTCTTTTCTTGCGAATGGACTTTCGTACAGCACCACTCAACAATGTGGAGTAATACTGGGCATTAATCGTGCTCCCTTTGTCCAGAAAATCCACATGGATAAGGCCCTTCATGCCCCAGAAGACACTTGCCATGATCTTTCCAGCGGACGGCTGCGTTTTGCTTTTCTTGGGGGGCGGGGAACCTTTATGCCGCCACTCCATGCTGCATCTTTTGGTCTCTGGGGTTGAATTGTGCAACCATGTTTCATCACACGTGATGATGGATTGCAACAATTCATCACCTTCTGCTCAAAACCGATTCAGAAGCTGTTCACAGACAGTCCTGCGTGTCCACTTCTGATCGAATGTCAGCTGGCGGGGAACCCACCTTGCACAGATTTTTGCGGTAGCGTAAGTGGTCGCGAATGATTGTCTCAACACTCCTGACACTGATATTCACCTTGGCAGCAATATCCCGCACTGCTACTCGCCGGTTCTCAAGAATCATTTGCTCAACACGTGCGATATTCACTGGTGTGACTGCAGTCGGGCGAATGTGTCCATGCGCTTCATTTGTCACCAGCTCCCGTCCTTCACGAAACTGCTCACACCATTCGTACACTCTTGTCCGCGACATCGTTTGTTCACCATACTGTGCTTGCAATCATCTGAAAATCTCAGCTGGTTTCACTTTCTCCTTCACGAGAAATTTGATTACACACCGCTGCTCCACAGCCACAGACACACTGCTTGCCGCCATGTTCGCTGCAACTGCTGCGCATGCGCGAAATACGTCAAGCCGGGCGCTAGTTACTCGCGAAGGAATACATTACGTCACCCGCCCGTTTCATCATCATCGATTTTTTACGTACGAAAATCCCGGTCAACCTTCAACGACCCTTGTAGTTACTTCCAAACACTGATATCAATATATGTCCCTTGAGAATAAACATTGAGTTGTCAAATAGTGGTTCGGAACCAGTCTCGATTAGCTTATCTGTGAATAAAGTGGACTCAAAATAAGAACTACAAAAGATGCCTGAAAGATGGGATCCTCCTACTCCTCCAATCCCCACACTGCTCTGCTCATCATCTTTGTTCATTCTTCCTCATTCTCACAATTAGCCAAAAGATAAGAGAATTACTAAATAAAATATTCATCTCATTATCATGATTAACGAAAGCAACAGAAAAGCGAAACAGAAATATATTGAGGAACTGACGTGTAAATTCGACTGTTCTAAGCACATTGTAATTTGAAAATTTGTGAACAAATAGTATGACGAAAATAACTTTAATTCCAGAAAGTGTGCGTCTATCGTTCTTGTAACAATAAATTTCTTGCTGGTGAGATCCTATATCCTGAAATTGGTCAATGCTGAGCCATTCATTGCTGGCACTATTGCTATGTCATTCTAATGGAAAATGGATCACTTGTTTTTGCAGTGCAAGTTGTGTTTTACAGAGCAATTAATGACATTTTGCTGTCTCTTACACCATGTATATGTTCCAGGGGTGGTGCAAATGAGGTATTTTTTCAGGGGGTGCGACAAAAGAGGCATGTTTCTCCCCAAAATAGAGATGCAGCTCAAAAAATGTAGCTGTTAGCCGGAATATATTCATATTAGAATTATTCAGATACTAATGAAATAAATTATGTGGATATCTACTGGGTGAATTTTTTAGCTTGACGAAATATCTCGAAAAGTACGCATCTGCTCAAAAAAAAAGTTCTGAATGAAATTTTTTCGTCTCGAAGGGGCTCATCCAATGATGACAAACTCCAGCCCCACCCACACCTCCTTGGGGGTGGGGCGAGGGGCAACTGTAAAATCTCAAATGGGGAACCCCCATTTTTTTGTTGCAGATTCGGATTCTCCAGACAAAAATACATCTGAAACTGTTTTTTTTTGGATTTGTGATATCTGGCGGTGCAATCGCAAAAAGTAACATTTGGCGCAATTCTCGAGAAGTACACTGTCCTCTTCGTCAGGCTTCGTGGCAGATTATGCCATGTCTGTTTGACCAGGAAACAAGGTGTAATGGTTTGTAAGATAAAACGTGGGGTCCTGAAACATGCTCGGCAATCTGTTAAAAACGAGGTTAACCAATTAAAAACTGTTAAACGTTGAAGAAAGGGAATGTAGAGTAAAGATGGGTAAAGATGTTTAAAAAAATGGAAGAAGATAAAAACAAATAGGTTTTAATGTAACGAAAGAAATGACATGAGCGTTCATGATGATAGAGGAGTTCCAAAGCGGAGGGATGACGTAATAATGCAGGAGAAGCAGGTAAAAGGAGGGGGGAGGGAGGAAGCAAGTGGGCGGGGCAAGTATCAGCCATCGGCAGCACATCAGCAGCACAACATTAGCTGTGAAGACGACTAACTCCACGATCCATTCCGCGGAAGTGAGATTGTTTATTTTCACATGGTCAAACATTTTTACGGAACTTTGAAATCTTCAACGTTTTACAGTTTTATAAGTGTTTAACAACGTTTTGAACAGATTGCCGAGCATGTTTCAAGACCGCATGTTTTCTCCTAAAGACCATTTGAATTTGTTTCCTAGTCAAACAGACACGGCATAATCTGCCACGAAACCTGAAGAAGAGGACGGAAGTAGTGTTTTTCTTCCTTCACTCCATTAGTGGTTATAATGCAGGCTATAACGGTGCAAGGGAAAATTGAAATGGTGTACATTTGTGGAGAAAGTGGCAGGAATATCAATGATTCTGTGATTCTTTATGCGCAACGTTTTCCAGACCGGGTGCAATCGCACGGTTCTTTTCGCAGACTTGTTCAACAGTTCTCCACCGAGGGAACTGTACTACCAAAAAAAAGGAATCGCCGAAGAACAATTGCTGGAGAAAATAATGAAATTGCGGTATTAGCTGCAGTGGCTCATAACCCCCACGTTAGTACTCGACAAATAAGTCCTGAATCGGAATTTGGCAGACTACTGTGTGCCAAATACTGAAGTGTAGAAAATATCATCAGTTTCATGTTTCGTTGCATCAAGAACTTCATACCGATGATTTTCAGAACCGAGTGACATTCTGTCAATGGCGCTTCAGCAAATACAAGGAGACCCCAATTTCTTTACTCGATTTTTGTTCTCTGACGAGTCAACTTTTACAAACCACGGGACGATTAATCGACACAACATGCATTATTGGCGTATCGAAAACCCGCATTGGTTACGCCAAGTTGAAGATCAGCAGCCTTGGAATGTAAATGTGTGGTGTGGAATAATTGGCGATAAACGTATTGATCCATATTTTATTGATGGGAACTTAAATGGTGAGAAATATCGAAACTTCTTGCAGAACAAACTTCCAGTATTGCGTGCCGACCTTCCCTTAGACGTCCGACAAACAATGTGTTTTCAACATGACGGTTGTCCAGCACATTATTCCGTTGCAGCACGGGAAGTATTAGATCACGTGTACAACCGTTGGTGAATCGGAAGAGGTCGTCCAGTGTCTTGGCCTGCAAGATCGCCACATCTTACTTCGCCTGACTTTTGTTTGTGGGGCTACGTGAAGAGTGAAGTTTATAATGAACTGCCAACAACGCATGAGAACATGATTGAGCGAATCACCAATGCATGTCGAAAGATTACACAGGGCTCAGTTGTGTCTAATCATTCCAAGTGCGGATAAATCAGTGTATCGAAGTGGGTGGTGACATTTTCGAGCACTTATTGTCAAATGATTATTAAAAACAAGCACCCCGATGATGAGATGCGAGGGGACTCACCTTACAAAAGCACCCCGATGGGAACAAAATACTGCTACGTCCACGTCGTTGTTCCTGGGTTATGCTAAATGCAGTTTCTTATAAAAATTCAACATGCCTCACATCATTTTACGATAAAAAGTGCATTTTTTACCATTTCCGCAATAATTTCATTTTTGCGATTACAGTGCCATCTATCACAAATCCACAAACAAGTTTAAGACAAAACCTACGTATTTTTGTCTGGAGAATCCGAATCTGCAATACAAAATGGGGGTTCCCACTTGAGATTTTAAAGTTGCCCCTCTCTCCACCCCCAGGAGGTGGGGTGGGGGGTGGAGTTTCGCATCATTGGATGAGCCCCTTCCTGACAAACAAATTTCATTCAGAACTTTATTTTGATCAGATGCGTACTTTTCGAGATATTTCGTTGTGTCAAGCTAAAAAACTCACTCGGTATAATCTGAGACATCAAGGTATTTATAAATCTAGATTATCTGCATTTCCACGTAATAATAGACTGTCCTTATAAACCTCTTGCAAAAGTAAGCGTTATTGTCGATTTTTTTATACGCTGTTGCCAGATTCAAAATTTATCTCAAAATGCTGAGAAGAAATGTAGCTGTAGCGAAATTTTTGCTACAACTACAGGAATTTTGTAGCTTCGCTACCGCTACAACTACAATTTTCGAAATGTAGCGCTGCTACAGCTACAAATTTTGTAGCTAGCTACAGTAACACCACTACAAGTAGCATGCTACTTCTGACCAGATTAAAAATGAGGAAGTGAGGTTGACACTTGAGAGGCTTCAGTGATGCTATGACCCCTCAGTAAACAACATTTTTATTCTGCTTGCTCAAATTCATTCTCACCCCTACCACACAAAAAAGCCCATCCCATTCTCCCTAGCCCTCAGAGGCCAACGCCTCAATTCATTCCTCTCATCCTTCCAAAACTACAACATAAGCCTGCATCATCCATGACTAACTCCCCACCCACACAAATACACTGCTAAAGTGTCATTTTTTTTTACTTTACCCATAAAATCTCTTTCCTAAATCCATTAAGTGCTGCACATAGTGTTTATTGGTTGTAAACCACAGACTAGCATAGTGGCAGTTATAAAACAGAAAAACAGCAAATACCACTCACAGTTTTTGTGCAATCACAGATATTTAGGGTTGCATGACTTTTAAAACACTCTGTATATGATCACAAAGTAAAAGCAATTTTTAATTTGCAGGTTACAAAAGTATAGAGATGCTTATGCAATGCTTCACATATTTATGGTGAATAAAAGATCAAGATGTCAGTACAAAAACTGGACACATTTCAGAATGAAAAGTGGTACATAAAGTGTCATTGCACTGTCAAATTGGTGAATATAACCCTGAATTTGATTGAAAACTATACTTATTACCAGTGAACGCATTTATATGTAAATACATATTTATGTATTAAGCTGAAATCAGTTATATTTTGTGTATCATGGCATGTAAAGTCGAAAAAATTAAGTTTTCATTTTCCAGATTTGTACACAAATTAGATTTTGTCTCATATTTAACATATTTTTGTAATTTTTACATACTATTTCCATGTTTCAGAACATTTCTCAACGTATACTCCATATTCGTGCAAAAACTACGTCTCCGTGTGACTGAAATACTTTGGTGAATTGCTTGAAAATAACTGACAAAGTCCAAAGCAACATTAAAAAACAACCTTTTTAATACCCTCCAATTGTGTTAATTAAGTTTTCTGTTACCCAAACAATATATTTGTTTTTTTGAATTTTTACACCTGCCAACTGTTTGCTTTTGCTATTGTAAAACACTTGAAATTCCTGTTTATTTACAGTTTTTGTCAACAATACAGAATGAGGGCTCAAGCATCGGCTCCTGGTTGTTACAAAAGTTATTTTGGCAACGTTAAAAGAGAGTCCCAAGTCGAGCAGTCCATTGCTAACCCAACCCTCGCTACTAGTTGCGTGCCTGACAGCAGCATCAGAAGCAACAATTTTGTGGCACACGTATGGGATTCGCTTCTGGTTTCTCTTCAAGACAGTCACAGTAACAGTTACAATGCCAAGTCTGTATTTTATGTATCTCATGTAGTGTCTAATATTATTAAGGTAAATTTTTAAAATGTTAGGTCCATATTTAACTCCATATTCTGGTGGAAATAACTAAATATATATTTACAAAATGAACACTTTCTAATAGCAACATGTATGCAGTTGTCAGTAATAAGTTTATTCACGTGTAACATTTTGCTTCTCAAATATTTACAGCAGAATTAATCACTTTTCTGTAACTCTCAGGATAATTCAGACCTCAGAAAGTGTAAATAAACTCTTGATTTGAGTTCAAGAGTTTATTTCACATTTTGCAGTTAATTTCGCATCATTTCATGACAAAGCATGGTAAGCAACATGCACGTCAAGCCCAGGTGTTCGACATCGTGCAAGCGAGCTTCACGTCACAGTTGTGCACAGGCATCGATGCCTGCCAAGCTTTTCTATTACCCGGGTCTTAAGAAGACCCATGAGACTTGATGTAGTTCTTGCAAGTAAATGAGAGCACTGCTGTCAGTGTTGCCAACGGCCATTATATTTCACTACGCATGGAAATTTTTGAATTTCTGCTAGGCGCAGGTTAGGGTGTATCGAAAAAAACTTTTTTTCGAGATGTTTAGATGGCTAGTGCGGAAAAGTGGCCATTTGTGACCAAAAAGACGTCTGATTTTTTCAGATTTTTTGGAGGTCGTTTAGGTGGCGTGCATCGACCTTGAAGTTTTGATAGTGATTTGGTTATGCAACACGCACAACAATTTCACAAAAATGTCATTATTTGGCTATTTCATGTCTTTTTTTCGGCATTATGGTCATTTATTGTTTTGTTTATGGCAAATATGCTACATTCGTGCCTCAGGGGTAGTTTCCTATGCTGTTTATGTATGCTTTTGGTCAAAAATTGTCAATTTGAGCCTAAAAATTCAATTTTTTCTGTTGATGGTTTCCAATTGGTTTCGACTTTGTGTTTTATTCGAAAGTTTTCCGATATAAAAGACTAAATAAAATATTTTGGCTTTCTAATTGCTAACAGTTCCTCAATTACTGTATAGCTCTTCGCTAATTTTCATAGCTTATTATGCTTTGAAAATAACCCAGAGCTCACCCCGAGGAGGTGGCTGGACTACGAGCTCCACCCACCCACCCACCTAAATTATGTTGGCAAACATCATTTTACTAAGGGGCAGGCCACGATTTTCTTCTAGTTTTCTCATTTAACTTTATAGTCACTTTTTGTTCGAAATGTCGGCATATGTTCTCTAGATTATCAATTTCACTTTGATGTAGCCATCACGTGCGCTGGCACCGAAAACGGAAGAAGCAGCCTCTGTGAAGATTTTCACAAGTCGCTCCACTCCTTGTGTGTGGCAGGGAAAGTCTTGAATTTCCGACATTTTTTATTTTTAATGTAGTCATCTACTTCTTCATTTCAAATATTTTTGGTCAACGGAGGCTCGTGGAGGGAGCATGAAGCCCAATCAACCCGGTGCGTACACCTTCATTATGTAGTATGTGTGGTTTGGGATCAAGAAGGAACCATCGATAACTTACGGAGTTTGAAATTTGATCCATTTGTCCAGATTTCTCAAACACCACTTGAGAGATCTGATTGATAGGGTCATTCAACAAAACGCATTCTTCGCCCATCCTGAAAATCTCCTGCTGGCTTTAATAACGGGCCAAAACCCATAAATAAGAAGTTTTGGTTGGCAATGAATTAAGAAAGCAAGAGGATTGAAAAAAGGCAAAAGAATTCGCACTTTTGTTTTACCAACCATCAATTTTAATGCAGACCAATACTATGACATGGTTGATCGGGCTTCATGCTCCCTCCACGAGCCTCCGTTGACCAAAAATATTAGAAATGAAGAAGTAGATGACTACATTAAAAACAAAAAATGTCGGAAATTCAAGACTTTCCCTGCCACACACAAGGAGTGGAGCGACTTGTGAAAATCTTCACAGAGGCTGCTTCTTCAGTTTTCGGTGCCAGGGCACGTGATGGCTACATCAAAGCGAAATTGATAATCTAGAGAACATATGCCGACATTTCGAACAAAAAGTGACTATAAAGTTAAATGAGAAAACTAGAAGAAAATCGTGGCCTGCCCCTTAGTAAAATGATGTTTGCCAACATAATTTAGGTGGGTGGGTGGGTGGAGCTCACAGTCCAGCCACCTCCTCGTGGTGAGCTCTGTGGCCCGACCCTGTGGCCGAGTGGTTAGCACATTGCACTGCGACGCCAAGGGTCCCGGGTTCGATTCTCGGTCGGGCTTGGTTGTTTGTGAATGTCCATTCATCAATTTCATCATTTCATCACTCATCCCCATCTTCGCAAATTAGCCAAGAGGCACAAAACGCGAAGTAAAATAAACTAAATCAATCAATCAATCGTGGTGAGCTATGGGTTATTTTCAAAGCATAATAAGCTATGAAAATTAGCGAAGAGCTAGACAGTAATTGAGGAACTGTTAGCAATTAGAAAGCCAAAATATTTTATTTAGTCTTTTATATCGGAAAACTTTCGAATAAAACACAAAGTCGAAACCAATTGGAAACCATCAACAAAAAAAATTGAATTTTTAGGCTCAAATTGACAATTTTTGACCAAAAGCATACGTAAACAGCATAGGAAAACACCCCTGAGGCACGAATGTAGCATATTTGCCATAAACAAAACAATAAACGACCATAATGCCGAAAAAAAGACATGAAATAGACAAATAATGACATTTTTGTGAAATTGTTGTGTGTGTTGCATAACCAAATCACTATCACAACTTCAAGGTCGATGCGCGCCACCTAAACGACCTCCAAAAAATCTGAAAAAAATCAGACGTCTCTTTGGTCACAAATGGCCACTTTTCCGCACTAGCCATCTTAACATTTCGAAAAAAAGTTTTTTTCGATACACCCTAGCGCAGGTGCCTTGAGGTTCTATAACCATTGGCGTAGCAAGGGGTGGGTGAAGTGGGCGACCACCCTGGGCCTCGCGCATGTAGGGGCCTCGCCTCCCATGAGGTTGATACGAAAAACGTAATAAATGGAAGTGAGAAAGATAGAAAAGGCTAATTTTTGTGGGCAATAAAATTAAAACATTTTTTTATCTGGCTTTATGTTCTAGTTTAACGTTATAATTTGAATGAATACGTCAAATCAGAGGTGGATAGGAGCTCTAAGCCTAAGGGGCACCAAAAAGTCAAAACAATTCTCATTTCTCATGTGAAACATTAACGCAAAAATTGCTTGGACAATTTTATCCAATTACACTGATGAACAAATTCAAACTTTTTTTTGCTCCTTTGAACGAAAATAGGTGTTTATAATTCGACCCCGCTGAATCCAAATCTGAAAGTAGAAATGCTGTATCACCTATCGTTTTCCCTGGAGTTTCATTTTTTTGTTTTTAATAACAATTTTATTCCCTTTGTAATAATACATCGAAATTTGAAATTATTTTTGATTGTTTGCTCATGAAATAAGATTTAAATATTGAAGTAAATAACTATGAAATATCAAACAATTAAAAATATATATATAGGACCGATTGTGAGTGTTCAATGAAGAAATTTCATGCAAAAAAAAAAAAAGAAAAAAAAAAACACATTTTTACTCGCATTTTCAAAATTTCTTTCTTGAACTCTGCCGTTTGTAACTGCCACCAGAAACCTCTTCCTTGAGGTTCCAACAGTAGTCTGCTAACATGTTCTGTACAGATTTTCCTGCATATTGTTTCTCCATGACAGAAATATCCTGGTGAAATATCTCGCCGCATTCGTCACTAACCGTGCCAAAGTTATGGGGGGAAAAGTCCAAATGCGAATGTAAAAAGTGAATTTTCAAGGACATATTGCACCCCATGCGCTGATAACACTTCAACAAGTTCATAACAAGTTTCTTGTAGTTGTCAGCTTTCACATTTCCAAGAAAATTACAGCATACTTGTCTGAAAGCTAACCATGCGCATTTCTCTTTTTCTGTTAGCAATTCCACAAAGTTGTCATCATGAATGATCTCACGGATTTGCAGCTCAATAAATATGCCTTCTTTTAACTTACTATCACTGAGTTTAGGAAATATTTTTCTCAAGTACCCAAAACCCTCACCGTGTTTATCCAAAGCCTTAACAAAATTTTTCATCAGCCCTAACTTTATATGCAACGGTGGTAACAACATCTTGTCTTTCTCAAGTAGAGGGTGATTCCTAACACTCTTCTCTCCAGGACTTAAGTTTTTTTTCGTATGGGCCAATCCACAATGTTGTAATGTTTATCTTCTGCCCGGCTGTCCCATTCGCAAAGAAAGCAACAAAATTTTGTAAACCCACATTGCATGCTCAACAGTATACCAATCATTTTGAGGTCTCCGCATATCTGCCAACCAAATTTTTCATAATTTATCACTTTTAATATTGTATCCATACTTTCATATGTTTCCTTCACGGTGGAAGAATAGGCAAGGGGTACTGATGGGTATATATTCCCATTATGCAACAATACTACTTTTTAGTGGCGTGCCCAGGGGGGGGGGGGGTTGGTGGGGTTAAACCCCCCCCCCATTGCTTTCGTCATTTAAAAAAATTCAAAGCAGAAATACATTTTATTTCATAAATCGCCAATATTGTAAAATGTTTACATTTGGCAATGAGAAATGTATTTGCTTCTTCAATTACTTTTGATAATATTGGAGTTGAGTTACAGCAATGCACAAGCATTCATTCATTCCTTAGTCACTGAAAAGGAAGTAGAATTTCCTTCTCAGTGTGGTCAAGAAAAGAGCCGCAACCCTTGGAATGCGAACTGAAGGAATCCCTCCTCCCCTTTCTTTCACCCACGATGACCCTCTTAGGAGAATGACCCTCCCTTTCCTGTTACGACAGTGCTGCTAACTTCCCTTTTCTTTCTTTCCCCTTACCATTTATGCCAGCAGAGCAAAGTTCTGTGAGATTTGAATCACTACAATTAGTAGGCAAAGTAAGTCAAAATCTTATTTCGCACCTGGATGCATATTTATTTCAAAATATCAATAATTATAATAATAATAATAATTGTTGCAGGCAGTAGCGAGTCATGGTTTTATGTCCTTTTTATGCTTCAAAAAAGAGCTATAAGAATCATAGCTGGAGTAAACAAAACTTATTCATGTAGAACTCTTTTCCGTAAACTTAATGTGTTAACTCTCCCCTGCATATACATTTATGAATGCTTAATTTATGTTAAGCAAAATATTTCCAACTTTGCCACAAATGAGGAAATACATGGCCTAAACACAAGAAATAAAGACAAACTTCACATAAAACACTGCCGCCTCAACTTATGTAAGAAAGGTCCCTTAAACTCTTCCATAGATCTCTACAATAAACTACCACAAGATGTGAGGAAAGAACCAAACTTGATGATATTCAAGCACAAGATAAAATCAATGCTTCTGAAGCATGTTTTTTATTCTATAGCTGAATACATGGAAGCAGCTTTTACATAAGACAAATGTACATAATGTAGTATAATCACATATTATTCTTGTAAAATTAAATGTCAAATGAAAGTGGGTAATTAGTATATCTTCTCATGTTATATTTTTTTGTGATTTTGATATAATAGCAGAGTAAGACCCAATTTTTTACAATTTTTGGCTATATATTTTGTATTTGTAAAATCTATTAATGTACCTGTATTGTAATGTAAGTATTGACATGTCCTATATTACCATGTACTGTAATTTGTACACACCGGTAGTCCTTGGACGCAAATAAACTAAACTAAGGAGGCAAGCGATGTTTTGTACAATAGCATGCCGGGAGGGAGGGAGGGATGCGTTATATAGCGCAACTGGCCCAGTCAGTTTCATAAACAAAATAAAAGCAATTAATATGCCAAAATATTATACGTTTTACTCTTGTGCTCTTTACAAATTAGATATTTTTTCTCAACCAATTTCCAGCCTTCAGTTTATTGAATTTTCTTGTAACATGTGTGAAAGATCTCACTTGAATTTGTGCGTAAATAATTTAGCAGTTGCCAACACTACTGACACTACTGGTTGCTGTCAACACTGGTGACGTAATTTGAGCTGGACCAAGTTGGATGCATGTTTCAGACATTCGACCGCCCGGTATCTTTGTCCCAAGTCCTGGTGTTCTCTGGGGTTGTAGCGAGTTGCAGTCTGCAAGGTAGCAAGTTGAAGTGGTCGTGTTGTGTGTTACGTTTCTGCGTGTGTAATAGATTTTTGACGTGGAACTAAAGATGGATAGAGAAAAGAGGAGAAATACATTATTAGATTATTTCCAAAAGAAACAAAAAATGGAAGTTGAAGCTTCACCTTCCACAAATAGAACGTCAGAAAAGGTCGATTTAAGTTCAGAGGAATTCCATCCGAATTGCGAGAGTGAAACGTGCGAACTTTCAGACTCTTGATATTCAACAAGAAGGCATAACAGAAGATATTGCAAACCTTATTGCAACATTATGTCAAGGAACTGTCGAGGTAAGTGACGTTCATTATTTGATAGCAGATATATCCATAGACGGATTTAGAATTGTTTTTCTGGGAGGGCACAGCATGTGCTGTAAGCATACAATCGTGTGTGTGCAGGGGAGGGGGGTGCCCGCGTGTGTATGTCTGGAAGACGTGTGTAAGATGTCACCCTATATCACCAATAAACTTTCGCAGGGCGAGAGAACATGAAGATGAACAAGTTCCCTCAATGATTTCAGGGGCCTCACCGATGGTGGTGTAATCAAAGAGGTCCTGGGTTTGATCCCCTGTGAAGGTGCATTGCACAGTGGTACGTATCCCGATTTAAACTTTAAGTCCAGTCCCGATTAACGTATCTGAATATAAAATAGACTTTACAATCATTTACTTTTTGTTTTGTTCACGAACCCTCGAAAAACGATATTACTATCTTATAGATCCACCAAGGCATTTGAAACCCTGGCGTCGGAGCAGTGGCACTAGTGTCGCTAGTTAAAGCCACGGGGAAGCCTGTGGTTCACGTATTTTCCGAGGTCCCAGAAAGCTTGGTGCTACTATACAGTGTATATGTATGCAACCACATTATAAAATCAGTTTTATTATTTTGTAGGAAAGGGATAAAATTTGTATTACGACACGGGATAGACTAGATAGGCATCCTATTAACTGTACATATTCCTTACAAATCTTCTGAATATTTCTCTTATACAAACGCAACAAATACAATAAGTAATATACGTGTGCAGTAATAAATTCATTTTCTGAAAGCATCTTTTCTGGCATCAGTGGTCGAAGTAGGTGATGCTGCCTCCAGTTAAGAAAGTTTCACAAATCATACCCCCAATTAGAATAATTTTCATATTGAGCATCCTCCACCTACTGTATTGTCTCCATGTTGATCCATACAAGGATGTACCCCATCGTATTTCCAAAATCGATCAAATATCCCCTCCCTTTTCGGCTACGAATTTCTATTTCGAGCACTGTCTGGCAAGATTTTGTCGGGCTCAGTGACAGATCCTGTGGTGCGGTACTGGGAAGGGGGGAGTGGCCCCTTCAACAGTTGGTTTCGCAGTTCCATAACGTTAACATTATACACAATTCCTCTTCATAGACCTAATATGAAAATGAATATGACACATTAATGACACTGTAGTAGAAAATGTTAATTACAGAAGGGGTTCGTATTTGTTTATCGACTGTAAAACAAATGTTTTGACCAATAATATAATAATACAATGCCAAAAATGTACACAATATTTAGCAAATCCATCTCCACAACAAGTACAATGTTGATTGAATTGATGTTTTAAATCCACTTTATGCACAGTAAGGCTAATAGGGACTGGGCCTAAAGTTTAAAGTGAGATCCGAACCACTATTAGCCTCCACCGGGTGGGTATTGAACCTGGAACACCTTGATTACAAGGCGACGACGCTAACACTGAAATGAAACTGTGGTATCGTCATCTTGCAGCAATGCAAACACGTCCAGTAAATGCTCTTGAAGCAATTGATATATGCAGTGAAGTAATATTTCCCTGGGTAAACACACGTTTGCGCATATTATGTACAATCCCGGTAACAACAACATCAAATGATAAATCATTCTCAACTTTGAGACGTTGAAGACCTATCTTCGAAATACCATTTGCGAAGAAAGATTAAATGGGTTAGCTGCTCTGAACATTCACCGGGATATAAAAGTTACTTGTGATGACATATTGTCAGAACTCGCACAGATACCTCGATGCCTAAATTTCAGAATTTAAATTGTTGAACTATGGTACCTTATTTATTACTGTCTTTAAGACATCAAGTAGTCTTAATCTCTTTAATGTTGTTACAATGTTGAGTGTACATATTTTTTGTTTAAAAATTATATTTGAGCAATTAAATATAAAATATTAATAATTTGGAAATATTCAAGCAGGTGCTTTTATATGATGCAATAAAAACATGAAGCATCCATAGCAAATACATTGATTGCGTTCATTGGGGTAAAATCCAAGTATATTAATTATCTAATTTATTACAAGAAATTTGACCTGTGAACTGGAAAATGTATTGGATTCATAACCCCCCCTTACGAAAATCCTGGGCACGCGCCTGCTACTTTTAAACTATTCTTAGATGAATCTAAATATAGTCTCCACTCATTTGGTTTGTGACTCCTTCCAAGTTCTTGCAGAAGGCCTTCTACATCATTGCAGTAAGTCAACTCATTACTAACAGAAAAAAAATGTGTCAGTGATTGTTGGCGTTTCCGATATGACACCTTAACACCATGTTGTAATGAATTCCACCCTCTGAGTCCAGAACCTAATAATTCTGCTTGAACTTTAGAAAGGCTGAGGTCTCTGACTAGATCATTTAGTTCGGACTGGGAAATAAAGTGAGGTATACTTGGATCAGGAAAATTTGGATCGGTGTTTGAATATGAGGGTCCAGGTTCGTCATCTGGAGAACCACTGCTTGGTTCTGTTTCATCCACTCTCCATTCTTTAGGAGGGTTAGGAATCGGTATAAAATCATGACTCGTAGGTTTCTTGGCTGAAGGAACATCAGGATAAAATATAGAATGTTTTGATTTAGAACTATATCCCACTATGTTTGTTAAACAGAAGTAACAATCCGTAGTATGATCTTTCTGTTCTGTCCATATTACAGGGTTTCCGAAGGGCATTAATTTTAAGTGCCATTAAGCCAACCACGTAAAGTTCGCGAACAATTACAACAAATTTTACCTGGTGCCAAGCTTTTTCCCTCCTTTACTTTACTTCCAAAATACAACTCATTCATGTATGCTTTTTTCACTATATGAGTAATAGTATTTCTCTGTGACTTCGGATTAAATTCCCGCAAACATAACAAAACAAGTTCGCGTTATTCACACATTTGCGTGACATGGCGAACTCATTAATTGACTTATAATAATATATTTCTTTAAAAAAACAATTATGAATGCTCTTATCGTTTTGTTAAAATACAACTTACAATTCATTTCACTATACACAATATTACATTCACAATTTCACGAACATACACAAACATAAAATACGGCTACTCGCGAAGTTATCGGAAAGGAAGTTAAGACTCGACTAACCCACGAAAGAACAAATTTTAACAGAGAAACAGGAAATTTCTCTACTGCTAGATTGATTGATTGATTGATTGATTTAGTTTATTTTACTTCGCGTTTTGTGCCTCTTGGCTAATTTGCGAAGATGGGGATGAGTGATGAAATGATGAAATTGATGAATGGACATTCACAAACAACCAAGCCCGACCGGGATTCGAACCCGGGACCCTTGGAGTCGCAGCGCGATGTGCTAACCACTCGGCCACAGGGTCGGGCTCTACTGCTAGATGTTTCCTCCACTAAACATAAACACACAAGGTCGCTGAAAAGTTCGTATCCATTTGCTAGGAACCAAACGTTAAGCCGGATGCGGAGCAGGGTGCGGAGACCTGAAACCATAAAACTATAAAATGTGGTGTTCTGCAAAAAATTTAGGTGATACAGGAAAACGGATGCGATATTCGTTATCAGCACATCTCAATACATAAAGATCACTTAGTTTTATTTAAAGGAGTATTTCATTGTTTATCAGTGTTATTATTTTCTTGAATAGAAAGTGCTTTGTCTTGGCTTTTCTTCTGTCTCGTGACCTTGCATAGCCTACACGATTTTAATATGTTAATGGTAAAGCACCTCAAACTGCCACGGAGCAAAGTGTGGGGCATTTAAATGCTTCCGGTGTTTTAAACTGAAGAAGGGTATGGATAATATTAGTTGTTCTTCCTTCGTTCCTACAACTTCAGATGCAGCTATTGCCCTCTGTAACGGGCACGAAGATGATTTATCTTCAAAATATCCTGATAAAGTTTTACGTTTCAGGAATGTGCTTAAATCTGAAATCAAGTGCTTTGGCAAAGTTTCTATTCCTTGATAGCTCTACACTAGCTTCCAGTGTTCTCTGTATCCTGTACCGCCTTCTGTTTGTTTCCTACTCTTCAAGTAACAACCACGAAAAAAGAACTATCTTTCTCAAAATTGGAACTTAGGAAAAACTTCTGGAAGGTAGTGTCGAATGGTATGATTCAGCCCAAATTTACCGGACTCAGTAATCTCACTCTTGAAAGAGAAAGGGCAAGATCTAATGTAAACGTGTCATTCGCTGCCCAGAAGCCAGCCTTCTGTTAAGCAAGGTGGTTTGATTTAAATCAAAATTTAAATTGGGGAATTCTATTTTAAAAAATCACTTATTGAAATCACTTTAAAGAAAATTACAGAATAATGTACACAAGAAATTTGTAGATATCAGAATCACTTTTTGTGAAAGTATGTTAATCTCGTATTCATTTAATGGTGTTTATTATGCTCTAAGAAAGGAAATAAAGGGAAAAAAATATATGTCCTGAAGGGGTGAAGCTCATACAAAAATAAATGTAATATGTCATCTGAAAAAAAAAAATTCCCTTGATTTCAAATTCAATAATTTTTATAAGCAAAAATAGCACATTTGTTAGATAGAATAATATACAAAATACTAATCATGTTAAACTGTAAATAGTGTCATTTTCATTAAACTGTAAATAAATATGGCAGCTGATATTTGGCTAACTATCATTAAAACCTCAAAATTCAGCTACAAAAACTGTAAATATTATTTTAAGTTAAAATTATAAAGTACATCCAGAATTTATATTTGCACTGTAAGAAACGTTACAGAAATTATAATAGTTTCATTAACACAGTTAACAAACATTTTCATATTAGGTTCATTATGTTCAGTTCCAGAAACAGAGAAATGCATATCATGTAATTTGTTATTTGCTTTAATCAAACTGTTCAAATATTTTACAGGGTCATTTATCAGAAAAAGCCTTTTTATTTTAAAAATATATCTATGTGTATGATGCCAAAGAAGAGATCGATTTAAATAAAAAAATTAAAAAATAATAAAGAAAACATTATTTTTATCCACCCAGCTGTTAAGAGAGGCGGGGAAGGGGACAAGTAAGTATTTGTATTTTCTTCTTTTGAATACATAAATGTCAAAGAAAGATATCTTGTAATATGTGAAAATTCAGAGGTAGAGCATCGATTTGTATAATTACACTGGTCTACATATGAAAAAAAGATTTCTGCTGACTTAGATATTTTAACTGATTCTATATAATTTGAGGTCGCTGATTCCAAATATGTGGTCAGAAAAAGTGTATCACGTCACAATTTTTCACAAATCACATTTGAAAATTTTCACAATATTATAATACTGGGCTAAACTCCAACAATTTTCCATATAGATATCTGCACATAATGAAATTATAGGACTATACATAAGGTGGCGGAGCTGATAACAGGTATTAAGTTGCATTGTTTGACAAGTCACATTTCAAAATTTCCAGAAAATTATATCCGGCTACATTCCAACAGCACTTGCAAAGAGAATGCGACGTAGTTAGATGTCCATGCAGAGTATCACGTCACGTTGTTCAACAAACGTACGTTTCTATTTTCTCAATAGGGAGTTCTTAATGGACAAAAAGTTTAGGTAATTCCGGCAAATTGATCAATTTGTTTCACGAGCACATACAGTCAACACCTGATGCCTGTACTTATGCTAAACTTAACATACACCACAGAATAGCACAACATGCATACCTACTTAGGCAGAATTTTTCGTTTCTTTGATTTTCTGGAGTACGTGGCCTCAGGAACGTCACGCTGCAAGCACCAGCAATAGTCGGGCATCATGTTTTCATTCCATCGCCCCTGATATAGGCGCTCTATGGTTTTTATGTCTTGGTGGAAGCGTTCGCCCTGTTCTTCACTTACGGCACCAAGATTCGACGGAAATACATCTAAGTGGCTGTGCAGGAAGTGAAGCTTGACACTTATATTTACTCCTTTTGAAACGTCACCAACAAATTTTCAACTAGAACCTCGTAGTTGTGCGCCCTGAAGTTTCCAAGAAAGTTTGTATTGTCATCAGAAAAGGCACACCATGCATCTTTCTGTGTGCGGTTCATTGTTTGTAAGAATTCTTCATCTTTCATTAGCATCCTTATCTGAGGACCATCAAAAATACCTGTTTGTACTTTCTCAGGCGTCAATGCAGGAAATTTTGAGCAAATGTATTTAAAGCAAGCCTCATTCTTATCCACAGTTTTACATACTGCTTCATTAATTCCAATTTAATGTGCAGTGGAGGAAGTAACACTTCCTTAGGATCAACAAGCGGCTTGTTCAGGATGTTTTTCGCCCCGACTTCAAAGCTTTTCCTGGCAGGCCACAGTCTTCGTACCTAATGTTCGTTCCTTGCTCGACTGTCCCATAAATACAAAAGGCATGGATATTTCGTAAAACCTGCTTGTTGACCAAGTAACATTGAAATGACCTTGAGATCTCGGCACACAAGTCAACTGTCATTTGCATACTTTTTTTTTTCTTTGGAAGCAGTTCTTTCATTGTTTCGTAGCTTTCCTTCAAATGTACGGAGTGGCCAACAGGAATGGATGCTAACTTATTGCCATTATGCATCAACACACACTTCAAACTCCTCTTGCTGTCAAAAAAAGCCTCCATTCTTCTGCATTATACGTACATCCCATAGCTTCAATTAGTCCCTTCACATCTGTACAATAGACATATTCTTCGTCACTTTGAAAATATCTTAATAGATGCCTATCTCTGTCCAGATACATGAAAGTTGTTCCAGACGTTAACATATTTATTTCCGTCTTTTCTACACAGGTCCTGCATACTTTATGAGGTGCCCAGGATTTATCTTGGTCACCCAATTTAATTCCGAAATATGCACTATATGCTTTCCTTACAAAGTTAGTAATATTTGTTCTTTGTTTTGAGGTTAACAATGTTCGAATAACTGATTTAAATAATAATCATTATAATATTCCATGTGCTGCCATCTTCTGACCTCTTTACGGACTACGTTGTTTCATTGCTCTAAATATACATCCCTAATATTAGATAACTTTCTATTTTCCTCCGAAACCTGACGTGATAGAAAAAAACGGATTTCGGTTTTGGATTTACCACCCTCGAAGTACTAAAGAACAACCATCAGCCTCCAGTCAGCAAAATGGACGTAGACCAGTGTTATTAATGTAAGTGTAGCCTCAACCAGCCATTCTATGTAATTACATACATTTCCTGAAAGAATCTGACTGTACTTGAGGGACCCAAATTTGTTTCTTGCGGACGCGTACTTTGTGATTTTGTTACGCCACTGCATCAAATATTTAATATTACAAGAACATTAAGACGTAACAACAAAATGAGATTCACAATTATTATTATCATCTAAGCCCTAAAATTCAAAGTAAACTGGTACAATTAATGTGCAACAAAGGCAAAATTGCTAATTAAAAAAGTCAAATTAGCTGTATCAATTGATTACACCAAAGATTTCACACTTATGGTGCAAATGACTAACGTTTTAAGATTTGTTGATGTTGAAACCGATTGTGTCGAAGACCTTGAAGGTAGATACTTTAGACCCCTAGACAGGTTTGTGATTTAGTACAGCCCCTTCCCCCCGCTCTATCAAGCACAGACATTTTATGTGCGTCCTTCGATATTTTCTACTTAAGCCATGGTTTGTGACATTTACATCCTACAAATTTTGAAATGAGGAAACAAAGAACGACTCACTAAATAATATATAGGTTATATTTAAAGGTTCTTATTTAAGGATATTTCAGTTGTCTTACTGTCTAAAGAACATCTTAAAAAACGTACTATTACTACTGCCTTGGTTAAAGAAAATTCCAGCAGCATGTTAATGTAGCTCTGCCAAGTGTAAATTTCTCTATTGCATACTATTAAATATAATTTTCCTCAGAAATTAATTATTATTATAGGCTATTATATAAATATAATAATTTGCTGACGTTTCCTTGATGACTGTATATCGATTCACATTGATAATTCAAACTTAAAGAACGGATGGAGCCTTGCATTCTAATCTCGCCCAGGGCCTCGCGATATGTTGCTA